>NC_056726.1:301282299-301899799 GCF_019279795.1 Protopterus annectens
ATTGTCTTTGCAATATCATGCAGCATATTTCTAATTGCTATTTCCAGTTTTATCAAACTCCTTTATTAAGAATTAACTGAGAATGTAACAAAGTCTATAAATTACATATGCAACTTGAATTGTGTGTGTATATATAAATTATGTAATTCACTGTTTACCCATAAGGCCCTGGATGTGGTTGAAAAGAACTGATGAACCAGCCCACTTACATGGTTAACAAATGTACTAGATAAGAAAGTAAATAAATTACAAATGATAACTTGAGGAGGAGATGATAATCACCCAAGAGGTAGTGAACTTCAAGACAGCATTGTACAAAACACTGCACACCCTCAAAAGCAAATCTCTCTTTGATTTTGAGGATATGATAGGATAAGATTTTGAACCTCTTAAAGAGAACCTTCCAGCCTTTTAAACACATGGTCCTTGCCAGTCTCAAAGTTTGAGTAGCGGTCTCATGAATTGAGAGAAACAAGTCTCCTGTCTTGCCAAGCTCTCCCCCTCAAGAGCTCCACCAGACCGCATGTCATTCTTTACAATCCTAACCAACTCCATACTTAAATCACCATTGCAGAGAGGCCATAACAGATTCCTCTCTCTGTCCTCATGTCTCTCCATCTCAATATTAAATAAGACTTAACACATTTTTATGGCCTTGTTCTTAAGGGTGACCTTGGCCTTGACTGAATACGATTAGTGGGGTTTCATAAAATGTAGGTAGATAGCAGAGAACACAATTCACATGCTTTTGATATGGCAAGGTTCAGCTAGGTGACTCCCCTATAGTAGTGATGGTGATCCCCCACCGGGACCATGTATTTGAGGTTCCATGTGCCTCTGACTTCCTTAGTCAGTGTATCTGCTTCATTTCCCTTCGGAAGAATCAAACATGAATAAGCCCTTTTTTGCAAATGACATATTGGTTTGTATGACCAATCCTGAAGACAGTGTGTGTGTTTTAACATAAAACATTCTTTCTTTTGCTATCATGTGAATATTACATACACAAAGGTGATTTCAGTCATCTTTGAACTATCTAACTACCTAAAGCCTCTCTCTTTCTATGAGGGCATCAGTCCCTTCAGTACTTGGAAGTGTCCTTTCCCAGATAGGATGTCTGCTTTACTGTTGTACGCTGTTGAATTTTGCAGTAATCTTGGTATGGCATCTTCATCTCTGTAAATAATTACTTTAGGTCTTGTATACCTTAAAGACAATTCCTGCAAAACCTCCTCCATTTTTATGCTCAGTGGAGACCAACGTAATGTCTTTGTGTACTTGGGGGAAGAAAATCCTAAGTCGCTTGGACAAAGCAGACAGTCTACTGAGCATGGGGGTTTGAGAGTATGCAAGACATACAATATTAAATGGAATAAGTGCTCTTGTTTCTCCTTTAAGAATTAAGCAACCTCATTACTAGTCAAGCCAAACAAGATGTGCTGTGTGCTTTGCAGGCTGAAGTGGGTTAACCCTCAGTACTAATACTCTTACCCTGTCAGGAGGACGTCCGGAGGCCTTTAAAAGTGACTGCCAGTATAGTCATTTGGGCAGCAGACTGAAAGAAAGGGTCAGACAAAGGCAAATCAGCTTGTGATCTTCTGAGAATAACATGGGAGGGCTGCTGCAAACTAATGTTGATCAGAAAATCTGGTGATGGCTCTAACTTGCACATTTCCAGAGTAGTTAGCCCCAAAAGCTTAGAATCCTTGAGTGGAAATTTCATTCATTTATACAGTTGTCTCCTGTTCTTAGAAATATCAGTTGGATGTAGAAGCAGCTTAGCTGTAAGTTTTCCAAGCCTGTCCTGCATTTCTCTCAATTTGGGACAATACCTAGATTTGGAAATGTCCCTGAGGTTTCGTAAATCAAGCAGAGAGAGACAATGGGCACCTTGAATTGTTAGCATGGTAGGGGATTCACAGACTCCCCAAAGTTTCGTCTCAACAGATGCCCTAACAAGACTGAACATACAGTCCTCTTTCACAGAATTTAGCTGCTTCTTTTCTATGCGATAGTAAACATACAGAAATAGACTACTACATAGGAAAACAGTTCTTGAAAAAGGCCCTCCAAGAGGTGAATCAGGTAAAATCAGATAGGCTTCATTTATCCTGTTCTGTTCAATGTGCATTTCTTAATATATATATATTTTAATCTTTGGGCAGTTTACTAATAAAAACTATACATGCACTCCAGAGTTTTAACTTCTAATAAGATTTTAATGGTTAAAAAAATATAGATAACAGAACTTATTGTTAGATGAAATGCCACACCAGTCACATGCAAAAAAAGAAAAAAATTGCTCTCTGCTTTAAAGCTGGAATACACTGCTGTGTCTAACTTGCTGGATTATTATGTTTGTTAAAGGAATGTCAACATCTTTCCAAAGTTACATAAAACGTTACTTATTTATGCACTTGTCATGCAAACACATTGCTTCAAAATAGCCAAAAATCACCGTACACTTTGTCCTCCCCCTTGCCACAAAAGACAGGTGTATACATTTCCAGTTATTCACTACACACACCATACCTGCTGATGCTTACATCTGTATACAACACAGGGCGTGCCTTAGGACGCAACTAGACTGTTCACACCCCTTAGGTCTCACTCAAAAGGTTCCCACTGTTACAATGTCCAATCTTCTCTCTAAATACTGCTGTGCTTCTAGGATATAAGAGAGGAGGAAATGAGGCTGCATTCCAAGGCACTGGAAGTACCCTCATGGAAGAGGTCAACAAAATGTTGAAAGCGAGTACCACCAGTTTTTATTGGACAAAGAATTTAAAACAAGACAATGCCATTCAGCCTACTACTTTCTCATGCTCCATAAATAATGGACAACAAATTACATCATTTGCAGTCAACCACATTCTATAAAACATCTAAATTCTGCTTCTTATCTCGACAGATATTGCTTACAAGAAGGTTTTTCTTGCACACCTGAAAACTTTTAACTCCACAGATCCATGTCAATGAATGCCAATATACTCATTTCATGTAGAATGCCTGGCTCATGCGACAGCCGAAAAAGGTCCTAGAACTACTTGGAGGCCCAGCTGTCAAACGAATAACTACAGACTGAATAGTACTTAAATATCTATATTTACCTACAGTTTCCAAACATATTAGGAATAGCTAGAAGCAGACTACAAAGCAGTCAATCCAAACTAAAGTTGTCTTTTTTTGGGGGGGGGCAACAAAAAAAAGGAGATCCGACTGGTTAGAAGCAGTTAGAATGCAGAATCTTAAGGCAAGGGAGGTCACCAGAAGAACTCTATCCATAAGTAAATCTGCTACACATACCTCAGGGTCCCTTTTAGATAAAAGAAAGAAACATAACCTACAAATGTCATATCAATGAAAAAATACAAAAGATAAAAAAAAAAAAAAGACTTTTGAGCACAAGCCAAAGAATATACAACCACCGCAAAACAAGTTCACTGAGCACAAGGTGGCCATGCTCTCTTATCCTGCCAACAGCTCAGCCTACTTTTCAACTGTTTTATTGGCCGGGTCCTTCAGAAGTGCAATAAATAAAAAGCCAGTCTTCTCTGTATCACAAAGCATACTCTATTCAATGAGATCCAAACTATTCTTTACTGTACATCCCTCAGGACTTCTGAATAAAACAAACTAAAACTAATTAAGCACACACAATGACATCATATTCAATATTCTGTCATATGAACAGCACAAAAGTTCAATGCATGTCTGATGGATTACAAAGGCAAATTTTACAAATGCAGAATTTGCAACAATTAATATAGGAAACTAAATTGCTCCTTAAATGCTACCAAAACATTGAGAACTGCTGCAGATTTATAAGTGAAATGCATCACATGCTACTTGGCTTCTAACCAATTTAACTACCGCCACAAGCATACATCCAAGAAAAGTCCCCATTATAAAAGGGTAACTGGCACAGTTGAACTTAAGCTAGTTAATAAAATGCAAATCGAAGTAGAAATTAAAGCATTCATCAATTCTAAATCACACAATTTAACACAAATATTCTCCTGGTACAGTGCACCACAATCTCAAGTACTATGTGGATATATCCAACTACTATACAAATAAAACACAAACTTACCTGGCTATCTCTGAAAACTTGTGGCGTTAATCAAAATGTGCATCGCAAAGTTCTGTGTTCTGGCATTTTCCATACCGTTTTAGAAACCGAAAAGAGTACAGTCCTGAGACGATGACAAATTACTTGACAAACTGATGGCTCGCCTCTTTATCCTTTCAGTGTGCTTATAAAAATGAGAAATTACAGAAATAGGCCATCTGAAGCATCCATGTTTGTCCTTCTTTTAGCAGGACAGTTACGCAGACATGAAATCTTTATCCTTGCTGCATAACCAAGGACATGCCCAAATGCAAATGTATGGCCATCAGAACAAAGACAGTGCATCAGTTTAACCACAAAAACTGTCAAGAGACTAAAATGAAACTAGGATTGCTCAATTTCATTAATCAAGGCAAGAAAACATGCATACTAGGATACTACATGAAGCTACTGTAGTCCTTGTACTCTATGAAGGGTCTGTGTACAGTTATACTGCAAGTGCCCAAATTCAGCCACTACCATTACACATAAACCAAAGGGGCCAATCCTCCCTTATAGACTAAGTCTATAACTCTTTACATTTCCCACACTCTAGTATCTGCAGCCACACAGAGAGACCATAATGTATCAGTTAAGACTTGCATAACTTATGACTCTTCCCCCTGCAAATAATTACCAACTAAAGCAGTACGCATGTATGTCTGTACCATATCTTAGCATTGTTCGACAAACTCCCTGCAAAGGGGATCAACCTCTCATCCCCACCACCAAGTGCTACAAAATCAACCTGAAAATACATGGCGAAAAGTTGGTGCAATCTCTACGAATTCACATAAACCAGCTTGCTAGTTGCTCAAAATACCTAAACTCACATTTTCAAAATCAACACAATTGTCTTAACTGCATGTTTCACTTGCTTCACATCAATCTCATCTCTCAGAGACTACCAGTTCAGGACACCAACGTAACAAAATGCAATACATGTGTGACCCAGTTGCCTTTACTCTGTGCTCCTCTTACCCCAAAATGTCTCACAGTATAACAGAGTGTCAAAAAGATTATGAACTGTTTATGTTATGCAAATTAGTCTGCGATCACTGGTTTGATTACTTCCGTCTTCACCTGCGCACTATACAGCTCTGAGCAACTCATTCACAAGACAACAATCCCAGGCCATCCTTATAAACAAGGAAACAGTACCTTTCATTTGGGTGGATAAGAATGCATTTTAAAAGCTTAGTAGATCAAATGGCCTCAGTTCAAAAATGTCTGTTACTTGGCCAAGGAACAGAGCACCGCACCAACAAACAATACACGCAACCAGCCACACCTTACATAAGTTGCAGGCTAGTGGTGTAAAAATTAGCATTGTGCATGGTCTCCACAGAGGGCACTACTGAAGCAGTGGGCTAGGCAGCCTATTGTCTCTTCACAGGTACCTAGTGGAAGTAAGTCATCTGCCCTTCCATTCAATTAAGTCATGATGGCTCTAAAGCTGCAAACACCTTTTTATATACAGATTATTTTCTGTGCAGATGTAAACTTAAATGTGTTTGTCTACTGGCATTACTTTAGCTTGATATCAGAACGACACAATAAGCTTCATTTGCCTGTTACTGACATTCATAGGTTCATACTAGGCTATCTGCCCAAGGGCATTTATAAGCCTAGCCCATAGTTATGTGGCTTTCGCCACCCCTTTAGTTTGAATAAAAACTATGTCTATCATTTTTCTGTGCCTCTGTCAAGCAGTGACACTGAAGTAATCCCTGGGGTATATCTGCGATCTCCCATCCATTGGTCAAGATTCCTCTTGAACAAGGCCAGCGAGGTGCTCTGCCTCACATGTACCGGGATTTTGTTCCACAGCATAGGGAGTCTCTGGGTGATGAATCTGTCCCTCCAGCACGTTCTATTTATAACCGTGTCAAGGTTTAAGTCTCCCGCCCTTGTGGTTCTGAGGGATCTAGATTTTTTGAGGAAGCATATTCATCAAATCTGGGTTTGACATGGCCTTATATGTCAGGCACAGGTCACCTCTCAATGTTCTACCCCTTCTCCTTTCACACTTTCTCCACCTGTCCATGTCACCTGGGATGCCTTTATCAATTATTTCTCTACTTATTCTGGTATCTAGTCCACATCCCCCTCTGACAAAACACTCCTAGAGAAACAAAGTACTTCTGTCATTCTTGTTTAAGAACAAACCACATTTCGCCATCATCAATCAAAAAATACACTGCACAAAGTGGTAAAAGACTAAACACAAAAATAGCCTTAACGTTTAATATATATATATATATATATATATATATATATATATATATATATATACACACACACACACACACACACACACACACAAACTTAACCAATTAAAATTAAAAAAAAAAAAAAACTTAAAGCATCTTCATTTAAATGTTCTATAAATTTATATATTCAATTTCAAATGTTTTTATTTTATATTAATGCTTTCATTTAAACCTAAACATTGATCAGCAGCTAACCTAATCTGCCATTTAGCTTCTAAAACTTCTAATTTATTCTTATAATCCACTCCCCTTAAATCTAATGGAAGCCTTTCAACAACTGAAATTTTTATTAGTCACAACACCTAGAATGTTTATATAAAGTGTTATTAGTATTGTTAGTTTTAATACTATATAAATGTTCAATATACTTCTCGAAGCTATGTGTTGTCATACCTACAAAATAATAGGAACACCCTGAACACATGGCGATGGAGAGTACAGTATATAGAAAAAAATATGTTTTCACACAATTACATTTTAGGAGTGGACATTCCAATGTCTCAATTTATGAAAAAGAACATTCCCAGGGGACAACTTATATGTGCATCAAGGATGACAACTAGAAATGTAGATTTTTATAAGGAAATGGTTACTATTATTTACATGTTTAAAGAAAGAGGTTATGATGAGACATTGTTATACAACATGGGTTTATAACTTAAGAAGAAAAGGGTGACTTTAAACCAATTTTAAAGGAAGAAAGTCTTTTTATAGTGTACAAAATAGAATAAACAATGAGGCTTCCTTTTTTTTTTCTTTAGACATGATGACTATGGATTCTTTAGCTGTAAATGAAATTAGAGAACCGTACAGGGTAACAGAGTTAAAGGATATTATTAGTTTGGAACCTAATTTCATATATATAAAAGACAAGTGTTTTAAAACCATATTAGAGAAAAGGTACACTGCAATAAAGATAGTGCAAACAAATAAAGAAATAGGTAAGTTCCAATGTGGTATGTGCAAGATATGTAGGTACATTTATGTAACTAAATAAATTTCCATAGAAGCTGTTAAAAAGATTTATTTGAAGGAAAGATATACCTATAAATCTACGGGTTTGATATACATTCCCATGTGTTCAGGGTGTTCCTGTTATGTAGGTATGAATACACGTAGCCTTGAGAAGCTTAAGGAATATTTACATAGTATTAAAACTAACGACATTAATAACACTTCTATAAACATTCTAGATGTTGTGACAAATATAAAAACTTATTTTCAGTTGTTGAAAGGATTCCATTAGATTAAAGGGGAGGGGATTATAAGAATAAATCGGAAGTTTTAGAAGCTAAATGGCAGATTAGGTTAGCTGCCGATCAATGTTTAGGTTTAAATGAAAGCATTAATATAAAACTGTTTTTTAAAAGAAAAACATTTGAAAATGAATATATAAATTATAAAATGTTTAAATGAATGCGTTTTTGCAGATAATGTTTTTTAAATAACTTTAAATTGGTTAGGTTAAGTAATTGAGATATATAACATACAAAGCTATGTCAAACCCAGAGCTGTTGGACATGCTCCACTTAAAGAAATCCCAATCCCTCCGAGCTACACGCTCTAGGGACCTAAGCCTTGCTACCACAATAAGAACATGCTGGAGGGATAGATTCCTGTCCCAGACACTTCCCATTCTCTGGAACAGACTGCCTATGTCAAACAGAGCTCCTCATTAGCACTCCAAGAAAAATCTTGATGATTGGATGGGAAATAGGAAATTCACCCCGGGGATCACTTCTGTGGCTCTGCTTGACAGAGGTACAGAAAAATAATTTTCTTGGGTGGCGAAAGCCAGGGTACCTTTTTGGCTAGGCCTAGTACCTACGTGTGTGTGTGTGTGTGTGTGTGTGTGTGTGTGTGTGTGTGTGTGTGTGTGTGTGTGTGTGTGTGTGTGTGTTGCTTTTATGTCAAGAATTGTTGAGTTTTTCTGAAAAAGTCTGGTGACAAAAGCATTCTAATAAAAATTCTTAAACACTAAAGCTACATTTTGTATTTCTCCATGCAGGCCATAGTGGGTTTTATTTTTGGTATATCCATCATCAATGCAAGAAGTCTTAAGAAACTGCAGTCCCTGGAAGCTCTTCTCACCCTAGAGAATGCGGATGTCTGTGCAGTTACAGAGACGTGGTTCAAGGCTGCAAAAAGCACCTGAGCAGCACAAGGCTACAATGCCTATCACACACTCGGACCACCCTCTGGAAAAAAGGAAGAAAGAACAAAGAATGAATTTCCATTTACACAAAATAAATAAATAAATAAATAAATAAATAAATAAACATCACACCTCTAAAATTGGTCAAGCAGGATAATTTATTTGAGTTACTCCATGTACAGCTGACGACAAGCAAAATCTCCCCACCATATCATCACTAGCTACAAGTCCCCAACCATGAAAATCACTCTACATACCTGAAGTTATTTGAATCACTTACCATTCAGCCCAACACTCTACTCATGGGCAATTTTAAACTACCCCTCCATAAACTGGGAAACCTACACGACCACTAACATGCATACTAAGAGATTCGTGTTCAAGTTTCACTCCATCACCTCCAGTCACTCCCCATGAAATACCCCCTACCCTTCCTTTTCCTGTTATCACAGAATAATAGGTAGTCAGTCACTCATTCTCTAAAGCTAGAACCACTGCATAAGCTAGAACCACTGCATTAATGGGCCCTGAGAGAATCCCAGGGTGTCTACAAATAGCATGAAACATGCCCTAGTTGACCCACTTGGATCTCTATTTAACCACAGTCTTCAGACAGACGACAAACCCAGAAACTACCGACTCCCAAGTCTAACTAGCTTCATATGCAAGTCTATGGAAAGGATAATCCCGGACCTGATTAAAAACGACAGAAAATCTCCAGTCTCTACATCCAACCCATTTCAGCGTCGTCAAAGGCAGGTCCTGCCTGCTCAATCTAATGGACTTCTTCTTTGAGAACGTCAACAATACCTTGGATGAGGGTAAGACAGTGCATACCGCCTACTTTGACATGCCCAAGGCATTTGACACAATTCCCCACTCGGGTATTATAGATAAACTACGAAGTCACCAGATGGACAGCCAAATGGTTCATGGACAGGACACGTGGCAAGAATGGTCTCTTGCCGTATGTGGATTCCCCTAATCATCACTGAAGTACCACAAGGCTCAGGGCTGGATCCCCTTCTGTTTGGGATATAATTCTCAGATGTCAAGCCAAATGCAGATGGCCTTTGGCTGACCAAGTTTGCTGATGACTGCAAGATGGGGGCAATCACGGACTCCCTAAACAATGTTGACATCCTACAGAATAGTCTGATTTAGACCAACGATCCATGGCCTCAAACTGAATACAAAGAACTGCGTAAATAATACCCGTTGGGAAATCAAATAACCCTGCGAATTACAACACTGATAGCACCCCCCCCCCCCAGAGTGGACCAAGTGGCAAAAGATCTGGGTACTCTGATGGATATAACCTGAATTTTGACCACCATGTGTCCAGGGTGGTGAGGAAACACTTGTACATGGCTCAGTTTATAAGTAAGGGCATGGCATCCAGATCTAGGGATGTCACAGTACCACTGTACTCGACCCTCAACAGACCAATAACGGAGTACAATGAACCTTTTGGCATGTACCTCACCAGGCATCTGCAACAGTTGGAGCATACTCAGAGGGTTATCACCAAAGAAATACAATGTATAATCAACATGTCATCTGCAGCACAAATAAAAGTCTTATCACTGTATTCAGTTTCCTAAACAATTACGGAGAGTGATCTGTGCCTGACTTGCAAGGCAGTCTCTGACCCAAACCTGGATGGAAATGTTGCATATTTGCAAAACTAGCTGCACAAGGGTTACCTGCTCCAAAGATCTAAACCTGATCTCGGACATGGATAAATCATGCTGGACAGACGGATGTGCCCCACAGATCATTTCTCGTAAATAGGAAGTGTACTCCAGAGGAGGGGCAGAGCCCTTCCCTGGCCATCTTCAAGTACAATCTGGACCAATGGCTGGGAAATCGCACATTCATTCTTGGTCAGGGGCCCATTTCCCTTATGGCCAGAGGCAGCCTATAAAAACTGCCAAAATCCCACTTACTGACACTTGTTCTGTTTCCCTAGGAACACACAATTTGTGTAAAATCTCCGTAAAACTGGCTAGGCTTGTAAGGTTTCTTGCGCCATTAGCATAGTAATCTCCTATGTGCCTATATCATATCTCACTGTCTCTTACTGATGCTAGCAAGAGTGGCTCCTCTGGCCATATCATTTCCTTCCCAGCTGCTCTCCACTGGACTCCTTCCACTACACGATGTTTGTGCCATATTCAAATTTCAGACGTTTTCTAAGTAATACAATCAAAGAAAATGAATTTACAGCACATACTGTTAAATTAAACAAATACAAGGGTGAACAGTCAACAGGATGAAGCGAGCAAAACTCGTGATTCTTTTATATGGAATTTATTTTTGCCAAACATGTAATACTGCTGCTCAGGACTCTAAAATGACACAAATGGTCAAACAACCAGAACACTATAAATGTTTCTGCAAAAAAAAAAAAAAAATTGTGCTACCTTGACTTTTAACTGTTATGTCAACAAATGTATTCCCATCAAATAGCTTTAAAACAACCACTTCAAAAAGGAAACTAATTTGGTTACAGCATAAATTCGAAACTATTTTAGTTCAGAAAAGCCAAACAAATCTAATATACAAGACTCATGAGATCAAACTTTAAAAAGCAAATTAAATGTCTGCCCTTGTATATTTCGTAACATAATAAAACTGCAACACACCATCAACAGTTTCTACGTTTGAAAATTAGCAAACGAAGAAACTCTTGATAGTGAAAAGGCTAGAGCACACACATATTTGATTTGCTGCACAGTATTCTGGGATCTAGAATGACATGGTAGTAGGCCATCTCACATTATTGATTGCTACTGTCAACACAGTTGCATAACCACCTCTAATGAAACATCCTACCTTATAAGTATATAAGCACCATAACAAACCCAGCTAAAATGTAACAATAAAACAAGAAGGCAGCTACATTACTGTCCACAGTCACTACCATTAATTATGGAGGCACAAAAAAACTCTTCTTAAAGGTCAACAATAACTTTAGTCTAAATGTAAAGAAAACCCAGTATATGAAAACCATAATACACAATAAGGCAACTGTAAAGCTCCAAAGGGCTGCAGTATGGCTTCAGGGAAAAATATCCAGACAGAAAACTCAGCACCCTCACTCCAAACATATGGATATATAGCATGTAAACAGACCTCCATCAAAAACTGCATATAGCCACTGGAATCAGTACTGGTTTGAGCGTTTGCTTCAACCCTTATAGAAATAGTTTATTGTACAATCAGAGCCACTTTCACATAGGCCTAAGTTAAAACAGTGATTTCTCATTTCATGAGAAGACGTCTTGACACAATCACAAGTCATACAAAAAAGACTATCACTGCTCATAGCTGCAACTGGAAAGGAAAACCAGCAGCAGCATCTAACTCCTAAACTAAAACCCACTTTAGTGTCACTTTCGAGGTTAGTGTCTGGCCTTGTAAAACAGATAACTTTTCTTTATACCATGTGCGCACACCCACATATAATACAGATACCCGTAAAGGCTTCAATGTTTTGACGTTTATGCCCAAAAAGGTAAACACCAGTTAACTAGAGGCCGCAATAACTAGGCACCACTCCTTTAAAACTGTAAGATTACAAAAGAATGTGAAACCTGACACCTTTTCCTGGCGCTTTCTGCAAGTTACCTAGAAATCACTTTCACACCACCCTTATTTTGTTTTTGAGAGTTGCAACTACGTGCAAAGGAGAAGCAAAACGTATGCACAAGCAACCGAATGCATTTTAATAAATTTGGCGCGGCCTGTGTCTCAGAATTCATTTCCTTACAAAATGTACGTGAGCACATCTTCAGCTCTCTTATTTATGAAATTATGAAGCACAGCTGGCTAAATCAAGCTCAGGCACTTCAAACAGCAAATTCCCAAAGTGCAAAACAGAAAAGAGCGTGACGCATGTTTTTTAGGGGTAGGAAAATGAAAATTAGAAGTACTTGCCACTGTTGTAGCGACTTAAACGTAAAAGTCCAAAGATCAAAGACAAATTCAAATGTTTAAAGTACAAAGCAATGCATTTCACATTGTACTGGTACCTACCCACCCCCCCACCCTCGAAAAATCACAGAAAGCTAAGAGATGCCAGCAGAGACGTCAGTGTGTGGCGCTATTAGATGGGCTGTAATTAAGGTTATTTTGTCCTGTCGCAGATGAAATTTACTGTATGCTACTACAATGGCAAACGATGGGAATGAAAGACCCAGAAACATTTTCAAGGTTACAGAGACTTAATATTAACGTAGTTTATGATTTTAGTCACTTTTCCACATTCCTGCAGCCAGCCATGTGAAATTAACCAGCCCCACTGCGGACTGAAATTAACCAGCAACAACCCCCTCCTTCTTCACCGCCTCCTCCTCTCCATAGCATTGCCTCTTTCGAACATCAACGCCTCACGCTTACCCTCTACAAAAAGGGCACTTACTTCCCAAGCCCAAGCAGCTTCTTATATTCCCTTTCCAGTTCGCTTCTTCTTTCCTTGCTCTTCAAACAATTTTTGCTACAATCCCTTCACTGTATCACGTGACTCATCTGTGGGATTTTTTTCCCTAGCTCCTTCTTTCTCTCGGTTGAGGGACAAACAGGCTCAATGTGTCAGACCAAAACAGTGGAGCGCAGAACACTTCGTTCTTTCAGGATGTGGGAGGGATTTTTCCGTGATTCTGGGAGCTGTGGTTCAGTGTATGTATGATTAGGTATTAAAGACACCAAGATAATTTATCAGTCAGCTTTCATTAACATTTGTCTTAGTGCTTTCATCCTTCAATATTTTTCCCGTCTTCATGGCTAATTTTGTCAAAGATAAAATGACTGTAGAAAAAAAGAGTTTCACTTACTGTGATAAGGTCGTGTTCCTTTTAAGAGGGTTATGAAGTATTACAGTAAGTGGTTATCTCTCCATAGTTTATTCAGAAGTAGCAGTCCTAATCTATTTTCTGTAGTTTCTATGAATTTACTGTCCGTTTTACGTACACCAGTATTTTCTTTGGTTATTGTAGCTGTAAGCTATTTAAGTGAAACAAGCGACCCCTGACAAATAATACCCCTCAGAAGTGATCTGCCTAAATTAATAAAGACCTGTAGTGTTTGGTGTGGGCACCTTTCTTTGCAGCTTGTATGATGTTTGCTTGAATTAGTTTTTTAAGCAACTGACTGATTTGAGAACAATTACTTTTCTAGTTAAACACACATCACATTTCTGTTCCTATGACCTGGCCCAAGGCCAAGTGTCACCTTCTACTCTTACCAATGATCACATTTGGAGAAGTCTTAAAACGTTTTAGGGCTGGTTTTAAAGCGGCCCTCTTGACGGTAACTATTTTGGAAGTACATACCTGTTTTCAGGCTTGGTTTATGTTTTCACATGATACACGCATTTTTTGTGTGTGTTCCGATCTGCAGGTATGATTTACTCTCTCACACATCTGAATCCCCTCCCTGCTTTGCGTATATACACACTTTAAAGCTGTTTAGTACAGATAAAAGCAGACTATATACAGTGACATATTGGTGGCACCAATGGTATAAAGAAAGAAGGACTCATTCCACACCTTGCTTCTACATTTTACAGAAGAAATAAATGGCTTTCTGAAGTAGAGTTCTACAGTATCATTAATTAATTACCATTCATTTTCTTTCTTTTTATATATATTTTTATGTATTGTATGCATATAGAGCTCGAAGTAACGAAGTTTCGTTTAGCCTGCACTGAGGTGTGGGTCTAAATGACAATGGCGTTTAGTTTGCCTTTGATTAAAATCTACATTTTTGCACTATATTTTGATAATATGTTTATATTTTTGCATTATTTTTATTACTCTAATTTTTAAAACTTGAATTTCGAGTATTCTCCCACAGTCCTACTGGAAATCGGAAGAGTTTTGTGCTATTTGGTATTTACAGTTTATGCTAATTTGGCACCCAGATTTCTGGTCAGTCTGTGTCTGCTTTTCAGCCTTTGTCCTTAATTTCAATGTCTGCAAGCTGAGAGATGTGCTTTAGAGTGTTTAAAACATAGTCAAGGAATGCCCACACCTTAAAGTTCTCAGGATTCTCAACTGAAAAAAAACGTGTATTACACACTAAAGTTCTCAAGATTCTCAACTGAAAAGTGTGTGTGTATCTTCTACACACACACACACTATATATATATATATATATATATATATATATATATATATATATATATATATATATAAAATAGGTCTACTTCACTTGACCTAAAACCCATTTGACTGACTCCCATTTCACCGACAGCTTACAATGCTGAATTTCAACATACTAAACCAAAGACATGCACACTTAGAACACCAGTAACTAACTCTTTCCAGAACTTAAAAACTACTTAACCTCTTAACAGAAACTGGACAATGTACAACCAAACTAGGTTGGGGGGGTTATTATATATACTAATACTAATATATACTAATACCCCAATTATATATACTAATGCCAAGATCACACTACAGTGGGGAAAAGGGCATATACCTTTAACTTGCCTTGCAGTACTCTACACGCTGCCACTACTGCTGGGAACACTCAAAACATTCGCCAAATTACTTTAGATACTTCCTATAAAAATGTAAAGAGACAAACTCACATTTAGAAACACTACAACACTACTTTCTACATGACTATTGGAATTCTAACAGTCAGCACTGACAGTTACAGTAATTCTTTTTATCACAAGCATGTCACAGGTGAAGGAAAACCCACAACAAGTCTATGTCTTAAATGTTGGTGAAATAGGTGTCAGTCAAATGGGTTGTCAATCAAATGAAATTTAGGTCAATTGGGTGTCAATCAAAAAAGTTTAGGTCAAGTGAAGTAGACCCAAATAAATAAATATATATATATATATATATATATATATATATATATATATATATATATATATATATATATATATAGTGTGTGCCTTGCTTTCTTGTTTGATGTAGTATTAATTTGTCTACAGAGTAAGTGTTACAATTTTTCTAGTTTGTAATACTCCAAAAATGGCCAAATGAGGACTCTCACACTTCTGTGATTTTATTTGCTAAGCTTTTTTTTTTCTTTTCTCCTTATGACAGTGCACTGTCTGTTCCCAGACAGATACCATTTTGACCATCAGTATTAATTTAGAATGTCTGTACTCGAAATGTTTTGCTTGTTTTCAAATCTTGTTATAATGACCATTGCTTTTCCCCAGGAGACATGCTTTGCTTTGTATTTCTTCTGATATTTAAATGGACTGTCTGCAGCAACCTCTTTCTTCTTCTGGTACAAAACAGTGCTTGAGCTTGAGTTCAAGATAATTGTTTTTTTATATAGGTGTGATTTAGCTATGGGGCGTTGTCAGAAAAATATGTATTAATATGTGTGCTTAATGCTGATTAGAAACTAAATGAGTTAACACGTTTTTCATTCTATTTTATATGCACAATTTTATATACAGCTTAATTTCATATGAGACTAAAAGATGCTTTTGAAACTGCAGTGTGCTTTCTGAAACTTGCAACATGCCCTCTGACCTAGTAATTGCTAGCACAGCAATATTCATGTTTATGCCTTTTGGAAATGTACTTGAGAAGCAGGTGATTATCTGCTAGGTCAGGAAGCAATGAATGAACAATGTCATATTCTATAATGTAATGATTTTGAACAATTAGCTCTGTTCGAAGTATGAGAACACGCACAGCTGCAGAAGTTAGAGATAACATAGACAAAGGACTGTTGGAGAAATGAACTGCAATCTATACTTGCTTTGTACTCAAATTAACCATAGTACCTTGAATGGTAACATTGTATATATCTAAAAGGTGGTAGTCAAGGCCACGTTGTTTTTCTTAGGAAGTTTCTCACAAAAATTGATAGTACAAGCAGAAAATCATATAAACAAGCACTACGAAATGATGATGTTAAAACTTGTGATTTACTACGTCAGCTTGGTAGGCAATGTCTTAGGTTCATAGGTTCATAGGTTTATACTAGGCTATCTGCCCTAAGGCATTTATAAGCCTAGCCCAAAGTTTTGTGGCTTACGCCACCCCTTATGTTAAAAAATACTGTGCCCATTAGTTTGTTGTGCCTCTGTCCAGCAGTGACACAGAGATGATTCCCGGGGTAAACCTACGATCTCCCATCCACCGGTCAAGATTTCTCTTGAACAGAGCCAGCGAGGTGCTCTGCCTCACATGGACCGGGATTTTATTCCACAGCATAGGGAGTCTCTGGGTGACAAATCTATCCCTCCAGCATGTCCTATTTATATCTGTGCTAAGGTTTAAGTCGCTTGCTCTAGTGGATCTGGTAGATTTGGATTTTTGAGGTGGAGCATGTCCATTAATTCCGGGTTGGACATGGCCTTGTATGTCAGGCACAGGTCACCTCTGAGCAGGCGGTATGCGACTGAATAGAGCTGGAGTTTCTTCAGTCTGGCAGCATATGACAGATTTTGGAGTCCCTTTATCCTTTTGGTGAGGAACTTTTAGGGTCTCTCCAATTGCTGCAGGTGTCGGGTGAGATACATCCCGAATGGGGCATTGTACTCGATCATTGGTCTGATAAGTGAAGAGTACAGGGGAACAATGACCTCACTTGATCTGGATGTGAATCCCTTCATGATCAGGTGGGCAATGTAGAAGGTCTTTCTAACCACTTTAGCAATGTGAGTGTCAAAAGAAAGGCCACTGTCAACCTGGGTCCCCAGGTCCCTGATAACCTCTTCTGTGCTTAATGGATTGCCACCTATATGGTAGCTTGGGGTTACCTTGTTTTTCCCAAAGGGTATGACTATACATTTTTTGGCATTTAACTTCAGGCCATGGCTCTGGCACCAGCTATCAGTTTCCGTGAGACCCCTCTGAAGGATATCTGTGTCCGATGTACTTTCCACTATGGCGCCCAGTTTGCAGTCATCTGCAAACTTTGTCAGCCATAGTCCTCCTATGTTTGCCTGTACTTCTGAGAAGTAGATGCCGAACAACAGGGGGCCAAGGACTGAGCCCTGTGGGACACCACTTGTGACCGGCTTGGAGTCTGACATGGCGCCAGCAACTCTAACCCTGTGGGTTCTGTCCTTTAGCCAGTTTGCAACCCATCTTGTGACATACGGGTTTACATTTAAGCTGGTAAGTTTCTCTATAATACCCGAGTGGGGTATTGTGTCGAAAGCTTTTGCAAGGTCAAGGTAGGCTGTATGGACTGCCTTTCCCTCATCAATGGCCTTGGTGACTGTTTCGAAGAAGTCGACCAAGTTCAAAAAGCATGATCTGCCCTTGACAAAGCCAAACTGGGTCGGGTCCAATGTCTGCAAGTCCCCTATGTCTTTGTTTATGAGATCCATTATGATCCTCTCCATAGCTTTGCAGACCAGGCTTGTTAAGCTTATGGGGCGGTAATTACCAGGGTCCGTAGAGGCACTGCCTTTGTGGAGTGGGACCACAGTTGCCGTACGCCACTCCTTGGGCACGTATCCTGTGGTAAGGCTAAGATTAAACAGCTGCCTTATATGCGGGTTTAGTTCCTCGTTGAGTTCGTGTAGCACACAGCCGGGGACACCATCCGGTCCCATTGATGCTGTGTTTTTAGGTTTAGAGGGAGCAGCTTTTACCTGCGCATTTGAGATGTCTGGGAGGCTGCACTCCGCTGGGATAGTTATCTCTCCTTTTGGGGGGGAGAGGGGGGTGAAGTTTGCACTGAACCTGTCTGCCAGTATGTTGGCAATGTCTGTGGGTTCAGTGATTTTTGTATCATTTTGGACTAATTCTGCGCATATCTGGGAGTTTCCACCCAGGTTTCTAACATAGCTGAAGAAGGCCTTATGATCGTCTTTTGAATCTATTGCAATTTTTCTCTCAAAGTTGGCCTTGGATGATTTTATGAGTGCTCGTATTTTTTTACTAATAATGATCAAGGGTGTCTTCTCTTTTATGGATTTTGCTCTATCATGTAACAGCTTTCTCCTCTTATTGTAAAGTTTGTTTATGGCTGGGGTCCACCAGACAGGACGTTTGCCCTTGGTGGAAAGAGTCTTGGTTTTATTAGGGATTACCAGATCCATGCAGTCCTGGAGGTGTTCGTAGAAGGCATTTGTAAGGGCTTCCGCAGCTTGGGTTGTGGTTTCCACTGGCTCGGGGGCCTTGAAGGATACCACACCAGTCTTGAGTAGTGTGAAGTTTGCTTTAGAGAAGTTCTTCACTGTGGTCTTTTTTGTTTGGGGTGGGGGCGGGATGTGGATTTCCAGTGAGATAAGTTTGTGATCTGATCTCACCAATGAGGGATATACTTCCGTGTGGAGCATTTTGTCCCCATGTTTGTGATGATGAGATCTAGTATATTTACTCCTCTTGTGGGAACGGTGACTAGTTGTTCCATGGCATTTGAATTTATGAACTCCAGGAACCTTTGGGCTAGAAAGTTGGGGCTTGAGTAATGTTCCCAGTCTATATTCGGGTAGTTGAAGTCACCCAATATAATGGTGTGTGAAGATACATTTATACCCTCCAGTGTCTTCAGGAAGGCTGTGTGGGGTTCCTGAGTTTGAGAGGGTGGCCTGTAGCATGCTACAAATTGTAGAGCAGTTTTGCCTATGGTTAATTGCACCTGGATGGTTTCCGATGCTTATGCGTTGCCACCAACCTGGAGGTGTGGGTATCCTTGATGAATATGGATACACGCCCTCCTTTTGTGGTGTGGTCCGGGTTTTGGCGGCGGAACGCATGATATGAGGTAAAACCTGATAGTGCCGGGGTGCTCTCAGGAGCCTTGAACCAGGTTTCAGTCACAGCACAGACTTCGATGTTCTCCATACTGAGAAGGGCCTCGAGTGCGTGCATTTTGAGATTTAGACTTCTGGCATTGAGCAGCATTACCCTTAGTTTCTTCCCATTTTTGTTTTCTAGGGTGGTAGGTTTAGAATTTGAGCCTTGCCTAAAAAAGGCACTATGGGGGTGGCAAGAGCCTTAGCCAATATCCGGAATCCCAGGGGTGACAGGTGCAAGCCATCCCTTGCGAAGCAGCGTGGCTCGTCAAGCATGTCATCCCAGGCAGACAAACACTGGATCCCCTTTGAATGACACCAGAAATTAAGCCTTTTGTTAAAGCTGATCATCTTGTCTCTATGTTGTGGCATCATTCTTGGTGAAGGAAGGATACTGCTCAGGGTCAGGGTCATACCTGCCTGGGCTACATAATCAGAGAGCTCCTCTATGTCTCTTTTCATGTAGTCCAGGGAGGTACGTCTCAGGTCGTTCACACCAGCATGGACAATGACTGTGTCATATTTGTACTTGCTGTGGAGTGACCCGAGTGCTTGTGTTATGTGGCGGATTCTAGCGCCCGATAGGCAGCTTACTGTGACCCTCTCCTTGTTCAGCCTGGTGAGTGGGACGTCAGTGTGTCTGACTATGGAGTCACCTATGACAAGTATGTTTAGTGTTGTATTTGGCCTTAAGGGCTGTGACTGCTTTGCACACTGATTTTGTGGTTTATGTGTTGCCTGTGGTGTGTCATGAGGTGGCAGTTGCTTGGATGTCTGCTTTGGAGGCCTCTGCTGTTTAGGTAAATTTTGCTCAGAGCCTCCGAGTATGACTTTGTGTGTTTATGTGTTTGATTCATTGTTGTGATAGCTTTATGTGAGACTGGTTTTGTGGTGTGTGTAGTTGCCTTCTCCTCCTGTCTGGTCTTGCCAGTCCTGAGTTGAGAGAGCTCAGCCTCCAGTTTGGCTAAATAGCTGCATCTCTCGCAAGTATTAGTGTTATGTGGGAGGAGGAGAGGGTTGTCAGTGTACATGAGGCAATTGTAACATTGCCTCAATATTCCCAAATTCACCAACTGGACAGGAGAGGGCGCCAGCATCTGGCCCTTCGACATGCTAGAGAAATTTAGAAGTTAGGGGTGTAACTGAATAAGAGAGGACTTAGTAAGGAAGTGGGTACTCCTGGGGGGGTGGTTTGCTAGTGAGGGACTTTGTATAATACAGAAGTGCTAAACCTGAAAAGAAGATGCTTTTAAGACAAGTAAAAGCTTTTAGGAACAAGTGCTGCACTTTTTAGTTAAGGGATATACTGTTTAGATTACTAGTAGAGCAGTTCTAAGAGAAAAAATGAAGAACAGACTTTATGGAGCCAGAAAAAGTTTAACCTTGTTAAACCGGCGCTGCCTGATGCTGCTCTAGTGGCAACTCCGCGCTAAAGCACGCTAAAGTGTGCTTGATAGCAGGGGCTGGAAAGAGACAGGAATTGACCCAAAACGGCCAATAAACCTACAGTTTCAAGTCAGTAACCACTCCCATGGGGGGCAGGGAAGCAGCTCAATGTTTTTCACTGCCACTGATCAACAGAGAGACTTTCCTTTAGCCCAAGCAAAATTGGCCTCACAGAAACTTACAAAACAGTTCAAGAACAGCAAGCCTGTAACTTGAACTTTTTTAAATCTCAGAAAAGTGGGAAAAAAGCAAGATTTTTTTTTGTTTTGTTTTTTCAGAGATAGCAGAGGTTCACAAGTAATATCAAGTTATAACAGTGCAGTAAATGACCCCACACAAGAGTGCTAGGTCAAAGACAGAAAATATGCAAGTTTTGAGAAAAAACGATTTTAAAATTAAGTGCAAACAGGAAATTCAGTAAACAGCTTTTGGTTGTGCTCTAAATACAGCTACTAATGCAGAAATCAAGTTTAACAAGCCAGAAAATGCTCAAACTAGGCAGCTATGCAGAAAAACTTATCAAATAAACAGAGGAAAAATACTTAAAATCTCAAAAGTGGCTCCTTTCTTCTCTCAGCGTTTTCTCCTCTTGGTGGGTGCTTCACCAACAGCTTGCATTTCCTGATTCTAGTCAGACAAACTCTGTATTAGCATGTTTTTGTCTCCTTGCTGCAAGATTAAAGTGCCTTAACCTGAACCTACCATGTATTGATCATTTTTAAAGTATATTTTTCCTTTGACAGATTGGTCCTTCAGACCGGAAATATATCTCTCACTCTGGCTCAGGACAGAATTGGGCCCGGTGGCATGAACCCGTATAGAGAAGTGGCCACATCGGTTCTTCTGCTTTGAAAGACCTCCGACTGAATTGTCATTCAAAAGAGGCCAATCTGTGATTGGAGGACGAGTCAATGTTCTGGTGGGATCAACACATGGAGGCTCAGGTAAGGAGGAATTTACCTTTTTCTGTTTTAGATCAGGGACTTGTTACAGTATTATTGTTTTTGTCAGGGAGATTTGCATGTGCAGATCAGGGACAAAAAAGATCGCTGTCTTGTCATAGATCAGGGAAACAGAATATGTAGGCAGTTATTCTAGATAAACTGTGAAAAGGTGTAAGTCGTGGTACCACGTGATAAAAAGGGTTACGTAACAATTTCTAACTTAGCTAAGGCAGCATGGGAAATCAGTGCACAAAAAGTTCCCGAGACCCGCCCTTAACCGAAGACGCGAAATATATGCAATTACAGCGTGCCGATAATGTTAGGTATTATACAAAATGGGTTAATAAATACAAATTTGATGGTAATTTAGATAAACCTTCACTTATTAAACTTGCTAGACAACTTAAAATAGACGCGAAAGGTCAGCTAAAAAAGCAACGACAATTAGGAGTCCCTCAGGCACACAGGTGGCTTGAGGAAGCAAACCGCAGGGAACAAAAGATTAAAAATTCAAAAGCAATGTTTTTAGATAAAGAAGACAATAACTTGGTAATAGCAACAGCCCCTCCGCCCCCTCCACTTCCCTAACTAGAATATGAAGCGAGTGGACAAGTTGATCCACCTCCGCTATACCCAGCTGTTCCTGAAAAAACAAAACCGTTTGTCAGAGATCCTATCGAGACCAGGTCTCGATCACGCAACTTAAGAGGGGATATTGAATTGTATGAAATAAATAAAAATTCACAAGCTATGAGTGAAGAAGAGATATGTCCACTCATAGAAGTACCAAATCCGCAGGCAGGACAGGTAGGACAAGACCCAACTCTTCTAGTATATAGACCGTGGACACCGGAAGACATCCGGAAAGCCACAGAGGGAATTCCCCATCCAAAAGTTAATTTTAGAAAATTCTTAGAAGACTTACAGGGCATGAGGTTAAGTTACCATTTGAATGGAGAGGAAGTAGAGAAAGTAGTTAGATAAATCGTAGGTCCAGATTGGCACATGATCAGTGGCAACTGGAATCCCCATGACGCAGAGCTTAGACCACTTCCACATAGTAACGCAGACCTGGACAACAGAGTGAAAGGTCTGACAGACCGAATCTCTGAGAAATGGAAACCTAGGGCTGATTGGACTTGCATTAATCAATGCATACAACAAGAAGGTGAAATTGTTGATAGATATTATGCCAGATTATTAGAATGTTTTAATAACCATTGTGGAATGCAGGTACCTGAAGACCAAACACATGATTCCCCATATGAACAGCAGCTAAAGAATGCATTTTTGAAAGGCAGTATTGCACCCATTAGCAGCTTTATTACAAAGCACATGGTAGATCATCGTACAAGTAGATTACAGTCATTACTTGAATATGCAAGACATGCCGAAAGGCATTTTAATAGCAAAAAGAAAAAGAAAACTCAAGTATTTGCAGTAGAAGACGGATCAAAAGTCTTTGTAGTACAAACTGGGAAGAAGGGTAAGAAAAATACCCAGGGAAACAAACAATCTGATAAACGATCAGAGGACTTTGAAGAGAGAAAGAAAAGGGGTGAATGTTTTAAATGCGGGAAAAAGGGACATTTAGCAAGGGACTGCAGGCAAAATAAAAAGGTAACCACAGAAGACAAGGAGGGTGAGGACTGACTATATGGTAGCCAGGAATCACTGGAAAGGAATAAACAAGAAAAGACAAGTGCAAATGTAGTAGAAGGGGTAGAGGACGTGATAGAAGAGGTAGAGGATGTGCATGAAATCATAGATAATGAAGAAAATGAAATTTTGGACTTAGCATTATTGAGCCTAGAGCTCTACTTAGACACAAAACTGGAAGTTACACTTCTGGTAGAGGGGAGGGAAGTTAAATTCCTGTGTGACTCAGGGGCTTCACGGACCCTGATACATCCTTCCAAACTACCGGAAAATTCAGAATCACTTGACTACATATTAGTGAAAGCAGCTAATGGACAGCTGTATCGGGAGCCACTCTCCCACAACATAACGATAACTGACCCAGTTTCAGGGATGACCCAGAAAAGCAAAATTGTTGTTTCTGCAAAATGCCCAGTGAATCTCTTGGGCAGAGACCTAATGCAGATATTTGGCATAGCCGTAGTTCCAACTATGCAGGGTATGGAAGCACAGCGACAAATGTATACTTTTGTAGTGCGACTGGAGGGTGAAACATTTTATTGGTACAGCCAGGACTTAGTTACGACTGGTCCAGGGGCAGTAACCGAAGAACTGATGAACGTAACCATCACTAAATCCCCCTCCCTTGACACTGATAAACAGCATTTGTTGCATTGCACTCTATATTACTGTAGCAAACCAGGACCTGATAAAGAATATGAGCAAGAACTGTTTAGAAACCATGCAAACAGATTAGTATTACGAAATTTGTACTGGGACACAGAAGGAAACAGTGTAGTGAGCTGTTCATTGCCCCAGGAATTCCTAGCACTTTACAAATCTAATCGATTACCACATGTAAGTTTAACTAAAGATAGAAATGTGAAGTGGGCAGACCTAGGAGAAAAAGTCACAAGGTGGGAAAAGCAGACAGAGTTAGAACTTTCCGAACAGGGAGTACAAAAGCAGAAACTAAATTGGATAATGCAGACACACCCAGCTGTACACTCACAGGCAAGTGAGGACAGCTAAGTAGCACTCTTACTAGAGGAAGAAGAAAAAGCCTTACGAGACATACCAGAGACTCTCTGGTCAACAGGGAAATCAGATGTAGGACTTATTCGTACAGCAGGACCAGTTACTATCATGACAAAATCAGCATTTAGACCTCAAAAGAGACGGTATCCCTTGAGAAAGGATGCAGAAATAGGAATCAAACCTATAATAGCAGCCTTACTTAAGGAAGGAGTCTTGATAGAATCTCCCGATTCACCATGTAATGCACCCTTATTTCCTGTTAGGAAAGCAAATGGAGAATGGCGTATGGTCCAAGATTTACAAGCTGTAAATGACACAGTTATACCCAGGGTACCTACCGTGCCAGATCCACACACTTTATTGAATGATTTGAAACCTCAACAAAAGTATTTTTCTGTGGCAGATATTAGCAATGCATTTTTCTCAATACCGATACACCCTGACAGCCAACATTGGTTTGCATTTACATTTCAGGGGAAAAGGTATACATATACACAACTACCACAGGAATATTGTGAAAGCCCAACAATATTCTCACAAGAAATGGCAGGTAACCTGGCAGGATTTATCCCACCGAAAGGCAGTCAGATTTTACTTTATGTAGACGACATTCTGCTGGCAGCCCCCACCCAGCAAGAATGCAGAGAGGATACCATAGCATTACTACAATTTTTAGCCACTCAAGGACACAAGGTAAACAAAAACAAACTGCAACTTTGGAAAAAACAGGTCAAATACCTGGGATATGTAATATCCAAAGAAGGCAGAATATTAGATGAAGACAGAAAAACAGCAATATTACAAGCACCTAAACCAACTACCAAGAAGGAAATGATGTCCTTCCTAGGTACTACTAATTGTTGTCGGAGTTGGATTCCAAACTATGCCTTGGAATCTGCTCCACTGACCAACTTGACATTCAAAAAGCCTATGGCAGCACAAGACTTATTACAGTGGACACCAGAAGCAGAATCAGCTTTCTGCAAATTGAAACAACTGATAGCTTCTTCATTAGTTTTAGGATTACCAAACTATCATAAACGATTTTTCCAAACTGTAGATTGTAAGCAAGGTTATATGACATCAGTGTTAACACAACAGCATGGGGACAAACAACGCCCATTAGCTTACTATTCATCACAGCTAGACCCAGTGGCGCGATCCCTGCCCCACTGTGTATAAGCAGTAGTCGCAGCTGCAGTGGCAGTGCAGGCTTCAGCCTCAGTAGTATTGTTCCACCCTCTCACATTGAGAGTGCCTCCTGCAGTCGTGATTATTTTACTGCAAGAAAAAGTAGCATATCTTTCTCCTGCTAGACGTCTTTCCTGTATGACTATACTGTTGAGCCAACCTCATATGACAATTGAGTGATGCACAACTTTGAATCCATCAACCTTGCTCCCAACCCCTGCAGATGGCAAACCACACTGCTGTCTGCAGGAGATTGAACAAAAGACACTACCTAGAAAAGATCTTGCAGATGTTCCCTTGAATGATGCCGAGGTGACATACTATGTGGACGGCTCATGCAGGAGGGGTCCTACAGGACAGAATCTAATGGGGTATGCAGTAGTTTCTGATACTGAGATTTTAGAAGCAAAGTCTTTACCACACAACTTATCTGCACAAGCAGCAGAATTGATTGCTTTGACAAGGGCATGTACCTTGGCAAAAGGTAAACGAGTGAACATTTTTAATGACAGTCAGTATGCTTTTTCTACTGTACATGTTTTTGCGCAGCAGTGGAAAATAGAGGAATGATAACATCTACTGATAAACCAATTAATCATGCGCAATTTATTTTAGACTTGTTAGACTCTATTCAGTTACCTCAGAAAGTAGCTATTTGCAAATGTGTAGCTCATACCAAGCAACAAGATAGAATTTCAAAAGGTAATGCGAGGGCTGATACAGCTACAAAACAAGCAGCTTCAGCTACAGAAGTATTTCTTTTGAGTGAGGAATTACAACCATCTGAGATTTTAGACTTAGAAATGTTAAAAACAATACAGACACTTACTACAAATGTAGAAAAACAAAAGTGGATAAAACGAGGAGCAATCCTTGAGAAGGGACTGTACATCTCCAAAGAGAAGAAACCGATCTTGCCATCTAACTTGTTTAGATATGCAGCTTTGTTGAGCCATGGGCAGTGCCATGTCTCAACACGGGGGATGGTGCAGTTAGTGAATCGAGTATTTGCGACGTATGGATTTACAAACTACACAAACATTTTTTGTGCAGCATGCCATGTTTGTAACAAGCATCATGCACAAGGGGCATTAAAACCTAAACAAGGGAGTTTCCCTACACCACCGTATCCGTTCCATACTATTTGTATGGATTTTATAGAGCTGAACAAATGCGAAAATAAGAAGTACTGCCTTGTCATTATAGATATGTTTTCCAAATGGATGGAAGCTTTTCCAACAAAAAATCCAGATGCAGCTACTGTTGCAAAAGTCCTTGTTGAAGAAATTATTCCTAGATTTGGCATACTGGAAAAGATTTATAGTGACAATGGCACACACTTTGTAAATCAAACTATACAACAACTCAGCCGTTATTTCGGGATTTCTCTGAAAAATCATTGCGCATACCACCCCCAATCTGCAGGATTAGTAGAGAGGCACAATGGGGTTTTGAAACTTAGGAAATTGATTAGTGAGACACAAAAGAACTGGATGCACTGTCTACCTCTGGCACTGTTGAGCATGAGAACTGTTCCAAATGCAAAAGGGTTAACTCCTTTTGAAATTCTGTTTGGGAGGGCATATTATACACCTCAATGGAAACCTCTCATGCCTGCAGAGCAGGAGGCTGACAGTTCACTTGCAGAGTATATAAGGTGATTTTTGAATAACAAACTTTTGCAGTTAAATTCTGTTTCAGATAAAGAACAAACCAGACCATCGGAGGCAGCAACAGCCCCAGGCACGTGGGTGTGGGTGAAGGTCGTGAAGAAAAAGAACTGGAGTTCTCTGAAGTGGGAAGGGCCGTACCAGGTACTACTGTCGACACCCACTGCAGTCAAGATCGCAGAGCGAGCGTCCTGGATCCATCTGACACACTGTAAACTGGTTAAGAACTTTGAACTGGACAAAAACCTTGTTACTGTTGTACAACGAAAACAAAATGGCCAGGTATAGAGTAAACAGGGATGCAGAACAACCTCTGATAGCTATACTAATAACATTGATCTTTTTGCTGTGGCCTTTCCTTTTCCCAGCCACAAGAGTTGAACTGATCAAACGTGATGCATTACTCATAGACTGGCATCCAAACTTTAACACTTACCAAGCAATTAAATATGTGTATGCTGAGACTTTCAATGTTTCGAACTGCTGGATTTGCACAGCTATACCAACAGCATACGGGGGATTATTAATGACTGCTGTCCCCCTAGGAGTCAATGAGACCTGGGAAAACTTGATTTTTGATACTTCACCTGTGAAATCACAAGACAAAATAGCATTGTACCTACCTGTTACACAAAAAGGGATTGTATGTTTTTACAAGAATGACACTATTCAGGTGGGCTGGAGCAATTGCAATGTGACTGTTTCTTATAAACGTTATATTAAACCCAGTAAGACTAAAACTATTTGTGATACAAACTATGATGCATATTTCAATAAAATGCATAGAAATGTTGATGAGATACAACATAATCCTTTTCTTTTAAAGCAGCTTTCTATTATTGATAAGAAAATGTTTCGTGCAGGGCAAGCTTATATCAATACTAAAGTAGAGAATTGTTATTTTGTTTGTGGGAAAAGAGCATATAAATGGCTACCTGAGAATTGGTCCGGCAGTTGTTTTTTGGGTTACCTGGTTCCGGCCATGCAACACACTGCAGCTTTGCCTCAGGGAAAAATTCAAAACGTCAGAGAGGTCAGCAGTAAACCTAGAAGTCCAATTAAGAGACCCGAGAATCCAGTAGGATGAATCGAAGCAGGATGGAGAAACCATAACTCCGTAAAAAACAAAGATAAACTGACACACATAGACTTGAGTGACACCATTATATCATGGGCAGGCATAGCCCCTGCATATGGTGCAGTGAAATCGATTTGGGAGCTGAGAAAACTGTCTAAACTTCTCGAAGTTATGAGCAATGCAACTTTTTCTGCTCTCGAATTAGTGACTGATGAACTGAATGCTATGAGAACTGTGGTGCTTCAGAACCGCATGGCTCTCGACTTCACCCTAGCGGCGAGAGGTGGTACGTGCGCTTTAATCAAAGAAGAATGCTGTTCATATATTCCTGACAACCAGCACGAAATAAATGACCATCTTGAGGTGATCCAGCAAGTGTCGACCATGACTAAACCAGGCCCAAACCGTCTGATGGACTTTTTCCAGAACTTGTTTGGGGGGTGGGGTTCCATCCTAATGAACATCCTGATTGCCATTTGTGTGGGATTACTCCTATTAGGAGCATGCATTTGTTGTGGTATTCCCTGCATGAAAAAGTTAATCAAAGAATTTATAGATATATCAGTTTCTGAGAGTTTGTATCAAAGTACTGATATTGAAGAATTGTTGAAAAGTGAAACACTTTCATAAGTTTAAACTGAATGACTCTCTTAACTGCAAATCCTGAATGGAAGAGGTTAGGAGAAGAAGCAAACTGTTTATTCTTTTGAAAATAGAATTAAAAAGTATTAACAGGGGGTAATGTCAGAAAAATATGTATTAATGTGTGTGCTTAATGCTAATTAGAAACTAAATGAGTTAACACGTTTTTCATTCTATTTTATATGCACAATTTTATATACAGCTTAATTTCATATGAAACTAAAAGATGCTTTTGAAACTGCAGTGTGCTTTCTGAAACTTGCAAGATGCCCTCTGACCTAGTAATTGCTAGCACAGCAATATTCATGTTTATGCCTTTTGGAAATGTACTTGAGAAGCAGGTGATTATCTTCTAGGTCAGGAAGCAATGAATGAACAATGTCATATTCTATAATGTAATGATTTTGAACAATTAGCTCTGTTCGAAGTATGAGAACATGCACAGCTGCAGAAGTTAGAGATAACATAGACAAAGGACTGTTGGAGAAATGAACTGCAATCTGTACTTGCTTTGTGCTCAAATTAGCCATAGTACCTTGAATGGTAACATTGCATATATCTAACCGAAGCCAAGGCCACGTTGTTTTTCTTAGGAAGTTTCTCACAAAAATTGATAGTACAAGCAGAAAATCATATAAACAAGCACTATGAAACGATGATGTTAAAACTTGTGATTTACTATGTCAGCTTGGTAGGCAATGTCTTATTAAAAAATGTATAAAAATGCTTGCATTTCCTGATTCTAGCCAGACAAACTCTGTATTAGCATGTTTTTGTCTCCTTGCTGCAAGATTAAAGTGCCTTAACCTGAACCTACTGTGTATTGATCATTTTTAAAGTATATTTTTCCTTTGACAGGCGTCATCTTCATTCACCCTTCTTAGCCACACACATCAAAGCTCTTGACATACTTATCCGATCCCAGTAAAAGAAAATTAATAAACAAATAAGGGTATATTTCAGATTCAGCTTCTCCCATCTGTGACATATTACACAGCAATAAAGCTTTGAATACTCAGATATTTTGATTTATGGCCTTGGTGGGAGTGAAATAATGCAAACGTTAGTAATTTCTAAAAAAACAAAAAGTGCTGTCAGATTTGTATGTGACAATGTAGGGACTATTTTTTGAAAATTGAAAATACGATCAAGGATGAGAAAATGTTATGTTTAGAGAGCAGACAGATATCTTTTAACAAACACAAGAAACATAGCAGAATTAATGAAATAAATGTCTCTGATACATACCACAAAAGCTACACAAATCCAGAAAGCCTGCAGATGGTTTGAAAAAGTCAGAAAACACAGCTAAGTTCACAGAATCAGGAGAACCAGTCACAGAAGTAATCTGAGGGTCCCAGAAGAATGAATAAACCCACAACAAGACTAAAGTAGCCAGAGGGCCCTCACATTATCAAACAAAATTAAGAGTCTCTAAACTAGTAAGTTGATGCAGAGGTAAGATGTTTGTATACAACCACTGACCTGAGTTCAAGTTAGTAGCCAGAGGATTAGGAACATAAAAATGTCAGTGTATCAATGGATGAACGGATACTGCACAATATAATATACATTGTGTTACTCTTATCAGGATAGTTGAAAGATTTAAGGCCTTTGATTTTCTTGATAAAGTATCTTTGGGACCTGTCTAATTGAGCAACGCAAAGCAATTTATTTATAACAAAGGGCACATAATATTCATTGATGGGTCAGATAAGGGAAGAGTACAGTGGCAGGGTGGTTTCTTTGGCTCTTGAAGACATTCCCTTGGAAATTAATTGGACTAGACAGAAGGATTTCCTGACTATGGTGGAAACATGATGATTGAATCATTGAAAATTGTCCATATAATTAACCAGGTCTCTTTTGACTGCATCTGCCTGAAGAGGAAGAGTACCATTTAAAAGATATGATATGAGGTGGTAACAGCTTTTTTCCCAAATGTTACTACACTGCACTTTTTTTGCATTTAACTTGAGACCATTTTCAGTATACCACATATGTGCATATTCCAGCCCTTGCTGGGGCTGTTGAGTATCAGTGGATGAACGTATAACAATGCCCAGCTTGTAATAATCAGGAATCTTGGTCAGCCACATTTCAGGGACATTGGACTGAATGTCTGCAACATAAATACAGACAGGAAGAAGTCCCAGCACTGATCCCTGTAGTATCTCACTAGTTACAATTTTAAGTTCAGAGAGGGTACCTGCAACTTTCATAACCTGGGATCTACTGGGTTGCCAGACTGAAATCCAGTGAATAACATGGCGGGTTACATTAAGGTTGTCTAATTTTTTAACAATACTAGCATGGGGGATAGTGTCAAAAGCCTTGCACAGATCATGATAAGCAATATGCACTTTAGTGACCACTGTCCACGGCCTGTGTAATCTTTTCAAGGAAGCTTATTAGGTTCAAAAGACAAGAGTTGTCCTTCACAAGCCAAATGGATTGTGATCTAGATCACTTAAGTTGCCTGTGTTTGCATAAATGAGTTCTGCTATGATACATTCCATGGCTTTGCTTATAAGGCTGTGAGGCTGATAGGCCTATAATTGCCTGGATTTCAAAAGAGGCAACCCTTTTGTATGGCAGTCACAGTGGCAGTTCATTCATCAGGCACAAAGCTTGTGGATAGGATGAAGCTGAAATGTTTAAGTAGAACCTCAGGTAGTACATACTTGGCACTGATGAGAATGTGGCCTGATATGTTGTCTGGTCCCATGAAAGTATTACTTTTACTCTTTGAGAAGGATTTTAAGATTTATTCCAAGGTGATTTCAGGGGAGACTAATTTTTCAGGGCTACTGGGGTTTGTATACAACCACTGACCTGAGTTCAAGTTAGTAGCCAGAGGATTAGGAACATAAAAATGTCAGTGTATCAGTGGATGAACTGATACTGCACAGTATAATATATGTTGTATTACTCTATCAGGATATTTGAAAGATTTAAGGCCTTTGATTTTCTTGATAAAGTATCTTTGGGACCTGTCTAATTGAGCAACACAAAGCAATTTATTCATAACAAAGGGGGCATAATATTCATTGATGGATCAGATAAGGGAAGAGTACAGTGGCAGGGTGGTTTCTTTAGCTCTTGAAGACATTCCCTTGGAAATTAATTGGACCGGACAGAAGGATTTCCTGACTATGGTTTGGTGACTTCTGTGAGGCAGTCACCAAAGCCGTACATGAGGGTAAGGTGGTTCACACAGCCTATCTTGACCTTGCCAAGGCTTTCAACACCATCCCCCATTTTGGAATTATAGCTAAACTCACTAAACTAGGTATAAATCCCTATGTCACAAGATGGGTTGCCAACTGACTCACTGACAGAACCCACACTGTAAAAGTTGCAGACTCCAAATCTGACCTCAAAGCAGTGACAAGTGGAGTACCACAGGGTTCCGTCCTGGGACCTCTCCTGTTTGGTATCTACTTCTCTGAAGTATTGGCTAACACAGAAGGCCTCTGGCTAATGAAGTTCACAGATGACTGCAAACTAGGAGCCATAGTCAAGTCCCCAAATGATGTGGACATCCTACAGAATGGCCTCACTGAGACAGATGCCTGGTGTCAGAGCCATGGCCTCAAGCTCAATGCCAAAAAGTGTAGTGTCATCCCCTTTGGTAGAAACTCTGTACCCATGAACTACCACATAGGCAGCAATCTACTTAACACCGAATGCGTGATAAGAGACCTTGGGACCCAGGTGGACAGTAGTTTCTCCTTTGATAGTCACATCACCACAGTAGTCAGGAAGTCATTCTACGTGGCACACCTCATCATAAAAGGGTTCTCATCCAGGAAAAAAGAGGTCATTGTTCCCCTCTACTCGACACTCATTAGACCCATTATAGAGTACAATGCCCCTTTTGGAATGTACCGCACAAGACATCTGTAGCAGCTGGAAAGGTCACAGAAGTACCTCACAAAGAGCATTACTGGCCTCAAACAAATGCCCTACACTGACCGCCTCAAAAAACTCCAGCTTTACTCTGTAGCATATTGCCTACTCCAAGGTGATCTCTGCCTAACATATAAAGCTATGTCAAACCCAGAGCTGTTGGCATGCTACACCTAAAGAAATCCCAATCCCTCCAAGCTACACGCTCTAGGGACCTAAACCTTATCACCACAATAAACAAGACATGCTGGAGGGATAGATTACTGTCCCAGAGACTTCCCATACTCCGGAACAGGCTACTCATCTATGTCAAGCAAAGTTCTTCATTAGCACTCTTCAAGAAAAATCTTGATGAGTGGATGGGAAATAGGAAGTACACCCCGTGGATCACTTCTGTGTCTCTGCTTGACAGTGGCACAGGAAAATAACTTTATTGGGTGGCGTAAGCCAGGGAACCTTGTTGGCTTCAGGTGTTGGTAAAATTCAGAGGTGAAAGCTGCAGTCCTCTCATCTGGGTTTATTTGTAGGAGATTGTTGGGAATTTTGCATAGGTCTTCTACAAGCTGAAGTAGGTTTGCCCTGGTGAAGTCCCTAAAGACAGTCTCATTCATTGGTGGGTAGTACCACTAGCAGTGACATAGAAAATAACTGACTTGTAGTCAGATTTAACAAGAAATTAGCAGATGTAGGGTGGAGAGCCAGCAGGGACTAGGTTGGTAAGGACCAGGTTAAGGAAATTAGAACCTTTAGTGGGTAGTTTTACAATTTGCACAGGGTATTAACAAAGTCAAGTAAAGAATGCACATATCCATTTTTAAGGTTTAAATGTGCCATTTAATGACTAGGTAGTTAACATCCCCTAGCAAGAAGGTAATTGCTTTGATATTTAACCCCTCAATGGTCTTTGGAGGGCATAGGTGGGGATCTGTAGCTAGCAATGAAACAATAGTTAGATTTTTTAATTGTGACTGGATGTCTAGGATCTCCAAGTTAAGGTCATGGGTAATTTGACATGAGGTTATGGTATTTCTGACAAATAAATGTTCTACCCTACAGTTACCAAAGAGCCTGAAGGAATGATAGGTGCTAAACCCTGGTATCAATGGAGTGCTGTCACCATGTCTCAGTAACTATACAAATATGAATGTGTTCAAGTTGCGAGAGGGCCTCAAGTTCAGGCATAATTCTATTTAGAATCTTAGTATTGAGTAGTGCCACCATGATGTTGTCCAAATTGGTGTCTGACTTTGCTATGTAGGAATGTCCAACAAGAGGAGTCTGTCTAAAAAGCCACTATGGGGGCAGCAAAGGCTTAAACCAGTGTGTAGAAGCCCTGGTATGAGAGATGTAAGCCATCTCATGCAAAGTGGAAGTCTTGTCTCTCATCTCATCTCAGGCCAACACTTACGGGATCCCCTTAGAATAGCATAACCTACTTATCTAGTTGTTAAACGCAATTATCTTGTCTTAGTATCTTGGCATTATTCTAGGTGAAATCAAGACAATATATTGCTCCTATAAACTTAGATAGTTGCTAGAATAACAGGTTTTGTATTATTATGTATTTAATGAAGGATATGAAGTCTGAAACTTAAAATTCTGTCGTTATTTATTACTATTTAGTGACTTCAATCTTAATGATTTGCCAGAAAAACACAAATTCTATGAGAAACAGACCAAAAATATGAGCCAAAAATCTGGATGTTCTGAAAAATCTAAACAGTTGAGAGGTATGCTTAGGGCCCTTGTGACACCAAAGCTCACGGCACCAGAGAATTAGATTACAGTCACTCTGTTCTTGTGCAGTTTGGTGATTTTGGAGTGTGTAAGCCAAACTACAAATTCATCAATGATAAAACATTTTCCTGTTTAGTAACAGACCTAGTGGACCTTATGAGCTTTAATCTGCTTTACTGTTGACTCTTGGGTGAGCTGTGTGAATTTATAGTATGACTATATGTCAAAGTCATAGGTGTTGTCTTCTGTGCTGGAGGCTGGGATGTTTTAGAATGTGTTCTAGGAGGCTTTGGCAATTTTTTCTTTACAGCCTCAGCGTAAGTTATGTCCCAGTCGTGTGTTGTGATTGATGTGGTGTTGGAGAGGTATAAAGCTTACCGATAGCAGGTTGAAGTGAGAGGTTTGCCTCCATGTTTCTTGAATATTTATATCTCTCATAGGCTGTACTATCAGGAAAATAAGGATCAACTGACAGGAGGCCAGAGGGTGTACTGAAAGAAAGGATCACCTGACCAGAGGCTAAGATTCTTTCTTTAGAAGGAAGACAGGGGAATCTTCCTAAGAATAGTACCATCTCCAGTGAAGACTGGAGACTAACACTGCACACTAGAAAAAAATAAGGTTGTCTTAATCAGTACATATCAGCATCATCATTAAGCAGTGTGTGTGTGTGTGTGTGTGTGTGTGTGTGTGTGTGTGTGTGTGTGTGTGTGTGTGTGTGTGTGTGTGTGTGTGTGTGTGTGTGTGAAGATAGTCATGGATGCTATGCTGAATGCATGAATAGATATTCATACAAGTTAGAAACATAAGGAAGTGTTCCTTTCATCATTAATATGACAGCCTAGCTGCCATCCTCGGCCTCCAGTTAACTAGTGACAGAGCCATTCTTCTGATGCAGTGTTTATAAGTTTATCTGCAGTTCCAACAATCAATCTCGGTTTTGCTGTGGAATCTGGCCAGTGCCGGGCCAGTTTGAGGTATTATGTCTACCAATTCTCCATCTCAGAAGAGGGACTGGGGACCAAATGTCAGACATATAACAGTTCCTAGCAAAGAGATGGCCACTGGGGATGTGCCCTGTATGTGGCAGAGAGGAACAGAAAGAATGCCTTGACTCCCTGCAGCACTGCTTACTCTAAAAAGAAGGAACATTGAGGGAAAGTAGCTGCCTTTTGGGCTTTGGTCATATTGCATTTCCATATTTCCACACATCAGATTACCTCTCTTCCTACTATTTTATTCCAGTTCATTAAACAACCCATGCCATTGCCCAAAAGGTCATATTATCTGGAGTGAGAAGACATTGCTTGGTGAGCGGGGCATGTTGAAAACCTCCTGATTTTTATTTTCTATTTTATTTTTACATTTTCTTACCTGAATTGGCTGTATTAGGCAAAGGCAATTTTCAGTGGTAACACGGGAAAGGTGCACAAGTGAAAACAATATATAAATTATTTTAAAGCAAACATTTACTGAGAAGGGCAGTACAGAAATTGAAGTTATACAATAATATTGCTAGAAAAATTTAACCAAATTAAGGTAACAGAAGAGAAAGCTGAAGTGAATATGAAATGCAGATATAGCCACGTTAGTACTTGGAATAAAATAAAATAGAATGTAGGAAAATAGAATAGAAAGGAGCAAGGTAAAGTGAAGGAGTTATAAGTAGCCCTGGACAATGAGACTGAAATAGGTGAAAAATAATGTTTTGAGGTGTAAGAGTATCAACGTATGCAAGCAGGTGAGAGAAAGATTCGAGTAGAAGTTTAGTGGTTTATGGTGTGGGTAAGATGAGATATCCCCAAAGTGGTGTAGAGATAGGTAAAGAGTGAAATGAGAAAGGAGAGAAGAGAAGGTGCAAAGGGAAAAGAGGTGCAATAGAAGTACGTTACTGAATGTAGTGTGAAAACGAGGAAGGGAGAAAAATCTGTCAGAAGCTGTAAGTAAAGGAGGAAAAAGAGAGTAGAACAGATTTTGTGAGGCCATCTAATTTGAGTTGTTAAGTAGTCTAGAATGTAGGAAGTAGTTACTAGTAGGCAATGCCACATTTTTTGCTACTCCCAAGAACCTCACCCAATTATACTACTCCTTCTGAGGGAACAAGAGACAGGATTCCCAGGTTAGCTAGGTGACAGCCTTACAACCCATTAATTCCTGCATGAGACTGCTGATCACCACGGCATTTCCCAGTGAGATTCAGGTGATAGGAAGTGGGTTGGCCTGCTGGTCTTGGGAAATGTACTACCCTCTCCCTTTGACAGAACCCCTCCAGAGTTCCTCTGAGCATTGCCACTGCTGTCCCCTGAGGGATAAACATGCCTCTGCATGTCAAATTCCAATGGTTACTGATGTAAATGCATGACAGGATGAGTTTGTCATGCTTGAACTCCACTAAGTAACACCTAGAGCTCACACAAGATGTTACCTTTGTGGTGAGCCAGAGATGCCTCCCTCCCTCAGATGGGTAAGACTGCAACAGCTATTCACTCCTATCTCCCATAGCCGGTTCCTGCAGGTGTTGGTAATACATAATTTTGAGCCGGACAAGAAAGCACTATAGTGAGATTTGCAAGCATTGTTTAAGGATGTAAAGTTATTAATGTCACACAGTTCCTGAGGCATTGTGTTCCACAGAGTAGCTAAGAAAAAGCTAGTATAATGGTCATCTATGTTTGAAGATGTTCACTTTACCAATAGAAGACTTTTATTGACTACAGTTACTGTTGCTAAACCAGCATTGTTAAGGCAATGGGTTCACAGTAAGGTGGTCGAATTCTGAGGAGGTCAGGGTTCATAACCATGCTGTGCATCTGTTCAGTGTGAACCCTATTTGAATGTGACCAGAGTAGGACACAGCCCAAGATGATAGTGTTTTTTCTTTTTTTTGCTACAGACTCTTAAAGCCAAACACCTCATTATGTCATATTTATTTAAAACAGCAGGGCAGATTGAAGGACCATGGTCTCTGTCCTTAACATATTAATTGTTGTTATTGGAAGGATATTGTACACTGAACTTTTATAGCCTGTAAAAGAAAGTTGTCACCAAAGTGTGTGTGTGCTATTTCAGCCACATATACAAAATATACATTGTACAGCAATTATTTTATTTTTCAGATAGACTATATGGAAGACAAAATGAGCTCTGAAGATTATGCCAAGATGTAATTGTCATAGCTAAAAAAAAAAAAACAATGTAAATCAAAAGGATTCCCACATGCTGGTATAACCAATGGTGAGCTGATAGCCACTTTGTTTACTACTGAAGCTCAATCCACTGAACCTATAGTTGTGCAGTATGGGTTCACAGATTCATAGGTGTTTACTAGGCTAGCAATGCATCCCAAATCTCTGACAAGTTCTGACATCTTTGAAAAGTGTAAGCATGGGAGATGAACCATTTACAGGTTACCTGTTTGCATTAGAGACATAGGTGCCAAACCAGGGATGAATTTCCGGTTTCCCATCCAATTGTCCAAGTTGCATTTGAATTGGGTTAGGAAGGAACTCTGCTTCACATGGATGGGGAGCCTGTTCCATAGATGTGGTAGTCTCTGGGATACATACCTACCTCTCCAGCAGGTCCTATTTATATCAAAGGCAAGGTTTAAGTCTTTGGAATGGGTAATTCTGGTGCTGTTTGTTTTGTGGATATGCAGGAGGTCCATCAGAGTGGATTCTTACAATCCCCTTTATGCCAGGCATAGATCTCCCCTCAACAGCCTGTAGGAGACAGTATACAGGGATAGGGCCTTAAGGTATTCAGCATAGGACATATTACTTACGCCCTGGATTCTTTTAGTGAGGAACCTCTGTGGATGCCCCAGTTGTTGGATATGCCTGGTTAAGTACATACCAAAGGGGACATTGTACTCAATGATAGGTCTGATGAATGCCGAATACAGTGGAACAATAACTTCCATGGACTTAGATGCCATACATTTGTTTATAAGTTGAGCAACACAGAATGATTTCCTGACCACTGTAGACACATGATGATCAAAGGCTAGATTACTATCTATGTGCGTCCCTAAGTCCCTGACTACTGGGTCAACTCTAAGGGGTGTGTTGTCAATATGATAGTTACCAGGGATGGATGACTTCCCAAAGGATACTATTATGTATTTCTTGACATTTAGTTTTAGTCCATGGCTCTGACACCAGTTGTTTGCCTGTGTCAGCCCCTCCTGGAGAACATTTGCGTCAGTATGAGATTCATGACAGCTCCTAATTTGCAATCATCTGCAGATTTAGTCAGCCAGAGACTACTGACATTGGCCTTGACTTCTGAGAAGTAAATGCCAAAAAGGAGCGATCCAGGGACTGATCCCTGAGGGACTCCACTTGTGACTGGCCTCTTTGTAGAGGTGGACTCCCCAATTCTAACATCCTAGGTCCTGTCTGTGAGCCAGTTAGCTATTCACCGGGTGACATACGGGTTTGTACCTAACCACTTGAGTTTGCCAACAATGCCTGAGTGGGGTATTCTGTCAAATGCCATGACCAGATCAAGGTAGGCAGTGTGAATGATTTTGCCCTCATCCATTGCTTTGGTAACCTTCTCAAAGAAGTCCACCAGGTTGAGTAGGCATGGTCTGCCCTTGACGAAACAAAACTGGGTTGGGTCCAGTGTTTGAAGGTTTACTATATCTCTGTTGATCATCTCCATGATAATTCTTTCCATAGCTATACATATAAGACTAGTGAGACTTATGGGTCTGCAGTTTCCAGGGTCTGTAGACAGCCCACCTTTGTGCAGAGGGATGACTGTTGCCTTTCTCCATTCATGAGACACAAAGCCTGTTTGGAGGCTACAGTTAAATAATAATTCCAGAATCCCTGATAGGTCATGTTTCATGCTATTTAGAAGTCGTCCTGGGATATTGTCTGGGCCCACTGATACAGTGTTCTTGGTCTTAGAGAGAGCATTAATGACCTGTTCCTTAGTGATAGTAGGGGGGGGTTATATTTGATATTTCCTGAGGGAAGGTCGAGGGGGAGAGAGGAGTAAAGTTGGAGCTGAATTTATCTGTATGCAAACAGGGCTACTGATTATGTTGTCCCATGATTCAAAATGCAGCTTGAACTCCACATATTGAAACTGAAGATGGAGATGAAACATCTCAAAGTAGCTAACAAAATTAAACAGGCTGAGATGCAAAGGGAGTGAGAGCAGAGATAGAGAGGCTGAAATTGCAGAAAGAGAGCAGCAGTATCAGCATGAGAAAGAGATGATCAATGTTTGTCAGATGCATCTGAGTTTTAGGGGAGAAACCATATCTGGAAGCTAAGATCAGTATTACATTTTTTTCTCATTATCACAGATAGGACAATGTGTGTAGTGAGCAAGATTAAAGAAACTGATTGTTTTCTTGTGAGTACTTAAAAGTAAAACATGTTCTGTGATAATGTTACAATCTGATACATGAAGCTTATTGCAAAATAAAATAGAGAAGTCAGGGGAAAAAAATCAGAAGAGATTATCAGTGAATTCATTGCAGAACTAATCACTTATTATAATAAGCAGGTGAGCGCATGTTAAATTACCGCATTTGAAATGTTGGAAGACTTTATGATAAGCGAGGAAGTACTCAGTACTTTGGCTGAGGATATGAGAATCTGGTTGATTGACCAAGAATGCACCATGGCTGAATATTTGAGTAGATAAGTTACTTATAGCTAGCTAGATAGCAGGGCGCAACTGCAGAAGAGAAGTTTATCTTGATGGATATGGGGATAGGAGAACCCATGAGCCAGTCTAAACAATCACAGCAGGTTACACAAACAATGGGAGGAGTCACTAATCTCAGCAGATGCCAAGCTCTTGGGGATAATATTTTCAATGTAACCAAACAGGGCACACACAATCCAAATGTCCTTGATGACATGGTGGAGAACGGAAGTCAGAAGAAGCAGCTAAAAGAGGTGACACGGTGATACTGTTTGGTTGTTTGGAGACAATCAGTGTTCCAGAATACCACTACGGTCTGTATCATTGTCCTGTTGGAGAGTAAAGAAACCATCTAAGTGATATATAGTCTTAGACCTAACTAATGTGAATCCTGCAGTTGTTAAACAGGAACAATACTTGCACAGGTAGTTCACCCCAGTTATGGCCATAGGAGGGATATTTTTTCATTCACCACAGGCTCAAGATCAAATGGGATGAGAAGGGGGCAAGGGGACAAGCAAGTGTCAATATGTGATGATATTCTGATAGTTAACAATGTACCTCCTGGAAAGCTCCCAGCTACAGCTGCATGAGGTATTGCATTAAGTTACAGAGAGAGGTTGATTCTGTTGCCATTAAGAGTGTGGTTTTGTTTCTTGTTTGTGCAGACACATTTAAATCCCACAGAAACAGCAGCATATTTTCAGAGCAGTTTCTTTACAGTAAAACTATTGGATGTTTTTAAAGTTCTTCACACAGTTTTACACAATATTTATGTTTGACATTTTTTGCAGCATCTTTACAGAAAAGAAACAGTTTTATGTTTCTTTAAAGTTTTTCATATCTGTCATCTTTGCTACATCTCTGGGTGAACAGCTGCATAACTTTACACACAGCTAGAAATATCTTTAAATTTTAATAAAACATCAGTAATACTATTCATTTGGATTGGTCTGGTCATGCCATTACCTCCATTGTTACTCACCCAATGCATTGTAGACTCTAAATATACTGTTTTTCATAGCAAGAATGAGCTTCCTATCAGATTAGGATTTTAGAAATTATCCTAAAATGTGAAATAACTATTTGCAAACATATGATTTATTTTATTATGTCTGCATTCTGGTGAACTATTACACATATGTTTGCATGACCAGTATACTCTTAATCATTTGAAATTGTGTTATGTAAATGACTCACAATATAACCTATATTTAGCTTTGTAATTATGTCATGCTGACTGCAGAATATAACTGTAGCCATTGATTTAAACTTATTACTGCCTACAGAGAACTGTATATTTTTTTCCTTGAAATGATTTTGATTGTTTTAACTACACCGTGCACTGTTTCATACTTTGTAGCTTCTTCCATGGGCCACTATTGAAAGAGACAATTGAACAGGCCCAGTCATCATTCCTTTCCTGGTAAACAGAAAAAAACAAACAAATAAATACATGAATACATAAATAAATAGGTTGAACTCCCTTCATGTCTACAATGTCACTTATTCGAGATATGCATTATTCTTGTTAGTGGCAATCTTGACTAAGGACTACAGTACAGCAGCTAACATAAATTCTACTGAGTGTATTTTGTTACTGACAACATTTACTATGGCTTGCAATAATGCATTTATGTAATGCTGCCTGGCATTATCTGTACAGAATATATTTGTTAATGTGAATGTTACTCTTTGTTGTATCTACCTTGTGGCTCAGGTCACAGCTAGAAAGGGTCCTTGGATGCATTCACTTACCTGATTAGCAAATATAAATAAATAAATATGTGCAAAAGTGCAAACATTTTGTGTAACCATTTGCTGTTTTGATAAAATGATGCACAAGCATTAAAATTAGACATCCCTTCAGATTCATTTCTGATTCGGAGTGTCTTTTGTGCACTGTTTGCAAGTTCTGTCTGTGGTTGCAGAGTTATTTTTGCCAGCGTATCTGGTTTCCTCCCACATCCCAAAGAAAAGTCAGTAGGTTAACTGGCAATCCCTCATGTGGTCTGTAAGTATGGATGAGATGTGCTTATGAATTTTCCTGTAGCCTGTGATGGGTTAGCATCCCATCCATGAATGGTTCTGTATATTAAATCAATTTTCTGCTTGCCATGAAAAGCTCTGGCATCTCATGACCCTGAATAGGACAAAGAGGGTGTGACGAGCCCTCTTCACCCTGGGGCAGTAACTAAGGAGTCTCAGGCCTCACCACTGTCTCCGGTAAATTAGTGTCACTAAAAGCAGGGACAGAAATACACAATTTCCCCCAAGAGTAAACCAAGAACAGGTTCCAAGCCTGGGACTAGACTATAATGAAAAGACATACATTTATTTACAAAATTATAGCTAGTCATGCTGGCATATGTAACACAGGGTAATTTACAATTATTTACAAACCTTCAGCCAGTCATGCTAGCACAGATAGCAATATCTGATATCCTCACAAAAAGTATAAGAAAATGGATGAATGATTAAAGTTTTGGTTGACAGCCTATTTTTGTCATTGCCACACCCCTTGTAACAGCAGGGTTTACTGGTACCTGAAACTAACTCAGTATGCAGATTTTTACTATTGTAATACAGCTGAAATTTACATATAGAAAATCAACACCGCATACTTTATTATTCCTCTCAAACAGTCTTTTGGTTCTTACTAGAGGCACAGCACTCAGTAAAATTAAAACATTAATGGTGCTACAGCTTAAAAATACACAATTGTATTAATACCATGTTCGCTTATAGTACTTTCTGCGCTCATCAGGTTGCCGAAATACTGAATACCTGCCAACTAGTTAAGTGTTCAGTCACAGTTTTATGTCCCCTGCATTTTGTGACATTGGAGATAACTGTCTTTATATGGATATTTACACGTCATGGCACTGTTTTTCCTACTTCTTTTGAAACTTTTAGTTTTTTAGTTTAATAACACACACACACACACACACACACACACACACACACACACACACACACACACACACTAATACTCCCCGGGATTATAACATTTTAATATCTTCTGTTTTTGTCACCTCCCAATTTTCCTTTGCAGTATGAGATATTTGTTTTTGTCATGTCCCCAAAATTCAGATATTGTTAAGCTAGATCATAATTGTAAGCATAATTTATTGCTATAGCATTTTTTGCTTAAATTGATCTTACAACCCCAGAATACCTAGATTTGATTCATTATATCATATAGACTGGAGATATCTATATATGATTCAACAAGGTATAGTATAATACTGTCTAGAAATAATGCAGTTTTCTCCTGAGAGTCATCCATACCAACTATGCCCATGCAAAAGAGAATCCCATATTTTCTTTCCTAAAAGGCTCCAGATACAACACCAGACAGGAAGGTGAAACAGACATCCCTGCCTACCTCCCTGTTTAAGTATAATTTCTCTGAAAGGAATCCCTTATGTTCATTATTTTTTTCACAATAAAACAGTTTTATTTGTAACAATTTTAACCATACAAACAAGTGCAATCCTCATGTATGGCACAGTTCTTATTGTAAATGCCCACCTGCTAAATTTTATCATTAGCTAAACATTGGATCTCAACCAGTATTAAGGTTCACAAAGCAGAGATTGCATTATACATACATGTTTTGTTCCACTTCTCCTCTTTTCAAAGATTGATCAAAGTTACCGATAATATAAGTTAAACACTGTGACCTCTGTCCCACAATTTAACTTATATGTGCCTCCTTCTTTTTGTTGATGAATTTAACCCTACCCCTGAAGTCAGTCAGTAGTTGCTATCATATCTCGTGCTCTCCATTTCTTATAGTGTAAAGTATTCTTAGCCTTACCAAGGGTACTAAGTTCTAAGGTCCTTATTTCTGCCACAAGGTCTAGTATGTAGGTCCCTTTGAATTCTTCCATTTTCTGGTTATGGCCTTCTTTGCTACTAATAATATCAGTGATGCCAGGGCCTTAACATGCCTTGATGAAGCTAAGCTCCCCACCCAACTTAGAAGGAAGTTCATTTTATTTCAATTAATTGCCAGTGAGTACCTTAAGTCCTGATTACATTTATCCAGTTTTGTAAATTCCAGAAGACAAGCCACAGTCCCTTTTTGTTCCTGATTATACCGCCAACACATTTGACTCACTTCTGGAAACATCTTATTCAACCTATATAGGTTGTAGAAATACATATATAAACATTTCCATGCAAATATTCTAAATTTCCTAGACTTAGCAAACCTTGGGTCAGTACAAATGTCCCTTCTTGGTATCACTGTTATTTGGGTTTCCATTAAACTTTCCCAACCATGTATTTGTTCTTTTACTAGCATCTCCTCAGAACTGATTATGGCTGCATATATTCCACTTATTAACTGCCTACCTTTGGCTTCAAGGGTTCTAGCCTCAATTAGTATATGACTAGTTTATGCATTTGTAGACCCTTGCATCCCATTTCTCTATCAAAAGCTTCCAGTATATGTAGTAATTCATTATACTTTAAAAAGTTTTTCTGCCTTAGGTACTGTCTACTTGAGCAAAATGTATTTTTCTCTGGTCCACCATCTAGCCAAGAATGTCGCATCTACATATAACTTTTGTTTTGTTAAACCAATGGGGCATGTTTCAAACCTCCAGGGTAGATAGTATTTTATGATCATAATGCATAGTATCTTAGAATAGATGGTGGTTGAGTGTTGTTTGGAATTTCTTGGCTCTATTGAATGAGATCAAATTTTAAATTTTTAGACCTACTCACTGAGACCCCCTTGTTTGAATATCATCTCTTTCCATTTAAGGTTGTAGGTAACATTTTGGATTAAATAAATTAGCTTAACTTGTGTGAAGTTATAATAATCATACAAGTGAGGCACTGACAGTCCCCCCTTGCTCCCTGGATAAAATCATCTTGCTCCACCTGACTCCTCAAATTAATTTGTTCACGAGTGTCTGGAGATTGTTCCATAATTTCTTCCCTGGATCATAAAGAAAAGTCTGGCTCACATATAATATCAATGGGACTAAGAAAATACCATTTTGTAAGTAAATTTGCGATAACAGAAGATGTTAGAGTGATCACTGTTGCAGTAGGCGTAGCAATATGGGTTATATCTTGCCATGGATATAACAGTCAGCCAGCTTCCTTGTACCCAAAATGTCAAGCAGCTTGAGCTGAGCTTACTAATAGTTTGGGCACCACCACCAAGCTCTTCAGAATTTTACTGCTGCTGAAGAGTACACTCCTTTAAGGCTTTCAAAGATCAATGGTCAGCCTGGTGCTGTTCCTTTACTGGGCAGATAAGTTCTCTTTGAAGAAAAAAACTTCCATTTTATAAATATTGTTTGTGTTTTATCACTTTTCTCTTCAGGAAAGTTATTTTAAAGCTAGGAGTTTCATGTTTTAACAGATTGTCAAGAGACTATATCATACTTTTAAACAGGAGCGTTTTTTCCTGTCAGTTTAAAAGTTGTGTGATGTAGCTGAAAGCCATTTTTTCTCTGAAGAAATTGTGTTTGCCTTACTTTTTTGGGGCTGGCAAGGTGTTTTAAAGTGCTTTTTACCATAATTTTCTGTAAAAAAAGTGACTTTTACAGACTTGTAATTTTTACTGGCATTCGCTGCTTGTCTTCCGTGGGAAAGAGGCACCATGTTCAACTTCACCATGGAACAATCCATTTGTCCCATGGTTGGTCCTTCTTCTAGCCACAAAAAGAAAAAAAGTTAAACAAACAGTCTTTGCCACCACAGCAGGCTAGCAATTTGTCTTAGTCACTGTGGCCATTTATTGTACCTCAGACCATTATCCACTTCCTCTGTGGCTGTTTGGGTCCCTTCAGTGAGCAAGGGATAGCCACTCTTGTTGACTCTGGGAGAGGGAACAGGGAAGACTTCTTTGTTATATCAGAATGCTGTGGTCATCCCTAGGGAAGCTGCTGCTGCCATTACTAGCTTGGTTGGCCCCATTTTCATGTCAAAAAGAAACAGAAAACTAAGTATGTGTCTACTCCTCCTCAAATTTTCATAGACAGGGGTAATTTACTGGATCTGTCTCAGGGTTTAATTCAGGTTATTGATCCTTCTTGCAAAGTAGTTTCTGGTAAAAGAAAGAGGGATACCTCTTTCCTGAAGGGAGTCAAGATTCTGAATCTGAACAAGAAGCTGAAGGGACAGATACAGGGGTTCAAGAAGCCGAAGGGCTAGATACAGGGGTTTCTCAACAAAATTCTGATTCGGACTCAGAGGAGACCTCAGTTTCTGATTCTGCATGTGGGGGTTTCTCTTTCTCTGAGACTATTGCTAAAATGTGTCAATGCTTTCAATGGGAAACACCGAGGTTTCTCAGTACTCAGAAAATACCATGAGCTGTTACAGAAGTTTTTTCCAGAACCTACACCCATTCATCTAGTTCTATCTGCTTTAGAGGATGTATGAGTTACTGCCCATAATTTTCCTCATAGCTGCACCTAAAAAGAAATCTTCCCAGCTAATGTTTTCACTTCACCTTTTTGGTTGATTTTTTTTTCAGGTTCTCTAAATTTCTTCTTTGCCAGGCAGTGTACTTACTAGCAAGTTACTGAATTTTAGTTAAGCTGACAATATCACTGTCTCTTATTTCTCAGTTTCTTTTTTCTCACTGAGATATATGCAGGCATCTTGGAAGTCCATTTTTAAGGACTTTTAAGCCTCATTTTTAAAAACTCCTTTGTTGATTACTGGCTGAATAGTTCTGTTTTCAGCATCCACAAGGACGAGAGCATTTCCCCACAGCTGTTCAGCTCCATGTCATCATGGAAGTCGCTCTATCTTTATTTTTGTCATAGAACAAGAATATATTTGCAAAGCTATGTCAATTACCTGTAGTCTCCTTGAAAATCCAATTTTAGCCAAGTTGTCCCAGGAGTCCCTGTCAAAGGCTTTTCTTTTTTTTCAAAAACATTTTTATTTTGTTTTCATAGGTTCATAGGTTCATGGGTAGGTACTAGGCTATTGGCCCTAGGGCCTATATAAGACTAGCCAAACAGTACCCTGGCTTTTGCCACCCAAGAAAATTATAAACATATGCAACATAACATCATTATAAACATATGCAAATGTACATATAACAAATATAATAAAACAATAACAAAATTATTTATAATATTTACATTCATCCATGATAAACAACCATTTTGTCCATGAGAAGTTATCAATATTTGTTCAAAAGGTTTTCCAATTTTTGCCATGCTAATTTTTATGAATAATGTTATGAGTTCTATAACAAATGGTTTGCAGTTCTTTTTTACAAACAACTTTTGCTAAATTAATAAAATCTTTAAACATCAAATCTTGTTTACTTTTCCAGTTTAAAGTAATAACTTTTCTGGCAATTGCAAGAATTGACCAGAGTAACTGAATCTGAGATTTAGGTATTACATTAGGTATAGGAACATTGAATAGGATTAGTGAGTTAGAAATATGTCAGTTATCAGACCACAAAGCCTTTACAAAATATCTGAAGTCTTTCCAGTATTGAACAACATTTCTACATTCAATCAACATGTGAACCCAGTTGGCCTCTAGTAATTCATCACATTTCCAACATTTACTTTCACTGTTTTTGAGTATAAAATTTAATTTATGTGGAGTATAGAAACTATTCATAAATTTCCATGCATACAATCTCCAATATAATGAAGAAGAGGTACCATACATAGAATTCAATAACAATTTTTTGGATACATCAGATATTTGTTCTCCATTAATCTTTACATAGTAATTCCAAAAATCTGAGTCAAACTTTAGAGTGTCTTCTCTTAGTATCTTATAGATAGGCGAGATACTTAATTTTTGATCATCTGTCTTTTCAAGACACCTAATAAAAAGCTGAATCAAACTAGGTATAGATTCAGTCTCTAGGATGATTGATAGATAAACTGCCGTAATGAATGTATAAACAACTAACTGTCTTGATTATTATCAAAACTACATAAAAGAGAGTTTAGTGGTTTAATACTCTTATTTTCAATAAACTGATGCCAGAATATCAAGTTATTTTCCTTTAATTTCTGAATCGCACTGATGTTGAAAGAATCTAGGCAATCAGGGGAGTATAGTATAGGGAATACTAGAAATAAAAATTGTTTAATGGTGTAATTACAATCAATTATATTTTAAAGTTATTAAATATTTGATTAATGCCATAAGAAAAATGACCAAACTTCTTAATAAATAAACAAAATTCACGTAAAAGCCAATGAACTCTACTTATTCCATATTGTTCCTTAAATTGATTTTCTATAGTTCTGACATCAGTTATATGAATATCATGTATTGTTTTCCAGCCAGATATATAGGTAGGTATGATCCAATGTAATGTTACATTAATTATAACTGATTTGGAATGAAGATCTAAGCTAGGGAATGCTATCCCATTACTGTTCCAAGCTCTAATGTGCCATTTATATGCAATCCTAGGTTTTAAGGGGAACCACAACAATGTAAGTAGCATGGAATCTCAATTTTTTAAATACATTTTTGGGAGGGGGGTAGTATCAATGACTGTATATAAAACAAAATTTTAGTAAAATTATCATTTTAATTTAAGAAAGCCTATCCTCCACTGTGAAGAGCATTTTATTCCATCTTTTGATTAGTTCACTAATGGTGGTTATTGTGATTTAGTTTAACAGACTCTTTCCATGTACTATTTATACTGACACCCAAATATTTGAATACATCATTCCCCCAATTAAATAGGCTATTCTCTCTTAGGTGTTTGTTGATTTTTTTGTTAATTAGTAATGTTTTGGATTTACTATGATTAAATTTAAGCCCTGAAATTCTTTCAGACTTGCTTAAGGTATTTATAACATCATGCAAAGAACCATCAATATCACCCAACATTAACAACATATCATCAGCAAGTAATTGTATCTTAGGACAATAGTCCTTATTTATTTGAAAGCCTTTTATATTTTCCTTGTTTCTGTTATATAAAGCAAAAGGTTCCATTGAAAGAGAAAACAATAATGGTGACAAAGGACAACCTTGTCTATTTCCCTTGAGGATTTCTAGTGGTGAGGATAGACATGATCCAATCTTCACATAAGCTTGTGCCCCACTATAAATTTTTATTAATACGTTGGCAAAATCTAAGGAGAATTCAAAACCAGTCAGAATTCTAATAGAATCAAAAGCCTTTTCTATGTCTAGGCTGATAATGGTTACTTGTTTTTTGTATTTGGATGCTGTGTCTATTAATGATAGTAATTTAATAATGTTATCTTGCACTTTTCTATGAAGAATGAACCCTGTCTGATCATTATGTATTAGATTAGGTAATATTTTCTTTATCATATTAGCTAATATTGTCATGAAAATGTTATAGTCAATGTTTAGTAACACTATTGGCCTATATGAATCACAAGGGGTCCTTACCTTGTTTTAATATGGGGAAGATAATTGAGTATTTCCACAATGGGGGTGTTATAGGCACTCAACATTTTCTTTATTATATATTCAGGAAACATCTTATATAGTTCAGGAATTGTTCCATCCAGTCCTGGAACTTTATTATCTTTTATTTTTTGTATTTGCTGTTTCACTTCTGTTAGTGTTATTTGTTTATTTAATGTGTTATTTTGTTGCACTGACACCTTAGTAGTTATATTTTCTTGAATAAAAGTATTTATTACATTATCTGTCTCCAAAAGTGGTGTGTTATTATTTATATCTTTATAGTAGTTTTTGAACACTTCTAATATGCTCATTAAGTTAGATGTACTCTTAATTGAACCATCACTTTTATATTTAATCTCATTAATAAGATTTTGATTGTTTATTTTTTTGAATCTTACCAGTATTTTATGTAGATATTTGGGATTTACAGCATAAGATTGTAATTTCAAAATTTCCAGGTTTATGGCTACCTTATCATTCAGAACTTCTAAGTATTTTTGATTTAATTTAGTAATTTCATTATATGCTACTTTGTTATTTGGTTTTGGATCCATTTTTATGTTGTCTGTGTTTTTTTGTAAGTCTAAAAGGTCTTTGTCCCACTCTTGCCTTTTTTAAGGTACCAAGATTTTATTCTACCGTATATATAAACTTTAAAGGTGTCCCATAGTATAGTATCAGTCACTTCACCATTATCATTTATTTCCATAAACATGTCTTTCTTTCATTATCCATCCCCTAAAGTATTTTAACTTAGTTATGTAAGCAGGAATTCTCTGTAGAAATCTTAAAACATCTGTATGCATAGTTAATGTAAAGTTTATAGCATTATGGTCCAAAAGTGGACATGTCATTATAGATACATCACTTATTTTAGAGTATATATTATTTGATACAGAGACCTTATCAATGTTTGTTTGTGTACCAAACCGATATGAATAGTGAGTATAAAATAAGGAATAATGTTCTCTTAGACCATGTATATCTTTAAGGTTCATCTGGTTGTAAAGTCATTTAACTTCTTGGCTTGAGATGTTATTTTTATTTTACCATTTTTAGAAGTATCATTGCCTGACAATAGGCAGTTAAAATCACCTGTTGCTATAATTTCCCCCTTTTCATTTAAAGTAATCAGGTCCAGATATTTGTCAACATATTTAGTACTCAGTCCTGGTATCCAGTATGTATTAATCAAAGTATAATACATCCTATTGCTTTACAAAATAACTGTGCTTAGCATCCCATCTTTATCTGAAATTGTATCTATAATTCTTGGCATAGTATAAGTATTTTTCCATAGAATAAGAGTGCCCCTTCTCTTAGTTTTAAAACATGAATCAGCCAGAATGGTATAGCCATTGAATGAGCATTTTTGTAGATCTTTTTTTAATAGATAGGTTTCCTGTAAAAAGATGATCTGGGCTTTATGCACTTTGATCTATTTATCCAAACCAGCTCTTTTGGCATTATTGTTCCAACCATTAATATTTAATGATAAACATTTATAAGCCATTGACTATATTACTAACTGAAAGACCTTTCTTCCGTGTTGACTTGAAATCTACTGAAAACTTACTTATCATGGATGCATAACATGTATTAAGCACTACTTTCAAAAACCCAAAACTATTTACAAACATAAAGTTTCTGGTTTAGTTAAAAATTTAACTAAACCATCCATCCACCACTTCTCCAATACCAAAAGGCACAAATTTTCCATCTCTGTTTAGAATATACTATAAAAACAAAAAAGAAAAGCATTATGAAAGCAACTAAAGAAATCTGAATCCATGAAGTATACATTAGAATGAGAGTGTCCAATATATCTGAAGCTATATAGATATGTCACATATGACAATAGCACCTCTAATACATAGATATGCCAGAAATACACATCAGATCAAAGTATGTATAAACATTAGAAGCTGAAGATTAAGAAGATTGTCAACATTTCCAAGACTTTTCAAGAAACATGATTAAACCTTTTATCAGTCATCTATCTAACATTTTTCATGTAAGGATCTGTTGAATATATATATATATATATATATATATATATATATATATATATCACTTATTACAACATAACTATTATATTTTGCAATTATACACATATTACTCATATGTATTAACAATATCTATGTTGACGTCTTTCATTAGGAAGGGGGAGAGAGAGAGAGAGAGAGAGAAAAGGGCCTCACAACCCTCTGTTTAGTTACTTAAGGTTTAGTTATATAACATAAATCTGCTGTTAATATGCATAATAAGTTTTCTAATGCAGCTCCTAGTTCACTTGATGTCATTTAGTTGCTAATAGTGTAATTGAATCTTCAGAATGTATACATCTATAAGAGAACATAGGCATTTTCAAAAGAGTTAAACACTTTTATCAGATCTAATTATTTACCATTTAAAGTATCTAGTGAAGGATAACAGAATTTCAAGAAAAAAAATCTAAATACAACCATTTAACAAGTTGAAAAGGTCAAATGATGTCATCACTGTTGTTTCCTCAAGCTGCAGGTTCATAAACTTGTTAAAATGTATCTAAATAGGCTCATGCACAACAGACGTTGTCTCTAGTGAAGAAAAAAGCATTTTTGGTAGGAAATTCAGATCTTGAAGCTTTTAGAGTTTGCAGAAAGCAAAAAAAAAAACAAAAAAACAAACACTCAAGCTGTCTTGTCAGTGCATGTCATGAATCTCCACAATGAGAACTGTCACACAGACCACCAGTTTCCTCACAAAACTTCAACATCATGAAAAAATGAACCCTTTCATACAAAAACAGCTATTTAGATGTAACAACAGCTGCCTCAAATCAGAAATCATATTATAACATTTCAATCAGGTACCCACCAGTTAACCAGGCCAGAGAAGAAAAAAAAAGGAATCTAGCATATATATATATATATATATATATATATATGTATATATATATGTGTATATATATATATATATATATATATAGAGAGAGAGAGAGAGCTATCTATAAAACACCATTAATGTACTGTATTAATGTTTAAATGTATCTAAACAAAGAGTCTAAAACATCTAGTTAGAAACACTAATCAGAAACACCTTGTTACCCCATCACTGACCCACTAGAAAAAATGCACTTTGGTATTAAGTCAAATTATGCTAATACTGAAGAATTAGACATATATCATTTGTAGTTATTTAAAAGGGAAAATTATTTAAAGTAGTTATAATGGAGAAAAGAGAGAAAAGGATCATTAGTAACAAAAAAGAATAGGAAGAAAGAAGAGAGAAAGAAAGAGAGTGAATGTTATTTAAACACTTAGTGCTATATGTAATTAGAAGCAGTAGCTATAGAAAGGAAAAGTCGATAATAAAAATGATTCACATTACCTTACAGCACAGAGACTTTCCAGAATCAAATATATTATGATTCATAAAACAAAGCATCTAAAATTAGAAGGAATTTATTAATTTGTCCTTTAGTTTCTCAGTTTTGTTTGCTCCTTCCTTCACAGACCATCCATTTTTTTGTTGCCTGTCTCTTCAAACTCTGGGATGACCATTCCATTTTTCTGTGTCTGGCAGTATTTCCTTCTTTTGGATAAATTCTACTGCTTCTTGTAGGGAATCAAAGATCTTCACTCCTTTTGGCAAGGGGATTTTTATTCTTGCAGGAAAAAGAATTTGAGATATAATATTGGCTTTTCTCAAGGACTCAGTTAGAGGAACACACTCCTTTCTTCTGGATATGACTGTAGAGGTGTAGTCATTGTCAAAATGAATAACTTTTCCACCCATCTTCATAGGGGAATTAGTCCAAGTTGATTTCAGTCCTTGTCTTGCAAGGAAAGAAATCTAGCTATTATAGACCTGGGGTTAGATAAACTCAGAGATGAAGCTGGATTTTCCAGGGAGCAATGAGCCCTCTCAGTTCCAAAAGAGAAGGATTCAGGCATGCTTAGTGCTGATGAAAAACACTTATTGAGGAACTGAATCATGTTAGCACCCTCTTCTTTCTCAGAAATTCCATATATTCTTATGTTATTACTCCTTGATCTACTTTGAAGATCTTCCAGTTTCTCAATCAGCCTGGTGTTTTGTTTAAAAAAAAATTCATTTTGATGTTCATTTTCTGTCACTCTAATATTTAGGTCAGTTACTGTTTCCTCTAAGGCAAGAATCTGTTCAGATTGTTTTTACTATTCCATTTAGAAGTTCCAGTTGTTTACTGCATTCTTGTTTGATAATATCCATTTTGTTTTCAAATTTGTCCATTTTTAGTGACAGTTCTTGGATGTTTGTTATTATAAGATGTAGTTTTTTCTTCACTGCATTCTCCTGGTGTGGGTTCTTTGAGTTGCTCATCTTGAGATCTCTAGTAAAAATGTCTTGACAGGAATAATTAAAAAATTCTCTTGACTATGTATTAATTTTTAGAAAATAATAAAGATTCTATGTTAATCTAACTTTTAGTTAGATTCTTCTAAAAATTAAAGTATATTTCCTGTCAGGATATTAAAATCTAAGCAGAGCTATGGATTTCCTGCTGCTATCAGACTGGCATCTTGGCCACGACCCCGTCAAAGGCTTTTCCAGCATCTAAACTTACTGATGACAGAGGTATGTCTTTGTGATCAGCATTTCTCTATATCAGCATTTACAAAATATTTTCAAATGTCTGTCTCTCTTCTACAAACCAACATTGATCCATAGCTAATAACTTTGAAAACAACTTCATATTCTGCTTGCTATTACAGCCTTAAGGACTTTATAGCTGTGATTTAAATTTGAATTGGGTCTATAGGAGGCAGGGTCTGTTCTGCCTCTCCTGGCATAATTTTATTGGAGGAAAGATGTCTTGCATGCATCAGTACCCAAGGTTAGGGTCATATGTAATAAAAAAAAACACAAATAAATAATGTCTCTCATGACTGGTGACTGCCTCACTGGGAAAGGTGGGTCCACATCATTATAAGAGAGTTAATAGTTGGCAGACAATGAGGATGAAAGGGCACAAAACGAATGAATGAAGCAATAAATACATTTGCAAGAGTTTCAAAAACATTCATAAGTATATAAATGGCATTTAGGCCGAAAGGCCATCTAAGAATTCGGATACAGTCAAATCAGGAGAATTCAGCTTGGTGCCAAACCAAATGTCTAGCCTGTTTTTAAAAGTAGAAAGAGAATCAGACTTCTTAATTTCCAGAGTTAGTGTATTCCACAATCTAGGAATTAAGTGAGTTATATATTTAAGTCTCAGGTCAGTTCTGACAATATTAACTTTGAACATGCAGTTATTATGTTGATGTGTTCTTTCACTATAATTAATATTAACATCAAACACAGCCTGAAGCAATTCATTAGAGAAGACTTTAAATCCAAAAACAAATTTACCTCTGAGCTATCTGTAATATATAGAATATAATTTTTAAATTAAAATATCTTTCTGCATAGGAGAGTTTTTAAATGCTCTAATTATCTTAGTAAATTTACTTTGAACCTTTTCTGATTTATCCAAATGGCCATTATTATATATACAGAAAACACTGTTATATTCATGTAAAGGGCTAAAGTAAGTTTTATATAATGTTACAATATGCTGGTCATCCCTAATAGAATTTTTTAAATAATAAACCTAGCAGTTTCATGGCTTTAACTGTAATTTTATTGACATACTTAGTCAATACCATGTTAGATGAAATTAATATTGCCAAGTCCCTGTAATCTGAGACCTCAGGTAATTGTTTATTGTATAGTAAAATAGGTGCTCTTATTTTATTTCTACCAAACTATATTATTCCACTCTTATCTGTACTAAATCTAATTCGAGTTCTGTTGCCCCAGTTATAGAGTTCTCTCATATACCTGTTAATATAATCATAATCATCCAATAAAGTGAGAGCAAACCCCATCTTACAATCATTAGCATATTTATTCATCCAGCTATGTCTTATTACTGGGTAGGTTGTAAGTACAGTATTAAACAACAGTGGTCCCAGCACTGAACTTTTTGGAACCCCCTGCTGATATAGTATAGTAGTTTGAAGTCTGACCTTGAACTGAGGTTACTTGTTTCCTGTCCAATAACCATTCCATAATCAGTTTATAAGAAAAGGCTGAGCTTTGCTAATTTTGACTTGGGCAGCTCAGCCAAAACTGTGCTGGAAATTGTCCAGCATCCATGATGTATTGCCATCTGTGCACACATTTTTAAACAGGCTAAAAAGTCTTAGGGCCTTCAATGTCTGCTGTCTCCTTGCTAGTGTGTGTGTGTGTGTGTGTGTGTGTGTGTGTGTGTGTGTGTGTGTGCACATGTGTGTGTGGTGTGCCCTTTCTCACTTGTGCAAATGATGGCAGCTAATCACTCTGTCATTTTTCTACTTTTCTTGTGTGATAATGTATGATGCACAGTATCACTAGACCATGGACTGCACAGCCTGTGCTGCTTTCATCATGGCACTTGCTCTGCTGCATACTTCATTTTGTTCTCTGTGGTGCTGCCATGTGTATTTTCTGTAACACACATCTTTAGCATATGTTGTCACTTTTCATTGCTAAGATGTACTGTACTGTACTGATATATTGGTGCTGGGACCAGATATTAGTGTTCTTTTTTAGGGTAGAAACTTTCCAACTTTATTGAAGGAGGCTTTTTTGTTCACCCCATTCTCATTCTAAGGGGATCCAGTATCTATCAGTCTGGGATGACATGATCGACAGACCTCACTGCTTTGCTAGAGATGGTCTTCATTTGTCACCCCTGAGATTTCATCTACTGGCTAAAAGTCTTGCCACTCCCACAGTGCCTTTTTAGGCAGTGTCTCAAGGACAAAATTCCTGATGTAAAAACTCCATCTAAAAACAACATCAAGGTAATCTTCATAACTTTCTCCCTTCCTCTAACCTTTTATTTCTTTGTAGTTATCAAAAGGATAATCCATGCATAGTACTAAGACAGTCCTCAATAGAGTTGTGAATCATTTCCTTATGTACAGAGATCAGCATTTCTCTTCTGTTCTCATACTGCTAGAGCTGCCTGCAAAACTTGACATTATTGCTCTTGGTATGCTAAATTTCTGTTTGGATTCCTGCTATGATTTCTCCTCTAAGGTTCTTGATTGGTTTGTTGCTCAACTTACAGGCCATACCCAGAAGACAGCTTGAGGTTTGAATTCTTCTGATAGCCACTGTTTGTATTTTGGAATGTCATAGGATTCAATCTTGAATCCAGTATACTTCACAATGCTTATGCTGGTCCAATGGGATCTTATTAGAGGAAGGGAGGGCTTAGGATATCATTGCTGTGCTGATAATACCCACCTTTACCTCTCCTTTCTTTAGGGCCCTAGGGTGAGTAAGTATTCCCTTGTTGACAGAAAGGAAACCATTCATTTATGGATTTCTGCAGACTGGTTGAAGCTTAATGCATTGAGAAATGAGGCCATGGCTGTGCTTTCCACTATGAGGATTTATCCAGCTTTGTTGTTTCCAGCTTTCATTTATTTATGTATTTACTTATCTTTATTTGTTAAATGGGTAAGTGACCTGGTTCAATGGCCCTTTTCAGACATTACTAAGCCATAGAGGCATAAACAGGCAGCATTGCTTAGCTACAATAATAAAAATGTATAAGAATAAAGCTGGGCCATCTTACACATAGGCCAACTATGCAACCATCCAGGGTGCCATGCTTGGAAGGCCACTCTTTCCAATTTATTTATTTTTTTAGATCAATGAAATATGTAGTTTTTTTTGCTCTAAAAAATATAATAAAATAAATAAATAAATAAAATGCAGCACCCTACTTCAACAAAATGCTCCTCCCCTACAGTGTAACGTGTACCCCAGATGGAGGTGTTTCACTTGACTTGACCATTCAAGTCAATGAAGCAATGTCATTTTAGATTTGGTTTGAGAGGTTTCAGTGACTGCACAATATTCATAATAGTAGACTCAAAGCCATCACACTGACTGGAGGGGGTTTAGCATCAGTATGATACATTTGTTAATTAAAATTCTATAATGTTTGTGATACCAGGGAAATACTGCCAGTCCAGCTATCTGTAGTTGTGTAAATAATTATATGTCACTTGAAAATATTAATACGATTTATATAGAAATGTGACACTGTCAGCCCAGCTACCTGGAATTTTGTAAATAATCATATGTCATTTGTGAATGTTAATATGATTGCTATGCTTGTCTTACAAATGTAAGAACTATATGTTATGTGTATATTAAACTACTAGTGCAGAAGTGTGTGTTGAACTGTATGTGATGTACTGAGCTTCAAGAATGTAACCACAGTGTGCCCTACTGGAAAAGAACAGAATGTTTTACGATTGTGTTTATCTCTCAGTTTCACTGAAGGAGACAGGATGTCTAGAACTAGAAGTTTCTTTCTATTGTCTTGAAAGAGAAATAATTACTAGGTTTAAAATGTAAAGTGTTTTTATTGCTCTGTGACTTCTTAGCAGCTGCTCTTCTGAGTGATATGTACTTCTCACACAGAGATGCTAAAAATTCTTAGGTTCTGTTAGCCTGGGAACTGAAGGCAGTTGACAAAGAGTGATGTCATCCAGCTCACCCATTAGTAATGTTTGATAGTAACTTCTCTCAGAGAATGTCTTTGCATTTTGCATTTGTCTTTGTACCTGGAACCATCCTCTCATCAGCACTTGAGTTGCTAATACTAAGTAATTGGGGTTCAGTAATCTCTCTTAGATATAGATAGGAATATAGTAAAGATTAGTTTAGATGTTTCTGTATTTATTTGAGACTGTCCTGCAATGTTGCTTTAAAATATTTCCTGTGATTCTGAAATCTGTAGTCACTATGTTGTTTGAGTATTGTTTTCATAGGTTCATAGGTTCATACTAGGCTATCTGCCCAAGGGCATTTATAAGCCTAGCCCATAGTTATGTGGCTTTCGCCACCCCTTTAGTTTGAATAAAAACTATGCCTATCATTTTTCTGTGCCTCTGTCAAGCAGTGACACTGAAGTAATCCCTGGGGTATATCTGCGATCCACCATCCATTGGTCAAGATTCCTCTTGAACAAGGCCAGCGAGGTGCTCTGCCTCACATGTACCGGGATTTTGTTCCACAGCATAGGGAGTCTCTGGGTGATGAATCTGTCCCTCCAGCACGTTCTATTTATAACCGTGTCAAGGTTTAAGTCTCCCGCCCTTGTGGTTCTGAGGGATCTAGATTTTTTGAGGTGAAGCATATTCATCAAATCTGGGTTTGACATGGCCTTATATGTCAGGCACAGGTCACCTCTGAGCAAGCGGTATGAGACTGAATAGAGCTGGAGTTCTTTCAGTCGGGCAGCATAAGACATATTTTTGAGACCCTTTATCCTTTTGGTGAGGAACTTTGGGGCCTTTCAAGCTGCATCAGGTGTCTGGTCAGATACATTCCAACGGGCATTGTACTCAATCATAGGTCTAATGAGTGATGAGTACAGGGGACGATGACCTCCCTTGATCTAGATGTGAATCCCTTCATGATCAGGTGGGCGATATAGAAGGTTTTCCTAACTACTTTAGCAACATGAGTGTCAAACGAAAGGCTACTGTCAACTTGGGTCCCCAGATCCCTGATGACTTTTTCTGTGCTCAGTGGATTGCCATCTATATGGTAGCTAGGGTAACCTTGTTTTTCCCGAAGGGTATGACTATGCATTTTTTGGCGTTTAACTTCAGGCCATGGCTCTGGCACCAGTTATTCGTTTCTGTGAGGCCCTTCTGGAGGATATCTGTGTCAGATGTGTTTTCGACTATGGCGCCCAGTTTGCAGTCATCTGCAAACTTTGTCAGCCATAACCCTCCTGTGTTTGCTTGTACTTCAGAAAAGTAGATGCCGAACAAGAGTGGACCCAGGACTGAGCCCTGTGGGACACCACTTGTGACAGGCTTTGAGTCTGACATGGCTCCAGCAACTCTGACCCTGTGGGTTCTGTCGCTTAGCCAGTTTGCAACCCATCTTGTGATGTATGGGTTTACATTCAAGCTGATGAGTTTTTCGATGATACCTGAGTGGGGTATTGTGTCGAAGGCCTTTGCCAGGTCGAGGTAGGCTGTATGGACTGCCTTTCCCTCATCAATGGCCTTGGTGACTGTCTCGAAAAAGTCAACCAAGTTTAAGAGGCAGGATCTGCCTTTGACAAAGCCAAACTGGGTTGGATCCAAAGTCTGCAAGTTCCCTATGTCTTTATTTATGAGTTCCATTATGATCCTCTCCATGGCTTTGCAGATAAGGCTTGTCAAGCTAATGGGGTGGTAATTTCCAGGGTCTGTGGAGGCACCGCCTTATGAAGTGGGACCACAGTCGCCATGCGCCACTCCTTGGGCGTATCCTGAAGTGAGGCTAAGATTAAACAGCTGTCCTAACTGTGGGTTTAATTCCTCGTTGAGTTCATGAAGCACACAGCCGGGGACACCATCCGGTCCCATGGATGCTGTGTTTTTGCCTTAGTGAGGCAGTTCTCACCTGGGCGTTGGAGATGTTTGGGGGCTACAATCCTCTGGAATAGATATCTCTCCTTTTGGGGGGGAGGGGGGGGAGAAGTTTGCACTGAACCTGTCAACCAGTATGTTAGCAATGTGTGTAGGTTCAGTAATTTTCACATAATTTTGAACTAATTCTGAGCATATCTGGGAGTTTCCTCCTAGGTTTATAACATAGCTAAAGAAGGCCTTATGATTGTCTTTAGAGTCCTTGGCGATTTTTCTCTCAAAATTTGCCTTGGATGATTTTATGAGAGCTCTTAGTTTTTTACTTATAATGATCAAAGGTGTCTTACCTTTCAAGGATTTTGCTCTATCTTGTAGTAGCTTCCTCCTTTTGTTGTAGAGCTTGTTTATGGCTGGGGTCCACCAGACTGGACGCTTGCCTTTGGTACAGAGAGTCTTAGTTTTGTTTGGGATTGCCTGATCCATGCAGTCCTGTAGATGCTGGTAGAAGGCATTTGTAAGTGATTCAGCGGTTTGAGTAATGTTTACCACTGGCTCAGGGGCCTTAAAGGAGACCACACTAGTTTTTAGAAGTGTGAAATCGGCTTTTGAGAAGTTTTTCACTGTGGTCTTTTTTGTTTCAGGTGGGGGCGGGATGAGGACCTCCAGCAAGATTAGTTTATGATCTGATCTCACCAGTGGGGGGTATACTTCCGGTGTTGAACATTTTGATCCCATGTTCGTGATGATGAGATCAAGTATGTTTTCACCTCTTGTGGTGATGGTGACTAGTTGTTTTGTTCTTTTATTATTTATTATTAAATATGTTTAAATGTTTTAATTGTGGCTGGTTTGTTTACAGATATTTAAGCTCATAAAATACTTGCATATGTATCTGGTGACACTGTATGGGCCACTCCAATAGCCTTGGCCTTGGTCACACTTACCATTTGGATAATAATAACATCACACAGTAGGATTGGTCACCCTTTGGGAACAGCCTTATAGCAGCTGGTAAAGAGCAGGTTGGTGGCAGTGATAACTACCCTTTAGTCTGGGCAGAAGGGGGCATAGCTAGTAAACCTGTGCCAGCCTTTCCCAGGAGTGTGTGTGTGTTTGTATATAAATCAAATCTCAAAGTGTGTGTATGTCAGCTACCTGGGCAGGGACATGAAGCACTGGTTGGACAGAGAGGGTGCTGGAGGTTTTAGCTTGACTGCTTGGCTGAGATATTAACCCTATAGCTGTGCCAGTGGGGAGTCTTATTGGGGATCTGGAAAAGAGGGAGAAACCAGACCCAGACTGACTATGATCTCTGTGTGCTCTTAAGGGAAATTGTACTTTACTGTGTATGTACTTGTCATTCTGCAGATGTGTATGTCCCTCACTGTAGCTAGTGGTGATGATTGAGGCTCCTTGATTACTGGACCAGTGCAGGGGCATCACAATGTTCTTTAAAAAATAATATTAAAAAAATATAATATTCTAGAATGTGACCTTACTGCTTGACTGTTCAGGGATTCGGGAAGGGTATTCTATGTGCTGAATTTTGGAAGGTTGAAAGGAATGATGCAAGACAGGGTCAGTAAGGCACATATTGTTATTATTATTATTATTGTTATTTTGTTGTTATTATAATTATTATTATTATTTTATTTTGTGATGCTGGCAGTAATCAACCAGATATTTTTTGACACATGGCTCTGTGATTTGTGTGAGGCAACTTGGAATACTTTAATGTGTGGCAATATGTCTATGTAGACTGAACTAGCAAAAGTGAAACTTATTACATGGCCATCAGACCTCATGGCTATAATTGCTGGGTGGGAACTGGGCATACCTCTCAATGGCACTTGATTTTTAGCTCAGCATTTTTATCTATCTCTCCTAATCCCTAATAAAACTGGTAATTTTTGGAGAAAATGTGGTAGATAATACTTAATAAATAATGACAATAATTAGAAGTACAAACTTATTTTGCTTCAAAAAATGCATGTTGTTTTGCATTCATAGGGTCATAGGTTTACAAGCCTAGCCCATAGAAGTGCCCTGGCATCATGTCGTCCGACATTAGCTCCCAGTGCCTCTATCAGGTAGTGCCACTGGAATGATCCCCGGGGTGAACTTTCTATTACCCATCCACTTATCAAGATTTCTCTTGAAGAGGGACAGTGAGGTGCTCTGCTTGACATGTATGAATATGTATGTATGTATGTATGTATGTATGTATTCTTTTGTGAACGTCTCATGTTAATAGTACTGATAGCTTAAAAAAGTATCTCAGATTATTTTTGGATTTGTTCCTGGTTCTGGAGGTAAGAGCTCAAGAGCTTTGGGTTTGGCTGCATGAAAGTAACTTGATATTCTTATTGTTTGCTCAGATTTCAGCAGTCACTACTATCTGGCTTTGCAGGACTAGTTTGCATTTATGAGAAATAAGATGGACAACCTAACATGACAATTGATATGCACAGACAGAGAAGGTATAATTGCTGGGGCCGTCTGTGGAGGAAAATAACTAGCTGCCTCCTGCTGTTTGGTTATTCTGGCTTTGGAGGACTAATATGATTTATGTAAGCAACTTTGAAAACTTTGAAAATTTTAATATATGGCAACTGTCTGAAGGAAAGGTAAAATACATTCTAATTGCAAGATAATTATCTTCTTTTATCACAATCTAACATCTGAAATGTACATAATGTGACTATAACAACTTGCTTGGGGTTATCTCAATGAACATAACTGCTCAGTTTACAGTCATTTATGAAAGGGATAAAATACGTCACATAATACCAAACTGTCTGAGCTTCCTGGCCTCCAGATAGGTTACTTCCTTCATGTATTTTTCATTATTGCACTTTACCTTACTCTTTTATTTTTTCCTCCATCCTTTTAACACATCCTTACTGTCCAAGACTTTACTGTGTAACTGTGGAGGAAATAACTGAATTAAGCAGAGGTTTTGGATGTTCTACTCTAATACAACATAACTATCTGCACTAACTAGAAAGGAGATAGAGAAGGAAAAATCTATGTTATTAATTTTCCATTTCTAATAGGAACAAAAATCATGAGTAAAGAGAAAAATAATGTTCACATTTTATCTTACCCTTCAGCTTTCTTGTCAATCCTTTCAACGCACCCTAACTGACCAAGGCTGCACTATAACTGTAATGAAAATAAATGAATTAAGCCACAGATCTGTGGGCCTAGTGGACACAGAAACTGTAAAATTATAGTTGATGTCCTTACATTCACTGCTGCAGTATTCTTAACAGATGTGATTCCTTGCCGTGGAAGCCCAAATGTCTGGACAGTCCACCAAAGACTACTTGTTGTTTTTAAAAGGTATGCCAACCATCATCCAAATGCTCCTTATGTAGTCTAGGGCATAAAGGTGATGTTCAGACCTACCATAATCAGAACTTCTTTGTCAGGTCTGGGATTAGAACTCCTACCTAACTATTCTGTCACACTACAGCAGTACGCAGTTATAGGATGCACTATGGAGATTACTGGGCTACAACCTTCCCAGAGGTGTATTTCTAGGTGGATGACATCAGCAGCCCTGCCAAAGTAGAGAAGTTGAATTGTAGTGAGTGTGACTACCCTAAAAAGCATTGCTCTCTACCCAGAGTCAGACACACACACACACACACACACACACACACACACACACACACACACACACACACACACACACACACAGACACACACACACTTGCCAAATCTGGGATTAGAACACCTAACTAACTAGTTTATCACACTACAGCAGTATGCAGTTATAGGATGCGCTATGGAGATTACTGGGCTACAACCTTCTCAGAGGTGTATTTCTAGGTGGATATCAAACCTGCACCTTGTGCTTATAAGGTGAACACCTTAACTACTACGCCAGCCTCCCACCCTTGGATGACATCAGCAGCCTTGCCAAAGTAGAGCATTTGAATTGTAGTGAGTGTGACTAGCCTAAAATGAATTGCTATCTGTACACACACACAAACACACACACACACACACACACACACACACACACACACACACACACACACACACACACACACACATAAAATTGCCAGGTCTGGGATTTGAAGTCCTACCTAACTATTCTATCACACTACAGCAGTACACAGTTATAGGACACACTATGGAGATTACTGGGCTACAACTCTCCCAAAGGTATATTTCACAGTGGATGACCTCAGCAGGCTTGTCATAGTAGGGCTATGGGGAGGGCAGTGTGTGTGCATGGGCCATAACCCATTCATCTAGTGGTTGACACACCACATGCCGGCACACACAGGGTCATATTCCACAGGTACGTGTATACAGCTGCTAGATGACTACTTCCTTGTACAGTCATGTTGCACAGCTAGCACATGAACCACATAGTCTGTAATGCTGACAGATAGTGGCGGCTAGTATCTACAGTGAGTGACATCTGAACCTCATGTGGTTGTGGACCTTTGGCTGTGCGCTGGGTGGAACAGGCCTGGCTGTCTTCTTGTCACAGTCACCCTCTTCCACACATCTATGTACATCTACCTTTGGCTTATTATAGTGTGTTGTCCTTAGATATATGTCTGTATTTTTGTCTACTGTGTGTGCAAAGCATGTGTGGTGCATACTGAGGAGTGTCTGCACTAACATCTGCAACTGCCAGATATGTCTGGTCCACTGGTGTTTGCAGACATGGCCTTCACGTGTTTAAGTGTGTGAGCATGCCCAGTATGACCTTTCATTATGTTGTTGACTGACATTGCCTTCATTTCTCTAAGTGTGTGAGCATGCCCAGTATGCCCGTCTGTATTGAATGTGTGGATCAAGTCCAGGTAGTCTATACTGCAGTGCTGACCTATGTGTTGTACACCTGCAGGTAGCATACTGTTTCTGCAGGGTATCCATCGATCATTTGGCATTGACTGTTACTACATTCTACACTGGATTTGGGGAGAGCACACCTGACTGTTACTACATGTCTACATAGGATGGGAGGATCACACCTGACACTTGTACACATTTGCTATGACTGTACTGGTATGTTAGGTACTCCATTTCATTCTGTAGTCTTACCTAGCATGCTGACTAGAGGCATACCAGTGTACTACAGATCTTAGCTTTTATTTACCTACATATTAGTTTCTGACTTCCTACCCTTCACAACTGATGTCCCACTGCCTGACCTGCTGTAGTCTGTCTGTGGAGGCCAAGGGGGGTTACCCATAGGTCTCATTCAGAGGCCATAACACAGACTTTGTTTGTGTTTGTCTACACCTGTCCTGGCTGTGACTGTTGTTGGGTGTGTGAACTCCCCTGAATGGCATGTGTGAGTCACTTACCTTGTGGGTGTCCCAATATTGAAGGTGGTGCTGCAGGGCTGCCTATGTCGGATGCACATAGTACACTCCCTAGACATGGTTGAGCACAGGTAATGTAATGTTTGGCATCTGTTTTACTGTATGTGAGAGTCAGAGAGAGGTGTTATTCCCTAGGTCCCTCCTGTGTCAGTGTATGTGCTATGCGTTGCCTCTTTGCCAAGGCCAGGGCATACCGGGCATGCCTCCTTCTGCCTATTGGGGCAGGCTCAGGTTGTTCCTCCTCCGAGTCACTCTGTGCCTGTGCAGGCCTTGGCAATGGTAGGGGGCTGTGTGGCCCTGCCCTGTGCTGTTCCTGCTGCAGCTGTTTCCACAGGATCATATTGTGTAGCACGGCACATACAAGGACAATTTGAGTACATGTAGCTGGTGAGTACTGCAAGGCTCCACCGGATGTGTCCAGGCACCGGAACCATGACTTATGCATCCCAAACACATGCTCTGCTATAATTCTGGTCTGTGCATGTGCCTCATTACAGAGTTCTTGTTCGGGTGTGTGTGCATTTCTGATGGGTGTCATCATCCACGGCTCCAGTGCGTATCCAGCATCCCCACTAGGTGACCGTGAGGGATGTCCCCATTGGCAAATCTCTGGTACAGCTGCATCAGATGCCAGATGTGGGAACTGTGATAGCTTCCAGAGCAGCCAGCACACACATTCATTATTATGCCCTGGGCATCGCACACCACCTGACAGTTGATGGGGGGAAGCCCTTGCGGTTGATGTAGACCCTACCCCGCTCACCGGGTGGTGCTTTGATGCATATGTGCATGCAGTCTATAGCACCCACTACCTCAGGGTATTCTGCTATTTGATGAAACAGTTGCATATTGCTGGGCAACGCCTCACGGGTGTTGGGGAAACATATGTGCTCACTGACATGTGCTGACATGGCATCCAGGAACTGGTGGAGTACCCTGGATGCTGATGCCTATGAGATCCCCATCATATCCCCAGTTGGCCTTTGGAAGGTACCTGTAGCTAGTATTCTTAGGTCTACACATACCTTGGTATCCACTGGGATGGGTTCCCCTCTGTTAGTTCTGTGTGTCAGACGTGGCCGGCATAGCTCATCAATTTGCTGTAGGAGGTCCCTGTCCACCCTATAGCGCTTCACTATCTCCTGCTCATGTAGCCCCTGGTAGTTTACCCTGGGTCTGTACACTCTTCTCCGTCTCCTCACTGTGGGTTGGTCGACAGCATTCACATCCTCACCACCCTCAGCCTCTTTCACAAGTTGTTGTATGATAGCTATTGCAGCCCCTATCATTTTGCTGTTGTTAGTGTTAAAAGTTCCCTGCTTGTTTACACCAGTGGTGTAGAGTGTGGGAAAAACCAGAGGGGAAGGTGTTTGCATAGTTTATAGTAGTGTTCTGGGCTGGGCTGGTCTGCTGCCTGTGTAATTGGCTGATTCTGATACATTTCACCTGCCAGCTATGCTAGTTCTCCTTGATTACCTTCTTACTGCTGTTTTCCCTTCCCATTGTCTTCCTGTTTAAGCCTGGGGGCACGCTGTGCAGAATGCTCAAATGTGCACAGTGCTGCTATTTCCTGGTTTAACTTTGTTTTAAAACCTTTAAAACCCAGTGCGCTGCGCGCACACCTGCTTAGGCAATGTAAAGAGTGCTAGGCAGATTCAGACACACCCCCTAGCTTAGCTGTGCTAAGCTAGGAGCAAACCCGGGCCACAGGGCTCCAATCTGCTTAAAGTATGCCTGACACCCCCCCCCATGATGTCAGCTAAATCCTAGTCTTGCTCCATGCTATTCCTACTCTTACACTGTTGGGACCTGACTAGCATGCTGGGGAACACTAGGATTCACTATCATTCCCCTCATTTGCATAGGATTGCCTGCTAATGCATAGTTACGTCTCACACTGAGCCTCCCCCCTTAGCAACCACTCACTGGCCATGTTGTCTTCTGCCTGCCATTGACATGCATGGCAGTATAGTGATCTTAGTTAGAATGCTTAATTTAGGTTTATTTTGTTATTTTCCCCCGATCCCATTTGCGCACCCCTGCCCTATGCTTAAACAGCCGAGATCGGCTAAAAAAAATAAAAGTTGATTATTTATTTTTTTGGGCTGTTTGCAATGCCAATGGCCTTATACTTCGGCATTGGCATGCTTCCTAACTGATATGCAGCCTTTATTTGGAGCTGTCACAGGTGGTCTTTAGATGTTTCATCCCGCAAAACTTCCACAAACAATTTAGCAGGTCTGACGTGAAGTTAACATGTCAATCAGTCAGTATCTCCCTCGTAAAATCTACTTTGATGAAAATTTCTAGCAAAGAATTTGCCACCTTCTGTGCCTCAATAGATGACAGAGCCACCTCCTCAGAGTATCTGATAGTATAATCCACTACCACCAGAATATAGTTCTTTCTTATAGAACTTGGAGTACTCAGGGGTCCCACAATATCCATGGCCACCCTCTGAAATGGCTCTTTAATAACAGGCAAAGGCATTAATGGAGCCTTAATCTTGTCCCCTGCCTTACCAACTTTTTGGCACTGTTCACATGTCCTATAACATCCTAACTCATCCTTTGCAATCCCAGGCCAATAAAAATTCTGCATAATATGTCTCTTTGTATGTTTTATACCCATATGACCTGAAAAAGGGATGTCATGTGCTATGGCTAAAATTGGCAGACAATAAGCTGTAGGTACTACCAACTGCTGTATTACCTCACCTTTTACCCCACCTTCAGGAGTCTACTCACTATAAAACAAAGCTTTGTCTCAGTATACAGACTCCCCTATTTCTTGAGCATCAGATGCCTCCTTAGCCACCTCCGTCAAGCGTTGTAATGTAGGGTCTGTAAGCTGAGCCTGTCTTAACTCTACCTTTGTGACCATCCCCACATCCCCTTCCACAGGAAGCCTAGTAACTTCTGACAGCTGTGCTTCACTGACAGTCTGGATACTATCTCTCAATTCCATCATTGCAGTCATGGTGTCCAATTGAATATCAATGCCTACCCGCAGTTGTGGCTCACTTTCAGACTTACTGCTACAGGATAGCTCCTTCTCTGAAATAGCTACCACGCCAGTCCCAGCTTCAGGTATGAGATCTGTCTGGGTCTCCCCCAGGCAACTAGACCTACATGCCTATCTCCAAGCCTGACTGTGTGTCACTGCATGCACACAAGGTACTGCATAATCAAAGTCATTCCCTATCAGGACAGCTGCAGGAATATCCTCAAACACACCTACATGCTTGCTTCTTCTTCCACCCTCCCAGTCAAGATGAACCCTAGCCAAAGGTATTTGGAATGGGGTCCCACCCAAAGCTGTGACTGCAGTTGACTGTCCAAGCAGGTACTGCTCTTCTCTAACTATTGCAGGCCTCACAATGGTTATATCAGAAGCTGTCTCTCTTAGTTAGTGACCTGTTTACCATCTACTAAGATAAGATATAAATTTTGGTTATAGTTTGTCACCCTTGTTGTTTCCAAACAACGTACCACTGGCAGTTTGTCATCCCCACTTGCTGGCTCCATCACCTTTTCTTTCTTATCCTGCTTTGATGGACATTTGGCTATGTGGCCCCTCTGGTTACATTTAAAATATCTAATCCCTAACTGTGTACTTGGACTAATAGTTTCCCCTGTTACTGGTGTACTTTGTTGGAGTGGTTTAGACTGCCCCCCATGGGTTCCCTTATGTCCATGTGCAGATATCGCTTTCTTAGGCATTGGTGCTCTGCTTGCTAAGTAGAGATCCCCTTTTCTCCCAACTCCTCCGCAGAGTTACACTCTTGGTCTGCTAACCAGATTCTTATGTCATCAGGCAAAGTACTGCGGGCTTGTTCCCTCACCAAAAGGTCTGTTAGTCCCTCAGAAGTGGTGACTTGACACCCGCTCACCCATCTGTGAAATTAAGTACTTAAATCAGCAATATAATCTTGTACACTTTCATCTGCCCTGCGTCTCTGTTCATGAAATTTTTTTCTATAAGCTTCAGGTGCTAGTTCAATCAAGAAGACAGTTTTTTTACTTTATCATAATTCAAACAATCTACATCAGAGAGTTTTGACATGACCTGAACAGCTTTGCCATGGAGTAAGGGAGTCAGGAGCCAAACCCAGAGCTCATGGTCAACATCATACTGTCTATAGATAAAACAGCAATCTGCTAGTGTCTCCGTGTTTCTGCACAGCTTCTTTTGGTTTTTGTTTTTGCTGTTTAATACTGTGCAGTTTATCACTGAGTTCCTTCTTTTTTGGATCATACTGTCTACATACCCTCTCAAATATATGAATAAAAGTATCAAAGTCATTCTCATCCCTGTATTGAGGAAAAAGTTTACTGACCTTTTGAAGGGTAAGAAGCTCCACTTCATGTGGGCACTGTCTACTGTTTTTCTCGGCTTCTAAATGTTTGTCTCATTGCTGATTCCAGTTCAAAATGTTTGGCCTCCAGTTCTTATTGACACTGTTTCTCCCTTTCCTCAGCCTCCAGATGTTGCATTCTCTCCTCGGCCTCCAAGCACAGTCTCTCTAACTCCAAATGGATTCTCAGGTCCTCTGAAGAAAAGGTGGACTGTCCTGTCTGGGCAGGCAGCACATTCCCAATACCAACCTGGATATCCTCTGTACAGCTGGTCTGAGCTGTGTCTGCAATTAAGACTGAAATCATTGCTTCCTTAGTCAGGTTGGCATGCACCATTCCTCTGACTTCACACTACTTGGCCAACTGATTTTTTTGTCAGCTTACTATATTCTTCTGCTGACATCTTTGCCTGCTGTCCCTGACTAACTAACTAAAAATAAATAAAACTATGGTATACTGAAATTCTGTATGTTTACCTTATGGCTGTTGAGAGTGCACACCTTAATGAAAACTACCCACAGGCTACTGAGGTCCAATTAAAAATCCTACACCGCTGCCACCAAATAATGTGACGTCTCCTACTACTTTGGGCCAGTAACTAAGGCACTTCAGTTATTACTACTGACTCTAGTGTGAGACCGTCACTTAACCAGGAGTAATATTTTACAATTTCCTCTAAGAGCACAATAGGAACACTCTCTGTAACTGGACTGTATACTTCTGTCCACCCATAATGAAATTCTTTATTGCACACTCCAAAGCAATGTGTCCCAGTTTAAGACCTCTGATAAGTTCACACTTAAATAAATTAAATCTCACATATCCAAACACTTCTGGGAAAGTACAACCCTTGTGTCCCTTCCCCAAATGATACGGTAAAACTCTGCCACCAACCAGAACATTTACATGTTCTTTCAAAGGGGTGTCCAATTATTAAAATTAGGTAAATAATAGTATGCAGCAGCCAATTCATTCAGGACTCCATGAACTTCACAGAATTAATAAAATAATATTTTATTAAATAAAATAATAAAGATGGAGCACTTTCATCCAACTTTTAACGTGGACTTTATCAGAATCAAACACTTCACAAAGGGAGGGACTATATATAAGAAATTGTCTTAATAAATTCCAATTAAACAATTAAAAGACTTCACCTAGCATTTAAAGGAGGCATGCAGTAAAACACATAAGACTGCCAACATTTTTATTTTATTTTACATTTGTTAACCGGAATAGTCCACTGGACACGTCCATTTTCAGTGGAGGCCTGGGAAGAAAAGCTTCACACACATCATTAACAAGTAATAAAAAATATAAGAATACAAAGTCTGAACAAAAAAATTCATACAAAATGCAGAGAGTCTTAATTAATAGTCTGTACCTATATAGGAGACACAATTAGTAAGACATAGTAGTAATACAAGAATAGAGTCACTAGTCAAATGAAATATAAAAAATCAAGATCATTGCTGGAGAGACATGCAGAACAACAGGTTCATAAAGTTTGTAAGAGTCAAGCCCATAACATCAATCTATTTTTATTATATTGTATGTAGTTATACAATCATAGAATATAGTCCTTACCATTCATCTTGGGTGTATAAATAGAAAGGTAGAAGAGGGTCCAGCATAGGCGAGCGACTAGCCTAGTGTAATGCAAGAGGATAGCCAGTTATTAATGAGATGTAGTTTCAATGCAGGAAGTGGTTGTAGTTGTATTACAGGGCAGAGCATTCCAGATTTTGGATATATAAATAGATAAGAGGGGGTCGCTTGCTGTATTATTTGACTTGGCTGCCGTGAGAATAAGTTTGTTACTGGAGCAAAAAGTTCTGTTATTGGTGTGGAGGTGAAGCAGGTTTTGCAATGCAGGTTTTTTTGTTGGTTGATGTAGGATTTAATGGGCCAGAGAGAGTTGGTTGTGCTGTAGGAGTTGAGGAAGTTCCAACCAGTTAAGCAGCTTCAGGGATGAGCAGTGATGAGATCTAAATGGGGAGTTAGATGCAAATCTAGTGATTTTGTTGTAGCAAGACTCAAACTTAGCTGGGTCTGCTTTTCTAAGGTTGGTGAGAATTTGTGAGGTATAGAGGAGGGTAGAAATAAGGTGAGTGTGGGCTATAGTAGCTTTTGTTTGTTGGGTAAGGAATTGTTTATTTCTATAGATGGTACCTAGTTTTTTTGTGGACTTTCTTGATGGTCTGGGAAATGTGAACATCAACTCTTAGATTGTTATTAATCTGCATTCCCAGGAGTTTGGTGTGATCTGTGGGAGAGAATGTAGTTTTGTTACTGGACACGATATTAAAGGTAGAAGTTGATGAGGTAGACCTAGTGGGTTTAAAGAATAGCAGTATGGTTTTCGCAGGGTTGTTTAGAATGATTTGGATATTAGACAGCCATGTTTCAATGGAGAGGAAAGATTCCTGAGTTAATGTGTGAAGTTCCTGTAGTGAGGAAGCTGCACAAATTAATGTAGTCATCTGCGTATTGGATGTCTGATGCCCTTGGAGTGGAGGAATGGAGCTTATTGGCATAGAGGGTGAAAACCAAAGGGCCTAAAATAGAACCCTGTGGAACACCCAGAGAAAATGGAAGAAGGGGGGAGAGTTCTTTTTTCCACAGTACAGCTTGCTGACATCCAGCTAGATAGCTTTGGAACCAGGCTATGGAGGTAAGAGAGAGTCCTAGTTCTGATAGTTCTTTGATAAGAATATCATGTTTAACCATATCAAAAAATGCCTTTGATAGGTCAAGAAAGGGGGCAGAAACAAATTTACCATTATTTCTGTTAGAGTTTACTGTATTGTAGAAGGACAATAAGGCAGTGGTGGTACTATGGAAGGGTCAAAAGCCATGCTGGGTGTTGGACAAGAGCTTGTGTGTGTGTAAGTAGTCAATCATTTGGAAGTGTATGCACTTTTTAAGGATTTTTGCTAATAGGGATAGAATCGCTATAGGTCGGTAGTTTGTAAGCTCAGTGGAGTTACCTCCTTTATGTGGTGGATTATGTTTGATATTTTCCTGATTTCTCTGACAGTGGCTTCTGAAAGGAATCTGTTAATTAGAATGGCTATAGGGTAGGCCACTGCATTTGCAGCAGCATTTAGGAATTCCCCTGGTAATTTATCAGCGGCCAGAGTAGTGGGCTTAAGTTTTTTGAGGTAATTTTCTATCCTGTTTGTAGAGATTGGCTGGAATTGGAAGGAAGTATTTGTTATGTGAGTAGTGATGGGTTCAGTGGATAGGTGTGTGTGTTGATTTTTCTGTTGGTTGGCTAGGGTCAGTATTGTTTCAGTAAATAATTTATTAAATTGAGTGGGACTGTTGTCTGAGTTATTTGTTAAGTTAGGAGAGGGAGTACCTGTTCTGCTTGGTAATAGTAATTTGTTAATGGGTGCCCAAAATTTGTGAGGGTGATTTTGGTGCTTGATTTGAAGGTTGGAGTAGTAATTAATTTTGTCAAGTTTTACTAGTTTCTTAGCTTTATTTCTAAACTCCTGATATTCTTGTTTTGCAGCTGTACAGTATTCCAGTGATCCCATGCTTTATCTCTAGCTTTGAGGAGGGATTTGGTTTTGTTGGTAAGCCATGGATTGGGAGTGGATCTGGTTCTTATGGTTCTGGGAGGGGCATGAAAATATAATACATTTAAAAGGGTGGTATTAAAGTAAGTAACTGCTTCATTTAATTCCAGGTATTTCAGGGGTGCCCAATTACAATGCTTTAGTTCTATGGTGAAATTGGTAGGGTTAAAGTTCTTTTTCCTCCTAGTGAAACGGTAGACTGTGCCTTTGGGATTATGGTAATGTTATCATAGAAGGGAGGTTGTGAGATGGTCATTTAGACCATCAGGGAGGCAATCTGCAAGAAAGGGATGGTTTGGTTTGTTAGTTAGAATCCAGTCAAGGATTGATTCCCTGTTAGTTATTTTGTCAATTCTTGTTGGTGTTTGGATGGCTTGGGTAAAGCCATGGAGATTAATAATGTTTGTTGGGGTTGAAGAGTCACAGGACAGCCAATCTATATTAAAATCACTCAGAATGATGGTTTCATTTTAGAGAGATAAACAGGACCAGTGGAGCAGGTTTTCTAGAGTGGGTATATTGTTGCCAGAGGGTATATAGCATCCAGTTATGTTTATTAGTTTTTTTGGAGTTGAGGTGATGTTGGGTGAACAATATTTCTGCATTGTCAACAGAGGGATATAATGTACTTAATGTTTGAACTAAGAGGTGGTTCTTAAATAATATAGCAATACCATCACCTTTTTGTCCTTTCTATCCTTCCTTAGTATATTGTATCCTGGGGGAATTTCATTGTCATAGATATGTGGCTTTAGCCACGTTTCTGTTGTAACCAGTATATCTGGCAAGTATAGAGAAAGACAGGTGTGTAGGACATGGATTTTATTGGAGATACTTCTACAGTTTATATTTAGAAACAGTAGGTCAGCTGTTTTCCTGGGAAGTTGATTTATGCTATTGGAGAGAGGGGGAATTTGAGGGAAGGGTGGGTTTGATGGAGTTGTTGGTCTGGGGTTGGGATGAATATCCCCACAGCAAGATAATTTAGAGGTAATGTAGTAAATAGACTGTAAGAGTTTTGTGATTTGTCTATTGAATTTTAAGGAGAGTTTATGATAGTTGAGGTGAGGTAGTACTTTAAAGTATGAGTAGTTGGTTGGTGATAGTGTGAAGATAGAGGAAGAGATAGAGAAATAAGACAGTGTTTGTATGGTGAAAGGCAGCAGTAGCTGCATAATGTGAGGTAGCATGTAGGTGGGTATGGTAATCTGTGAGAAGAGAAATTGTCGATAGTATTATTAGAGAAGTAATATGCACTAGTAACATGTTAGTGAGATTTATGTGAATTGTAGTCTTTGTGAAGGGTAGGGTTTGGGCGTGGAGACTGATGGATTAGTGATAGGGATTGGCAAAGTGGATCTAATTTTGGGGGGTTAAGGGGGAGAGTTAGATGATATGGGTAGGTGTATGTGATTGGATAATGAGGTGAGAGGTGTGCTTACTCGCAAAGATAAATGTAGATGTAGTGGGGATGGGTGGGAATTAAGGGTAGGGTAGGGGAGCAAAGTGAGCCCGAGATAGTGGGGCCACATCAGCTGGCTGACTGGGCAAAGAGAGGAATGCACACAAAAAAACAATCAGTGGAGAAGGTAGGTAATGGGTACTGTGAGAGGTAAGAGGAGAAGTGTTAGGTTAATTAGAAGATACGGTCAGAGAAGGTAGGGAGAGCTTAGGGATGGTGATTACTATTAGTAGGTTAAGAGTTTTACTAGAAAAAACAGGAAGTATATTATGAGAATGAAAAGTGTAAGGCAGGTTCTGGTAGGTTACTAACTACAGTGTGAATGGCAGATAAACAGTCAAGATTTATTTACTGTCTCTTAGGAAAAGTTAAAGTCCTTGAGTCCTGTGTTAATCCTTTGTGGTAGTTGCCTGCTGTTTATGAGAGAGCTGCTGTAAACCGCGTAGTGGGCTGCCAAGCTAGGAATCTGCAGGCTGTATTCCAGGAACCCTGAGAGTCACAGCCAGGTAATTACCTTTGAAGGAAAGATGAGGGTTAAGTGGATATTTCAGGAGAGACGGTACATGTGGGGTACAGGGGGGAGGAGAAGGTAGAGAGAGTGGTTAGCATAGGAGTTGCAGTCAACAGGATAATGTCCTCAGAAGATGCAGCTGAGGTACAATACAATGTGCAATAGTTAAAACTGGATATAACAGATTGCTATTAACCTTGCTAAATACTTCAAAACTTTCTTTTCCTGCAAGTTAATAAAAATCAAAACAATGAACATATTAAATACATTTTAACTAAAATCACACTTTTCTTAATAAAATTAGAATAAATAAATGTATAAAAAATATATAAAAGCAGTGTATATAGACGTCAAGATAAATCTGACCTAAGATTTACAATTAGTTGAACAGAAATATTGTCATTGATGCCTGGGAAATGTGAGGCATTTAGCTTCAACTGCCATGTAACTTCCATATCCTCTAAAAGGGTCTTGAAATCTCCACCTCTGGAGTTACAACAAATCTGTTCCAAAATACCAAATTTAAATGTGGTACAACTGGGACTGTCAATAAGGTGTATGAAAAGAGCATCATTATTGTCCTGCTTATGTATCTGGTATAAATGTTCATCAATCCTATTTTTGAGGACCCTGTCAGTCTTGCCAACATAATATACTGGGAAATCCAAGCACTTTGCTAAATACACCACTTTCTTTGTTAGACAATTACCCTTCTCAAATATCACTTTAGTCCTAGTGATATTATCAAGAATAAGGTACCCAGAATCAATTATGTAAGGGCATTTCTTACAGAACCCACATTTTTTTGTGCCCCCTTCATTTCATTTATCTACAACCTCTGAAGACTTTACACATTCAAAGTTGGCTTTTAAATTAGCCCCATCTTAAAAACAGGTCTATATTATATGTTCAAAGTTTGAAAACTTTGAACGTTAAATAATCAAATTTAAATGTTTGAAGTTTCAAACATCGAACATATAATAAAAAAAAAAACAAAACAAAAGGAACTTACCTGTCTAGTGTCTACAGCCATTAGTTTTGATCTTGTTTTTTCTTTTTACATATGTTCAAAGTTTTATTTCTTCTAACATTTAAATATGATATTTGAATGTTCGAAGTTATATTCATGAACTATTCTCAGGCTAACCTCTTGCTATTAAATGAGAACCTAGCAAAATTTCAAGCCCCCATAAACCTTGAGAACACTCCTACCAATGCAGAACTGTTCACAGAAACCCTGTACAAACATGTTAATAGCTGCATAGAGGCAGATGTACCCACCAGGAAGAAGTACAAAACTAACTCAAATAACAAGCCACCCTGGTGGAATCACACAATCAATCAGCTGTATAACAGGAGGAAGAAAATCATGGCAAAAATTAGGAGGTGCAGCACTCAGCAGGATAAAAGTACTCTCATCAAACTAAACAAACAACTCAGAGGACAAATAAAGTCTACCAAAGCCAAATTTGAGGTAAGTTTGACCTCCCAGGCCAAGGACAACCACAAAGCATTCTTTAGCTATGTCCGCAACCTCAAAGGCAACACACAGTTGTGTGCAGAGCTCATTGTAAATGGAGCCACCTATACTAGGCCAGAAGATATAGCAAACCTCCTGGCTGATAAATTCAGCTCCAACTTTACCCCTCTCTCCCTCTCAACCTTCCCTCAGGAAATATCATCAAATATAACTCTCCCTACTATCACTAGGGAACAGGTCCTTAATGCTCTCTCTAAGACCAAGAACACTGCATCAATGGGCCCAGACAATATCCCAGGATACCTTCTAAATAGCATGAAACATGACCTATCAGGGCCTCTGGAATTACTATTTAACTGTAGCCTCCAAACAGGCTTCATGCCTCATGAATGGAGAAAGGCAACAATCATCCTTCTTCACAAAGGTGGGCCATCTACAGACCTTGGAAACTACAGACCCATAAGTCTCACTAGTCTTATATGTAAAACCATGGAAAGAATTATCATGGAGATGATCAAGAGATATAGTAAACCTCCAGACAGTGGACCCAACCAAGTTTTGTTTCGTCAAGGGCAGATCATGCCTACTCAACCTGGTGGACTTTGAGAAGGTCACCAAAGCAACTGATGAGGGGAAAGTCATTCACACTGCCTACCTTGACCTGGCCAAGGCATTCGACACAATACCCCACTCGGGTATTGTTGATAAACTCAAGAGGTTAGGTACAAACCCGTATGTCACCTGCTGGATAGCCAACTGGCTCACAGACAGGACCCAGGAAGTTAGAATTAGGGAGTCCACTTCTACAAACAGGCTAGTCACAAGTGGAGTCCCTGAGGGATCAGTTTTTGGACTGCTCCTTTTTGGCATTTACTTCTCAGAAGTCAAGGCCAATGTCAGTGGTTTCTGGCTGACTAAATTTGCAGATGATTGCAAATTAGGAGCTGTCATTGAATCTCACACTGACACAAATGTTCTCCAGGAGGGGCTGACACAGACAAACAACTGGTCTCAGAGCCATGGACTAAAACTAAATGCCAAGAAATGCACATAATATCCTTTGGGAAGTCATCGATCCCTGGTAACTATTATATTGACAATACACCCCTTAGAGTTGACCCACTAATCAGGGACTTAGGGACAGACATAGAGAGTAATATAGCCTTTGATCATCATGTGTCTACAGTGGTGAGGAAATCATTCTATGTTGCACAACATATAAACAAAGGTATGATATCTAAGTCCAAGGAAGTCATTGTTCTATTGTATAAGGCATTCATCAGATCTATCATTGAGTACAGTACCCCCTTCGATATGTACCTAACCAAGCATATCCAACGATTGGAACATCCTCAGAGGTTCCTCACTAAATGAATACAGGGTGTATGTCCTATGCAGACTGCCTCAAGGCCCTATCCCTGTATTCTGTCTCCTAGAGGCTTTTGAGAAGAGATCTATGCTTGGCATTCAGGGCATTGTCAGACCCCACTCTGATGGACCTCATACATATCCACAAAACAAACAGTACCAGAATTACCCATTCTGAGGACTTAAACGTTGCCTGTGATATAAACAGGACCTGCTGGAGAGATAGGTATGTATCTCAGAGACTACCCTGTCTATGGAACAGGCTCCCCATCCATGTGAAGCAGAGTTCCCCCCTAACCTAGTTCAAGTGCAACTTGGACAATTGGATGGAAAAGCAGAAATTCATCCCTGGTTTGGCACCTATGTCTCTAATGGACAGAGGTAACCTGTAAATGGTTAATCTGTTAGTCCCATGCTTACACTTATCAAGGGTATTAGAACTTGTCAGAGATTTGGGATGCATGGTTAGGCTTAAAAAGGCCCTTGTGGTCGTTAGCCTAGTAAACCCCTATGAACCTATAGTTATCAAACCTCATTGCTTTAAAAAGGATGGTCTGCACCTTAAAACCCTAGACTTCTGAATATTGGCTAAAACTTTATTCACCCCTCAGAGCCATTTTTAGGCAATGCCAAATTGAAAAGCCTAATGACATAGCAAATAAAACCCAAAGAAACCTAAAGGTGTTACTGCTCAATGCTAGGAACCTAAACAAGAAACTCCACATCCTACAAGCTCTCCTCACTCTGGAGAATATAGTCATCTGTGAAATTACCAAGACATGGTTTAAATCTGCAGAAAGTACTCTGGCAGTGCAAGGTTTCAGTGCCTTCCACACATTTAGATATCAGCTGCACAGACAAGAAAAAAAGGTGGAGGAGCCTCAGTCTAGATTAACAACAAGCATGACTCTAGGTTGGTTAAACAGGACGATGCCCTGGAACTTATCCACATGCAAATCATCACAGACAAAGTCCCATACCATATCCTAGCAAGCTATAGGTAATTCTCTATGTCCCTAGAATCCCAAAACTCATTCCTAGACCTACTGGAGACACTCACCTTTAAACCAAATACTCTATTCATGGGAGACTTTAACTACCCCTCTATGGACTGTGAAACATACACTGTCTCATACTCACAGGCACAATGACTTTGACCAGATAGTATGCTCACCCAAGAGAGGTCCAAACATATTGGATCTGGTGCTGCCTCCCCCCCCCCCCCCCTCACGTCATGTCCTGACTGGTGAGGTTGCACCACAAAGTTGACTAATTCAAAATAAAAATCAACTCAGTAACCCCAGTGAATCCTGTAACAGTTAGTAACTATTCAGAATCAAACTACATCCTATTAAGTGACAGTTTGTCAAAATGAAATGCCCTCCTGACCCCAAGTTCACAGCAACCTATGTGGAATTGTTCACAGAGACTCTGTACAACTATATAAATGGCTGTATAGATGCTGCTGTATCTACCAAAAGTAAGCTCAAAACAAACTCTAAGAACAAACCACACTGCTGGAATCCTCACCTTAACAGGGTATATAACAAAAGGAAAAATATCATGGCTAAAATTAGGAAAAGCACCTCCCATAATGATAGGAGCTCTCAAATTAAACTGAACAGGAGACTAAGAGGACTGATTAAGTCCAATAAGACCATTTACAGGGTCAAGATAGCCTCCTAGGCTAAATATATCCACAAGGCCTTCTACAGCCATGTACGAAACCTCAAAGGCAGCACACATTAATGTGCCAAACTGGTGGTTATTGGTGCCAACGTCACTGAACAGAGCAACATAGTGAATTTACTGGCCTACAAATTTAGTTCAAACTTAACCCCTACTCCTTCCTGTCTCCCCATGAAATACCTACTAGCATGACACCCCAACTGTTAACAGGGAGCAGGTCTAGGCAGTGCTCGCTAAGGCCAAAAACACAGCATAAATAGGCCCTGACAATATCTTGGCATGCCTCTTAAATAGCTTGAACATGGTCTATTAGGACCACTTGAGTCACTTTTCAACTATAGCCTGAAAATAGGCTTTGTTCCATGAGAATGGAGGACTGCAATAGTTATCACAAGGGTTGACCATCATCTGATTCCAGAAATTAAAAACCTATTAGTTTGACTAGTCTTAATATGCCAAGCCATGGAATGAATTATCATGGAAATGATCAACAAAGACACAGGCAACCTTCAGATACTGGACCCAACCTAGTTTGGCTTTTTCAAGGGAATGTCATGCCTACTAAATCTGGTGGACATCATTGAGAAGGTTACCAAGGCAATGGATGAGAGGAAAATGGTGCATACAGCCTACCTGGACCTGGTTTAGCCATTCGATACAACACCTTACTTAGGTATAGTTGACAAACTCACCAAACTGGGCATAAACCCCTACCTAACTTATTGGATTTCCAGCTGGCTCCTAGACAGGACCCAGGAAGTCAAGATTGGAGAGATTATTTCCACTAAGAGAACAGTCATCAGTGGGTTACCTCAGGACTCTGTGCTGGGGCTGAGTCTAGTTGGTATCTACTTCCTGGAGGTAAATGCTAATGTCAAGGGCCTTTGGCTGACCAAATTTGCAGATCACTTCAAACTGGGAGCTATTGTAGATTCCCCTCATGACACAAACATCTTACAAGAGGATATAATAAAGACAAATGACTGATGCCAAAGTCATGGATTAAAACTCAATGCCAAGAAATGCATTATATTGCCTTTTGGGAAAACTGCCATCTAGGCTAGTTATTCCATTGATAAAACACACCTAAAGAGTTGACACAGTAGTCAAGGTTCTGGGAACATAGGTACACAGTAATCTTGCCTTTGATCAACATGTGGCCAAGGTAGTAAGAAAGTCATTCTATGTCACCCACTTATAAGTAATGGCATGGCATCCAGGTCCAAGGAATTCATAGTGCCACTTTATTTGACTATTATTAGATGCATCACTGCGTATAATGCCACCTTTGGCATGTACCTGACCAGACACATGCAACAGTTGGAGGGTCCAGAAAGGTTCCTTACCAGGAGAATCCAGGGTATAAAGAGAATGTCCTATATGGATCACCTTAAAGCCCTGTCTCTATACTTGGTCTCCTGCAGGTTACTGATATTTGATCTATGCTTGGCATACAAATCATCTTTGGATCTAGCTCTGATGGACCTTTTGCACATCTGCAAAATGAACAGCATCAGAACCACTAGATCCAAGGGTTTAAATTTTCCTTGTACCATAAATAAGACATGTTGGTGAGAGAAAGTTGTGTCTCATAGAATCACAATGCTCTGGGATAGGCTCCACATCCATGCAAAGCGGAGTCAATTCCTAACATTGTTTAAGCATAGCACTGACTAATAGATGGGAAATTGGAAAGTCATCCTGGATCTGGCCCCCATTACAATGATACACAGAACCAGACAGTATTGCCCAAACTAACATACCCCCCACATAAACTCTAGAAATTTCCTCACTAACATACCCCCTCCTAATACATGCCCATGATACATATGAACATAATTGGGTTGGGTTGCATGTCTAGGCTTATAAAGCCCTGGTGGTCGTTAGCCAGGTATTTACCTATGAACCTATGTGCTTTCCTCACTATAAAACTCGGCATGTGTCCCATAGATCTGGAAACTTACCTAATTAATTATGAAATTTACAACAAAGCTTAGGTTTATAGGGTTGTATGTTTTGTGAACAAGCTCAAGGTCTATTGGCTGTCAGGGAGTATGATGCCCTGAATTCTAGGTTGGAACTTGTGAATAGCCAAGTAGTTATCTAATTCCTTCTTGAAGGCATTGAATGATGTGGCTGAGCTTAATGGAGAGGGGGAAGTTTTTTTATGGGTAGGAGAGTATTTGAGATATGAATTTGTCAAAGTCAAAGTAAACTTTATTGTGATTCAGAATCACACAAGTGCAAAAACTGAATGAAATTCTGTATCTCCGAACTCAAATGTGCAGATATCACATTGACTTAATATCTCAAGGCATTAATACATATATAATTACTTACTATATAAATATATAACAACTTACTATATGCCATAATGTTAAGATTAGATAGATAATCCTAATATTGCACATAAATTAAACCCACTTTAACATTTATTATACAGTGATCTCTTTGCTTTCTTGATAATTGGACAGTACTGAGGTAAGACATTGAATTAAAAACTTACATTAAGTATTGCCCAGAATGAGACATTCATGAGTACTGCACTGTGAATGAGTTACAGACTAGCATTAGATATTGCACTATAATGAGAAATTTCTCAGGCCTTACTACTACCTCTGATGACCAGTGAGTTGGCTCGTCTTACTGAGTATTGCACTAATATTGGATTGAGACAGGCAGTCAAGTTATTGCGCAATTTGAGAAGGTCTTCCACATTGAACTGATGGCCCAGATGGTTGGCATGGAGCGTGATTGTTGCCAGAGTTCAACAGTCTGTTGGCCTGTGGGAAAAAGCTTTTTCTGAATCTTGTAGTTCTGCATCTTATGCTATGGATGAGCTTGCCAGATGATAGGTACATGAACAGTCTGTGAGCAGGGGGAGTGCAGTCCTTAATTATGTCTTTGGCCCTGTCTAGACATCTGGACATGTGCAGGTCATGGATGGCTGGTAGGGTGGTCTTGATTATCCTCTCGGCTGCCTTCACCACTCTCTGGAGAACCTTGTGCTTGGAGATAGAGCAGCTTCCATAGCACACTGTGGTATCATGCTTCCTGGTACAGCTAATATTAATGTTTGTCAAAGATGAGTGTCTTCTTGTATTCCATTTACCAGGGTGTAGTCTAAGCAAAAGATTTCAAACAGTAAGGAGTCCTTTAATATTTTGCATGTCAGACACAACACTCTTCTAATAAGGTGACAAGACAGAGCAGAGAGAGAGAGTTGCAGTAGTCTTTCTCTATAACACAAGTCTTGAAGTCCATTGATCTTCTTTGTCAGGAATCTTTGTACCGTTTCCAGTTCCAGTAGATGTTATGTAAATATGTTAAAGAGGAGGGTGGCCTAATGGTTAAAGTGTTTGCCTTACAAACACAAGGTGCAGGGTTCGGGTCTCACAAGGGGTAATTGGCTAGGCTTAAAATGGCTCACAAGGGCAGTTAGCTTAGTACGAACCTATGAATTACCTATGAATTAACAGATTACAGTTTCCAAAAATTAGTCAATAGGAGCTGTATAAAAGGTGACAATTTCTTACCTGGCATTCCTCTCAACTGGCAACTCCATATGCTTTGATAGCAGTAGCTATATACATATGAAATGAAAGGTTAACATCTACAAAGACTTCAAAGTCTTTTACTGTTTTGCCAACTTTTAGTTTTGCCTGTCATTAGTGCACAAACCTGATGGTGAGTATTGTCAAATGTGCTTAACTGCCCTATGTACTGTGTGAGGACAATTTTTTTCCATTCTCTGTATGACATTTTGTGTCTAGCAGTCCAATGTTAGCAACATATTTAATCAATCAAGACATTGTAATAATTATGAAGTTGGAGTCTGAGATGTTATCAGGTTTATTGGTTAAAAGTGTGCTGTTACAGTGTACTCTTCTTTCTAAATGTTTCTGTGATACACTGGAGAAATACACATATAATTTTCATTTGCTGAACTCTGCAAACATAAAAAGTCCATTCCCAACTAATAGTCATGTTACATATACTACCCTGTAGTAGACATTAGGAACTTCAAGATGCTTTGAACTCTGAAGTACCATAATGTCTCTGAAAAATCCTCAGAAAATAATGCATCCAGCTGTATATGGTAGGCATGCTTGATAGCACCTATGTCCAAATAAGACAGATGCTCTGGTAATTCCAAACCCACTACCCTACAAACACAAACATATCCTCTCATCCCAGCACAAATACCTTTATGGTTATACCCCCCAACACACTTCAGAAATACTCATTCTTTTCCATTGTAAACAGTTATGGAAGGATATGTATCCATCCAGGACAGAAATAAAAAACACTTTCCCAGTGAGAAAGTTAGTAGCTAAGCATCTTAGCTCAGCTACAACCCATGCTTCTGCCCCATATTATCAGCTGTATCAGTCAGGCCTAAAGAGTTCCTATATATGAGTTGTAATCTATCTTTTTAAGTAGCAACATTTCTGATAGGATCATAGGAAGTTACTAGGCTAATGGCCATAGCCTAACCAAGTTCTACCCTTGTTTCCATGATCAGCTCTTATTGCCCCAGTCCAAGAGAGACACAGGTTGAACTCCCTAGGTGAATTTATGGTTACCCATCTAATTATCCAGATTGCGTTTGAAGAGACCCAATAAACTGCTGTGTTTCACATGAAGTGGGAGTCTGTTACAAAGGTGTGGTAACTTCTGGGAGACAAATCTGTCCTTCCAGCAGGTTCTATTAATGTTACATACCAGGTTAAGGTCTTTAGAGCGAGTAACCTGTGTGCCATTTGACTTGCAGATATGCAACATTTCCAGTAAAGCAGGGGTGGTGATTGCCTTGTACACAAGGAAGAGATCACCTCTGAGTAGTCTGTATATAAAAGAATAAAGTGACAGTGATTTCAGCCGATCCACATAGGACAGATGCTGAAGACCTTGAATTGTCCTTGTGAGGAACCTTTGTGGTCTCTCCAGTTGCTGCAGATGCTTGGAAAGGTACATACCAAAAGGGGCGTTGTACTCAGTTATTGGCCTGATGAGGGAAGAGTACAGGGAGGTTATAATTTCTTTTTTTCTGGAGGCAATGCCCTTAATTATGAAATGAGCAATGTAGAATGCCCTTCTTATCACTGTGGCAAGATGGTGATCAAAGGTAAGATTGCTGTCAACCTGTGTGCCCAGGTCTGTCATCACTGAGTGCATACTTAGGGTGTTGCTATTGATGTGGTAGTTAGCAGGAACATCGCTCTTACTGAAAGGGATAATAATACATTTTTTGCATCGAGTTTAAGGCCATGACAATCATTTGTTTGTGTAAGACCGTCTTGTAGGATGTTGACATCATTTGAAGAATTCTATAACCCCTCCCAGTTTACAGTTGTCAGCCACAGACCTTTAGTTTTTGCTTGTACTTCAGAGAAATAGATTCCAAACAGTAGAGATCCCAGGACTGATCCTTGTGGAACACCACTGGTTACGGATCTACTGTTGGAGGTGGATTCCCCTATTTTGACTGTATGGGTTTTATCAGTGAGATGGTTAGTGAACCACCTAACAATATAAGGGTTGATACCTAGCTGGGTGAGTTTGTCAATGATGGCTGAGTGGGGGATAGTGTCAAAATCCTTGGCTAAGTCTAGGTAGGCTGTATGTACAGATTTTCCCTCATCCAGGTCCTTGGTGTCTGTCTCGAAAAAGTCCACCAGGTTTGAGGCATGATCTCCCTTTGATAAATCCAAACTGAATAGGGTCAGGTGTTCGGAGATTACCTGTATCTTTGCTGATAAGGTCCATGATGATTCACTCCATGGCCCTGCAGATAAGGCTAGTCAGGATAATAGGTTCTCTAGTTCCCAGGGTCAGTGGAAGCACCACCTTTGTGCAAAGGGATAACGGTGGCCATTTTACATTCAGCTGGGATGAAGCCGGTGCTTAGACTATAATTGAAAAGAGTACCCAATGGTGTTCTTAATTTTGTTGTAATCCATGTAGGACACAGCCTGGGATGTTATCAGGTCCCATAGATACTGTGTTTTTGGCCTTAGAGACGGCATTTATGATCTGCTCTTTAGAGATATTAGGTAGTTGACAGGTGGTAGGGATTTCATAGGGTACATGCAGTGGGGACAGGGGAGTGAAGTTTTCACAGAACCTGTCACAAACAGGTTAACTATGTCCACAGGCTCAGTATATGTGGTATCATTAACTATCAGTTAGGTGCAAATCTGGGCTTTTCCTTTTAGGTTATGGTTAGGCTCATAGGTGTGTACTAGGCCAATGACCACTAGGGCCTTTTTAAGTTTAGCTATGCATTTCAAATCTCTGACAAGTTCTGCTGCCTTTGATAAGTATAAGCAAGGGCTTGGGAGATTAAACTTTTACAGGCTGCCTGTGTCCATTAGAGACATAGGTGGCAAACCAAGGATGAATTTCTTGCTCCCTGTCCAATTGTCCAAGTCACACTTGAGTTGGGTTAGGGAAGAGCTCTGCTTCACAAAGACAGGGAGCTTGTTCCAGAAATGTGGTTGTCTCTGGGATACATACCTGTCTGTCTAGCAGACCATATTTATATAGCAGGCAAGGTTTAAGTCTTTAGAATGGGTAATTCTGGTGCTGTTTGTTTTGTGGATATGCAGGAGGTCCATCAAGGTGGATCTGCCAATGCCTTGTATGCCAGGCTTAAATCTCTTCTCAACAGCCTGTAGGAGACAGAATAGAGGGATAGAGCTTTGAGATGATCTGCATAGGATACAGTGGATATAAAAAGTTTACACACCCCTATTAAAATGCCAGTTTTTTGTGATATAAAAAAAATGAGACCACAATAAATAATTTCAAAACTTTTCCCACCTTTAATGTGACCTATAACCTGTCCAATTCAATTGAAAAACAAATCTGTTGGGGAAAAAATATAAAAAATAAAAAATGTACAATACGCTGGTTGCATAAGTGTGCACACCCTTAAACTAATACTTTGTTGTGTATGCAGACCCTTAAACTAATACTTTGTTGAAGCACCTTTTGATTTAATTACAGCATTCAGTCTTCTTGGGTAGGAGTCTATTAGCATGGTGCATCTTGACTTGGCAATATTTGCCCACTCTTCCTTGTAAAAGTGCTCCAAATCTGTCAGATTGTGAGGGCATCTCTTGTGCACAGCCCTCTTCAGGTCACCCCACAGATTTTCAATTGAATTTAGGTCTGGGCTCTGGCTGCGCCATTCCAAAACATAATTTTTTTTCTGGTGAAGCCATTCTTTTCTTGATTTGGATGCATGCTTGCAGTCATTGTCATGGTGAAAGGTGAAATTCCTCTTCATCTTCAGCTTTCTAGCTGACACCTGAAGGTTTTGGGCCAAAAGTGACTGATACCCGGAACTGTTCATAATTCTCTCCACTTTGATTAAAACCCCAGTTCCAGCTGAAGAAAAGCAACCCCAAAGCATGATACTGCCACCACCATGCTTCACCGTAGGGATGGTGTTCTTTTGGTGATGCAAAGTGTTGTTTTTGCGCCAAACGTACCTTTTGGAATTGTGGCCAAAAAGTTCAGCCTTGGTCTCATCAGACCATAACACATTTTCCCACATGCTTTTTGGAGACATGATGTATTGTTTTGCAAATTTTAGTTGGGTCTGGATGTTTTTCTATGTAAGAAAATGCTTGCAACCCCACCCCATAATCCAGACATATAGAGAATACAGGAGACTGTTGTCACATGTAGTACACAACCAGTTCTTGCCAGAAATTCCTGCAGCTCCTTCAATGTTGGTGTAGATCTCTTGGCAGACTCCTTGACCAGTTTTCATCTTTTATTTTCATCAATTTTGGAGGGACATCCAGTTCTTTGCAACGTCACTGTTGTCCCATATATTTTCCACTTTTTTGATGACTGTCTTCACTGTGTTCCATGGCATATCCAATGCTGTGGAATTTTTTTGTATCCTTCTGACTGATACCTTCCAACAATGAGTTCCCTTTGATGTTTTGTAAGCTGTGTGCGAACCATGGCTTTTGCTGTAGCAAGCAACTGAGGAAATGTCAGGAAAATCCTACTAGGACAGCTGAACTTTATTTAGGGTTAATCAGAATTTCTTTAATTGATGGCAGGTGTGTACCCAAGAAGATTGAATTCTGTAATTAAATCAGAAGGAGCTTCAACAAAGTATTAGTTTAAGGGTGTGCACACACAACAAAGTATTAGTTTAAGGGTGTGCACATGTATGCAACCAGTATAGTATACGTTTTTTTATTTTTTCCCCTAACAGATTTGTTTTTCAATTGAATTGTACAGGTTATAAGTCACATTAAAAGTGGGAAAAGTTTTGAAATAATTTATTGTAGTCTCTTTTTTTATATCACAAAAATCTGGTATTTTAACAAGGGTATGTAAACTTTTTATATCCACTCTATGTTACTTAAACCGTGTATTCTTTAACTGAGGAACCTCTGTGTATGTTCCGATTGTTGGATGTGGCTGATTAGGTTCATAGATGTTTACTAGGCTAATGACCAGAAGGGCCTTTTTAAGCCTAGCCATGCATCCCAAATCTCTGACAAGTTCTGATACCCTTGATAAGTATAAGCAGGGGTTTGGGAAATTAAACATTTACAAGATAGGGCCTAGGAGATGAATCATTTACAGGTTGCCTGTATCCGTTAGAGGCATAGGTGCCAAACCAGGGATGAATTTCCTGTTCTCCAACCAATTGTCCAGGTTGCACCTGAATTGGGTTAGGGTGGAACTCTGCTTCACATCAGGATCACTTCAGGAACCCTGTTGACAGAGACCCAGGTTACTAATCTAATGGGGAGGTGAAAGCCATCACTCTGTGGCTAGGCTTATAAATGCCCATGGGCAGATAGCCTAGTACTTACATATGAACCTATGAACATGGATGGGGAGCCTGTTCCAGAGACGGGGTAATCTCTGGTATACATACTTGTCTTTCCAGCAGGTCCTATTTATATCACAGGCAAGGTTTAAGTCTTTAGAACAGGTAATTCTTATGCTGTTCATTTTGTGGATATGCAGGAGGTCCATCAGAGTGGGGTCTGACAATGCCCTGTATGTCAGGCATAGATCTCCTCTCAAAAGCTGGGAGGAGGCAGAATACAGGGATAGAGCCTTGAGGTGGTCTGCATAGGACATTTTACTTAAGCCTTGTATTGTTTTAGTGAGAAACCTCTGTGGATGTTTCAACTGTTGGATATGTGTGGTTAGGTATATACCAGAGGGGGCATTGTACTCAATGATAGATCTAACGAGTGCTGAATAGAGTGGAACAATGACCTCCTTGGACCTAGATGCCATACCTTTGTTTATAAATTGTACAACATAGAATGATTGCCTCATTACTGTATACACATTATGAGCAAAAGCTAGATTACTGTCTCTGTGTGTCCGCAAGTCCCTGACTACTGGATCAGCTCTTAGGGGTATGTTGCCAATATAATAGTTAGCGGGGGTGGATGAATTACCAAAGAAAACTATTATGTATTTATTGGCATTTAGTTTTAGTCCATGGCTTTGACACAATTTGTTTGTCTGTGTCAGCCCCTCCTTAATAACATTAGTGTCAGTGGAGGATTCTATGACTGTTTCTAATTTGCAGTTGTCTGCAAATCTGGCCAGCTAGAGCCCCTTGGCATTAGCCTCAACTTTAGAGAAGTAAATGCCAAAAAGGTGTGGTCCCTGTATGAATCCCTGTGGGACTCTGCGTGTGTCTGGTCTCTTTGTAGAGGTAGACTCCCCAATTCTAAATTCATGGGTCATGTCTGTGAGCCAGCTGGTTATCCAATGGGTGACTTAAGGGATTATATCTGACCTTTTAAGTTTGTCAACAATGCCTGAGTGGGGTATTGTGTTAAATGCCCTATTCAGGTCAAGGTAGGCAGTATGGACCATTTTGTCCTCATTCATTGCTTTGGTGACCTTCTCAAAAATGTCTACCAGGCTGAGTAGGCATGACCTATCCATGACAAAACCAAACTGGGTGGGTCCAGTGTCTGGAAGTTTCCTGTGTCATTACTGATCACTTCTATGATAATTATTTCCATGGCTTTGCATATGAGATTAGTGAGACTTAGTGAACTGTAGTTTTCAGAGTCTGTAGATGGCCCATCTTTGTTCAGAGGGATGGCTGTTGCTGTTCTCCATTCACTAGGCACAAAGCCTGCTTGGAGGCTATGAATAAATAGCAATTCAAAAGGGCATGATAGATCATGATTCAGGCTATTTCAATGGCATCCTGGGATATTGTCTGGGCCCATCTTTGCAGTGGTCCTTGCTTTAGAGAGAGAGCATTGAGGACCTGTTCCCTAGTGATAATATGCAGAGTTATATTTCAAGGTATTTCTCGAGGGGAAGTTGAGGGGGAGAGAGGGATAAAGTTCATAGGTTCATAGATGTTTACTAGGCTAACGACCACAAGAGCCTTTTTAAGCCTAGCCTGCATCCCAAATCTCTGGCAAGTTCTGATACCCTTGATAAGAGTAAGCATGGGCCTGGGAGATGAACCATTTACAGGTTACCTGTTTGCATTAGAGACATAGGTGTCAAACCAGGGATGAATTTCTGGTTTCCTATCTATTGTCCAAGTTGCACTTGAATTGGGTTAGGGAGGATCTATGCTTCACATGGATGAGGTGGCTGTTCCATAGATGGGGTAGTCTGTAGGATACATATCTATCTCTATGGCAGGTCCTATTTATATTACAGGCAAGGTTTAAGTCTTTAGAATGGGTAATTTTGGTGCTGTTTATTTTTTGGATATGCAGGAGGTCCATCAGAGTGGGGTATGACAATGCTCTGTATGCCAGGCATAGATCTCCCCTCAAAAGCCTGTAAGAGATAGAATACAGGGATAGGGCCTTGAGGCGGTCTGCATAGGACATATTACTTATGCCCTGTATTCTTTTAGTGAGGAACCTCTATGGATATTCCAGTTGTTGGATATGCCTGGTTAGGTACATACCAAAGGGTGCATTGTACTCAGTGATAGGTCTGATGAATGCCAAATACAGTGGAACAAAGACTCCCTTGGACTTAGATGCAATACATTTGTTTATAAGTTGCGCAACATAGAATGATTTCCTGACCACTGTAGACACATGATGAGCAAAGGCTGGATTACTATCTATGTATGTCCCTAAGTCTCTGACTAGTGTGTCAACTCTAAGGGGTGTGTTATCAATATGATAGTTACCAGGGATGGAAGTTAGAGCTGAATTTGTCTGCCACTAGGTTTGCTACATCTTTTGGCTGAGTATATGTGGCTCCATTAATAATGAGCTCTGCACACAATTGTGTTTTGAGTTTGAGGCTGCAGACATAGCTAAACAATGTCTTGAAGTTGTTTAAGTCCTGTGAGGCCAAATTTATCTCAACTTTAGCTTTGGTAGACTTTATTCTTTCCCTGAGTTGTTTGTTTAGTTTGATGAGAGTGCTTTTATCCTGCTGGGGTCTATACATCCTAATTTTTGCAATGTTTTTCTTCCTTCTGATATAGAACCTATTGATGTTGTGATTCCACCAGGGTGGCTTGTTTTTTTTATGTATTTCAGTACTTATTCCTGCTGGGTACAGCTGTCTCTGTGCAGCTATTAACATGCTTGTATAGGGTTAGGGTTTCAATGAACAATTCCATGTAGGCAGCAGTGTTCTCATGGTTTATGGGGGCTTGAAATGTTGCCAGTTTACCACTTAAAAGTAGAAAGGTAGGCTTACAGTAGTTCCTCAACATTCTTGTATTAGCTAGTGTTCTATTTTCTATTTTTACTTTAAAGGATACCATTCTGTGGTCTGACCTTACCAGAGAAGACATTACAATAGAGGGTATGCAACACTCCCATATTAGTGAGGACCAGATCCAGTATGTTTGCATCCCTGATCAACATATTGACAATCTGGTCCAGAGAGTTTATGTTTACAAATTCCAGGAATCTCTGTGCCTGCACATTTGGTGCCATATATGATTCCCAGTTAATAGTGAGATAATTAAAGTTGCACATGAATTTGGTATTGGGTTGGATGGTGAGTGTTTCCAGTAAGCTTAATACATGTTATGGGTTTCCTGGGTCATGGGAGGACCTATAGCTTGCAAAGACGTGATATGGGATTTTGCCTTTGGTGATTTGAACATGGAGAAGTTCAAGTTCATCATCCTGTTTGACCAGCCTTGAGGTATATTTTTTTCTGATGTAAATCAAGACACCTCCACCTTTAGTCCCTGTCTGCGTAGTAGCTAGTTTTAATGTGTGAAAGGCATTATAGCCTTGCATTGGTGGTGTGCTGTCTATGGTTTTAAACTATGTCTCAGTGACTGCACAGATGCCAGTATTATCTAGGGTGAGGAGAGCTTGTAGAGAGTGAAATTTCTTGTTTACATTCCTAGCATCGAGCAGTAAAACCTTTAGATTTTCTTGGTTTTGATTTGCTTCGTTGGAAGTACTTTCAGTTTGGCATTGCCTAAAAAGACAATGTGGGGAATGCCAATGTTTCAGCTAATATTCGAAAACCTAGATGGAAGAGGTTTAGACCATCCCTGGCAACTCAGCGTGATGTTGACCACCTTCTTCCATGCAGACCAATATTGCACATCATTAAAATTACACCAGAAACTAAGCCAAATATTAAGGTCAGTAATCTTCTGTTTGTATTGTGGTATCATGCTTAGAGAAGGTAAAATGCTGGGTCACATGTTCCAAGAGCTTCATTATGTCTCTCTTCATATAGTCTGGGAAGGTACTTTTCAGGTCATTTACACCCACATGGACTATGACTGAGTCATACTAGTACTTGTGGTCCAATGACTTGAGCACATGCATAGTGTGGCAGATCCTGGTTCTGATATGCAACCGACTCTGACTTTCTCCTTACTTAGCCTGGTGAGAAGGACATCTATGTGTCTCACAATGGAGTCTGGAATGACCATAATATTGGATTGTGTGATGGCTTGCCTTACAGGCTTAGAAATAGAGGCTCCATGAGATCTGGCTGTATGTGTTGATGTGGGTGTTGTTTTGAATGAGTGCATTTGGGGATGCTGTGGGTATTTGTCATGTGTACTTCATCTAGGAGGTCTTTGGGGTTAAAGAAGGTTATATTTAAGTGCCTCAGCATATGTGAGTCTATGTGCTTACTTTGTAGTGTGTGTGTGATGGGTGTAGCGTGTGGAGTACTGACAACCTGATTGACAATAGGAGTGCTTTTATGTGAGAGCTTTGACTCCAGTGACATTGTGTAAATACAACTTTCAGATACCTTATCAGTTTGCTTGAGAATTAGCTGGTTGCCAGTAAACATGAGGTGATTTCTGCATTGCCTCAGGATGCCCATATCTACCAAGCTGGTAATGGAGATAGTGGGAAAGTTCACATCTATGGCAACAGGCCCTTTTTTGTTGGCTACATGGTTGTGATGAGAATATAAAGTAATGTCAGGAGTATCTGGTTTGCAACTCTGGGGCAGTGCTTGTCACTGCAGACAAGTTGCCCTGTGTACATTGAGGTATTGGTGAAATTTCAAGGGTGCTTTTATTAAAAAAATACAGGGCACTGCCAAATACTTGAAGGGAATATGCTAAAGTAAACCCTGATGATTTATGGATGAAGTATTTACGGAGATATTCTGAGAGTAACAGAGTAAGAAGCTGCCTCTTCCCAGTAATTTGGGTAGTGACCCTTTTTTGCAGAATTAATACGAAGCCCTTCCAAGCAGCATTTTGTATTCATTGTCATGGCTGACTCTGAAGTTTCATGCTAGCATATCAAATTTCATAACTAAGAGATAAGGGATGAATTTATTCTAATGAAATATCTATAAAAAGAACTGGATAACTGTTGTCTGCTGTCAAGATTTAAAACTCTTGAAAGTTGCTAGTTTGATGGCTCATAATCAGGATGTGTACCATGCCATGTGTAACCCAGGCTCAACTAGCAGCATGAAATCTGAAGTCTAGAAAGGAAAACCAAAAACTGACAGTTCTACTCATATCTTTTGGAGGAGGATAAAACTCATCCCTTTCACTTTTTTTCTTTTTAATTTCCCTTGTCTTGTCCACTAATCATGAAGACAGTGGGAAACACACATGAGATTACAAGGAAAAATAGGCAGGTGTATATACTGTGGAAATATACTTAGGTGACTCTATAGTCAGGCACACTGATGTCCCACTCATCAGGCTAAACAAGGAGAAGGTCACTGTCAGCTGCCTGTCAGGTGCCAGGATTCGCCACATAACCCACGCACTCAGGTCACTACACAACAAGTACAAATATACCTCTGTGATTGTCCATGTTGGTGTGAATGACCTGAGATGTACCTCCCTGGACTACATGAAAAGAGACATGGAAGAACTCTCCAATCTTGTAGCCCAGACAGGTATGACCCTAGCCCTGAGTAGCATTCTGCCATCGCCCAGAATGATACCGCAGTACAAGGACAATATGATTGACTTCAACAATTGGCTAAGCTTCTGGTGTCATTCTAAGGGGATCCAGTATCTGTCTGCCTGGGATGACATGGTCGACAGACCATGATGCTTTGCCAGAGATGGCCTGCACCTGTCACACCTGGGATTCCGGATACTGGCAAAGGCTCTTGCCGCCCCTATAGTGCCTTTTTTAGGCAAGGTTCAAATGAAAAATTCACCACTATAACAGGAACATGCAAGCAAAAACTGAGGGTAATGCTACTCAATGCTAGAAGTCTAAATCTCAAAATGCACTTACTCGAGGCACTCCTTAAAATGGAGAACATCAATGTCTGTGCAGTGACTGAGACCTGGTTCAATGCTCCAGAGAGCACTCCTGCATTACCAGGCTATAACCCATACCACACTTTTCGGCCATCTAACCTGGACCGGAACACCAAAGGCGGAGGTGTGTCCATATTCATTAAGGATATCCACACCTCCAGGCTAGTTACTCAGCATAATGCAGCCGAGGTTATCCAAGTGCAACTAACTCTGGGCAAAATTGCAATCCAAATTGTAGCTTGCTACAGATCCCCCACCATGCCCCAGGATTCCCACTCCTCTTTTCTTGATATACTGGAAAATATTAGGGTTCAACCTAACACCCTAACACTGGGTGATTTCAACTACCCCACCATTAACTGGGAAAACTACTCATGTACCAATTCCTTCACTCAGTGCTTTCTGGAATTCATAAATTCCAATGCCCTGGATCAACTTATCCAAACCCCCACCGGGGCAACAATATCCTAGACCTAGTCATTACCAACATGAGTGACTGGTGTTCTGCACCTGAAGTCAACTCCACGTTGGTAAGATAAGCTAATCACCCTAGATATCCACATCCTGCCCACAACCCCCCATTAAGGAAACCATGGTAAAAAATTTCTCCAAAGCCAACTTCATGCTTCTTAAGACAGAAGTGGCGAACTTCATGACACCCATGCAGATGGACAATAAAGTTACGACTGCTGACTCCTACACAAATGCACTCTATAAGCACTTCCACGAGTGCATGGATTGTGCTATCCCAGACAGAACCAAGACGCTATCCTCCAAAAAAGGAAGACAATCTGGTTGTCCACTGCCATAAACAAATACTACAACAGAAGGAAGAAAAAGTTGCAAAAGAGAGTAAAATCCCATGAGTGGAGGAGCTCCCTGGTCAGCCTTAGCAAGAAGCTGAGATCCCTTATAAGATCCTCCAAAGTTAGCTATGAAAACAAGATTGCCACTGATTCTAAGGACAACCACAAAGCATTCTATAGCTATGTCAAGAATCTCAATGGCAACACCCAGATCTTCTCTGAGTTACAACACAATGGCACAACAATCACAGAACCAACTGATATTACCAACATCCTGGCAGATAGGTTCAGTGCTAATTTTACCCCCCCTCTCACCCTCTAAAGGGCCCATATCTATACAGAAAGAATGCAGAGTCCCTGTAATCACAACTTCACAGGTAAAAGCAGCACTTTCTAAAGCCAAAAACACAGCATCCATGGGACCAAACAACATCCCAGGCTGCTTTTTCCACGAACTTCAGAACGAACTGGCTACCCACCTAAGCACCATGTTCAATCATAGCCTCATGTCAGGCTTTGTGCCCACTGAATGGCACACAGCAACAGTTATCCCACTCCACAAAGGGGGAGCCATCACTGATCCTGGGAACTATCGCCTTATTAGCCTGACGAGCCTGGTCTGCAAGGCTGTGGAACGTATCATTATGGAATTCATAAACAAAGACATTGGTAACCTCCAAACTCTGGACCCCACCCAGTTCGGGTTTGTGAAAGGCAGATCTTGCCTCCTGAACCTGGTTGACGTCTTTGAGGCAGTCACCAAAGCCGTAGATGAGGGTAAGGTGGTTCATACAGCCTATCATTACCTTGCCAAGGCTTTCGACACCGTCCCCCATTCTGGAATTATAGCTAAACTCACTAAACTAGGTATAAATTCCAATGTCACAAGATGGGTTGCCAACTGGTTCACTGACAGACCCTACAGTGCAAAAGTTGCATACTTCAAATCTGACTTCAAACCAGTGACAAGTGGAGTCCCACAGGGTTCAGTCCTGGGAACTCTCCTGTTTGGGATCTACTTCTACTATGAAGTACAGGCTAACACAGAAGGCTTCTGGGTAATGAAGTTCACAGATGACTGCAAACTAGGAGCTATAGTCGAGTCTCCAGATGATGTGGACATCCTATAGAAGGGTCTCAATGAGACAGATGCCTGGTGTCAGAGCCATGGCCTCAAGCTCAATGCCAAAAAGTGCATTGTTATCCCCTTTGGTAAAAACTCTGTACCCATGAACTACCACATAGGCGGCAGTCTTCTTAACACCGAATGTGTGATAAGAGACCTTGGGACCCAGGTGGACAGTAGTCTCTCCTTTGATAATCACATTGCCACAGTAGTCAGGAAATCCTTCTACATGGCACACCTCATCACAAAGGGGTTCTCATCCAGGAAAAAAGAGGTCATTGTTCCCCTCTACTTGACACTCATTAGACCCATTATAGAGTATAACACCCCTTTTGGAATGTACCTCACAAGACATCTGCAACAGCTGGAAAGGCCACAGAAGTACCTCACAAAGAGAATTACTGTCCTCAAACAGATGCCCTACACTGATTGTCTCAAAAAACTCCAGCTTTACTCTGTAGCATATCGCCTTCTCCGAGGTGATCTCTGCCTAACATATAAAGCTATGTCAAACCCAGAGCTGTTGGACATGCTACACCTAAAGAAATCCCAATCCCTCTGAGCTACATGCTCTGGGGACTTAAACCTTGTCACCACAATAAACAGGACTTGCTGAAGGGATAGATTCCTGTCCCATAGACTTCCCATACTCTGGAACAAGCTACCCATCTATGTCAAGAAAAGTTCCTCATTAACACTCTTCAAGAAAAATCTTGATGAGTGAATGGGAAATAGGAAATAAACCCCGGGGATCACTTCTGTGGCTCTGCTCAACAGGGGCACAGGAAATAACTTTCTTGGGTTGGCGTAAGCCAGGGAACTTTGTTGCTTAGGCTTACTTAGGCCCTTGGGATGATAGCCTCGTACCTACCTATGAACCTATGAAATGGGTCTCAGCCTGTCATTGTAGCCCACTGCACACAAGCCATAGGCAATAAAAAGGGAATAACGTTAGGGGTTAGTAGACTTCTGGTATGGCAGCAGTGCAGTTGGTAGATGTTTTAGAACAAACATAAAGCCAGTTAATTAATTTATCCATAATTAGCTATGCAATAGAGAAAAAAAATATGTCTACTCAGGGACTGAGTAGGAGGAAGAAAGGAAACCAGAAGGGGAAACAGCATCAGAATAAAATTAGAAAATAATCAGACTTCCATAGGAAACATGGAAGACCATTGAGAAAGTGCCAGTGCAATGGCAGAGGCTAGTGCAAAACCCCCTATGTCTGTGGAGAGCAAAACAGATAAAATATATGCTGAAATCTTTAAAATAAGTGGGTCCCAGTCAGACTTAATAACTGTGAACATCAGGAGACTGGGGGAGGAGGTCCTGAGTAAGCACTCAGATGAAATTGCAGTGGTCCAAGCATGTGAGAATGTGGTGAATTAAACTGTGGCAGAGCATGAGTGGTAAGTAGCAAATATGGTTAGAATTGCTGGAGCCATGTCAGACTCCAAACCAGTTACAAGTGGCATCCCACAAGGCTCAGTCCTGGGACCTCTCTTGTTTGGTATATATTTCTCGGAGGTACAGGCCAACACGGAAGGACTGTGGCTGACCAAGTTCGCAGATGACTGCAAACTGGGTGCCATAATCGACTCTCCAGCTGACACAAGCATCCTCCAAAAGGGCCTCATAGAAACAGACAACTGGTGCCAGAGCCATGGCCTCAAGCTAAACGCCAAAAAGTGTATAGTCATCCCCTTTGGCAAAAACAAAGTGCCCACAAATTACCACATAGGTGGTAATCCATTAAGTACAGAAGAAGTCATTTGGGACCTGGGGACCCAAGTTGATAGCAATCTCTCATTTGACAACCACGTGGCCAAAGTGATTAGAAAAACATTTTATATAGCCCACCTAATCATGAAGGGATTCACATCTAGATTAGGGGAGGTCATCGTGCCTCTTTACTCATCCCTCATCAGGCCCATAATCGAGTACAATGCCCCTTTTGGGATGTACCTTACCAAACACCTGCAGCAACTGGAAAGACCCCAAAAGTACCTCACCAAGAGGATCAAAGGGCTCAAACAGATGCCATATGCTGCCCGGTTAAAGAAACTCCAGCTCTACTCAGTGGCATACCGCCTGCTCAGAGGTGACCTGTGCCTGACGTATAAGGCCATGTCCAACCCGGAATTAAGGGACATGCTGCACCTCAAAAAATCCAAATCCCATCGAGCTACACGCTCGAGAGACTTGAACCTCAGCACTGAAATAAATAGGACATGCTGGAGAGACAGATTCATAACCCAGAGGCTCCCTTCACTATGGAATAAAATCCCAGTCCAGGTTAGGCAGAGTCCCTCATTGACTCTCTTCAAGAGGAATCTTGATGAGTGGATGGGAGATCATAGGTTTACCCTGGGTATCACTTCTGTGTCACTGTTAGACAGAGGCACAGTATACTAACCTCGAAAAAGGGCATAGCAAAATTAATTTAAAATGGGTGGCGAAAGCCAAACATACTCTGGCTAGGCTTATAAATGCCCTAGGGCAGATAGCCTAGTATGAACCTATGAACCTATGAATGATAAACTAGTTGAAAAAGAGACAGATCCAGGAGGGAAAAAGTACAGTTGTGTACTTAAGTACTTACCATAACAGTAGATGTCTGAATAATCACTGCTGCAGTAGCCTCAGCTATATGGGTTATTTACTGCCCAGGATATAACAGCCGACCATATTTCAAAGCTTTAGGCCACCTTCCACGCACTCAGTCAGTCAGCTCGAGCTGAGCTGACTAAAAAGACAGGTTTAGATGCCAAGCCCTTCACAGCTTTAATGCCAACAGAGAGAGGGAGGCTGAACCCTAAAAGGGCAATATTAGGAGCAACAGAAAATAATTATTCACACTCTGGAATAAACACATAAAAAAACAAGAGTGATGGAGGGAGGGAGCGGCTACTGCAGCAGTAATCATCCAAACATCTACTGTTATGCTAAGCTGACTTACACAACTGTACTATGTTCATCATATTGATCACTGCTGCAGTAGCATTAACTATATATGGGTAGATTACACTAGCTTATGATATTTGGGAGATGGAAGGAGAATAGTCCAGGAGGCCCTGGTGAATTGTCCTAGCAAAGCCTGATCTAGACCTAGAGAAAGAATTAAGCTTATAGTGTTTTGTAAAAGTATGTACAGAGGACCAAGTTGCTGCTTCTAGAATATTTCTGGAATCCAGACCTTTCCAAAAAGCCATAGATGAAGCCAAGGGCTTGGTACAGTGGGCCTTGACACTGCCTGGAATAGTTTTGTTGTGGTGAGTATAACTAAAGGTAATAGCCTTAGATAGCCATTTGGAAACAGTAGGCTTTGACACAGGTTGTCCCTTCTTCTTACTTTCATGAGAAATGAACAATTGATCCAAAGATATGAAAAGTTTAGTTCTGTCAAGATAGTACTTGAATAGTCTGTGGGCATCTATGGAATGAAGTATCCTTTCTCCATTATTTGTAGGTTCAGGAAAGAAAATGGTGAGATGGACAGTTTAGCTTAAAGGAAGCTCAGATACATTAGGCATAAAAGAAGGGTTAGTTTTCAAGGAAACCGTGTTCCTATGGAAAATGAGAGAGGGTTGACTCACCATAAGAGGTTGCAACTCAGACAGCCTTCTTGCAGAGGTCAGAGCAATCATTAAAACTGTTTTCCATGTTAACTACCTCAAGTCACCTGGGTTAGGTTAGCTGGTTCAAATACAACAAGTGTTAGCTTCTCTAACACTTCTCCCTCCCAGGGAGGGGTCACTGAATTTCTTGGAGGCCTGTTATGCAAACCCCCTTTTTGAAAAACATTTTGACATGAGAATGCATTGAAAGACGTGGCTCCATGGGAAGACATACTGAAATGGCCAATAAATAAACCTTAATAGAGGAGTAAGAAAGGTCAAAGGATAATAACTTACACAAATATTGTAAAACCAGAAACTAGCAAGACCTGAATGGGTGTAGGTTATGTTGTAGGCCCCAACTAGGAAGCCTTTTCCATTTGCTGATATATGATTTTCTAGTTGCTGGCTTTCTTTTCTCCAGTAATATCTGCTGCATGTTGTCAGTAAACAGGTGCCTAAAGGGAATTAAAACTCTATCATCCAGGCAGTCAGCTGAAATTGACTGGAGTCAGGGTGTATCAAACATCCCTGATCTTGTGTGAGTAGATACAATCTGTGAGGAATCTTGTGGTAATTGCCCCTGGCCAACTCCGAAAGAAGGGAGAACCACTGTTTCTTGGGCCAGAAGGAAGCCACATCAATGACCTTAGCATATTCCTTCTGAATCTTCAGAAGTACCCTAGATATTAGTGGAAAGGTAAATAGTACACAGGAACATTCCTATCCAAGGAAAACAAAAGACATCTGTCATCCAGACCTTTTTGCATGGAGTACTGGACCAGAATCTTGCTAGCTGAGAGAAGAGGCAAATTTTTATTTTATTTATTTATTTATTTTACATTTGTTGACCAAGTTAGTCTGGCTGGGTATGAACCCTTTTTCAGCAGAGACCCGGGGAGAAAAGCTCCAATAGAGTACAAAAATAATAACATTCAAGTATAGAGATTATACAGCATGGTGTAACAAATAAAGTAAGCAATAAAAAGATTTACACAAACTATTTACAGTAAATTACAATCACAGCAATGATAAAAAACGGCCTTTTTACAGTCTAAGCAGTACTAGATCTACTTGTGGAACACCCCATGGATGGATCAAATCTTGGAAGACCCCCAATCTAATTTCCATTTGTGAGGGTCTGCCCATGTCCTGTTCAGCTTGTTTGTCACAAAACTTTGCTCTGATGGAATGTAGGATGCCTGTAGAGTGAGATTGTACTGTGAAGCTATATTTCAAGCTAATGTAGCTAGCCTGGTAAGCGGATAAATCCTGGATCCTTCTTGCTTGTTGATGTACCACGTGACTATGGTATTGTCTGTAACAACTTGAAGAGGCCCTGGGGACCAAGCATGTATCAGAGAGTTGAATGTCTTGTTCAGGGTAAGCATCTTTTTTATATTTATATGCTTGGGTCTGTTCTTGGAGTCTCACACACCTTGCACTTTTATCCCTCCTGAAACTGCTCTTCAAGCAAAGTCTGTAGTGTCTGTGATCACTGTCTGCTTTGGAACAAGGAGGGAGAAGGAAAAAAAATGGATTTAAGGATATCTTGTTGTCTTCAATGTGATTTCTTTTCTGACAAACCCTAACACTGGGATTTGAAAAGATAAAGGATGTTGGTGCTTGGACCAAACAGACTTCAGATGCCATTGTATCTTTCTCATGTGGAGTCTTTCCAGGGGTATCATAAGAATCACAGATGTCATGAGACCCAATATCCTGAAGTATTCCCTCACAATGACCAAAGTCTGAGTGGAAAACCTTAGAAATAGATCAAGATAGAGATCTAATGTTTGCCTGTGTAAGAAAAGCTTTTTGAATTGAGGTATTTAGATGACACACCATGAGCATAATCCTGTGTGAAGGGGTCAAGAAAGACTTTTGAATGTTCTCTTGGAATCCCTGTTTGTGTAAGGGATCTCTCACCCAAGTAAGACATTCATGACACTTTGAAAAAGACTCTGCAAAGATAAGTAAGTGGTGTAAATATGGAAAAATGTGGATGAGCTGTAGCCTACAATGAGCTATAACTGGCGCTAGACACTTTGTGAACACTTTTGGTGCAGTGGATTGTCCAAAGGGTAAGGCAGAGAAATGACAGAATGATCTAAACACACAATACCTTAAGAAATGCCTGAAGTCTGGATGAATATGGATGTGTCAATAAGCATCTTTTAAATCTAGTTTTACCAGGAAAACTGGCTGAGGAAGAAGAGTTAGCAGGCTGTGAAGTGACAGCAAGTTGAATTTGGACACTACCAGAAACAGGTTTAGGAAAGAAAGCAGCAGGATTAACTAAAGTTATAGTTACTGGGTCAGGTTTGGGAAGAGTGCATGTTATAGATGCTGAGTCAGGTTTGGGAAGAGTGCATGTTATAGATGCTGAGTCAGGTTTGGGAAGAGTGCATGTTATAGATGCTGGGTCAGGTTTGGGAAGAGTGTATGTTATAGATGCTGGGTCAGGTTTGGGAAGAGTGCATGTTATAGATGCTGGGTCAGGTTTGGGAAGAGTGCATGTTATAGATGCTGGGTCAGGTTTGGGAAGAGTGCATGTTATAGATGCTGAGTCAGGTTTGGGAAGAGTGCATGTTATAGATGCTGGGTCAGGTTTGGGATGAGTGTATAAAAACTTAAAAGAATGAGGAACTTTATGCATTCTATCTGCCTTTTTAGGAGCAGCTGGCTGCCTATCAGGAAAACTACAGGCAGTAGCACACACATATCCTCCAAAGCTGACAGAACTGAAGGAATAGGTGATGGTTAAGGAAATTCCTTCTGTAACAGCTCATAGTATTTTCTGAGGGACTGATAAACCACAGTATTCTCCCACTGAAAACACTGACACATTCTGGAAATAGTTTAAGACAACCCCCTCACAAGGAGAATTAGAATCTGAGCTCTCCCCTGAGTATGAATCAAAAATCTGGAGAGAAAACCCTGTATTTGTCCCTTCATCTTCCTGTCCAGATTCAGAATCTTGAAACTCTTCTGGAAAAGAGGTATCCTTCCTTCTTTTACCAGAAACTACATTATAAGAAGGATCAATAGCCTGAATTAAACCCTGAGCCAGACCCAGTAAACTACTCCTGTCCAAAGGAATTTGAGGAGGAGTAGATATATGTTTAGTCTTCTTTTTCTTTTTGACAGGAAAGATGGGGATGACAGTGTTATTAATGGCATCAGCAGCTTCCCTATGGATGGACACAACAATCTGACAAAAGAGGGAGGCCTTCCCTATCCCCTGTCTCATGACTGACAAAAGTGGCTATCCCTTACCCACTGAGGGGACCCCAACAGCCACAGAGGACATGACTACCCCTTGGTCCATAGTGGATTTAGGTGTTACACCAAAAGGATTCAGGGTAAAAGATGAAAGGTTTGAGGTACAGCTAATAGCCACAGCAGTCATCCACATGTAGCAGGGCAAAAAATTGCTACCCTGCTGTGGTGGTAAAGGCTATTTGCTTAACTATTACTTTTTCTTTTTGTTGCTGAAAGAATGACCAGCTATGGGTCCAACAGTTTGTTCCATGGTCAAACTGAAAACGGTGTCTCTTTCCCAGGGAAAACAAGAAGCAAAACCTGGTAAAAATTTAAAGTTTTTAAAAGTCACTTCTTTCACATAAAAATATAGTAAAAAATACTTTAAAGCACTTTGCCAGTAAAAAATAAACACATTTTCCCCACACAAAAAGGTGCTTTTCAAATACTTTAAACAACGTTTAAACTAACAGAAAAAAAGAGTACTCTCATTTAAAAGTATAATATGTCTCATGACAGTCTGTTACAAATGTGAACTCCTGGATTTAAAATAACTTTCCTGAACAGGAAAGTGTTATTAAACAATGTTTAAAATGGAAGGTTATTTCCTGAAAGGGAACCTATTTGTTTAGCAAAGGAACAGCACAAAACTGACTGTTGATCCGCTAAAGCCTCAGAGGTGAATAAGGAAAGTGTTATTAAACAAACATTTTTTTTAAAATGGAAAGTTATTTCCCAAAAAGGAACCCATCTGCCCAGCAAAGGAACAGCACAAACTGATTATCGATCCATGAAGCCTCAGACAATACTCTTCTTCGGCAGGAATGGTCAGGAGGACTTGGCACCCAAACCTGTCTTTTCAGTCAACTCAGCTTAAGCTGACTGTTGGTTTGGGTGCATGGAAGGTGCCATGAAGCTTTAGAAGCTGGACAGATGTTATATCCTGTCTATGCAGGGTATACTCCATATTGCTAAGGCTACTGCTGTAGTGATCAATATGATGAGCATCTTAAGGTTTATGGAGACACTGGAGAGTGTTGAAGGGGAAGGGCTGTAAGATCTTCATGAGAAACTATCTTCACCATTGGACAGGAGTCCTGGTGAGAGAGATAAGAATAGAGTGAGCTCACAGGTTAGGGCACCTAGGACAAGAGTAGGTTGCAAGCCATGAGCAAGTATAGTTAAATTGCAATTCTTCCAGCTAAAGGAAAATATACTGTCAAGTCTACGGAAAAGGGAACTGTTAGAAAAATGTGTATTTGAATATATGAGAAATGCTAGTTTAAAAGCAAAGTAGTATATAATGCATTTTATTCTATTAATCATATAACAGAAAGGATTAATTCATGTGTAAATGTAAGTAGTTTTGAAACTGCAGTGTGGCTTGAAGCAAGCTGACCTTCAACCCTGGCAGATGCTAGCTTAGCAAGTTTTAATGTTTATGCTTTTCACAAATGATTATCTGCTGGGTCAGAAAATTAGATATGTGAAATAATGAAATCTTCTGCTCTTTCCTGCTGGGATGATTTGGCCTTGTATATGTGTTACTGAGATAGCATGCAGCTGGTGGGAAAATGTAACAGTGAACAAAGATGTGTATTAAAAGACTGAATCTGCTATTGTATTCGAACTGATATGAAACCTTGAAGAAGTAACTTTACAGAAAGACATTATGTCTGACCAGGTGGATAGCAAGGCCGTATTGTTACTAGAGGAAAACTTTTTTTTTTAAAAATATACAGCATCAGCAGTTTTATGAATAGAGGACTGTAAGCTAAAGTGATGTAGATGCCCTGTGACATATCACGTCAGTAAGGTGGGCACAACTTGAATGTTAAACCTATAGAAACTTGTGTGCTTCCCGTTTCATGTTAGACAAAATTCTGTACTTGTACGTTTTTTGCCTCCTGGTGTACACTAGTAAACCTTTGAATCTGAACCTCCTGTGTATTGAATTCTTAATTTTGTTTAACAGGAACAATAATAAAAATCAGAGAATCCAGAATATTTATAGATAAAATATACTCAAGCTAAACTAGAGAGAAGAGGAATAAGTAAGATAATTAAGTAAATTAATTCTGTTATGAAACTGATGCAGTTTATCATTCCATGCAGTATTATCCGTACAGACAAAGATGAACCTTGTATGTGCTTTATGGTGGTATAGCTCAGGGGGATGACAGGAGCAGAGCCTGTTAAGTAACAGTAGGACTTGAGGATAAGGAGGCAGAAGTAACTATTACTAGATCCTGGCCACTTCTGAAATCTGTGCTAAGTGTGAATTGCAAAATATAACAGTTTTTAAACAAACTGACTTTACAGAATATTCCCTAAATGTGTCAAGACATATAAGATACACAATGGCATAGGAGGGTAAAGCCCAAAGTACAGTCCAAGTAACCTAGGTTTGATTAGCAGCTCAGGCATCTGAGTGGGAGTAGATATCCGGGGGGGGGGGGGTATGGACTGCTCTCACATTAGATTCCTGGTACAATACAGAGGCACATAGGGTGGCATTGATCTATGTGGGGAAAACATGGATGACATGCTGACCAAATGATTTATAAAAATCAATGTATATCAAGATTATATATTCCCCATTCTGAAGGAGGGATGGACCTCCTTGAAATTGATTACATGTATAGATCTGCGATCATGGGACTTCACACATATCTACTGACCTCACAAGGTCCAAATGTAGTGAAAGTTTTGAAACATGAGAAGAATAAAAATAAGATGATGTCTCTGCTTAATTTAGCAGAAGCGTATTGATGTCAAGCAGGAATGAAAGTCAAACCAGAAGCAGATAAAAAACAGGCAGCAACTGAATGTGCTAAAAAACAAAAGAAAGAATATAAGGTGAAGGACCAGATGAGAAGGCAAGAAATGTGGAAAAAACATAAATATAGCTAAGTATAGAAAACTTTTGGAACAACCTCATGTTGATCAAGAACAAATGCAAGAATGGTTAAGGAGAGATGAATTCACATCAAGAAATGAAAGGATAATATTGGCTGTCGAAGATAGTGGACTACTTACCCATTGGTTTACTAAGTCCATTGAACATGTGGGAGAAACAGACAAATATAGGTTTTGTAAAACCGATTTGGAAACAGTCACACACCTCGTTGCTGGTTACGACGCAGTAATGGCAGAGGGACTGTATACCGAAAGACATAATAATGTGGCGAGACTGTTGCACTGGAGACTCTGCAAACATTATGGTATCAAAGTGGTTGAATAAGGAGAAATTAATTGTAGGCACTAAACAGCCTATAATTGTAAAGTACCTTGCTAAGGTAAGGGAAAACAGCTCTTATACTTTACAGAAAAAAAGCACCAAACCAGGCATGTCCAAGGGTCAGCTTCTGGTGATTTCTCCTGTCCACCTGGTTTATCTGGGCATACTGGGGCAATGCAGCAATTGCTTCATGTACACAGACAACCCTTTCCTCTTACCACCCAACACTACAACCTGAGAGAGATGGACTTACATAGCCAAACTGGAACCAAAGCTCTATCCACCCAAGATTGTGCTAGACAGTCAAGAGGAGAAGGTTAACACCAACACTACACCTTAAGCAACACATAGCCCTTCTAAACCTACACCCACACATAGCAACACTAAGCCCACATATGTGGAGGTCCTTAACAGTAACCTGGCCAAGCAGCAAGGACCTCTGAAGCTGAAATGCAAACAAACACCAATCACAACCAAAGTGTCACATAACTCACAACACCAGTGTCCCACCCAACAACAGCCCCTAAGGCAAGACAACGTACCCAACACTTTAGTCATAAGAGACTCTATAGTCAGACACACTGATGTCCCACTCACCAGGCTAAACAAGGAGAAAATTACAGTAAGCTGCCTGCTGGGTGCCAGGATCTGCCACATAATGCATGTACTCAATTCACTCCACAACAAGTACAAATATGACTCTGTCATTGTCCATGTTGGAGTGAATGGCTTGAGATGTACCTCCCTGGACTACATGGAAGAGCTCTCGGATCATGTGGCATAGGCAGGTATGACCCTAGCCCTGAGTAGCATCCTGCCTTTGCCCAGAATGATACCACAGTATAAGGACAAAATGATTGACTTCAACAATTGGCTAAGCTTCTGGTGTCATTCAAAGCGGATCCAGTATCTGTCTGCCTCGGATGACATGATCGACAGACCACAATGCTTTGCCAGAGATGGTCTGCACCTGTCTCCCCTGGGATTCAGGTTACTGGCTAAGGCTCTTGCCACCCCTATAGTGCCTTTTTTAGGCAAAGTTCAAAGGACAAAATCACCACCATAACAGGTATAAGCATGCAAAATCTGAAGGTAATGCTACTCAATGCTAGAAGTCTAAACCTCAAAATGCACTCTCTCTTGAGGCATTCCTAAAAATGGAGAACATTGATATCTATGCAGTAACTGAAACCTGGTTCAAGGCTCCAGAGAGCACCCCTGCAACACCAGGCTACAACTCTTACCACACTTTTAGGCCACCAAACCAGGACAGAAACACTAAAGATGGAGGAGTGACCATATTCACCAAGGATATTCACAACACCAGGCTAGTTGCCCAACACAATGCGTCTGAAATTCTACAGGTGCAACAAACACTAGGTAATGCTGCAATCCAAATTGTAGCTTGCTACAGATCCCCCACCATGCCTCAAGATTCTCAATACACCTTTCTAAACATACTGGAAAATATTAAAATACAACCAAACACCCTAATACTGGGTGATTTCAACTTCCCTGGCATTAACTGGGAAAACTACTCGTGTACCAAGACCTTTGCCCAACGGTTCTTGGAATTCATAAATTCCAATGCCCTGGATCAACTAAACCTTAGTCCCACCAGGGGCTCCAATATCCTAGACCTGGTCATTACCACCACGGGAAATCAATGCTTCACACCTATGGTCACCCCCTCATTGGACAGGTCTGACCATAAGCTAATCACCCTTGACATCCACATCCCACCCCCACCCCCAGTAAGGAAACCTCCGTAAAAAACTTCTCCAAAGCCAACTTCATGCTATTCAAGTCAGAAGTGACAAACGTCATGACACCCATGCAGAAGGGAACTGAAAGTTCAACTGCTGAATCCTACACTAAGGCACTGTATGAGCACGTCCACTTGTGCATGAATCGTGACATTCCCAATAGAACCAAGATGCTCTCCTCCAAAAAAAGGAAGCCAATCTGGTGGTCCCTTGCCATAAACAAACTTTACAGCAAAAGGAAGAAACTGTTGCATAAAAGAGGAAAATCCCAGGATGCAAAAAACTCTCTTACCAGCCTCAGTAAGAAGCTGAGATCCCTCATAAAATCCTCCAAAGCTAGTTATAAAAATAAAATTGCCAAAGATTCCAAAGACAACCACACGGCATTCTATAGCTATATCAAGAATCTAAATGGCAATGCTCAGATCTGCCTTGTGCTACATACAACAGAATGGCATTAAAAATACTGATCCCAAGGATATTGCCAATATCCTGGCAGATCGATTCAATGCAAACTTTACCCCTCCCAAAGGGCCCATCTCAATACCGAAAGATTGCCAAATTCCAGTAATAATGACCACACAGGTAAAAAATGCACTCTCCGAAGCTAAGAATACAGCATCCATGGGACCAGACAACATCCCAGGCTGTGTACTACATGAATTACAAAATGAACTGGCACCTTACCTAAGTGTCATGTTTAATCATAGCCTCACCTCAGGCTTCGTGCCCACTGAGTGGCACACAGCTACAGTTATCCCACTCCAGAAGGGGGGAAATCACCTTGGATCCCGGGAACTACCGACCCATCAGTCTGATGAGTCTGATCTGCAAGGCCATGGAACGTATTATCATGGAACTTATAAACAAAGACATTGACAACCTTCAAACACTAGACCCCATGCAGTTTGGGTTCATGAAGGGCAGATCTTGTCTACTGAACCTGACTGACTTCTTCAAATCAGTCTCCAGAGCTGTGGACAAGGGTAAGGTGGCCCACACAGCCTATCTGGACCTCACCAAGGCCTTCGACACCATCCCCCACTCTGGAATCATAGATAAACTTACTAAGCTGGGCATTAATCCTTAAGTCACTCGATGGGTTGCCAACTGGCTTACTGACAGAACCCACACTGTAAAAGTAGCTGACTCCAAATCCAGCTCCAGCCAAGTGACAAGTGGAGCACCTCAGGGTTCAGTCTTGGGACCGCTCTTGTTTGGCGTCTACTTCTCTGAAGTACAGGCCAACACTAAGGGACTCTGGCTAACAAAATTCACAGATGACTGCAAACTGGGAGCCATTATTGAATCCCCAAATGATGTGGATATTCTACAAAAGGGCCTTACAGAAACAGATGCTTGGTACAAGAGCCATGGGCTCAAGCTCAATGCCAAGAAATGTATAGTTATCCCCTTTGGAAAAAAACATGTACCCATGAATTACCACATAGGTGGGCAGTACACTAAACACCGAAAATATGATAAGGGACTTAGAGACACAGGTGGACAGTGGTCTCACCTTCGATAACCACATCGCCACAACAGTCAGGAAATCCTTCTATGTGGCACACCTCATCACTAAGGGCTTTTCATCTAGAAAAAAGGAGGTCATTGTCCCACTGTACTCATCCTTCATTAGACCCATTATAGAATACAATGCCCCATTTGGTATGTACCTCTCAAGACATCTGCAACAACTGGAAAGGCCGCAGAAATACCTCACTAAAATAATCACAGGCCTAAAGCAGATGCCCTATGCTGACTGTCTAAAAACCCCCCACCTATACTCTGTCACATATCGTCTACTCAGAAGCAATCTCTGCTTAACATGCAAGGCCATGTCAAACCCAGAGCTGTTTGGACATGCTACACTTAAAGAAATCCCAATCCCTCAGAGACACATGCTCCAGGGATCTGAGTCTTGTCATCACAATGAACAAAACATGCTGGAGGGATAAGTTCTTGACCCAGAGACTCCCCAGACTCTGGAATAGACTGCCCATACATGTCAAGCAGAGCGCCTCTTTGGCCCTCTTCGAAAGGAACCTTGATGATTGGATGGGAGATAGGAAATTCAGCCCAGGGATCACATCAGTCGCTCTGCTAGACAGGGGTCCAGAGAAGTAAATACTGTGGGAAGAAATAGCCAGGGAATTGTTATGGCTAGGCTTGTACAGGCCCTAGGGCCGATAGCCTAGTACCAACCTATGAACCTATGAAAAACACTGGAAACATGAGACAAAAAGAATTATAGAAAATGATGATGTTTATATCACATGGGATCACCCATTACCAACAGTTCAAAAGAGAGATGCTAGAAAACTGGATATAGTGGCCTAAGAAAAGAAGCCAAAAGTAGCATTGATCATTGAAATCGCCATACCCAGTGACTACAGTGTCTTGCGTACAGAGAGACACAAAGTCATAAAATACCTGGATCTGCAGGCAGAAATGAGAGCCATGTGGAAGAAAGATACCCATACAGTTCCAATAGTAGTAGGAGCAATGGGTCTTATAAAAAAGAATTTACAATCGTATTTAGATATGTTACCAATCCATGTAACCCCATATGAATTGCAAAAGGAGTCATTACTGGGCACATTGCGGGTGCTGCGACGAGCACTTTTGACTGACATCAAAGAGTGAAACAATACTAATTTCATGAACTTTAATTGTACTTTGACTTAGGAATGGGGTCCATTCCCGTCATGGTATTAGAAACCCAAAAGACTTGGAGAAATTAAAAATGGTAGGATGACATGCTGCACATTCCCATTGCACATCCACCCACTGGATGCCTACAGGTGTGCACAAGAGGGAAATGGGGAAGTTAGGGCTCAAGTTAATAGGGTACATATTACGTTACCGAACTTTTAAAAGTTCAAACGTCATACAGTCGACACCATATGATTCAACTTTTAAAAGTTCGAATGTTTCAATGGAGATCTACGTACAGTGCAGAATGGGAAGATTTCCCTTTCCTGCACTATAGTGCGGTCTCGGAGTTGGTATATTTAAAGAGCGGGGGGTGCAGGGGTGGCTTGTCCCACTTCTTAAAATGGTCAGGTAGGTTTTTTCTGTTTCTTTTTCTTTTTCGCTTTTTGAACTTTTAAAAGTTCGATCATATGGCTTCGATCATATGACGTTTGAACTTTTAAAAATTCGATAACGTAATATACACCCAAGTTAATATACCCTTGTGCAATAATACAGTGCTGCACTGACAGGCCTTGGTCACCTTTTTGGCCCTGAGCATGGGTCAGAATAAGTCCAGGAGTGGACTAGGAGAGCCTAGTAGACCATGTTGAAAAGGAGGATAAGGAAAGGCATGGGTGGCAGCTGATGGTCAGCTGTGGGGAAAAAAAAAACTGCCAAAAATGTATCAAAGCATGTGATATTTCCACTGCTATTTCATTAAGGTACATCATCAATACTTCCCTCTCAGTTGGCATATTCACAGACTCTTAGATTATTGCTGACATTGTTCCAATCCTAAAGCATGGGAATAATTTCAACCCTTGGTTTTTTCAACCAATCACTCCACTGTCTCAGCAGGGCAAATGTTCAGAGAAGGCAATAACTTCCCAGCTGCAAGGCCACATGGAGAATTATGGCCTATGTATACACCACCAGTATGACTTTGGAAAAGGGCAAAGCACAGTATTGCTCTTCTCTTATCTTTCTGACATGTGCACTGTACTCTGCAGTGGATGCTGAATATCTTATGGGTGTTATATTCAGAGACCTTTTCAAGAAATTTGACCTTGTTGACCATCTCCTACCCATCAGTGAACTCTCCCTTTACAAACACAACTCTGCCTCCATTAACTGTTTTTCCACCTATTTGCCCAGCAGATTCTTCAAAATCATCCTGTGTCATACTTAATCTTCTCTCCATCCAGTATTGTCCGGCATTCCTCTAGGCTCAGTCTTGGACCATTATTGTTTTCCATTTACATGAGCATGATCATTATTTCCTGATAACCGGTAGTATCATATTTTATGTGGGAGGACATTGTAAGCTGGGAATGAGGTTGTTCATGTCAGTTTATCTGTATCTTATCAAATCTACCCTGGATGAGCTCTTATCAAGTTTGTGAGTAAATTAATCTTACAGTTAACAAAACAAATGTAATGATTTTTGTAATTCATAAGCACATTTTTCTGCAAAAATGAACTAGAACATTACAAACAAATATGGTGACTCTCTGAAAGTGCTGCAATCTTTTACATATTTGGGAATTTGGATTGATCCTACCCTTGCCACCTTTGCTGACATCTGGAGTGTGGAAAATAAAACAATAACTATGCTACATGCTTGCAAGAGCATACACAACTTTTAACCAGACAAGGTCAGCTTACGATCACCAGTGTAGCTCTTCCTTCTACTGCTGACCATTCCCTTTCCCTCATAGGTTCCACATTTGCAAGGAACCTACAAAGATTCTAATCATGATGAAATTGCAACTGCCAGCTTGTAGTTTTTTTGTTGGTTCAGGCACACAGCTTCATCTCTGAACAGTTAAATACATTAGTATATAAACTCCTTCACATGAACCATTCTTAAATACTTACATTTTTTTGGATTCTTTGAGTCAGCACTCCAGGTCTCTAACATATTTGGATTCTACCATCATTACTCTGACCATATGTCACTACTCCCTCATTTGCACTGACAGTGCTTTCTCATACTTAGGGCTCGCAATTGAGAATACACTGCCACGTAAGGTGCCCTATCCAAAAGTTTGAGGCTCTCTAATTCAAGTACTGAAACTAGCAAAATGTGCAGTCCTCACAATATAACAACAAAGTGCAAAACTCATCTGAAAAACTATTTTTTTGCAGGGATGCAGACCCTCTTCCATCCCCTGAAGATAGCACCCCCTAATGTTGTGGCACTTCCCCACCCCTGCTACTTTTATACTAATTCCAAGACTGTTGCCTCTCAGAATAGAGGAAGCACTTGCAATTATACTTAAATTCTCACATTTCTGAGGTTCGCAGATATAGTCCTCAAAAACACATCAGGAACCGACCAGGCACTCTTCTCCAGCTTCCCATCCTTATTTATTTTTTCAGTCGACTCAGATTACACCATTCAGCAACAAAATGAGTGCACATGTAGTGAATTGATTGCATAGCCATCTCTCCTAATTCCTAATCACACTGTTTTACTTAAATCTTGAAGGAATACACTCACTGGAGCACATATTAGTGTGAGCAGTGTTATGTAATCTGTTGCATTATTATATCTGCAATATTTCTATTAGGATTTAGCTATTACTGCTTTTATTTCTGTTCCCTCGTTTGTTTACTAGTGTGCAATATATGTATATGTAATATGTTCATTTTATATTTTACATAACAGGACTGTGACTGAAGAAAAAAAAGAAAAAAATATTATGATTGAAGAGTGGCCCTAGTGGTCCAGTTTGTATACCTGTGAAATAAATAAACTACTTATCTTTATCTTTAGTGAAACCAGTGTATGAAACATAGTGAATCTATCATCATCCATCAATTCTTCTAGAATAACAGCATCCATTAGCTATGCTAATTCATAAACAATATTGCTAAAGTATATTTGTGTTTTTCTTATACAATAAATTTTGCACCTTTGACATGCTTTATTTTACTCCTGCTATAGTGGTACTAAATGTTCATATATACATGCATATTCTTCATCTTCATATATCTATTTTTACTGCCTTTGTTATTTCATTAGCATTGTATTAATGTAATTTCCACTTCATGTCCAGTAAAGAATCTTTGGACTAGCTCTGATACCTGTTAATGAATGCATACTTATACAGTGCTTAAGTAACTAAAACCATGCAAAACACAGTATATGCTGTGAACAAAGCTGTAATTGATCTAGTAAGAGGGAATGAAGAAGGAGGACCTATGCAGAGACTTCATGGTAAAATTGTTTTCTTAGCTGTATGAAGCAAAAAAAAAATACCAAATCAAATCATGGACATCCCCAGTGGAGGGAAAATCATTTTATTGCGAACTCATGGATAGAAATCATAGGCATACTAAACCAAACTATTTGTAAGCTTCCACAGTGAGACTGATTTGAAGGAGCCCACTGGTTCTAGTACTAATTTTTCCAGATGAGGTACAGGGTAGTATTAACTTCGGCAAGCTCCTGAGGAAACTTACCAGCTTTAGTGGACAACAGGAGAGCACTTAGCTTATTTCTTGCCTGGGGCACCTGCTAAAGTTTGTGTGCTCATCCATGTTTGCATAGGTTTGCTCCAAGGCCTCTTGTTCCCCCTTTACCCCTTAAACACATATTAGTAGGTTGACTGTTGACACCATATTGCTCTTGGCTGTGAGTATGAGTATGTGTGCTCTGCTGTTGACTAATATCTTTTACAAGGCTGGTCCCTGCCTTGTACTTGATCTGAAATGCACCTTGCAGTATCTCCACTCTTGCCTCCCTCACACTTTCTCTATCCACTAATAAAAACATTTAGACTTATATGTTTTTTAATTATTGTGCCTTCTAAACATAAATTACTTTGCAGAGCCTTGCTGTCCCTCCAAACATCAACTAACCACGTTTATTTCATTCCACGACTCAATTATTTTTGACAAGGTGAGTAAAACTCCTTCCCATGCACCCTGTCAAATTTCAGAGCAATATCCAGGTTATTATCCTCACATTGTCATTATAAAAAATTCCTTTACCACACTGCCATCATTTGTGGTATGCCCATAAAAAGTCCTAACACTATCCTATCTCTGTCAGGTTAACCTTAACTAAAAGTTATCTCATTTCACTTCTTTTTTTGGTACTTTTTGCCCCCACTGTCTGTCAGTAATCAGCCCTGTCATGGCCAGTTGTCCCATTTGCTCCACACAGGGTCAGCCAGGATTGGCAATCATTGAGATAGCTATCGAGGGTGGTTTAAGGCCTTTCATTTATGGTCCTGTCTCTTTACACTCTATTAGTTAAACAACAAAAAACGGTACATGTAATGGTCTTCTTTCATTTCCATAAGTGGCATTGCCACTGAAAGGTCTTTTCCCTAGCCCTGGAGCATGATAAGTGGTTTCTACAGTCTTCAGCAGGGAGGTTGCACTTCCCCATGTGTTCCCCAAGTTCATAAAACCCTAATCTCTCCCTGTAATAGGTGAGCAGACCACATCCCTTTGCTCCTCCCCCTCCCTATCTGGTTTCTGTTGTGCTGAGGCTGATAACTGAATCCTGGACACCTGGGTTACAGTTATGGCTTTATTCTTCTGTGCCACAGATATAGGCTCATGCCAGTTCTTTTGACTATTTCCTGCTCTCTGTCAGTTAATACCTACTAGATATCATTACCACTCACAATTGCTTCTGCTCACTATAGTATGACCACAGCACCTTGTATCTCTCCCTGTAGATCTTCCTTACCTCGTTCTTGTTAAGTCTGCCTTTCTACTAATTAGTGCAGGTTTCTATGAGACACCCATCACCTGCTCCCTCTTTTATTGATTATTTAAGCACCTGTATTTCACATTATCAGATTCATACTCTTAAATTCATTTCCTGATTTTCCTGAGCCACCTCCTAGCCTGCCACTGCACTTCGCAAACTGGGTTTTTCTTGGACAAGACTGGCCCACCAATTCTAGCTTAGTACTTGTTTGGCAGGGTACTCATGACACCTCCGGCTCAGGAGGTATTGAAAGATAGCTCCTTAGCAGTTTTGAGCCCATACTAATTCCAATCTTACACTGTCCCTTATCCTGTTGCTAACTTAGTTTTATGCATCCTATTTATACATTTTCTAAAGTGCTGTTGCTCCCCTCCTTGGTTGCCTACTGCAGCCTGACACTCTTATCTTAAAGTTCTCCTCCTGTTTGCCCTACCACTGCCATCTGGGAGCTCTCCACCAACTTTACCATTATCTGTATGCCTCTAAATTGCTGCACATCCCCTTTAATTCCATTTTGCCACCAAAGCACCACTCCTTCCTCTCACTACAAACCCCTTCAACTTGGATATACTTTTCTGATTATATTCTATGAGAAACACCCCATGTCACAAATAGCAGCCATCAAACATTTAACATTTTGTTAAGAAGAACATTAAAAAGTGAACATTTTTTGCACTGAACCATCCTCCCCTGCTACAGCATGCCACTTCCTATCCTCCTTACACATTGATTTCTCCATATTAAATACATTTTTACAACAGTGTAGTACCATCTCCCCCCTCTTACAGGATAGTTGAGATTTTTGAAAGGTATAAAAAATAAATATGGACATGGGAAAGAAAGAGAGATCTGCTGTGGTGCAATATTTACACAAAGGAGAAAGTTAAATTAATCAATACAAAAAAAAGCAGTCCCAAAGATATTCGAAGAGAAATACAGGCAAAGGCAACCAGACATGGAAAATTTCACAATATAAAAAATAAGATCACAAAGAAAGAATGTATAACAGAAGATTAGTAAAGTAGAAGGTAAAAAATAGAAATTGAAGTTATGGAATACCTGCAAAGTGAAGGACTCAATGTAGAAAGTCTAAGCATGATGGAACAATGAGTCCTCCAAGTAAGGAAAAACAGGAGGAGCAGGAGACATCTAAAGAAGAAATATGGACATGGGAAGCAAAACGAGATTTAATATGGTACAATATTTATGCAAAGGAGAAAGCAAAAATAATCAATATAAAAAGAGCAGCACCAAAGTTTATAAAAAGAGTAGCACCAAAGTTATTTGAAGAGAAATACAGACAAAGGAATCCAGATATGGAAAATCTTATAATACAATATAATACAAAAATAAGAAAACAAAGAGAAAAAGTAGAAAAGAGGATTAGTAATGGAGAAGTTAAAGAAATAGAAACTGATGTTATGGATTACCTGCAAAGTGAAGGATTTACTGTAGAGAGTCTAAGTCTGATAACATCACAGCAGGATAGAGAAATGGATCTCCAAATTAAGGAGAAACCAGTGGAGCAGGAAACCTCTGATCAGTTGTCATATGAAGATACTTTGGAGCCTTCCAAAGGAAACCAGTACAAAAGTTCAGCTGGAGTTGCACAGCAATGGAATGAACAGAACATGAAATGATGGCAACTCTGACGCAATGTTTTGGAGAGATAGGCCAGTGAGTTCCCATATGAAAGAGCAATGGATGACGCAGGATGAAACTGAAGAGAATGTGGCACAGGAAGATGTTCTGGGACTTTCTATAGAATCTATTCATCCATCCTCAATCCCTTTTTCCCATATTTCAACATGGGGTTGGGGCAAATGAACACAGTAATTGGGACTGTTGATGCAGATTCATGAGATATAACAGAAGTAAATAGGATATATTACCGTGAAGCTAAATTAATAACAGATAAAGTCTTACCAGAAAAACACAGGGCATTAAGGGAAAGGAAGGGGAAAAATCAAATGCCATCATGGAAGTATCGAACAGAGAAAATTATAAAGCAATTAAGACAAGAAGTGTCACTGTTAGAAGAGTATAAAAGAGGGAACAGATCAACAAAAATATTCAGAAAGATAAATGTGATAAAAGCAATGCACAGTATCAGAACAGATCAGGATCTACCATGTACTATCAGAAATAATAAACTAAAAATATCAGGACATGTAGAAAAACTTAGAAGATATGCAGATAAATAGAAAGGAAAAGTACCAAATAAGAAATTTATTGATGACCGAAAAAGTTTTATAGAGAATTGGGAAACAAGGCAAAAGGAATTGAAACACCACTAAAAAAAAAAAAAGAAGAAACAGATAAATTTTGGAGAAGTATCTATGAAGATCCCGTGGAACATAACAAATATGCTAAAGGGACGGAAGCTGTAAAAGAAAGAATAAGAATTTCAAATGTTCAGGATATGAGATGGGATGAAGTAACGGCTAGAGAGAGTGAAACAAAGTTAAGAACAGCTCCCAACTGGAAAACCCCAGGCCCAAATGCAGTACCTAACTTCTGGCTAAAAGTATTAACATATTTACATGAAGATTTAGCCATGAGTAAGAACTATTTATATGCACACCCTGAACAGACACCAACCTGGTTAACAATATGAAAAACAATACTCTACTTAAGAGTGAATCTGCAAGCTATCCTAAAAACTATAGACCAATAGCTTGCCTTCCAATGATGTATAAACTATACACTGGAATTGATGCCAACAGAGTTTATAGTCATTTAGAAGAAAACTCAATCATGACAATAGGAAAAAAGGGTAACAAAAGAAAGTCATATGGAACAAAGGATCATTTGTTGTTTAACAAAGTCATAATGGAGAACTTTAAAAAGGGGAAGAATCTAAGTATGGCATGGATAGACTACAAAAAGCATTTGATAGTATTCCATATTCATGGTGTGAAGAAATTACACACTGTCATCTGTGCTAGCATGTCTGGCTGAAGTTTTGTACATGATTTTAGATTAACCTGTGTATTATATGCCAGCATAACTAGCTATGATATTGTAAATAAGTTCTTGTATGTTATTAATACTCTGTTTGTACAGGATGTTTAAAAAGTTAAACAGTGTTCTGTTACATGTTTGTACAGGAGATTCTAAATGCAGACTACAGATGATGTTATTGGAATGTGTTCAGATGCTCTGTGTTTACTGTCAGAGACTGAAAGATAGGATGGAACTTGAAAAAAACAGCTCGTTTTTGATTTCCAAAGAGTGAAATGAAAATAAGAACTGGAACAGTTAAGACAGTTAAGCTAGTATATAAAAGAGGCTGCTGAAGACAGTTTAAACTGCTGAGCTGAGTTGTGTTCACAGCTGTACTGAGCACTGGATACCCAAAGGACTCAGCAAGAACTGTAACCCTGCCTTTGCTCTGTTGTGATATTTAGTTTAGATCAGGGACAGTGTTCATCAGTTAGATAGGAAATTATAGCTAATTAGTCAGAGTTTTTCTAAATGTTGAATTTCTGTCCTTCAGTCTTAATTTCATTTTCCTTGTGATTGAATTCTGTTTGTTTATTGAGATTACTGTTTTATATTTTTAATCATTTTGCTCATTATTAAATAGTTTTATTATCTTACATTGTGGCTGGTCAATCAGTGTATTCTTTAGTGATTTAAGATTGCTTATACTTGCTTTGATAATTTTCAGGCCACTCCGAAAGCCTGGCTGTTTTATGTCATATACTATCATTTGTTTTGATATCTAATTTTAATAATTGGATACCACTTTAAAAGGGCATGTAGACACTCTGACTGGTGGCAGCCTGTTACTGTATCATTTGGAGGAAGGGACACAGCTGGAATCTGCATCAGGCTTTCCCAGAAGTGTTTGGATGTGTAAGATTAAATTTATTTAAGTGTGAGTGTATCCTAGGTCTTAAACTGGGACACATTGCTCTGGAATGTGTAATAAGGAGTTACATTAGGAGTGGACAGAAGTATACAGTCCAGTCCCAGGTTATAGAGCATGTTCCTGTTGTGCACTTAGGGGAAATTGTAAAATATTACTCCTGCTTAAGTGACAGTCTCACATTGGAGTCAGTAGTGAGGATTGAAGTTACTGACCCAGGATAACAGGGACTTCACATATTGGTGGCAGTTCTGCGGGATATTAACTGGACATCACAACAGATAAAAGAGTGCTTAAAAATGTATAGGACACACCCTACACTGATCAATTGCATTACAGTAACCATCAACATTGGCAAACCACTTTGCAGTTCAACTATGATAAAGGAGAAATTATTATTCCAGGCGTAAAAATTTCAAAGGAGGATATTTCAGGGTGATTCTTTGCCACTGTTGCTCTTTTGTCTTGCCCTTAACCTATTAAGCTATCTACTTAGCAGACTAGGTCATGGCTATAATTTGGCTCTCAGAAAATTAGAAAGTGTAAAGAATTCTCATCTTTTTGTGGATGGTTTAAAACTATATAGTTCAACAGATGAGGAACTTAAAGTGCAACTGCAAGTGGTCAAAACATTTTCAGATGATATCAGAATGTCATTTGGTCTTGATAAATGTACAAAAGCAACTTTTAAAACAGGAGAGCTACAGCACCATGAAAACATCAGTTTGGGACAGGAATGTGATATAAAAAAACTTGAGCAAGTGGGTGTGTATAAATATTTGGGAACTGATGAAGGATCAAAAATAAAACATGAACAAATCCAAATAAAACTTAGGAAGAAATATTTTACAAGACTAAAATTAATACTGAAAACAGTGTTGACATCTAGGAATAAAGTCAAAGCTATAAACCAATTTGTTCTTCCTGTCCTAACACAGTTATAGAGTCATTGACTGGCTCCACAAGGTGTTGGATTGGCTGGACAGGAAAACAAGAATGATGGTTCATGCTCATCAAATGAGTTATAAAAATCAGTGTATACCAAGACTATATATTACCTGTTCTGAAGGAGGTATGAGCCAACTCAAAACTGATTACACGTATATATCTGCAGTTGTAGGACTGCATACATATCTGTTGATCTCACAATACTCAAATATAGTGAAACTTTTAAGACATGAGGAGAATAAGTCTAAGATGGCTTCCCTGCTTAGTTTAGTAGAAGCATAAGTGGGAATGGAAATCATACCAGAAGTAGATAAAAATCAGGCAGCAACTGAATTTGCCAAAAAAACAAAAGAAAGAATATAAGGTGAAGGATCAGATGAGAAGGCAAGAAATGTGGAAAATGCATAAATACAGTTGCAAGTATAGAAAACTCTTGGAGCAACCTTATGTTGACCAGGATCGAATGCAGGAATGGTTAAGGAGAGGTGAATTTAAACTAAAAGACGAAAGGTTAATATTAGCAGTCCAAGACAGTGGTTTTCAAATCCATTGAACATGTGGGAGAAACAGACAAATGTAGGTTCTGTAAACAAAACTGGAAACAGTCACACATCTTGTTGCTGATTGTGATATACTAATGGGAGAAGGGCTGTATACTGAAAGACATAATAATGTAGCAAGACTGTTGCATTAGGGATTGTGCAAACATTATAATACTGAAGTAGCTGAAAAACACTGGAAACATGAGCTGCAAAGCATTATAGAAAATTATGAAGTTTATATCACATGGGATCACCCATTATGAACAGTTCCAAAAATATGTGTGAAAAAACAGAAATAGTACTACATGAAAAGAAGACAAAAGTAGCACTGATCACTGAAATTGCTACACCCAGTGACTACAGTGTCTTATGTACAAAGAGACACAAAGTCATAAAATACCAGGATTTGTAGGAATAAATGAGTGTAGTGTGGAAGAAGGATACCCAGACAGTTTCAATTGTAGTAGGAACAGAGGGTCTTATAAAAAAGAACTTACAATTGTATTTAGATATCTTACTGACACATATAAATCCATACAAGTTGCAGAAGGAATCATTATTGGCACATTGTGGGTGCTGCAAAGAGCACTTCTGGCTAACATCAAAGACTGAAACAATACTAATTTCATGAACTTTAATCATACTTTGACTTAGGAATGGGGGGTCGATTCCTGTCATGGTATTAGAACCCAAAAGACGTGGAGAAATTGAAAAAGACAGTTGTATCAATAGGAGGAAAATTATGTAAGCATGAGTCACCTCCACATGTAGTCCCCAGCAGATCCATAGTAAACCCATTGCCTTCATAATGTAAAGATTACAACTTTGCCTCACAATACAGCATAAGTATCTCAGTGTGATTTGGTGCTTAACAAATCAATACAACAGTTCAGGTCATGTTCATCGCTGTTGTGCTCCTCAAGAAGATTCTAAGTGTCTGATGTGCAGCCTACTCTTCTTCTTTCATACAGTATAAACCATCACATAACTAAACTTTAACATGCATTAGAAACAACACTGAACAACATCTGTTTTACATTATCCATGTTTTCACTGCTTCAGGAAGTTCCTCCTGATATATCAACATTTTGTACGAGGCTGTATAGGTTTTCACAACATGTGCACATCCTTAATCCTTTGTAAGACTGTGATGGCCACTAATCTACCCCCTCATGCTCCCATAACAGGGGCTTTTATCTTCATACTACATGATATACAACCCAATAGCCTCCTTTATCAAACCTTAATGTCATAAACAATATTCAACAAGTCCCACTTAAAACCATTTAAGAATTCATTGTGCAGTAAGTTCTGACCTTTCATGTGCATCTTGAGGATGGTAAATGTCCAGTATGCATTCTTCTATCTTTCGCCCACCAGTAAAACAAATATATGCATTATCTGCCTCACACTGTCCAGCATATCCCATCCAGCTCATATCCACTGTTACCCCTTAATATGTCTGTGTACCTTTCATACATGTTTTCTTTAGCAGTTCTCTTCTTGCACCTCTGGGTACCTCCTCAATATTCCTTACTCTCATCCTAAACTAATTCACTTCTTTCTGCCCGCACTGACTACTTTTCACATTTCACTTCACCTTTCCTTTCCTACTGCTATTTTTGAGACTGTCCCCTGCACCTAGACACACCCATTTCTTTTATTGATCATCATGACTTCTAAGGGGTGATCCATCCTTATCAACATCCAGGACATGGATTGCTTCCAGTACAGACCATTCCATCTACTAATCCCCCATTTTTCCTTGATGGCCGCACTGTGAGGTTGCTTCAGTCCTTAAGGGGTTCCCACTTTCATTATTTCAGTGGCTCCCTTTGGCTGCCTAATCTCCTTCATTGTTACTCCTTCACCTTCTATATGTTTAACAGACTTCACCTACCCCTCTGGGCATGCCACTTTCATTATTTCCTCCATGCCCCTGTTTGTCACTTCCTGCTCAGCAAAAAGTCAGATTTGTAGTGTAGATCACATGTACAACCATTCTTACTCATAGATAACATCACATGGCTTCTATAATTTGGACGTTATCAGGCACAATTCTTTTGCTAAGTCTTGCATGCACCTGGCCCTTACTCTGCATACCTCTCAACCTCTTAGCAGAAGATAATCTGGACAAAGCCAAAAATGATCGGAGGACAAAGGCCCAAAAATAGGGACAAATTTTAAATATTGCTTGTATAAAGTTAGAAAGTTGCTGAATAAAAGGTTTAGTGTTAACATGTATTTTCTGAATGATATGAAGTCTGAAACTTAAATGTCTGTCATTTAGTGACTTCAGTCTTCACTCATTTGCTAGAGGACCACATGTTTTATGAGGAACACATACCCAGCCATCAAAAGATCTTTGTCTCCACTGCTCTGATATCTATCCCCACCTTAACTTTATGACTGTGTATCTTGCAGAATAAGAGACATAGGTAATTGTGTGGACTGTCTCTCATTCTCATCTGTAAATATAGTCTGAAGTACAGCTGTGCCCTTCTGTCACTCAAGAAACTGGTGAAATTGCTACTGTAAGAAACCCATCATGACTTTGCCTCCAGTTTTTCAAGCACCCGCTCATATGCATGCTGTCATGCCTTGACTTTTTCTCCATGTCTTATGCCTGACTCTGGATCCAAAGCACCTAGGGTTGGGAGGGTGGCCTAATGGTTAAGGTGTTTGCCTTACAAACACAAGGTGCTGGGTTTGAGTCTCACAAGGGATAATTGGCTAGACTTAAAATAGCTCGCAAGGGCAGTTAGCCTAGTACTAATCTAATCTATGAACCTATTGTTTAATCTGCTGCATCTCCTCAGTCTCTACTAGCAGATGCTGCAGGAGCATATCAGCAATCACACCTCTCTGTACTCTATGTTGAGTGTATCCACATCCTGCCATACTCTTTCTAAGACATTTTTCAATTTGGTCAGGTCAGAGATTATCCCCTACAGCATTTCCAGTATTGCATTCCAACCCCCTTTCTCTGCTGACCTAACAGACAATCACTTATCTAACCTAGAGTGCCAAAAGAATTCCACTGCCAACACTACACCTTTCCTTTGTTTACACCTTAGGGAAAAAGATGCTCTGGGAATATACAAGCTGCATCTTCTATAACTCTGAAGATCATCTTAACTGTTTATTATAATAATAATTATATAATATATAATAATATTATATAATTATATAATAGTAATAACATGAATTTTCATGTGCTCTTCTGTTAAAGAATTCATATTAGAAATATTATGTCTTAAGCAAACCATGATGAAAGGTTGCTTAAATGTTTGCAGGTATACCAGCAGTCATTTAGAACCAAGTGTAAATATTATGCCTTTACATTTTATCACTTTCCACTTTGGCACAAAAGCAGCTTCTACTGATTTTTGTTTTTATCGTAAGTTCTTACTCCCATCATCTATTTACCATAGTATGTATTAGATGCTTAAGTAAAGGCAGTAAGATCTCTGATTGAATTTACAGTGATTCTTGAATTATTTATTATTAGTACTTTCTATTATTTTTGTCTGCTATGTGTAAAATAGCTGGACAGCAGCAAAGTTACACTTACAGATACCAGTATGGGGAACTGTAGCCCCCTTGCCATTTTTACCACACTAAATACAATCTGTTCTGAGGTTGAACATGTGTAACTGGAGTACATTGTACTTCCTCACACATCCCTGTCATATACCACACTGTTGTTCTGTAGCACAGAGTCTTCTCAAGTTGTATAGGGTATATATATGCTGCCCATCAAAGTCCAACATAATTGTACAGTGTGCATTACTGAGTGTCAATTTAACAGTCCTTCATAATTGTGTAGAAAGTGCATAGCTGTATGTCAATCTATAAAATTAGTCAAGAGCATCCTCTTGCTTTCAGATGGTGCATCAGTGTGCCTGTCAGGAACATTCTTCTGTGCCTTACTCTCATGTATGTCCCTTGGAAGAGACGAGACATTTGTATCTGGTGAAAGAACTGCCAGGGTAGTATGAGTTAAGGAGTGTGTGAAGTCTATGGAGTTGTCAGGACAGTGAGCAACTAATAAAGAGACAGTTAGGATGTGGTTTAACCTCCATGAGATTTATATTCAAAATGAACTCTCTAGAAGAAATGTGAACCTTATGATAAGCAAGTTCCTTTAGCTAGCTCATTAGTATTTAAGTAGCTTTATTCCATATGTAACACCCCACTTTAGTTATAAAAACATATATATGTTTATAACAGTGCAGCATTTCTAGTAACAAAAATCAATATTTAATAGCTCTTCAGGTTTAAATAGATTTGCTTAGAAAGGAAAATGAAAACTTTAGATTTTTATGAAAATCTATGGAATACTAAAAAAAATCATCCCTTCTATCACACTATTAGGCCTGACATGTTTCATAAAAGCACAGTCATGAAAAAATCAGATTCTACAGTTCTAATAGTTACAAATTCAGCACTATCATATTCAACAGACATACTTTTTGCTACAATGTGTGGGCTAGTATTAACAGATTTTATAGGTATAGTATTGGTGTTAGTGGTCTTTTCTTGAACAATTAAACTCATACAGAAAGTAAAAATGTTTACTTCTTTTCAGGTAAAGACACATAGTTGAAGATTTTCTATTAACCTTTGATATATGCAAGTCTAACTTACATTTTCAAGTTCACTTAATATGGAATATTCTGCTAAACAACTAGCTGCTCAGAAGACTTAGGGTGACTCTTGGAAGCCTATTTTCTTAAGTTACAAGAGAATGCCTTTTACCTTTATGTAGAGACGACATTTGCAGAATTTTACTTATATTATTAACACGAGGTTCTAGCCACACTTTTCAAATATGCCTTAAATCAGCCATTTGTGACCTGTCCATACTGAAAGAACAGTTGTGAAATGTATGGGATTGCCTTTAGATGAAGCTACAGCCTTTGCCAAGATTTCTCATGTCAGTTTATGGTAGTCTGTGTATCAGCATCTTCTAGGTTCAGGTAAGATTTCAGTGAGTCCTTGGTTAGGTGAAAAGATACAATTTTGTCACACTCAGGGTATGGCAATCCCTCCCTAGGTGTTAGTGTTTCAAAAGTCATTAAATATGGGTGGCAAACATATACTGTCAAAAACAAATATGCCCAGAGGTTTCTGGACTTTGTAAATGTCAGTACACCTGATTAAATTGTCCCCCCCATTCACTAGAGGTATTAATCTTCCTGAACTGGTCCTCTCAAATGTTTCCCCCTAATACATGCCCTATTTGTGACCACATCCCTAATAAATTTGTTGTGACCTTCTTCCTACAAACCTGTTTAGCAGCTGCAAATAACTGTTCTGCATTCAAGGACCAATGGACTGACCGAAAACCAGTATTTACTATTTCGTCATCTCCCCAGCAAACCTTGTACCTAAGGCTGCTGCCTTCTTCTAAGACTTTTACTCCCTCTTCGATAGATGCATTGAGGCAGCTTTATCTGTCTAATGTAGGCATAAATACTGGTTTAAAACTGATCTCATATGGTGGAAATACCACATCAACAAACTGTATAAAAAACACTTCTGGCCATCTATAACAGAAGTCCACTTCACCATTAAAAAAGGGATTTGAAACTGGTTAAGTAAGTTCCTCAAACTTCCCATTAGGTAATGTAAGACCAGCTATGAACCAAGGGTCATACCTAATTCAAATGACAATCATAAAGCCTTCTTCAGCTATATTAGGATGCTTAGAAGTAAGTAGCATTTTGTTACCGAATTTATCTGTTATTGTACCACCTTCTATGACTCTGAGAACATTGTTCATATTCTTATGGATAAATTCTGCTCCAGCTTCACTACACCTACCTTAGTATCTGTTTCCTCAGTCCTCCCCGGCACTCCCCCTACCCAAAATCACTTTGGACCATGTCCATTTTTCAAAAATAAGAATACCAGTTTCATGGATCCTGACATTATTTCTGGATACCTGCTGATATGTGCTAAGTTACATCTGGGAAATCCTCTTCATCAGTTCTTTAATCAGAGTCTCTCCAATGGTTACATCCCAAAGATATGAAGAACAGCTGTTGTGGTGCCCTTGCAAAAAAGTTGGTCCCTCTACTGACCCTTGAAATTCCAGGTCATTTAGTCTCACTTGTATTATTTGCAAGACTATGAAATGCATAATACCTGATCTATTAAATAACAGTGTAGGTGACCTTATATATCTGGGTACATTCCAGCTTAGATTTATAAAAGACAGATCATGCCTGCTGACCCTGTCTGAGTTCTGTAAAAAAGAGTTACTGAGGCCATGCATAAGGAGTATACAGCCCATGCTGCCTAGCTGGACTTTGATAAGCTCTTCAACACTGTCCACCATGCTGGAATTATTGACAAACTCTCCTAGTGCAACATTAACCCATAAACAGTTCACTGGATAAGTACTTGGCTAAATAATGTAAAACATACTATAAAGGTCAGAGGTGTTTGCTCTGTACAGAAAAGCATCACTAGAGGTTTCCCAAATGGCTCTGTCCTCGGCCTTCTCCATTATGATATGTACTTCACTGTCTTGAAAACTGATATTAATGGGCTATGGCTAGCTAAGTTTACCGATGACTGCTATATGGGGGTGTTCAACAAATCTTATTCTGTTACTCATATTTTTTAGCAAGCGCTATGCCAAACAAATAAATGGGATGTTAACTGCTTGTCTCATTGCCAAGAAACACAGCATAGATTTGTATGGTAAATCTAGCACCACTAATGTTTATTGTATAGATAATATTCCACTTAATTCTGATAGCCATTTACTTCCTTGCAGTGCAAATAGTGCAGAATTCTTAGGCTATGGAAAAATTCCTATCACAAGGTTAGGCTAGGCTTTGGAGGATGATGGCCCCCATGGCAGGAATAAGTAGTCCACAAAAAAACCCCAATAAACTGGCAGAACAAAAAAGAGGAATAACGATGACAAAGTGGACTGTTGAGAATAAGGAAGAAATTATTTATTCCTATTATCATGCACTTGAGACATATCTCTCTGGACTATATGAAGAGAGACATGATTGAGCTTGCTGATTATGTGTCCCAGGCAGGTATGTCCCTAGCCTTAAGCAGCATTCTGCTGTCACCCAGAATGATGCCCCAATACAAACAGAAAATGATTGACTTTAACAATTGGCTTAGTTTCTGGTGTCATTCCAGGGGGATCCAGTACCTGACAACCAGGGAAGATATGATTGACAGACCACGATGCTTTGCCAGAGATGGCATGCATCTGTCTCACCGGGGCTTCAGGATTCTGGCAAAGGCTCTTGCCTCCCCTCTAGTGCCTTTTTTTAGGAAAAATGATGAGGTTAAAACTACCACCATAAAAATTTCAACAAAACACAAAGTAAAGGTCATGCTGCTAAACACTAGGAGTCTAAACAAGAAACTGCACTCATTGTACACATTCCTAACCCTGGAAAATGCTGACATCTGTACAGTCACAGAAACCTGGTTCAATGCTGCGGAGTGCACCCCAGCCTTGCTTGGTTACTTATCCTATCATACATTCAGACCCCAAACTGTGGGGAGTAAAGCCAAAGAAGGTGGAGTTTCAATATAAATTCAAGACATAAACACCTCCAGGCTGGTCAAACAGTATGACGCACAGGAGACACACCAGGTGCAGTTAACCATTGACAAGACCCCTATTCAAATCATAGCTAGCTACCAGCCCTCAAATCTGACTCAAGATGCCCAATCCGCCTATTTGGACCTTCTTGAATCTATCAAGATTCAACCCTTTACCCCGATCCTGGGTGACTTTAATTTCCCAAGCATAGATAGGAAGAACTACTCATGCCAGAACACAAATGCCCAGAGATTCCTTGATTTTGTCAATGCAAATGCCTTGAAACAGCTAGCCAATACCCCCACGAGGGGTGATAATATCCTGGACTTGGTATTAACCAACATGAGTAACCACTGCAGCATCCCTATAGTATCATCCTCCCTGCTAAGATCTGACCACAAAGCAGTCACTTTCAATGTCACCATCTCCACAACCCCCCTCTAGCTGGGCTCGGACATAAAAACATCTCCAAAGCTGATTACAGCCTCCTGAAGGATGGTATAAACAGCTTCACAGCCCCCACCCCCTCTGTAGGAGCTGGCATCAATATCCCAAACTACACCAAAATACTATATGAGCATTTATATAGATGCATGGAATCAGGAATACCCGACAGGACTAAGTCATTCTCCACAAGGAAGAGTAAACCTGTCTGGTGGACATCTGGAATAAATAAACTCTATAACAATAGGAAAAAAATTGCTGTCCAAGACCAAGAAGGAGCAGGTTCCCAATTGGAAGCAATGTCTCCTTAGCCTGAACAAGCAAATAAGCTCACTTGTTAAATCCTCCAAAGCAAACTTCGAGTCTAAATTGGCCACATCTACTAGAGATAATCATAAGGCCTTCTTCACTTATGTCCACAACCTCAAAGGAAGCACCCAGATCTGTTCAGACCTGGTGGTTAAGGACACCACATATACAAATGCCGTACATATAGCAAACTTGCTGGCTGACAGATTCAGTGAAAACTTTACTCCACTGTTCCTCCCCATCAGTAAATCAGGACATCCCCAGTACCTGCTCCCTTCCCCATATATCTAGGGAACAGGTCATCACTGCTCTCTCAAAGGCAAAAAAAGCCTACATGGGACCTGATAACATCCCAGGCTGCATCCTACATGAACTCAGGCAGGAACTTGCAGCACCATTAGGCACCCTATTCAACCAAAGCTTGAGTACTGGCTTCATTGCAGCTGTGTGGAGGACAGTCACTGTCATCTGTTTACACAAACGTGGAGCATCCACCAATCTGGGAAATTATAGAACCATCAGCCTAACTAGCCTGATCTGCAAGGCCATGGAACAGATTATCATGGACCTCATTAGCAAGGACATTGGCAACCTCCAAACACTTGATCCCACACAGTTTGGTTTCGTCAAGCGGAGGTCATGGCTGCTAAATTTGGTCGACTTCTTTGAGACAGTCACCAAAGCAATGGACGAGGGGAAGATGGTGCACACTATCTACCTTGACCTGGCCAAAGCCTCTGACACTATTCCCCACTTGGGCATAATAGATAAACTCTCTCAACGAGGTATCAATCCATATGTTACCAGACGTTCAAAAATATAAAGAACCAAACCCAGAGATTTTTGAAAGTTATAAAAAAAGAAACATGGACACAGGAAAGAAAAAAAGGTAAACAGTCTGGTGTTTGGCATAATGGTTAAGGTGTTTACCTCACAGTCTAGGGGTATACGGTTTGATTCTTACTAAGGGAAAATTGGGCATTTTAAAATCTGGTATGGTGCAATATTTATGCAAACAAGAAAGCCAAACTAATCAATACAAAAAAGTAGCTTCAGAAATATTTGAAGAGAAATACAAGCAAAAGCACCTGATATGGAAACATTCGCAATACAGAAAATAAGAAAACAAAGGGGGAATGTAGAAAAGAGGATAAGTAAGGTATAGTTAAACAAACAGATCCAGAAGTTATAGATTACTTGTTAAGGTAATCAGGTTGGTGTTTGGCATAAAGGGTAAGGTGTTTACCTCACAGTCCAGAGGTACAGGGTTTGATTCTCACTGGGGGAAATTGGATGGCTTAAAATGGTCCATAGCTAGCCTAGTATTTGCCTATGAACCCATAACACAGGCAATGTTGCAGCATGATGGAAAAATGTGCCCCCAGATTAAGGCACAGCAAATAGAGGGTGGGGGGCATCTGAAGAAGATTTGCCATATGGTGATGCTCTGGAGCCTTCTGAAGGAGAACAGGGTGAAAACCAAGTTGAAGTTGCACAGTAAAGAAAGGAGTAAGAAACAGTATTAACTCTGACACAGGTAGTATTGGAAACTGATGGACCAATGGGTTACCATTTGAAGGAGCAGCAGATGAACCTGGGTACATCTAAAGAGGATATGTCACAGAAAGATTTTCTGGAACTTCCTGTAGAATAATCACAAGAAGCAGAGGAAAGAAAGATGTTCTCAGTCCAGAACAAAATGGTCTAAGGGAAGACCTGTTTGATTTAATACAAATGGATAGACATGTTAAGATAGATGAAAGAAATGGATTACAGAAAGTAAATAAGACCCAACATGTTAGAAGATTAGTAAAACAGATGAACACAGTATTCAAAACTATTAAGAGAAATTCACACGATATAACAGAAATAAATAAGATATTTTACTGCGCAGCTAAACTAATAATGGATAATATGTTGCCAAAAAACAGAGAGTAACAAAGGAAAGGAAGGGAAGGGAACAAATAAAATACAATGGAAACATCTAATACAGAAAACTATAAAGCAATTAAGATGAATTATCACTGTTAGAAGAATACAGAAAAGAGAACAGATCATCAACAATACTTAGAATGATGGACATGCTAAAAACAAAGCCCGGCATCAAAACAGACCAGGACTTAATATACAGCATTGCCAATAATAAACTAAAAATATCAGAACAAGCAGAAGAACTTAGAAGGTGTGCCGATGTCTCTAAAGGAAAAGTACAAAATAAGCAATCCACTGATGATCCAAAAAGGAGAACTGGGAAACAAAGTAAAAGGAATAGAAACACCATCAAAAAAGAAAAGAGAGAAATTTTGGAGAAATATTTATGAAGACCCTGTTGAACATAACAAAGATGCTGAATGGATAGAGGAATTAAAAGAAATAGTGAGGAACTCTAATGCAGAGTATATGAAACAGGATGAAGTAATGGCCAGAGAGAGTGAGAAAGTTAAGAAAAGCTCTGGCTAAAGGTGTTAACTTCTTTACATAAAGATTTAGCCCTGTGCAAGAATTAATGATATGTGCATCCTGAACAGACTCCCACCTGGTTAACAACAGGAAAAATTATACTTCTTAGGAGTGAACCTGAAAGTCATCCTAAGAAATATAGACCAATAACTTGCCTTCCAGCAATATACAAACTACATACTACAACTGACTCAGACAGAGTTTATAGTCATTTAGAAAAAACAATTATGACAATAGAAAAAAATGGTAACTAAAGAAAGTCATATGAAACAAGGAATCATTTGGTGCTAAATAAAGCCATAAAAGAGAATTGTTAAAAAGGAAGAATTTAAGTATGGGCATGGGTAGATTACAAAAAAGCAATTGACAGCATTTCACATAAGATGCATCCTATATTGATCAATTACATTACAGAGACTATGAAACTGTGGCAAACCACTTTGCATTTGAGCCATGGCAAAAGACATATTATTATACCCAGAGATAAAAATTCTGAAGAGGATATTCCAGTGTGATTTGTCATGCCCTTAACCCATAGGTTCATAGGTTCATAGATAAGTACTAGGCTATCTGCCCGAAGGCATCTATAAGCCTAGCCAGAATGTGTTGGCTTTTGCCACCCCCTTAGATTAGTTCCCTGCGCCTCGGTCCAGTAGAGCCATTAGTTCCCTGTGCCTCTGTCCAGCAGAGCCACTGCAGTGATCCCTGGGGTAAATTTTCTGTTTCCCATCCACTCGTCAAGGTTTCTCTTGAAGAGTGTTAGTGAGTGAGGGGCTCTGCCTAATGTAGATTGGAATCCTGTTCCAAATCATGGGGGAGTCTCTGGGACAGGAATCTAATCCTCCAGCATGTCCTATTTATCATTGTGGTGAGGTTTATATCCCTAGAGCGTGTGGCTCTCGGGGATTTGTTTTTTTTATGTGGAGCATGTCCATCAATTCTGGGTTGGACATGGCCTTGTATGTCAGGTAGAGATCACCTCTGAGTAAGTGGTATGCAACCGAGTACAGCTGGAGTTTCTTCAGTCAGGCTGCATAGGGCATATGTTTGAGGCCAGTAATCCTCTTGGTGAGGTACTTTTGTGGTCTTTCCAGCTGTTGCAGGTGTCTTGTAAGGTACATCCCAAATGGGGCATTGTACTCTATGATGGGTCTGATGAGTGATGAGTAGAGGGGCACAATAACCTCTTTTGTTCTAGAAGCGAACCCTTTTGTGATTAGGTGGGCCACATAGAAGGATTTTCTAACCACCTTGGCAATATGATCATCAAAGGAGAGATTACTATCTACTTGGGTCCCCAGATCCCTTATTACATTTTCTGTATTTAGGGGACTACCACATATGTGGTAGTTCGCAGGTACTTTGTTTTTTCCAAAGGGGGTGACTATGCACTTTTTGGCATTTAGCTTGAGGCCATGATTTTGACATCAGGTATCTGTCTCAGTGAGACCCTTCTGGAGGATGTCTGTATCAGCTGGAGAGTCAATTATGGCCCCCAGTTTGCAGTCATCTGCGAACTTGATCAGCCATAGTCCTCCTGTTCTTGCCTGTACCACTGAGAAGTATATACTGAACAGGAGGGGTCCCAGGACTGAGCCCTGGGGAACACCACTTGTAACTGGTTTAGAGTCAGACCTAGAGCCTGCAACTCTCACCATGTGCTTCTATCCGTGAGCCAATTGGCAACCCATCTCATGATGGAGGGGTTTATGTTCAGGCTGGTGAGCTTGTCTATAATACCAGAATGGGGAATGGTGTTGAAAGCCTTTGCGAGGTCTAGGTAGGCTGTGTGGACCTTATTTCCGTCATCTAAAGCCTTGGTAACTGTCTCAAAGAAGTTCACCAGGTTTAGGAGGCATGACCTGCCCTTAACAAAGCCAAACTGGGTAGGGTCCAATGTTTGAAGGTTCCCAATGTCTCTGTTAATGAATTCCATGATGATGCGCTCCATAGCCTTGCAGACCAGGCTAGTCAGGCTTATAGGGCAATAGTTCCCAGGGTCCGTTGTGGCTCCACCTTTGTGGAGCAGGATAACTGTTGCTGTGCGCCACTCTATGGGTACATAGCCTGTAGAGAGGCTGTGTTTGAACAGTGTGTTTAAGTGAGGGGTTAGTTCATTTTGGAGCTCATGTAAAACAGAGCCTGGGACACCGTCTGGTCCCATTGAAGCTGTATTTTTGGCTTTGGATAGGGCTGTTTTAACCTGTGCATCAGTGATTGCCAGGGCACTACATTCTTCTGGTATGGTTATGGGCCCTTTAGGGGGTGAGAGGGGGGTGAAGTTTGCACTAATCCTGTCTGCCAGAATGTTGGCAATATCAATCAGTTCAGTGTATTTTGGGCCATTCTGCACTAACTCAGAGCAGATCTGAGAGGTTTCTGCTTAGGTTCTTGACATAGCTAAAGAATGCTTTGTGGTTATCTTTGGAGTCCTTGGCAATATTTCTTTCGAAGCTAGCCTTGGATGATTTTATGAGGGATTGTAGCTTCTTGCTGATACTAATCAGGGATGTCTTTCCTTCTTGCTAACCCATTAAGCTCTTTTCCTAACAGATTAAGCTATGGTTATAATTTAGATTCCAGAAACCAACCTTGTTTAAAGACGTCTTATCTGTTTTTTTGTGGATAACTTAAAACTGTATTGTCAATTAGATGAAGAGTTGAAAGCACAATTACAAATGGTTAAAATGTTCTCAAATGATATAAGAATGACATTTGGTCTTGATAAATGTGCAAAAGTGACATTTAAAACAGAAAAGAAAATATCAGCTTGGGAAAGGAATGTGATATTAAGGTACTTCAGCAGGAGGAAGTGTATAAATATTTGGGAGTCAGTGAAGGATCAGTAATAAACGTGAACAAATAAGAATAAAACTCTGTAAGGAATACATTAAAAGACTAAAACTAATATTGAAAACTGGACTGACATCTAGGAATAAAGTTTGAACTATAAATCAATTTGCTCTTCCTTTTCTAACTTACAGTTTTGGGGTTATTGACTGGTCTCAAAAAAGTATTGGATCAATTTGACAAGAAACAAGAAAAATGCTTCATGCTTATCAAATTATATGTAAAAATAAGTGTATCCCATGATTATATATTTCTCACTCTGCAAGAGGTATGGGCCACCTCAAAATGGATTACATGTATAGATCTGCAGTCATAGGCTTGTATAGGTATTCAGTGACTTCATCAGGAGAAGACGTCTAGCATTTTGGTATTGAGCAGAAATGGAAATCAAACCAGAAGTAGACAAAAATCAGACAGCATCTAAATGTGCCAAAAGAAATAAAAAGAAATAAAATGAGGAACAGAATCAGATGAGAAGGAAAGAAAATTGGAAAATCCATAAATACTGTGGCAAGTATATAAACCTCTTTAACATTCTCATGGTGCAAAGGTTTGATGCAGGAATTGTTAAGGTTAATCAAATCCAAAAGTTGAAAGGCTAATAATAGTGGCCCATGATATTTAGTTTACAAAGTCCAATGAAAAGGTTGGAGAAACAGATAAATGCAAGATATTTAAAAGAAAACTGGAAACAGTTACATAGCTTGTTGCTCGGTGTGATACATTCATGGCAGAGGGTCTGTTTACATAAAGGCACAATAATGTGGCAAGACTGTTGCATTGGGGATTATATAAACACTATAATATAGACATATCTGTGAAACATTGTAAACATGAACCACAAAGCATTATAGAGAACAATGAAGCTTGTTTCAAAAGGATCACCCATTACCAACAGTTCAAGAAATAGACACAAGAAAACTAGATATAGCAGTCCATGAAAAAAAGACAAAAGTAGGTCTGATCATTTGAATTGATACATCCTTCGATTACAATGACTTATGTACGGAGATACACAAGGCCACAAAATACCTGTATTTGCAAGCTGAAATGAGAGAAAAGTGGAAGAAAGATACACAGACTGTTCCAGTAGTAGTAGAAGCAACAGGTCTAATAAAAAGGAATTTATAGTCACACTGAGTTATTCTACCAATATATGTGACCCTGTACAAATTACAGAAGATGGCAGTTCTAGGCATATTGCATGTGCTGAGAAGAGCATTCTTTGCTAACATCAAGGACTTAAACAATACTAATTTCATGAACTCTGATCATACCCTGACTTAGCAATGGGGTCCACTCCCATCATGGTATTAGAAATCCAAAACACTTGGAGAAAATAAACCAAGAAATGCAGCATAGTTTCATTCGGTAAATCTAGCACCACTACTGTTACTATAAAAAATGTTCCAATTAAATCTGACACATTCATCATTTACTTGGATACCTATGTTGACATGGTTCTGTGGTCATTAGAACATCCTTCTGCATGATCCAACACTCTTTGAACTGCTTCACTTTAATAGAGCTACAGTTAAAACAACTACTAAAATTAAAGACTTAAACCTAATACTATGACATCAGCAATACCAAACAGTGTGAAATGTATCTAATCCAATGTATTCCCCATTAATGAAACAGGTTGCTCTTACAAATCAAGTAAAATACTTCTCTATCAACCTTTAAAACCAGCCTGCATGACTGGATGAAGGATTGCAAATTTCTGCCTGGGATATATGGGCAAAATATGGTTAATGAGGGAAATTGTTAATGTCCCACTAATACTAGATGATATGTCTGAGCTTTTCACACAAAAGTTCGAGATCATCAACCCAAAGAATAGCATGAAATGATTCTTGCCTAATGCTAGAAGTCTAAATAATAATCATAATCTAGCTGACTTAGAAGCTGAAGTTGCTGGAGAAGGATATGATATTATTTTTATTATGAAATCTTGGTTTATTGCCCAAAATAGACTGCTAGCTATCTCTGGATATATGAGTCATCACTCATATAAAGCATATAAAGCAGATAGAAGAGGTGGGGTGTTCAATATACATCACTACTGAGTTTATATTAAACATGACCTTCATGTCTGATGAGGGTAACTTTATTTTAGTGCCATTTTACTGGGTATAGAAAGAATGATATAGCCTATGTTTATTGAGCACTGAAGCTTTGTTTAGGTAAGAATACCTGCTTAGACCAATCTATTAAGAATTGTTTTAGAAATACATTTGATATTGTGGCAAGTTATGTGAATGCAGCTGTGGTGGATTGGAACATATCAAAACTAAATCAAAGTTATTAAATAACATAATGACGTACAGTCTTGAGAATGATTGCAAACAAATCATACAACACCGTATAAAATTTGAAAATGCCTTGATGTTGTTTGGTTGGGTGAAAGAATCATTAGATTTTATAAGTTATACAATTGAACAGGAGTTAGTGACTCAGACCATCTATGTATCATTTGGAAACTGAAAGCAATTAAAGATCCCAGGAAGTTAGACAACAGAGGAATTTTATCAGTCTAATTTTTCTGGTGTCACATCCAGTTTAACATCTTTGAAATGGTGGCTAGAGATGAATAATAAGGATATCAAAGTATGTTGGGAAATATACAATAAGTATATAAATGCCTTAATTGAGAAATATGTAGCATTGGGTAATGGAAGTAGTCATATTAGAAGGGTCCCCCTTGGTGGATAAAGCAGCTGACAAAAATTAAGAAATAAAAAAAAAACATAGTTGGAAAATGATTATGAATTTCTTAATGAAAATAACAAAATATATTATATAAGGGTTAAAATCCAATTTAGAAAGAGAAGTTGCTGGACTATAGGAAATTATGTGGTTAAATTAACAGAGTTAGCCAATAGTAGCAGCAAGGCCTTGTTCAAACATTTAAGGTATTATGTTAAGGACAGAACAGCAACTATGGGCAGTAAGATGGAAGGTCTTATTATTACCAATTCATGTAGATTGGCTAGTATTTCTACTGATTTTTTGAGTGTACTCAGAATCTTAGTCAGGTTGTAGATGTAACAAGTAGTTGCAGAATTACTGTGTTCCCTATTACAAGTAAAATTATGACACAGGATGTATTAAATAAAGTAAAACCAAAGTCTGCTGCTCTCCATGATGGGTTACATTTTTTTTCATAAGCATATTTTCGAGTAGTTAGTACTGTCTCCTACTTATCTGTTCCAGCTTTCTCTGAGTACATGTTAGGTCCCATCGATTTGTAAAAAGGCAATTGTGATACCAATATGAATTACAATAACTATATTTCAGTAGGAAACTATAGGCCAATGAGTTTAACATGCATTTTGGGTAATTGCTTTGGAAGACTTATTTTCTAACTATTGCCAACTAATGTCAGTATGGGGATCAACATACATCATCACGGATTCCTTGAAGGCTGTTGTTGTCAAACAAACTTGATCATTTTTTATTTAGACATAGTATGTGGAATAGACTTAGGATTGTCTGCTGATGTTGTCTGTGTGGATTTTACTAAAGTTTTCAACACTATGCTACATCCTATGATAATAGAAACTATGAGGTCCCTAAAAATAAATGCCTTTGGGTGTAACTGTATTTGTGATTGGTTAAAGGGGAGAAATTTCAATGTTCACATTAGAAATTGTTTATCAGAGAAAGTGGTGGTCAAAGTTGGGCTTCCCCAGGGTTTTGTGTTGGGACCATGATTATTTGGTATATTTCTTTCTAAGTTTCCTAATAATCAATTAATTTGGGAGAGTATATTTGCTGATGATACCAAGAATGGGGCCACAATAACTAATATTAATGACCACAAAAAGCTGCAAGAATTTTTGGGCAAATCATTTGAATGGATAACTTCTAATGGAATGAGATATAATGTAAAACGTGCACAGTTATTTAGTTTGGATAAAGAATCTTGAGTACCCGTTAGCACTGGATAAATGGCCTAATCCCAATAGGTAAAGATAACAGGGATTTGGGGGTATTGATTGATTCTGATTTTGTCTTTGAAAACATATGAATAATGTATTACATGGATTAATGAAGGCTGTCTTACTAAGTATCCCAGGTAGGGAGGCTACAGTGCTGTTACCCCTTTAAAAATCAGTAATAAGGCCACTTATGAAGCATTGTGCATATATTTGTATGTATATCCTAACTGAAATAAAGAGACTTGAAAGAGCATAACACACCTTTACTAAAAAGATAGTTAATGTCAAAAACCTTCATTAGTGAGAAAGACTTAAAGAAATGGAACTCTTTTCAATTAGTTATAGGTTACTGAGAGGGGATATGATAGTGATCTTTAAATGTTTTAAAATAAGATTCTGTCGGCAACACTGAGAATAGAATTTAGATGTCAATTAATGGGCATGGGAAGAAAATGAAAACACTGTCATCTGTGTTAACATGTCTGACAGGAGATTTGTGTATATTCAAATGTACTTGTATTGTATGCCAGTATGTCTAATTGTGAAAATGTAAATACGTTTTTAAAATGTTTAGTATTTTCCTGTTTATACAAAATGTTTAAAGAATCTGTCAGTGTTTTGATACATTTCTTATTGCACATGCTTCTGAGGGAGATTCTAAAGTACAAACTGTGTAGAATCAGCTGATCAGTTGGTGATGTCATTAGAATGTTCTTGGTTGCTAGGTGATTATTTGAACAGATGATTGATAGGAAAAGAACCTTTTCAAACAGCTGATTGTTATTTTTTAAATAAGACAGTTGAGACTGTTAACCTAGACTATAAAAGAGACTGCTGAAGTCAGTTGAAGGGCAGTTAGTTAAGAGTTACAGTCAGTTACAGTGCTGTGCAGTGGATAACCGAAAAAGGACTCACCAAAAACTGTAAGCCTGCCTTTGCCTTGCTATTATGTTTTAGATTACATCAGGGACAGTATTCTCTAGCTAGATTAGGAAAGTTTAGTTATTTAGATAGAGTTTTTCTAAAATGATCGACTTCTATCCTACAATTTAATTGTATATTTCTGGTGATTGAATTCTGGTGTTTATTGAAAGTTATTGATTTGCATTTTTTCCTTAATAATTTTACTTATTATTAAATGTTTTCCATTACTTTACATTGTGACTGGACAATTCATGTATTCTTTATAGTTTAGAGAGTGCTTATAACTGTTTGATACTTCTCAGGTCACCTTGAATGCCTGATCATAGCTATCATTTATTATGATATTTAATTTTTAAAAATCAATCACCTTTTGAAGGGTGTATAGACCTGTCTGGTGGCAGTGTTAGCATTTGTATTGGGGAGGGGACACAGCTGGAAATCTGTGTCAGGCTTCTTATAAGTGTTTGACTGTTTGCGATTTAAAGTTATTTTGAGTGAGTCTGAGGTATTAAACTGGAACACATTGCTCTGAAGTGTATAATAAGGGATTACATTTGGGGTGGACAGAGCATGTTCCTTTTGTGCTCTTAAGGGAAATTGTGGAATTTCACTCTTGTGTGCTCTGGTGTTTTCTGTGATGCTCCCTCACTGGAGTCAGTTGTGAGGATTGAGGCTCCTTAATTACTGACCCAGGTTTTAAGTGGGGGATGTCACATACTGGTGGCAGCCTATTGGGATATTAATTGGATGTCACATTATTGGTGGAAGTCTGGTGGGATATTAACCGGACATCACAGGACACTATAAATAATTCCTTATTTATGTCGTTACCTGCAGTGAGAACAAGGTTAAGGAACTCATTTTTCTATTACAGAGAAGGCAGATTGTGGGAAACACTACCAATGCATATAAGACAGACAGATAATATGAGTGGCTTTAAAAGGCACTTAGATACAAACTCTTGAGTGGCCTTTAATATAACTGAGTTTGATTCCAATACATTGAACATTGATGATCTCCTTGGCTTTAAGCTTAGTAAGAAACTATGAACAGCTATACTTTCTTCAAGGCAACCCTTCACAAACCAGAAAAACAAATTCTTGAATGGACACAAGGGTTAACAGCTCCTCAAAACAACACCTTTTTACTGCGATAAGGATTCCTTTGACCTGAACATCCCCATATGAACACAGGAGTTTTAACCATTTCCCAGATATTTTCTTAGCACTAATTGAGAGGAAACAAAAGTTGTTGGTTTGCACTTTAAACTGCAGCAGTTCCCTAAGGGAAGCTGCATTCCTTCCATAAGTGGGAAAACAGTTCAGGCAAATCCTTTTCAGCTAACTTAAAACTCACAATTTGCATGATGAAAATTGTTTTTATGGCTACATTCTCTACCAATTTAGCATTTTTTTAAACTGAAAAAATATTCTTTAACAGTTCTTCAGCAGGTTTATACAGGTTTATTTACAAAAAAAAAAAAAAAAAAAAAAAAAAAATAGGAAGTACAGCTTTTCACCAAAATATGGGGAAATGACAGAAACAGAAAGGAACATCCCAATATATTTTCACTGAACATAAGTTGCTTCATGCCACAGAAGTCCAGAACAAAACAATGTTTACAAGATTTCAGCTTCTTTAGCCAAGCAAGTATGTATTTCAAATAATTCTGCAAGCCTTTCTTCAGCATACAGGCTAGCAGCCTTTATTCCTTCATGGCTTCTGGGATATCATCCAAATTCTCCTTTTGGGGAAACTTTTCACTACATTTATTGCTCCTTGAAGATTCTTTTTGGCATCTTCTCTCAATTCAGGAATTTTCAACCTTGAATCTTGACATTTAACATGAGTAGTTGTCTTGATAACCCCCAAAAGGTAGCTGATCCTATTAACATCCTGTCTTTCCCTGCATCCTATATGCTCCATTATTGGACAGCCCTACTTTTACTATAGCAACCAAGCTGCCATCCCCAGGCTCAGTGGTCACTATGCCACTATATCTATCTATATCTATTTTTCTGTAATCTATATCTATTGATATCTATATATATATATATATATATCTATATATATATATATATATATATATATACCTATATTTATATATCTATATATGTATGAGGTAACATGCCTTCTGCTCATTTTATTGTTTTTTTATAACCTCAATTCTGTACTATCCATGGCATGGGCTTTCTACAGCAAAATAATATTTTGGTACATTCTTAAAACACATTTTAATTAAAAGTATATTATAATTTATTTTGTGTCATGAACAATTGTTAAGTAGTCTTTCTTATCTACAGTATTTATTAAGGATGTTCTCTCTGGATATATGATATATGAACATATTTGCAGAACAGTCCTTGCTGCACCCCACTTTTAGTTTGAGACACAGTGTCTGGAGCCTGTTTTTGCAACTTTTGCTGTCACAATTCTCAGTCTCTACTCTCCATGTGACTTAAATGGCTGCAACAATTTATTTTGCTCTTCTTAGAACTTTGGCATACATGTCTTTGATGTCTAAAATTCCTTCTGTACAGTTTCCCATCTACTCCATGTACAACATAGGATGTTTGTTTGGCTGATTGACCAATTACTTCAGTTCAGGCTGTGGACTATCTTATGGCTTCAATGTTCTTACACTGTCTCAGAGCTGGTGCTAGTATTTTAGGAGACCCCTTTTATGAAATAACTCAAACTTTCAGCCTAATCATCACTCTGTCACTGCCACCCCTCTTAAGCAACCTTTTACTTCATGCTACAGAGTTTTAGGAGTAGTTTACATAGACTTGAACTGCAGCTACCATGATCTTACAGGTTTATATTATAACAACGAATGATCAAATGAAACATTGTTATATCAAACTCAAAAGTTCAAATTCACAACACATCGAACTACCAGAACAGCGATTTTCCAGGGAAAAAAAATCGCTGTTCCCAAACAAAAAACAAAAAAACAAAAAAACAAAAAAAACCCCAACCCCCCGTACTTAAATATACTAACTCTGAGATTGCACTACAGTGCCAAAAATGGCAAAGTGACAGAAGCGGCCAAGCAACTTCTTTCCCAGGGAAAAAAATTTGCTTATATGACGCTTCGTCATTTTGCATTTTTGACATTTGAAGTTCGACCAAGACGCATTTGACAAAATGCATCTTCGGTCTTCTGATAGGAACCCAATCCTACATAGTTCTGAGATACATCTAATATCTTCAGGTATACTCTAACCTTTTATTATTATTATTATTATTATTATTATTATCAAGATTTTTCCATATTGTACACTACACTGTACTTCTGTTTGCTATGACACAAGTATTAATTATGTTAAACTATTTGCAAATGGAGCTTTTCTCCCCATCCCTCCTCTGAAAATGGGTTTCATGTCTAGTCAGACTTTATTGGTAAACAAACATCAAATAAATAAAATAAATAAACATTATGAAAAGCTTGTGTACTCCACTATGTGGCGCATCTTACTGGCAGACATTCACTCTGACTGACATTTAGTTGCAAGGATCATACATTACAACAACTCTATGTGCATAGCTGGCCTTAAGTAAACTGGTGCCCTAGCAAAAGGCTCCATGGTGCCCCTCCAGATTATACACACATCCTTCATTACTCCCACCTATTTTCCCCATTTTACATTTTTCTTCCTTATCTCTGTTTTGCTATACTCTTCAGCTTTTTCAAGAAGCCCTATTTTTCACATGCACTGAAGTGCATTTTCAGTTTTATTTACAACCTTTTCATCAATTGATGGCTTGATCAAAAAATTATATTTAAGGAAAGAAATGATTTCCTCATATTCTTTCAACATACCTTACCTGACCAAGACAACATAGTAACAACCTTTTAGGAAATAACTCAATTAATCTGGGTGTCTGCGGGCATGGCCATAGGGTTATAGATGCTCTGATGGGCAGTTTAGAGGATTTTTCCAACCTTTTGATCCAGTAGTGGTCTGAAAAAAATCCAGACCAGGAAATGAATTTCAGTCTTATTTATTTTATTTCTTCAAAGGAAGATGTAAATTGTGCCCAAGGCTTAATATTAAAAATTGACAAAGTATCTCACAATAAACTGACAAAACAACTGTTTGAAATGATACATAAATTCTATTTGAGAATTCTGCTTGCCTTCCAACCCCTTTAGAAAATATACTCACTGTCTGTGCATCCAAAAGCACAAATATTCAAATAGTCACACTCATGTATTTCAGGTGATTGTTATCATACATGTACACAGCATGCCCTTCACTCCTCACCTCTACTCCCCAAAGGTAGATACCTTTATACCTACTGATGTGTGATTGTGAAAGTGGAAAAAATAATGACTACAGTAATGTATTACAACTTGTTGCACCTAGCTAGTACACTATTGTACACAAGGTATAGTAACCTTTTTTGTTCAGCACTGTGGTCTATGAGACTAAAAAACAAACAAACAATGACCATATTGCACCCAGCCCCAACATAATATATGATGACCTCCTGTGCACACCTCTGAGATATGATTTTCAGGCATATTAAAGAAGTGAGGACCATATCATCCCCACCCCATAAGCTACAGCAATCTTTTGTGTACACCTCTGAGCAGGGCTGGTTTTAGAAGTAGTGTAGTTGAGGGCAGAGGCTACCACTAAGTCCATTCCAAAATCCATTTACACAATATGGTGTATGTGGGCCACTGAACCCCTAGAAGTTCTAAAGGTATGAATGTTTGTATTTTATGCTTTATTTTCAAAAGATAAAATTACTTGTGAACTGCATTTTCTTACTGCTACCAAAAAGAGTTATGTATGTGCCTGGTATTATTGTATGTTTGCACAGATAAAAATCAGTGTTATTTTTCACATACACACACACATGTACTCAAACATTGCATGATCACCTACAAGGAAACTGAAAGAATACCAGTTCATCTTCTGCATGTGTTTGAGGTGCTGAAGGAAACCAGAGCAGCACATGGATACACCCCCCACACACTCACATGCGCACACACACACACACACACACACACACACACACACACACACACACACACACACGCACAGGCACACACACACACACACACACACACACACACACACACACACACACACACACACACACACACACACACACAAACATGCACACTCTGTGTGCATGCAAACTCCACTTAGAAAAAGCCACAGCCAAGAACTCAACCAGAGGAAAGCACTATGAAATATCAAGACTACTCAATGTACTTGTGATAAACTGAGAGGCTGCCAGCTCAGCTAGACAGAAGTCTGTAAATAATTCTGTCATTGTAAATATTAATATGACCCACGGGCTTGCCTGACAAATGTAAGAAAACTGTGTTATGTGTTGAGCTTGTTGAGCTTCAAAAATTTAACCACAGTGCACCCTGCTGATAAGTAAAGAATTTTATGACTGTGTATGATCTCAAGCTAGGAGACAGGATGTCTGCAGCTGGAATTTCTTTCTATTGTCCTATGATAGAGATAATTACTAGGTTTCACATGTGAAGTGTATTTTATTGCTGTGACTTCCTGGCAGCTACAGATCACAAATAAATGTTAAATTTTAAGTTCTGTGAGCCTGGGAAACATCAGCAGAGGTGACAAAAATGATGTAATCTGAAATGACTCAGCAGTAATGTGTATTATCAATTTAAGAACTACCTCAAGAGAAAGAGATGGCATTTTGTATTTTGTTCTGAAGCTGACAACAACTCATCAGCACTTGTTTTGCTCTGTAAGTAAGACCTAGACCTTAGTATTTCTCTTAGAGATAGATAGGAATATAGCCAGATTAGTCTAGCTGTTTTCTATATTTATGTGAGACTATCCTACAATGTTGTTTTAAAGTATTTCCTGTGATTTCTGAACTCTCTAGTGTCATGGTATTGAATTAATGAGTATTGTCTTGTGCTTTTATTATTTATTATTAAATATTTTAAGCCTTTTAACTGTGGCTGTTGTATGTAGAGATAATCTAAGCTCTCTACGTAATACATTGCATGTATTTGGTAATACTGTATAAGCCACTTCAATAGCCTTGCTGTTCATCACATTTACTATTTGGATAATAGTAACATTGCACAGTAGAATTGGACACCCTCTGGTAAGGGCCTTTATAGTAGCTGATAAGAGTGGTTGGTGGCAGGTAGTACTACCATATAGTCTGGGCAGAAGGGGGCATAGCTGGAGAACCTGTGCCAGTCTTCCCCAGGAGTGTCTGTGTGTTTGCATATAAATCAAATATCAAAGTGTGTGTCAGCTACTTGGGCAGGGACATGAAGCACTGGTTGGACAGAGAGGGTGCTGGAGGTTTTGGCTTGACCACTCGGCTGAGATCTGAACCCTATAGCTGTGTCAGTGGGGAGTCTTATTGGGGATCTGGAGAGAAAGGGAGAAACCAGTCCCAGACTGACTGTGATCTCTGTGTGCTCTTAAGGGAAATTGTACTTTATTGTGTGTGTACTTGTTATCCTCCCAATGTGGACACCCCTCACTGGTGTTAGTAGTGAGCATTGAGGATCCTTGATTACTGGGCCAGTGCACGGGCATCACAGTACTATTGTGCTGTTGAGCAGTTTTCATATACATCCTTCTGCTGCCAAGCCACCAAAGGTAACTATTTATTGCGTGCAATGCTGAAAACCCTCCCCCAAGCACAATGGCAATGCCAGTGATGTTTGTGATAGAAAGTAAAAGAAATTATATACAGCTTATTACTCTTACACTGCAACGTTCACACTCACACAAACACAAGTCATAGCAATATTAGTTTGACACTGATAGCAATACATTGTGCAACTTTAGTACTGCCATACCAGATCACAGTGACTGATGTTTACAATCAGCAGAAATAATGCGTACCTGCCACTGTCCTGATTTCATAGACAGTCCCCAATCTTGCCTCATATTTTGCCCTATCTCTCATAAAAGTTTTGATTTGCTGGTAAATGATTTAGGATTACAGACCATCAGTAATGCCAGACATTACAGTTTCATGCTTCTAATTTTCCAAAACAAATGCATGTTGATGCAAAACATGCTATTCTATAATGTTTTAAAGTAAATTAGAGTAACATCTAAAAATTCTTGCTGATGTTGAGCATTTATTCATCCATTATTTTGACTTTGCCAAAAATTCTTGAACGAAGAAGTTGGTAGTTATATTAGCTAGTGTCCTGCCAGTTTTTATAACATTCCCTGAAAGAGAAAACCAAACCTAAAGATCAGGAGCATCTGTTCTTCTTAAAATCACAGGTAGGCACTGAGATTGGTCACTCTGGGCTGCTGATATTTAGCACCTAGTTCACTGGTTATTGGCTTTATCCTAATAGGCTGATATCACAACCCTATTTAGAATATGGTGCATAATCAGAGAATGAATTCCCTGTTTTTTTTCTCTAATTTTCTTTCAACCAGCAGCAGTTTTTTGTGAAATTCCCAAATATCATTAGGGGTTCAGGGGATCCCCACAGCTACGGGTATTGATGGTCCCTAAAGGCAGCTATGATTTAGTTTTAGTGGACAGAATACTCACCATTAGGATATTTATATTAAATTATGAAGCTTGGTACTTGACAAAACATTATTACTACAACCAGAGATATTTTTGAAATTTAAAAGATAGGAAATGCAACCAGTCCTTAAGATTCTTCATCCTAAGAGTTATAATTACCTACTTGGTCTATTAAGTATACACAGATTAGCTTTTATTGGTTTGACAAACCTTTAACAAAATATCAAAATAAGATAAATTGCTGTAGTTGGGGGCCCCTAGGACCAGGGGACCCCCAGTGACCACATATTTTTTTTAGTGCCTAAAAACAGCTATGCCTTGTTTCCAGACTGAAAATTTGGTAGACCTCTACAGTTTCTGTCATAGCAGTATTTCTCTTTTTGGTAATTTATTTCCAGTATTTCTTTTGCTTTTTATTAATTTTTCAGGTATCAGTAATGCAGCCAAAGTGACTAATTTGCTTTTCTGCTTATTGCCAAGGTAAGAGACTCAGTGCCTGTAATGCAGCATTCCTATATTTCAAAACTGTGAGGTGACAATCGTCATAGCTTTTAATATAACTCTTTCTTACCTAATTTTTCACTGTTTAGATAGTTCTCTCCACCTGCCGTTATTCATAACAATAAAATATACTGAACATTATTTGTCTGAGTTCCCAGTCACATCAAATTTTCTGAATTTCTGATCTTTGTATTGTGGAACATTGTTGGATATGACAAAAGCGGGCATCCCTCTGCCCTGTGAATATAGGCTTTACTGTACTAATCACACTTGCACTTGTTGTGCCAGTTTGATTATTTCAAGGAGCTTAAAGTAACAATCTATACATATGGGGCACATATCTCATATGCACTGAAACAAACCAGTGCCCAGTATTCTCTAAAGATGATGTGGTACTGTTTATTCTTTCATTTCCCTGTTTTGATTGTTATGGTATGCACCTCATGTGGCACAGCTCTGCATTAGTTATTCTATCTGAGTCAAAATTCCTAGTCAATACACAATACATCTGTTTTTATTTGTGCATTACTTTTACCAGATGTGAGTCAATTATTCTGTAAATCATTTGCATTCATAGTTGATTGGGAATTATTATTATTTTGTAACCTCCACAGATGACGTCTAAGACAGAATTTATTATTTTCTTGAAAGGAAACAAATTGGAATTTCTTTCCTTATTGATGATTTTTATTTAAGTCATCCTTTCATTAGTTACAGTTCTAAGTCAGCTTACCTACATCTCTGGAATTATTTTATTTTTTCTTCCTTTATATGTAACTACAGAATTTATATGTTTATTTATTTATTTGACATTTGTTAACCGGGATAGTCCGACTGAGCAAAAGCCCTTTTTCAGCAGAGGCCTGGAGAGAAAGCTCCACAGTAAAACAAGTTATTACATCACAATGTCTAGGAAGATACAACAGTAAAATGCATTAATGCTATATGCGGGCATTACAGGATATAACACATTAATACATAGATCACAATGGCTAGTAAGATACAATAGTAGAAAACATTAATAAATACATTAATACACAGAGCACAATGGCTACTATGACACAATAGTAGAAAGCATTAATACTATATGCAGATTTTGGATATATGACACAATATTACACACATCTGTTTTACAGTGATTTTTTGTATAACCCAAGGTTCAAGGAGAAGAATTAAGCAGCATTTGTTAAATAGTGTGCAAGGAATTAACCCTGTTAGTAAAAAGTTAATTAGGAGAGGAAACAGCTTATAGAATTGGAGTATGTGAGTTTTGATGGGAGGTAAGGTAAGGGAAATAGGACTATAGGAGTGTTAGGTAAATAACAAGTGGAAGAGAAGATAAAGTTAGTGAGGAGGTTAGGTAAGGAGTGTAATGGAGAAGAATACAGAGAGAACTGGGTTAAGAAGAAGCAGATAAACTGATATGTAAGAGAATATATAAAAACATAGTAAGAAAAAAGTGACAGTTGGATTACGGAAGATAGTAGAGAGTTCAAGTAGGATATTTACAATGACATGTCCAGGTAGTATTTAGGCAATCTTTTAGAGCTTTCTTGAAGTCATGAGTCTGGTTTATTTATTCAAAGAATACTTAATTCTTCTTCTAATGGTACTTTATTGTTCTCTGGCATATATGCCCTACTCAGCTTATCTGCTATGGGTAGTTTCCTGCCTGGTCTGTAGCTCTCTTTCAGATGATGAATCTGCAAATTAAGTAGTGTCATCTGTAATCTTGAAATTACTTTGTACAGTGACTTTCTGTATAATCTTTGTGTTGTGGTCTGGTCTAGCTGAACTTCTTTATCACAGACATATTCATGGAATTTCTCATAACCATACACAATTGCTTAAATTTATGTTTTATCTGAGTATATATATATATATATATATATATGTGTGTGTGTGTGTGTGTGTGTGTGTGTGTATATATATATATATATATATATATATATATATATATACATATTTATTTCCTGCAACTGTAAATATTATTGATCTAAACTCAACTGCTATATTCTCCAGTAGGATTAACAGCTCCTGTAACATTCTGACTGGCGTATGTTTAAAACGCAGTTGCCTTATTCACATCATGGATGGCCCCCCTGTTGTAGAAGGAAGTCCAAAGTCCACAAAATCAGAAAAATTGATAGACCAAAAAAGAGCCATAAAGATGACAGATTGGACTGTTGAGGATAAGAAAGAAATGATGTATTGTTACTATTATGCCAGAAGCCCAGAATTTCCAGACAGAAGATATACAAAAAGATTAAGAGAGAAATATTAAGAAAGAAAAATACTTACACAAGAATAACTGCAGAAGCTTCAAATAAAAAAATGTGTTCATTAATACAACAGATTTAAGAAAAACATTATATAGACCAAGAAACCTTGGACTGTTTGGAAAAAGAAACGACTGACGAAGTATGAAAATATAAAGAACAAAATCTAGAGATTTTTGAAAGGTATAAAAAAAGAAATATGGAAATGGGAAAGAAAAAGAGATCTGATATGGTTTAATATTTATGTAAAGGAGAAAGCCAAATTAATCAATACAAAAAAATAGCCCCGAAGATATTTGAAGAGAAATACAGGGAAAGACATCCAGATATGGAACATTTCACAATAAGAAAAATAATATCACAAAGATGGAATGTAGAACAGAAGATAAGTAAAGAAGAAGTTAAAATAGAAGCTGAAGTTATGGAATAACTGCAAAGTGAACAATTTAATGTAGTAAGTCTAACACAGGTTATATTGCAGCATGATGGAACAACTAGTCCCCCAAGTAAGGAGAAACAAGAGGAGCAGGAGACACCTGAAGAAGAAATATGGACATGGCAAAGAAAAAAGAGATTTAATATGGTGTAAAATTTATGCAAAGGAGAAAACAAAACTAATCAATACAAAAAGAGCAGCACCAAAGATATTTGAAGAGAAATATAGGCAAAAGCATCTGGATATGGAGAATTTTACAATATAAAAAAAAATAAGAAAACAAAGAGGAAAAGTAGAAAAGTGGATTAGTAATGCTGAATTTAAAGAAACAGAAATTGAGGTTAGAAACTGAGGTTATGGATTACCTGCAAAGTGAAGGATTTAGTGTAGAAAATCTAACTCAGATAACATCACAGCAGGATAGAGCAATGGATCCCCAAATTAAGGAGAAACCAGTGGAGCGGGAAACATCTTATCAGTTGCCATATGAAGATACTTTGGAGCCTTTCATAAGAAACCAGTACAGATGTTCAGTTGGAGTTGCACAGGAAGGGAAGGAGCAGGAAACTGTGACAACTCTGACACAGTCAATGTTGTGGAGTGATAGGTCAGTGAGTTCTCGTATGAAAGAGCAAAGGATGACACAAGATGAAACTGAAGACAATGTGGCACAGGAAGATGCTCTGGAACTTTCTGTAGAATGCCCATGGGAAATGGGGAACAAAGAATGTTCCCTCAGTTTACAAGAAAATGATCTAAGAGAAGAATTACTTAATTTAATAGAGATGGATAGACATATTAAGATCAATGAAATAAATAGATTACAAAAAGGTCAATAAATCATAAAAAGTTAAAGTTTGATAAAACAAATGAACACAGTAATTAGAGATGCTTATAGAAATTCATGCGACATAACAGAAGTAAATAGGATATATTATTGTGAAACTAAATTAATAACAGATAAAATTCTTACTACTAAAACACAGGGCAGTAATGGAAGGGAAGGGGAGAAATCAAATGCCATCATGGAAGTATCAAATAGAGAAAACTATAAAGGAATTAAGACAAGAAGTGTCACTCTTAGAAGAGTATAGAAGAGGGAACAGATCAGCAAAAATACAATATCAGAACAGATCAGGATCTATCGTGCACTAGCACAAATAATAAACTAAAAATATCAGCACAGGCATAAAACCTTAGAAGATATGCAGGTAAATATAAAGGAAAAGTACAAAATAAGCAATTTACTGATGACCCAAAAAACCTTTATAGAGAATTGGGAAAAACACGGCAAAAAGAATTGAAAAACCAACAAAATATAGAAGAGATAGATACATTTTGGAGAAACATCTATGAAGATCCTGTGGAACATTACAAAGATCCTAAATGAATAGAAGAAATAAATGAAAGAATAAAAAGTTCAAATCTTCAGGATATGAAATGGGATGAAGTAACAGCCAGAGAGATTGAAGCAAAGTTAAGAAAAGCTCCTAAATGGAAAACTCCAGGCCCAGATGCAGTGCCCAATGTTTGACTAAAAGTATTAACATCTTTACATGAAGATTTAGCCATGAGCAAGAACTATTTATATGTGCACCCTGAACAGACACCAACCTGGTTAACAACAGGAAAAATAATACTCCTACTTAACAGTGAACCTGCAAGCTATCCTAAAAACTATAGCCTAGTAACTTACCTTCTAACGATATATAAACTATAGTCTGGAATTGATGCCAACAGAGTTTATATCATTTAGAAGAAAACTCAATCATGGTAGTAGAACAAAAGCTTAACAAATGTAAGTCGTATGGAACAAAGGATCCTTTGCTGTTAAATAAAGTCATAATGGAGACCTGTAAAAAGGAGAAGAATCTATGTACGGCATGGCTAGACTACAAAAAAAGTATTTGACAGTATTCCACATTCATGGATAAAAGAGTCCTTAAAAATGTATAATACACATCCTACACTGATCAGTTACATTATAGTGACAATGAAATAGTGAAAAAAACACTTTGCAGTTTAGCCATGATAAAGGACAAATTATTATTCCAGGGATAAAAATTCAAAGGGGGATATTCCAGGGTGATTCTTTGTCACCGCTGCTCTTTTGTATTGCCTACTTAACCCATTAAGCTGTCTAATTAACAGATTAGGTCATGGATACAACTTGGCTCTCAGAAAACAACAAAGTGCAAAGACTTCTCATCTTCATTTTGTGGATGACTTAAAACTGTATAGTTCATCAGATGAGGAACTGAAAGCACAACTGCAAGTGGTCAAAACTTTTTCAGATGATATAAGGATGTCATTTGATCTTGATAAATGTGTAAAGGGAACCTTTAAAGCATGAAAGCTGCAGCACCAAGAAAACATCAATCTAGGACAGGAATGTGATATAAAAGTACTTGAGCAAGAGGGAGTGTATAAATATTTGGGAATTGATGGAGGATCAACAATAAAATATGAACAGATGTGAATAAAACTTAGTAAGGAATATTTTAGAAGACTAAAATTAATACTGAAAACAGTGTTGACATCTAGGAACAAAGTTCATGCTATAAACCAATATGCTGTTCCTGTCCTAACGTACAGTTTTGGAGTGATTGACTTGCCACAAATTGTGCTGGATTAGTTGGACAGGAAAACAAAAAGGATGCTTCATGCTTATCAAATGATTTATAAAAATCAGTGTATGCTAGCACTACATATTCCTTGTTCTAAAGGAGGGATAGGCCTCCAGGAATCTCATTACCTATATAGATCTGCAGTTATAGGACTGCATACCTGTCTGCTGACCTCACAAGACCGAAATGTAATGAAAGTTTTAAAACATGAGGAGAATAAATCTAAGATGTCTTCCATGCTTAGTTTAGCTGAAGCATATTGGTGTCAAGTAGGAATGGAAATAAAACCAGAAGTAGATAAAAATCAGTCAGCAACTGAATGTGCTAAAAAACAAAAGAAAGAATATAAGGTGAAGGATCAGATGAGAAGGCAAAAAATGTGGAGACTGTATAAATATAATTGCAAGTACAGAAAACTCTTGGAACAACCTCATGTTAATCAGGATCAAATGCAGGAATGGTTAAGGAGAGGTGAATTTAAACCAAAAGATGAAAGGTTAATATTGGCTGTCGAAGATAGTGGACTACTTACCCATTGGTTTACAAAATCCATTGAACATGTGGGAGAAACAGACAAATGTAGGTTTTATAAAACAGAATCGGAAATAGTTGCACATCTTGTTGCTGGTTGTGATATACTAATGGCAGAAGGAATGTACACTGAAAGGTATAATAATGTAGCAAGATTGTTGCATTGTGGATTGTGCAAACATTGTAATATTGACGTAGCTGAAAAACATTAGAAACATGAGCCACAAATCATTATAGAAAATGATAAAGTTTATATCACATGGGATCACCCGTTACCAACAGTTCAAAAAATAGATGTGAGAAAACCAGATATAGTAGTCCATGAAAAGAAGACAAAAGTAGCATTAATCACTGAAATTTCTATACTCAGTGACTACAGTGTTTTATGTACAGAGAGAAACAAAATAATAAAATACCAGGATTTGCAGGCAGAAATGAGGGCAAAGTGGAAGAAAGATACCCAAACAGTTCTAATAGTAGCATGAGCAATGGGTTTTATAAAAAAGAATTTACAATTGTACTTAGATATGTTACTGATACATATAATGCCATACAAATTTCAAAATGAGTTAATACTGGGCACATTGCGGGTGCTGTGAAGAGTACTTCTGGCTAACATCAAAGATTAAAAGAATACTAATTTCATGAACTTTAATCATACTTTGACTTAGGAATGGAGTCCATTCCCATCATGGTATTAGAAACCCAAAAGACTTGGAGAAATAAAAAAAAAAATAGAATTTAAAAGTGAATGCATCTAGATCTAGTTTTTAAATATCCCAACACTCTAGCCTGTTTATAACTCCATTCCCAGGCTACATCTTACTCTTAACAGCTTTTGTAAAAACATGGTTCTCTCAGGCATATTATATACAAACCTCGAAAGACAATGTATACTTCTGAGAATCCTGTAATATAACTACTAGTCTTCTGACACTTGTACAATTGCTTTGACCTGTTTACATTATCTTTCAGTCATTTTGTTACTAGGATAATACTCATGTATTTCATATTTGAAACTCTTATTCTGCACTGGTTGTTATTTAACTTAAAATCAATATGTTTCAGTCTATTTAACAACTATGAAAATAACAAATACCGGGTCCAGGAAATGAAAACAACCTGCAACTGGACAGTAATAAATGTTAATGGTTAAGCACTTTCGTCAAACATGTAACACAGACTTCTTCAGAACAAGTAAATCACTGTACAACACTCATTTAAAAATTCTCCCAAATAAGTCACATGCTATGCAACCACCAGTCAAACTGAGGGCTCATTAACAAGTTAAATATACACACCTTCAAAGCTTAATAAAATGAAACTGGGTTAAACGGAATCCTTGGAACAGGTCAATAGAAACCTAAAAACATTGTTTACGCTGCAAAACATGCTTGTAAACAATTTTCTATACAACAAAATAAACAAAGCCATTTTTAACAATGAAACACATGAACTTAATAATGCCTAATAACCAAAAACTTTAAACAGTGTATGAGCGTAACTTCAAAATACTATGTAAAGAAATCTTGTCATTCAAGCCTAGGTATGACCCAGGTGACCCAGGCTTGATTAGCACTTGGGCATCTGCTGGTGTGGAAAGGAACGTTGTACCTATAGTGGAGGCATACCTCTCAATTGTCCAGATTTTTGTAGAATGTTCAGATTTTTCATTCATATTTTTGGTCTATTTCTCATAAAATTGTAATTTTCTGGCAAATCACTGGCAAATCATTGAGGACTGAAGTAAGAAAATAATAGCAGACATTTGATTTTCAGACTTCATAACCTTCAGAACATTCATGCTAATGCTATCAACTTTCTATGTTTGTAAGAGCAATATTTAAAAAGTGTCTCCATTTTTGGGCCTTTGTCCTCCCATTATTTATGTCTGCCCATTTTCTTGCTCTAAGAGGTTGAGAGGTATGCCTGTGAAGGGAGATGAGGGTGTAGTGGAGCTGTCCCATATCACAATCCTTTGAAGAAGAGGCAACAGCATAAAGGATGCTCCTGTTTAGTCACCAAACTGTGTACCTGGTAGTCTTTATTGGTGCTGCACTTTCAATGGGGAAGACCTTGTGGTCAGCGTGGCGATAGAGGTCACACATGCCCTACTCTGAGAAGGGGGTTAGATCTTATAGTAAATATGCTGTTATAGCTGGGATGCTGTCAAGGGAACAAACTACTCCATGGTTGCCTGGATGATGGCCCCCATCAGATGGCTGTTGTTTGCTGGGGATACCCAGTTGTTGTTGTGTCTTTTGGCTTTTCCCAGTTAGGGGTCACCACAGTGGAACTTCGGTCCGCTAATGATTGGTAGTTGATTTTTACCTGCCGAGTTACCAGCCCTGATGCACAACCTTCAACGAAGTTACGCCCATTCACGCATGTTTCCACGCAGAAGACGCTCTAGCTGAGAATCAAACCGGACAGCGTCTTACTGTGAGGCGACAATGCTACTGCAGCACCACCACCACCGGGAAATAAATGGGTACAAAACTGATGGGAGGAGGCTTGATGGCTACCACTGACCTGGAAAAAGAATATAGAAAATATATCCTTTTATTACCTGAAGTTAAACATTTTGGAGTTGTGGGAGAGAGTGTTTCTTTTTCTCAATGCTGCAAGCTCAGATTAGAATCAATGGATCGCAAATGTCACACGAATATTAAAGTTTTTGTTTTACACATACAAATCTGAATATTTTGATGACAATAACATAGTGTTTTAAATGCCTACTTACCCTTTTTATGACATTTTCATTATATATAGTTTCCCATAATAACTACGCATATATGCACCTATTATGATAATGGATAAAGTATATAACATGATTAAATCATATAATCAGGACAACATTTTAATCATTGTTAAACCCAGAATGGCAATTTAACTATTGTGAGCAAAAACCTCCATGTAAATTCATGGTTACCAAACCGATTTACAACATATTTATTGTACATGTGTGCACCCTGTAAAATGCATTTACTGTTTTAATTTTATTGTAGACCAAACCTGTTTGACTTATGTGTTTTGTAGTTACCATATTATTCTTATCACAGATTACATTTGTAAATTCTCCAAATGTGTTAATTGTCCTTTACCTATAGTTTTATCTGCAACAGTTGCCCAGCTTGTGGCTGAAAAGAGTCCCTGGACCAATCCACCAACCTGGTTAATAAATCAGGTCTCAGGGAAAAAAATTGCTGTTCCACAAAAAAAAAAAAAAAAAAAAAAAAAAGTTAAAAACACAAAATAAACTGGGGGGCTTCGCCCCACATACCCCTGATGTGGGGGGGCTGTGCCTCCACACCCCCCTACTTAAATATACCAACTCTGAGACTGCACCACAGAGGAGGAAATTACAAAGTCCTGAAAAAAATTGCTGTTCCGTGTCTTTGGGATTGTCAGCTTTCGCTATTAAAGGGTTGATAAATCAGCATTTGCTATTTTAAGTGTTCGCTGATTTAATATAGACCCAATAAATCAGTTAATGGATAATAAAAATAACTAAGAATAAGTAGTTCTGATGTACACCATTCTGAAAGAAGCTGCCTTCAAACACTGGAAAAGACAGTCATAATGATTTGATTTCCACTGAGTACACTAAGAAAAGTACAGTTGTGTAAATAAACTTACCACAACAGTAAATGTTTGAATGATCATTGATGCAGTAGCCTAAGATATATGGGTTATATCCTATCAAGGATATAACAGTCGTCCAGCTTCTAAAGCTTCATGGCACCTTCCATGCACCCAAACCATTAGGTAGCTTGAGCTGAACTGTCTAAAAGACAAGTCTGAGCACCAAGCCCTTCAGAGCTTTCATGCCAACTGAGGTAAGGAGGCTGAGCCCTGAGACAACATAGCTAGGAATGAAAATATAAATGTCCACATCCTGGCAAAATAACATACTAAAAAGTAGAGGGGATGGACGGAGGGAGTGGCTACTGCAGCAGTGATAATATGAAAATCTACTGTTATAGTAAGTTTACTTACACATCTGTACTATGTTCATCAAATTAATCACTGCTGCAGTAGCCTAAGCTATACTGGTAGATTATCCTAGCTTGCAGCATTTGGTGAGGTGGAAAGGAAAGGATCCAGAAACCCCTGGCGAATGGTCCTAGCAAATCCTGATCAAGACCTAGAGAAAGAATCAAGCATTTAGCATTTTGTAAAAGTATGTACAGAGGACAAAGTTGCTTCTAGAATACTTCTAGAATCTAACCCTTTCTAAAACCCATGGATGAATCCAAGGCTCTGATTGAGTGAACCTTGACCCTGCCTGGAATAGTTATGCTGTGGTGAGAATAACAAAAGGTAATAATTAGCCTGAGACAACCATTAGGAAATAGTCTGTTTTGACAGAGGTTGCCCCTTCTTCTTACCTTCACAAGAAATGAAAAACTGATGTGAAGATTGGAAAGATTTAGTTCTATCAAGAAAGTACCTGAGTTGTCTGTGGGCATCCAAGGAATGGAATAACCTTTCTCCCTAATTTTTGGGTTCAGGAATGAAAACAGGGTGATGGATTGTTTGCCATCACCTGCATTTGAAATCAGTCGCATGGCCACATTTGATGAAGACTGCAGGGTAGACATTTGGCCATCCACTGTTTTTTGGATGTCTGATGGTGAGGTACCCAGAACAGACGTGGAAAGCTCCTTGATCCAGTCTCTTTGGAAACACATCAGGTGTGCTAGGTAGTTCAGCACTCGAAATGCAAAAGTTACTGAATCATAGGTCCATACTTCTTTGCAGCTGCAGCTACCAAACATTTTCTATCTTTTGTGTCGACCAAGATTCTGTCTGTTGTTTTAGGCATGGGCTCTGCCAAATCAGGTTCCTGACAAGCCTTCTGGGCAACAAAGTCTACTAATGTGTCAGGAGGTGGGACCACCCAGGTTGTCGATGGGCCAGACCCAAAAGCCTCAAGGAACATGGACTAAGAAGAAGGAACTTCTATGGACCATCTCTCCATCTGTTTCATCAATTCTAGTATGTCCCCAAAGGTGACTTCCTGGGGGGGGGGATCTTGAGGATCCTTCTCCTTTATTTAAATCTGTGCCTTCAGGGATGGACTCAGGAGAGGATTCTATGTGCTTCCATTCACATGTCCTCCTTCACAGAACTTGTCTCGGGGCTCTGATGAAAACATGTCAGAAATGGACAGGGAGCTCATATGTTGACCTGCCTTGAATCTAACTGGATTTGTCCCTCCTTGTTAACTCAAATGTGAGGGAAGAGGCACAGGATCCATTGGGAGTCAGGATGGATCATAGCCTGGTGCATGCACCTGGCTCCTTGGCCAGGCCAATGTCCTTTCCACAGTCTCGAAAGCCAACTCAGCTAATGGAGCAAGGGAAAACTACCTCTGTTGGCAAACTCATTTGGATTCCTGACTCCAAAAGAGGTTTATTCTGAGGAAGATCTCAGAACTGAGCTGCCTAGTTTCGAAGCACAGAGAGGAAGAAACAGCTGTGAAAACTTTGGAGTTAACTCCACCATCAGAACTCTGACCCTGATGCTTTGACTTTGGGACTCTTTTTGACCCAGAAACATTGGCTTCAAAAGAGTAAGGATAGAGGTCAAACATTAAATCTCAGGAGCTATTGGATATGATGACTGCATGGCAGAAGACCCATGAGAGTCAGCTCCAGGAAAGGAGGCAGTGTTAGAATAAGATCAGATGGGGTCAAAGAGGCCATATCTGCCCCTCCTTTAGGAGAAGTAACCAGGAGGAGCCCCAGCTGAATTTGTGTCTTCAGGAATTTTCTCATCATCTGGTTGACATCCATCTTAGTAGATAGACCAGTGGATAGACCAGACCTTGATGAAGAAGCTACAGACATCAGATATATTTTTTGTATATTTATCATCAATTCTTGATGGTAGCTTCTGCAGCTCAGATACAAACTCCCTCTCTAAAACCTACTTTTCCCCTAGGTCATTTAGCCCAGGCTGTATTCACTCATACTCCAACACAAGCTATCATCAAGATGCTTGAAGTTGTGGATAGTCCAAATGGTAAGGCAGAGAATGATAATGTGATCCAGTCACACAAAACCTTAAGAAGCACCTTTAATAAGGATGAATATAGATGCGATGATAAACATCTTTTAAATCTATTAAAGAAACACACAAGTGGCAAAATGCTGAACAAAGGAACACCACCGAACACAATATCTGCACGAACAGCAAACCAAAAGATTTATTTAAAATAAATCTTTTGGTTTGCTGTTCGTGCAGATATTGTGTTCGGTGGTGTTCCTTTGTTCAGCATTTTGCCACTTGTGTGTTTCTTTAACAGTTTCATTGGCAACTTGTTTAGATCTTTTAAATCTAGTGTAACTAGAAGGGTCTATATTATATTTTCAAAAGTTTCAAACATCGAACACCATATGATCGACACCATATGAGTGATGTTTGAAATTTTGAAAATGTTATAAAAAATAAAAATAAAAAACTATACTTATCTAAATGCTGCGCCCCCCCCCCACACCCCTGCTACTTAAATATTCCTACTCCGCGATCGCACTGCATTGAAGTAAAGGGAAAATATTCCCTACAGCGATTTCCATGTTACGCGCATGACGTTTCGACATTTCGACCAGTCAGTTCACTCAATACGCAGTCACCATTTACACTTTTCGATCATGTGATAGAAACCCCTACTAGAAAACTTATGAGGAAGAAAGGGTAAAAGGTTGTGAAATTATAGCATTTTAAACTTGGGCTCCATCATAAATTGGTGAGGGAAAGAAAGTTCCAGAAGTGGTGTCCAGGCATTTTCTTTGTTTGGCACCAAAGATCCTTAAATAAAAGCATTTCTAAAACTGGGAAGGAGGAACTGTTTCTATTATCTCCTGAGACAGCATGTGTTGAAGAACTGGAGGAAATAGGGAAGATTGGTCTGACAGATTAGGAATAACTCCCTGGAAGGGAGGAGTTTCTTTTCACTGCCATTTGTAACCTTGATGAATAATCTTTATCAATTTGTCTGAAATTGTTTGTTGCTAATGATATAAATGAAGATTCAGACTTTCTGGAAGAGATAAAGGACTGCCAGGGTGGGAGGGGGAAACACGCTCCCTTAAATAGCCATTCTGACTTGTCTGACTGTCCTTTATTTTGAGGGAGGTTCCTGCTTTCTTTTGGGAGCCTCCTTGCCATTGCTTTTTAAAAGTCTGCTTTACCAGCATTTTGCTGAGACTGTTTATTTTGTTTCTTGCTAAAACTGGATGAGGGGGTAGAGAATCCCTTGGAATTTTTGGAAAAGAGGAGATGAAAAATCTGACAGATTGTCTAAATCAGCATATCCCTCTCACAACATTTTTTGCTAACCTCTGCAAGAGAGGCTCCAAAATCTAACTCTCTATCCATAGGAACATTTAAAATCTCATTTTTTATATCATCTGGGAGGTTCTGACAATGCGCCCAGGCAAACCTCCTCAATACAGTACCAGTGGCAGCAGCCCTGAAAGAAATATCTACAGAATCGTAAATACATTTTAAATAGTGAGCAGTGACCTGTGAAATGGAAGAAACTAAACCAGTCAAAGCCCATTTTTTATCACAAGAAGGAACTGCAGACAAAACATTCCACAAACTTTCAGAATTTGTCAGAATAAACTTTAACCTATGAGCCTGACAATTCAAAATTCTGAAAATTAACAATTACCATTAAAATTAAAATAATTTAAAATTAAATTATTACTCTAAAATTAAATTAATTATTATTATTAATAGTGTAGAAGAAAAGCATACACCCCCCATACTTATCAATAATTTTACCATCATTGCCTGAAAGGGAAGGATTGTAATTAACCAAATGTTTTGCAGCAGCTGGCTTAACTAAAGCTAAAGCTGCTGGGTCAGGTCTGGGATGAGTGTATAAAAACTCAAAAGACTTACCTTATACAATCTTTCTGCTTTCTTAAGAGCAGCAGGCTGACTATCAGGGAAATTATAGGCTGTGACAAACATATCCTTAAGTGCTGGCAGGATTGGGGTTGGGCAAAGGTTCTAAAAATAACAATTTGAGGAAGAAAACCCTACTTCATCTTCCTGTCCAGATTTTGAATTTCTTCAGGAAACAAGAAATCCCTTTTTCTTTTACCAGAGACTTAGGTTCATAGGTGTGTACTAGGCTAATGGCCCTGGAGCCTTTGCAAGCCTAGCCCATAGGATTACCCCGGCATCATGCCACCAACCATTATTTCCCAGTGCCTCTGTCGAGTAGAGCCACTGGAGTGATCCCCGGGGTGAATTTTCTATTTCCCATCTACTCATCAAGATTTCTCTTGAAGAGGGCCAGTGAGGTGCTTTTTTTTGACATGTATGGGAAGTCTGTTCCATAAGATGGGCAGTCTCTGTTATAAACCTGTCTCTCCAGCATGTTCTGTTGATTGTGGTAATTAGGTTGAGGTCTCTGGAGCATATGGTGCAGAGGGATTGGGATTTCTTTATATGTAGCATTTCCAACAGAGCTGGGTCAGACATAGCTCTGTAAGTCAAGCAGAAATTGCCTCTAAGTAGGTGATATGAGACAGAGAATAGCTGGAGTTTTTTTTGAGTCTGTCCATATAAGACAACTGTTTAAGGCCTAGGATCATCTTTGTGAGGTACGTTTGAAGCCTCTCCAGTAGTTGCAGGTGTCTAGTGAGGTACATGACAAATGGGGCATTGTACTCAATGATTGGCCTAATGAAGGATGAGTAGAGGGAGACAATGGCCTCTTTCTTCCTGGATGCAAAATCCTTAGTAATGAGATGTTCCACATAGAAGGACTTTCTGACTACAGTGGCAATGTGGTGGTCAAAAGAGAGGCTGCTGTCTACCTGTGTCCCCAGATCTCTTATAATGCCTTCTGTGTTCAGTGGACTACCATTGATGTGGTAATTCATGGGAACCAAGTTTTTCCCAAAGGGATTAGGACACATTTTTTGGCATTGAGCTTAAGGCCATAGTTCTGACACCAGTCGTTGGTCTCAGTGAGGCCTTTCTGCAGGATGTCAACATCATTTAGGGAGTTAATAATAGCTCCCAACTTGCAATTGTCTGTGAACTTTGTCAGCCAGAGTCCCTTCGTGTTGGTCTGAACTTCAGAGAAGTAGATACCAAACAGGAGAGGACCCAGGATCGAACCCTGTGGGACTCCACTCATGACTGGTCAGCAGTCTGAATTGGAGTTAGCTACTTTCACACTGTGGGTTGCTAGGAGTGGAAATAGACAATAAACTAAAATTTGACATTCACATATCCTTGACCATAAAAAAAGTCCACAATAAACTAGGAGCGCTATACAGAAATAAGCAACTTCTCACCAAAGCAGCAAAGATTTCAATAGCAAATTCCCACCTTATCTCCACCCTACTTTATGCCTGTCCAATATATACCAACCTAAGGCAATGTGATTTAAACAAGCTAGAGACCTGCTACAACAAAATCACCAAATTCGCCACAGGGGCATCCTACTGTAGTCACCACTGTCTCTCACTTGCTGAACTGGGCTGGCTTGAACTCCCTCACCTCCTTCAATGGTATCAACTCTCACTTGCCCACAAACTAGTAAATCATCCACTAAATGTCCCATCCCTCCAGAATCTACTCCAACCCTATCGCACCACCAGACCACTAAAATCCAGCAACAAAAATCACTTGCAGATCACTAAAGCCAATAACTCTGCTGGTGAAGCACTAATCTCTTGCACCATAGCCAAATTATGAAACTCCCTCCCACCCACAATTATCTCCATACCATCATGCACCCACTTCAAAACTTTACTAAAAGCGCACCTAAAAACATGCTGGCTATGCCCTTGCAACTCCCACTCTAATATCACCCTCCCCATCCAACCACTACCTTTCTTTCCACTCCACTAACTACCTTGATTATAGCAAGCTCAGATGCTCATAAGCCAGTACTTATTATACAGCAGGAACTTCTTCTTGTAACATTTGTTAATGTCTGTTATATACTTCACAGATAAAGATTCTAGTTGTCTACTGATGTACTATGTTCTTCATCTGTAAATATGTTGTAAGTAATTGCTATGTAAATTGTTAATCGCTATGTAATCCAATGTAACTACTGTCTGTTTATTTTAACTGTGGAGCTTTTCTCCCTGGGCCTCCGCTGAAAATGGACCTACTTCCAATCGGACACTCCCGGTCAACAAATATAAATAAATAAATAAATAATAAATAAATCTGTGAGCCAGTTTGCAACCCACCTAGTGATATAGGGGTTGATGCCTAGCTTAGTGAGTTTTTCTATTATTCCTGAGTGGGGAATGGTATCAAAGGCCTTGGCCAGATCAAAGTAGGCTGTATGAACCACCTTGCCTTCATCCACAGCTCTGGTGACTGACTCAAAGAAGTCAACCAGGTTGAGCAGGCATGATCTACGCTTCACAAAACCAAACTGTGTGGGAACCAGAGTTTGGAGATTTCCTATATCCTTGTTTATTAGGTCCATGATGATGTGTTCCACAGCTTTGCATATCAGACTCATCAGAGTAATGGGACTATAGTTCCCAGGGTCTGTAGTCGGTCCTCCTTTGTGGAGAGGGATGACTGTAGCAGTGCGCCATTCAGTAGGGACAAAGCCTGAGGTGAGGCTGTGATTGAACAGAGCACACAGGTGTGGTGCCAGTTCACTCTGTAGTTTATGTAGAACACAGCCAGGGATATTGTCAGGTCCCATAGAAGCTGTATTCTTTGCCTTGGACAATGCTGTTTTAATCAGTGCAGCAGTAATACTGGGTGCCTGGCAATGTACTGGTATTGTGACTGGTCCCCTGTGGAGGGAGAGAGGAGTAAAGTTGGCACTGAATCTGTTGGCCAATATATTGGCAATATCTGTTGGCTCGGTATAGGAAGTACCATTGTGCAGTAGCTCAAAGCAAATCTGGGTATTGCCGTGGAGATTCTTTACATAAATATAGAAGGCCTTGTGGTTGTCTTTACTATCTGCTGCAATTCTCTTTTCATAGCTAGCTTTAGAGGATTTGATGAGGGATCTCAACTTTTTGTTGAGGCTGATAAGGGAGGTTTTCCAGTCTTGGGACTTCACCTTATACTGCAGCAGTTTCTTCCTTCTGTTGTAGAGTTTGTTTATGGCAGGGGACCACCAGATTGACTTCCTTTTTTTGGAGGAGAGTGTATTGGTTCTATTGGGTATGGTGAGATCCATGCATTTGTGTACATGTTCGTACAGTGCATTGGTGCATGATTTGGAGGTCATGCAACTATTCTTCATTTGCATGGGTGCCGTGAAGTTAGCCACCTCTGTTTTTAGGAGCCCAAATTTAGCTTTGGAGAACATTTTCATGGTGGTTACCTTTGCAGTGGTGGTGGTGGTGGGGGGGGGGGGGTAGGGATGTGGATTTCCAAGGTGATTAGTTTGTGGTCGGATCTAACCAGGGCAGAGCTGACTATTGGTGTAGAGTAATGGTCACCCATGTTAGTAATGACCAGGTCAAAGATGTTGCTACCTCGAGTGGGGGTAAGAACTTGCTGGTCCAGGGCATTGGAATTAATGAATTCCAGGAAATGTTGGGCAAGTGTATTGGTACATGAGTAGTTTTCCCAGTTAATGGAGGAGTAGTTGAAGTTGCCCAGTATGAGAGTGTTAGGTTGGACCGTAATATTCTCCAGGGTGCTTAGGGACATGGAGTGTGAGCCTTGGGACTTGGTTGGGGACCAATAGCAGACTACGACCTGAATCACTGTCTTACCCAATGTTAGCTGCACCTAAAGTATCTCTGTTGCATTATGTTGGGCTACCAGTCTGGAGGTGTGCGCATCCTTTATGAATACGGAAACACCACTGCGTTTGGAGCTTTGGTCCAAGTTTTGGGGCCAAAAGGTGTGGAATGAGTTACAGCCTCGTAGTGCAGGGGTGCTTTCTGTTGTTTTGAACCAGGTCTCTGTTACAACACAAATGTTGATGTTCTCCATTTTAAGGAGTGCTTTGAGTGAGTGCATTCTGAGATTTAGACTTCAAGCATTGAGCAACATGACCCTCATATTGCATTTTGTTTGTAGCTGTTACAGTGGTAATTTGGTCTTTGGAACACAGCCTAAAAAGGCACTATAGGGGTGGCAAGAGCCTTGGCTAGTATCTGGAAGCCCAGGGGTGACAGATGCAGGCCATCTCTGACAAAGCATCGAGGTCTGTCAATTGTATCATCCCAGGTAGACAGATATTAGAAGATTCAATAGCTTAAAAAAGACCCTGAGCCAGATCTAATAAACTACTCCTGTCTATGGGAATTTGAACAGGAGCAGACAGATGTTTAATCTTCTGTTTCTTTTTGACAGATACATTGGGGCAAACAGATTCATTAATGGCAGCAGTAGCTTCCCAGGGATGGGAACAACATTCTGACTAAACAGGGAAGTCTTCTCTGCCCCTTCTCCCAGGAGTGATAAGAGTTGCTCTCCCTTACCCACTGAGCAGCAGCTGTAAAGGATGTGGCTAACCCCTGGTTCATAGTGGCTGTAGGTGCTCCACAAGAGGGATCTGGGGACAAAGATGAGTGGTCTGAGAAAAAAGCTTTGGCCACAACAAGTCACCCACCTATGGATGAGACAAATTGCTAGATTGCTGTGGTGGCAAAGGCTGTTTGCTTAACTTTTTCTTTCCATGGCTGGAAGAAGGACCAACGGTAATACCAGTAGTTTGTTGCTTGGTCAAGCTGAAAATGGTGCCTCTTTCCCAGGGGAAACAAAGCAGCACACACCAGTAAAAGTTAAAAGTCAAAAAAGTCACTTTTTCCTCAGTAAAAAACACAACAGAATGCACTTTAATGCACTTTGCAGGCCCCAGACAGTAAAATAAGCAGTTTATCTGGAGGAAAAATGGATTTAGAATGTTTTTAACAACTTTTAAAATGACAGGAAAAATGTGCTTCCATTTAAAAGTGCTGTTAAGTCTCAAGACAATCAGTTAAAACACAAACTCCTAGTCAAAGACAATTTAACTAAATAGAAAAGTAATTTCAAACAATAAATATTAAATGTGAAATGCTTTTCCCTAAAGCGAACTTATCTTCCTAGCAATGGAACAGCACAAGCCAACTGTCAATCCTCGAAAGCCTGAAGACACGAACTCTCTTCGGTGTCAGGAAAGCTCTGAAGGGCTTGGCTCCCAAACCTGTCAAGCTGCCTAACTGTTTGGGTACATGGAAGGTGCCCTGAAACTTTGGAAGCTGGTAGGATATAACTCATATAGCTTAGGCTACTGCAACCATGATCAGTATGATGAACATCTTTTCATTCCCCAATAAGTCTGTTTACTGCAAAAAAGTGATTTTTTTTTCATAATGCAAGAGGAAAACTTGTAGCCTTCTGTCTTTATTTGGTGATATCAGTCTTGGCTGAGAAAACTATTTGGTGCTTCTGTGTAACTTGCAATGATGTCAGACTTCGCAACTAATAATGATCCAATAAGCTATGTAGTGTATATGTTGAGTAGTACATAATATTTGCATGGTTACACCTTAATTGCCCAGATTTTTGCAGAATGTCCAGAGTTTTATCTCATAGTGTTTGTCTGTTCCTCATAAGACCTGTAGTTTTCTAGCAAATCACTGAGGACTGAAATCACTAAATAATGACACATATTTGTGTTTCAGACTTTCTGTCCTTCAGAAAAAGCATTCTAATGTGATACCGGCTTTTTCACAGCAATTCAGTTGCATCACCAACCTGGACTTACAGGCAGAGTTATTCCCTATTAGGTCCAGGTGCTTTAAATCATGCAGCAACTGTCTGCAGTTCATGAAGGGGGTGGGGATTGGGGCAGGAAGAGCCCTGCAAAGATCATGGCTGTAGAGCATTTTGTTTTTAGTGTTTCTACAGCTGCTAAAGAAAAAGATCAAGATTTTTTTTCCCCTAATAGCCGAGCCATCCATCCATCCAGTCATTCAGGCAGCTACAACTAGCCATTCATTCATCCAGCCAGTCATCCATTCAGCCAGCCATCCAGCCAGTCTTCATAGGGTTGCCACCTTTTAAGCAGGCCAAAGTGGGATATGGAGGTGTGGCCAGTACGACACTTGCCATACCTTCTACCATAACATCATCACAAGAATGGTGAAGGAGATGCTGTTATGGGTACAACAGCTGGTTGGCTGCTGGAGTGGCTAACTAGCTGGATGGCTGGCTGATGGAGTAGCTAGCTGATTGGTGGGAGTAGCAGCTGGATGGATGAATGGCTGGACATATGGATTAGTGGATGGATGCCTGGCTGGCTGGCTAGATGAATGAATGGATGGCTGGATTTCTGGCTGGATGAGTGGATGGCTGGATTGCTGGCTGGATGACTGACTGGATGGCTGGATTGCTAGCTGGATGACTAGATGGATGAATTGATGGCTGGCTGTCTGGATGGATGGCTGGCTGTCTGGATGAATGGCTGACTGGCTGGATGAATGGCTGCCTAGCTGGATGAATGGATGGATGGCTGGCTCAGCTGTTAGGAAAAAAAAATCTCGGTCTTTTTCTTTAGTGACTGTAGAAGTGCTAGAAACAAACCCCTCTACAGCCGTGATCTTTGCAGGGCTCTTCCTTCCCCAATCCTCACCCCCTTTATGAATTGCAGCCAATTGTTGCATCATTTAAATCACCCGGACCTAACAGGGAATAGCTTTACCTGCAGGTCCGGGTTGGTGACACAACTGAATTACCATGGAAAAGCCAAAAGTAATTGTGGCTTTTCCATGGCGACTCAGTGTGATCCAAAAGTGGGCACAGTGGGCAATGGAATGAGGCAGCTCAACTTGTGAGTGTCCCACTGATAATGGGATGGGTAACAAGCATAGTCATCCAGCCAGCAATCCAGCCATTCAGCCAGTCATACAGCCAGCAATCCAGCCATCCATTCATCCAGCCAGCATTCCAACTATCCATTCATTCATTCATTCATCCAGCCAGCCAGCCAGCCATCCAGCCATTAATCCATCTGTCCAGCCATTCATTCATCCAGCTGCTACTCCCACCAAACAGCTAGCCACTCCAGCAGCCAGCCAGCCAACTAGCCTCTCCAGTAGCCAGCCAGCTAGCCACTCCAGCAGCCAGCCAGCTGGCTAGTCAATCCAGCAGCCAGCCAGCTAGCTAGCCAATCCAGCAGCCAGCTAGCCACTCCAGCAGCCAGCTAGCTAGCCAATCCAGCAGCCAATCAGCTGTTGTACCCATAACAGCATCTCCTTCACTACTCCTGTGGTGATGTCATGGTAGAGGGTGTGGCCAGCGTCATATTGGCCACATCTCCATGTCCCATTTTGGCCCACTTAAAAGGTGACAACCATAGTGTTGGCAAAGGGTTGTGGCTCCATCTAGTGCTTGTTTCAGGGGTGTATACACAGCAGACACCTACTTCACTGCCGTTTAGTTGTCTGAGCACATATATAGTATGGAATTCCATTGCAGGAAAAAGGTCTCCTTTTGGAGAGCACTCATAGGATGATAGAATCATAGGAAGCTACTAGGCTATTGGCCCTGAGGCCCTTACGAGCCTAGCCAACTCACTCTGGCATTTTGTCCTGAATTTTTCCTTTTTGCCTGTCAGGCTCTTGTCATTTGAATTTTGAAAGGGTCTTCTGGAGTGGACAACTTTCTGTACAAACTGTTCTTTTCCTATCAGCAGAATTTTTCTATAAGTAAGCCAACAAGTTTATAATTGTATATTCTATTAGCATGCCTTATTTTAATTTAGGGAAATGCAGTTCAAGCAATGGTCATGAAGTGTGGGATCTTTTACAATACTCACGCCATTTAACCCCATATACAAGAATTCCATGTAGAGGCCTGCGAGGAAGTGATTTTGTAATTATAGAAGCTCAGCATTTTTTTAAGAGCTGTGAAAGAGGGCACGTGATGTGCCTAGTTATGGAAGGCCTTCTTATACTGATATGGTGAGTACTGTTGAGTTATTTCAGCATTGTTTACACTGTGTGTGAAAGTTTGTACATTTACAGTCTGTAACTGGGGCTTTTCTCCCCAGGTCTCGACTAAAAATGGGTTCTTATAGCCCATTCGGACCATCCCAGTAAACAAATGTAAAATAAAATAAAATAAATAAAAAATAATTTATTTTTGTCACATTTTGGTGGGGCCGTCAAAATCATTTCCAGAAACAACCTTCAGTGTAGTGAATGGAAGGATTTACAAATGTCTTTGGCAGCTTTAGGAGGGCTGGATCATCATCAACATCATTATCAACCTCCATTTTCCCATTTTATGCATTGAGTCAGGGTATTGTCTTGATTCAAGGCGACTTTCTTTCCTTCTTTGACAGTCATGCCTGATAACTGCAGGTCTTATTTCACACAATCCATCCACCTCTTTGCCGGACACCCTTGTTTCTTCTTACCTTCCTCTTGTCTTTCCCAGATCTTCTTCTCAAGATTGTCTTCTGATTTTCTGCACATGTGTCAAAACCACTGTAATCTGTTCTCTTTGACCTTCTCTGCAATTGGAGCTTCTTTGGCTTTTGCTCTGATACTTCATTTTTTTCTTCTGCCCCATAGTGTGCATCCTAGTATCTGTCTTGGGCACTTTATTTCCATCACCTCTAGCTTCCTCAGCCACTCTGCTTTTTCTGCCCAGATTTCGCTGTAGTAATGGTCACACCACTACTTTGCACACCTTACTTTTCAGCTACTTTGGCATTCTTCTGTCATACATTTTTCCTGACAGTCTGTGCCAGCTGTTTGCAGACCTTTGGATTCTAGCTTTGACCTCCTCATTCAGCTACTTCTTCTGATTTTCCCCATTTGCTGCAATTACAACTGTCTTATCAGTGTTCAGTTTTATCCCATGTGCCTTCAGTTTTGCACTACATTCTCCTATCTTGCTCAAAGTCTGCCTGCAATCAAAGCCAGATCATGGTCAAATGGGGCCATAGGCAAGGTAATGGATCAGGACCCCCCACACGGCATCCCCTCAGCCCTCTCTGCAGTCATTCAAGTGTCCCACTACTTAGCTATTTGTCTCAGGTTACCATAAACACTGTTTAAACCTCTCATTATGCATACTATTTTCTGCTTTACTTCTGCAGTGATTACAGATATTTGGATTTAATTTAAAACTTTTATTTCAAATTTTATAGCACGAACACTGTTAGACATTTGCTAAACAACACAATACAATCTCACTGTGATGACTCACCACTGGACCAGTAATCAGGGAGCCTCAGTCCACACCACTGGCTCCAGTGGGGTATGTACACTGGGAGGATAACAGGTACATACACAGTATTTCCAGATGCAGCTCTCTGCATCAACTGCAATTTGCCTTAATGGCACACAGAGACCGTGGTCAGTCTGGGGCTGGTTTCTCCCTCTTTCTCCAGATTCCCATTAAGATTCTCCACTGGCACAGCTACAAAGCTGAGATCTCAACTGAGTGGCCAAGCCAAGACCTCCAGCACCCTATCTGTCCAACCAGTGCTTCATGTCTGTGTCCAAGTAGCTGACACACACACACTCTTTGAGGTATGATTTACACACACACACACACACACACACACACACACACACACACACACACACATAGGTTCATACTAGGCTATCTGCCCAAGGGCATTTATAAGCCTAGCCCAGAGTTTTGTGGCTTTCTCCACCCCTTTAGTTTGAAGGATACTATGCCCATTATTTTGCTGTGCCTCTGTCAAGCAGTGACACTGAGGTAATTCCTGGGGTATACCTGCGATCTCCCATCCATTGGTCAAGATTTCTCTTGAACAAAGCCAGCGAGGTGCTCTGCCTCACGTGTACCGGGATTTTGTTCCGCAGCATAGGGAGTCTCTGGGAGATGAATCTGTCCCTCCAGCACGTCCTATTAATAACGGTAAGCGACTGAATAGAGCTGGAGTTCCTTCAGTCGGGCAGCATAAGACATATTTTTGAGACCCTTTATCCTTTTGGTGAGGAACTTTTGGGGCCTTTCCAATTGCTGCAGGTGTCGGGTCAGATACATTCCGAATAGGGCATTGTGCTCAATCATTGGTCTGATGAGTGATGAGTACAGGGGAACGATGACCTCCCTTGATCTAGATGTGAATCCCTTCATGATCAGGTGGGCAATGTAGAAGGTCTTCCTAACTACTTTGGCAACTTGAGTGTCAAACGAAAGGTTACTGTCAACCTGGGTCCCCAGATCCCTGATAACCTCTTCTGTGCTTAGTGGATTGCCAACTATATGGTAGCTAGGGGTAACCTTGTTTTTCCCGAAGGGTATGACTATGCATTTTTTGGAGTTTAACTTTAGGCCATGGCTCTGGCACCAGTTATCCATTTCTATAAGACCCTTCTGAAGGATATCTATGTCAGATGTGTTCTCGACTATGGCGCCCAGTTTGCAGTCATCTGCAAACTTTGTCAGCCATAACCCTCCTGTGTTTGCTTGTACTTCTGAAAAGTAGATGCCGAACAAGAATGGGCCCAGGACTGAGCCCTGTGGGACACCACTTGTGACAGGCTTTGAGTCTGACATGGCGCCAGCAACTCTGACCCTGTGGGTTCTGTCACTTAGCCAGTTTGCAATCCATCTTGTGACGTATGGGTTTACATTTAAGCTGGTGAGTTTTTCAATGATACCTGAGTGGGGTATTGTGTCGAAAGCCTTTGCCAGGTCAAGGTAGGCTGTGTGGACTGCCTTGCCCTCATCAATGGCCTTGGTGACTGTTTCGAAAAAGTCAACCAAGTTTAAAAGGCATGATCTGCCTTTGACAAAGCCAAACTGGGTTGAATCCAATGTCTGCAAGTCCCCCATGTCTTTATTTATGAGTTCCATTATGATCCTCTCCATAGCTTTGCAGACCAGGCTTGTCAAGCTGATGGGACGGTAATTTCCAGGGTCAGTGGAGGCACCGCCTTTGTGAAGTTGGACCACAGTTGCCGTACGCCACTCCTTGGGTACGTATCCTGAGGTGAGGCTAAGATTAAACAGCTGCCCTAACTGCGGGTTTAATTCCTCATTGAGTTTGTGGAGCACACAACCGGGGACACCATCTGGTCCCATGGATGCTGTGTTTTTCGCCTTGGAGAGAGCAGTTCTCACCTGAGCGTTTGAGATGTTTGGGGGGGCTACAATCCTCTGGTATAGATATCTCTCCTTTTGGGGGGGGGGGGAATTTGCACTGAACCTGTCAGCCAGTATGTTGGCAATGTCTGTAGGTTCAGTGATTTTTACATCATTTTGAACTAATTCTGAGCATATCTAGGAGTTTCTTCCCAGGTTTCTAACATAGCTAAAAAAGGCCTTATGATTGTCTTTTGAGTCCTTAGCGACTTTTCTCTCAAAATTTGCCTTGGATGATTTTATGAGAGATCTTAGTTTTTTACTTATAATGATCAAAGGTGTCTTCCCTTTTAAGGATTTTGCTCTATCTTGTAGTAGCTTCCTCCTTTTGTTGTAGAGCTTGTTTATGGCTGGGGTCCACCAGACTGGACGCTTGCCTTTAGTACAAAGAGTCTTTGTTTTGTTTGGGATTGCCTGATCCATGCAGTCCTGTAGGTGCTGGTAGAAGGCATTTGTAAGTGATTCAGCGGCTTGAGTAATGGTTTCCACAGGCTCGGGGGCCTTGAAAGAGACCACACTAGTCTTTAGAAGTGTGAAGTCGGTTTTTGAGAGGTTCTTCACTGTGGTCTTTTTTATCTGGGGTGGGGGCGGGATGTGGACTTCCAGTGAGATTAGTTTATGATCTGATCTCACCAGTGAGGGGTATACTTCCGGTGTTGAACATTGTGACCCCATGTTCGTGATGATGAGATCTAGTATGTTTTCTCCTCTTGTGGGGATGGTGACTAGTTGTTCCATGGCATTTGAGTTTATGAACTCTAGGAACCTTTGGGCTAGAGTGTTGGGGCTTGAGTAGTGATCCCAGTCTATATTCGGGTAGTTGAAATCACCTAGTATGATGGTGTTTGGAGATACATTTATCCCCTCCAGTGTTTTCAGGAAAGCTATGTGAGGTTCCTGAGTTTGAGAGGGTGGCCTGTAACATGCTACAAATTGCAGAGCAGTCTTGCCTATGGTTAATTGTACCTGGATGGTCTCCGATGCATTGTGCGTTGCCACCAACCTTGAGGTGTGGGTGTCCTTGATGAATATGGACACCTCCCCTCCTTTCTTGGTGTTGTCCGGATTTTGGGGCCGGAACGCGTGATATGAGGTAAAACCTGATAGTGCCGGGGTGCTCTCAGGAGCCTTGAACCAGGTTTCAGTCACAGCACAGACATCGATGTTCTCCATACTGAGAAGGGCTTCGAGTGTGTGCATCTTGAGGTTGAGACTTCTGGCATTGAGCAGCATTACCCTTAGTTTTTTTCCTTTTTTGTGTTCTAGGGTGGTAGGTTTAGAATTTGAGCCTTGCCTAAAAAAGGCACTATGGGGGTGGCAAGAGCCTTTGCCAATATCCGGAAGCCCAGGGGTGACAGGTGCAAGCCGTCCCTTGTGAAGCAGCGTGGCTTGTCCAGCATGTCATCCCAGGCAGACAGACATTGGATCCCCTTTGACTGACACCAGAGTTTAAGCCAATTATTAAAGCTGATCATCTTGTCTCTGTATTGTGGCATCATTCTTGGTGAAGGTAGGATACTGCTCAAGGTCAGGGTCATACCTGCCTGGGCTACATAATCAGAGAGCTCCTCTATGTCTCTTTTCATGTAGTCCAGGGAGGTACATCTCAGGTCGTTCACACCAGCATGGACAATGACTGAGTCGTACTTGTACCTGCTGTTGAGAGACCTGAGTGCTTGCGTTATGTGGTGGATTCTAGCGCCCGACAGGCAGCTTACTGTGACCTTCTCCTTACTCAATCTGGTGAGCGGGACATCAGTGTGTCTGACTATGGAGTCCCCAATGATGAGTGTGTCTGGCATTGTGTTTGGCCTTAAGGGCTGTGACTGTTTGGCACACTGACTATGTGGTCTATGTGTTGCATGTGTTGTGTCCTGAGGTGGCAGTTGTTTGTGTGTCTGCTTTGGTGGCTTCTGCTGTTTTGGTAGATTTTTGATCAGAGCCTCCGAGTATGTCTTTGTGTGTTTATGTGTATGATTTGAAGTTGTGATAGTACTATGTGAGACTGGGTTTGTGGTGTGTGTGGTTACCTTCTCCTCCTGTCTGGTCTTGCCAGTCCTATGTTGAGAGAGCTCAGCCTCCAGTTTGGCTATATAGTTGCATCTCTCGCATGTATTTGTGTTTTGTGGGAGGAGGAGAGGGTTGTCTGTGTACATGAGGCAATTGTAATATTGCCTCAATATTCCCAGATTCACCAGCTGAGCAGGAGAGGACACTAGCAACTGATCCCTCGACATGCTAGAAGGAATAGACAAAAACTTTAAAAAGACTTCGGGGGATGTGGGTGATCGAAAAAGGGGTTTTAGGCTGGTGGGGTACTATGTATAATAAAAGTGCTATATCAAAGTAAAAAGTACTTTAGGAGCAAGTGCTAGGCTTTACAGATAGAGAATAGTCTACTTAGGAATCAAGTAGAGCTGAACTTTTTAGATATAGAATACGCTGGTTTGATCAGCAGTACAGTTCAAGGAAAGCTGTTCTAAGGGAAAATTTGAAGAGTGGACTTTAGGTAGCCCGAATAGTTTAACCTTGATTAACCGCTGCTGCTCTTGTGTGCTCCTGTGGCAACTCCGCGCTAAATCGCGCTAAAGAGCGCTAAAGCGTGCTTTATAGCAGGGGGCTGGAAAAGACAGGAAATGACCCAAAATGGCCAATAAACTACACACACACACACACACACACACACACACACACACACACACACACACACACACACACACACACACACCTGGGAAAGGCTGGCATAGGTTTACTAGCTATGCCCTCTTTTGCACAGACTATAAGGCAGTTATCACTGCCACTAGCCAACGCATTATCTGCTTCTTTAAGGCCCTTAACAAAGGGTTCCAATTTTATTCTGTAATATTAATATTAACATTAATACAAATGGTAGTTTGACCAAGAGCAAGGCTATTAGGAGTGGCCCACACAGTGTCATCAAATAAATATGCAAGTACTCTCAAAACTTAAATATCTCTACACAGATCAGCCTCAATTAAAGGTTTGAATATATAATAATAATAATAATAATAATAATAATAATAATAATAATAATAATAATAATAAAAGAACAAGAAAATACTCAGTATATGTTCACAGTGACATCAGAGTTCAAAATCACAGGAAGTATTTAAAACAACATTGCAGGACAGTCTCAGATATCTAAACTAAGCTTTACTATATTCCTGACTGTATAGAAAAGAGAGTTACTATATCCTAAAATCTTATAGAGCAAGGCAGATGTTATGGTAGATGGTTCTCATCAGGTCCAATACTGAATACAGAATGCTCTGTCTTTCTAAGAGACTTTTTAAATTAATATCTCAAATATTACTGCTGGGATAGCTTGCAGAATGACATCATTTTTTGTCATCTGCCTCTATCCCAGGTGAAAACCCCACTGCTGGAATCTGGCAGTATTTAGCATCTACCTGTGAAAATACATAGACCTCAGATCTTTGGCAGATGCTGGAAGTCATAAAACAATTATATTCCTCCACATTTCAAGACTAGTAATTATTTCACCCTAAGGACAATACAGAAAACTTCTCAGCACAGACTCTGCCTCTCTAGCTCATTGAAAACTGAATGATACCATCTTTTATTGTGTAGCCATAAAGTAATTTAATTTCAGATATTTTTCTGAAGTTAACCTCTTGTTTTCCAGTTTCCACTGTTAAAATATATACACTTAAATAGTTATAATAGTGCATGTACATTTTAAGCACAGGCACTTTATAAAATACCTTTTTATCACACATTTCTGTACCGCCAGTTTGATATACACATGAAATACAGTTCTAACACATTTGTAACACAAGCATCTTATATAAATCATATTGATAGTCACAAATGACATATAATTATTTACAAAATTCCAGAAAGCTGTGCTGGCATTATCCCCCTTTGTCACACTCACAGTCAAAACAGACTTAGTGTTAATACTAAACTTATCTGCCCTCGAAGCTCACATTAATTGAAATTGCATTGAAACCTACATTCAAAGAAAATGCATCTGGCCAGTGGCAGATAAAGTTTACATTTGCACTGTTTTCGAACCATAGGCCCATTGAACACATTTTTGGATCATGCATACATACATGTGTTCATTGTTTCACCTTCATGATTGTATTAAATTATATTCCTTGTATAATACAGCACCATATCTTACAGTCTGTTTTAAATCTGTAGTTTTGAACATTTTTTCCAGTAAGCAATGAAACAAAATGTTTGAACCAATAATGACCAAACCACCCATTTCAGAACATTTCAACCATAAAAGGCCACTCAGACTTCTGTCATTATAATCCACCAATTTCAGTCAATATGCACAATCCCTGCAGAAGTAAAAGTCATTTGAATAATTCCACATTAAAGAGATCTGTAACTAAGGAAGAGGTTGCTGCTAGCGAACAACTTTATATTACAATGCTTTATCTACAAATTCAGTGCCTGCTGCTTTTGAAGAATAACTTGCCTATGTTACATTAAAAAAAAGACAAGCTGGTAATATTGCAATAGGGAATGGATGGTTAACTAACAACAGGATCATAATTTCTAGTCCTCTCATCCAAAGGATGACATACTCAGGACTGCACCACCCCCACCCCTGCTAATGTACAACACAGTGTCAGCAATCCATTTACATGCTGTGGGAGTAGAACACACAGCCTTCTGTATCAAACACAAGTAAACTATCATTTGCACTACTAACACTGCTTTTAACTTCTATAGCACAATAGTGATGACCATTTGCTAAACAAAACAGGTGAACATTGAAAACAGACTTAGCTTGAGTAACAGTAAACTTCCCTTCCCTTGAAGCTCACAGTTCCTTGAAAATGCTCTGAAACTCTCAGTTCCTTGAAAATGCTCTCAAACTCACAGTTCCTTGAAAATGCACAGAAACTCAGTTCCTGGAAAATGCATTCAAACTCATACTTTTTTAGCAGGTTGGTAGTTGGTGTAGAAAATTCAGACCTTTGTTTCCTATAACTAAGGTACAGGGTTTGAGTCTAAGCAAATTCACTAACCTGCCATTCCTAACTAGGGGCATTGCACACACACCTTACCTATGTGATTTTTCCTGGTCCATGTGCATATGTATTCAGTGGCTAAAGATATCTCATAGAAAAAGCATTTATTTTATTTGTTAACAAAGGTAGAAGACTGTCTCAGATGGATCATTTCCAGGCTCAGCTCAAGGAATCCAATATCATTCAGAAAAAAAGTGAGATTTGCAACCAAATGATGGGCCAAACATTACTCCCTAGGGGAGTATGAGTTCCAAAGAGGAGATTTACCATCATCATAGTGCATTTTTAGGAGAGTGTCACAGTGGTACAGTGGTTAGCATTGTTGCCTCACAGCAAGAGGTTCTACAGTTCAGTTCTTGGCTGGGGTGCCTTCTGAGTGGAGTCTGCATGTCCTCCCTATGTTTACTTGGGTTTTCTTCAGGTGATCTGGTTTCCTCCCACATTCTCAAGGCATGCTACAGGTGGATTGTGTGTTCTAAATTGGCCCTAGGTGTGAGTGTGTGCATGTGGGTGTGCCTTCTGAGGAAGGTTGGGTGCTGGGCTGGCAACTTGACACTGTAAAACTCTACTGCCTCGTCCTGCGGACTGATGATCTGCTGTGGTGACCCCCTAAGGGGACCAGCCAAAAGGAGAAGAAGATAGTGCTGTTTTAGACCTCTTAAAAAAGTACAAATGCACAAGGAATGTCAGAAGCAAAAGTGGCTTTATTAAATATCAGAAATCTGAAGACTAAAATGTATGATTTGCAAGTTTTCCTAGGCTTGGAGGACATTGACCTTTTCACAGCTCAGCATAAAAAAAAGAAAAAAACTGAAGCACTGATCCTCACTCTTGTTTTTTTTGTACATAATACAGCATGGTTTAAAAACTTGCTTTTTTATGTAAATGTTATTGTCAGATTGGAGTGTCTTAGAGGAAGAGTGAGTGATATACTACTAATGTTTTTAGGAGAGAATAATATTTCATTGTTTTTATACTGCCTGCTCTATTTCCATGTTGTAATGACCCAGGTGTGAGTGTAATAAGGAAAGGGGGAATGTACTGGGATTACCCTTCTGTAAAACATTTGATATAATTTATGGGTGATGTATCTACATGAAGCTATATTCCCTTATCAGTACTGGTGGCTTGATCATTTGTGTATTCAGGGGAAGATTTTTATGGTATGAAGATCAAAGAGAGAGACAAAAATTCATTTTGGGCAAGTTATATGTTGAGGAGACATAGGCTAAACATTCTACAATGCTGTTGTGCAGTCAGCAGTAGCCTGCTGTGGTACTGGGGTCCCATTTTGAAGAGCGACTTTTCAGAGACCATATGATGAACCTTCCAAAAACTGAAACAGTTGTTTAGAGCTTTTGGTACTATGGGGATTGGGGAATTTACCCATTTCACACTGTAATACAATCTCTGAGGTGGTATATATAATTAGCAGGGGATGTGGCAGTACAGCAGGGCTAGTCCCCCTGCAAAAGCATAGAGTTTTCTGATTTTTTTAGTTCATCATTAAGGAACTTTGATCATATAGTCTCAACCATATGCAGTTTGATGTTCTGTAATTTTGATGTAACAACATAAATCCATGATACTGACATAAACATTACTGACACATTTGATTATACATTCTGATAGGTATAAAGGTGTGCTATAAGTATGTCAGAGGCAGCTGCTATGGCTATGTAGGTGTTCTGCCACCCAAGATCTCCATACTGATGTCTGTGAATGTGCATAATTTGCATGGCATGACCATCATATCATATTGTCACTTTGAGTACATTCTGCATAGTGTCTGTGTAACATTTATACCCATAGTGGAACTGTTAATGTAGGGGTAGAAATGTAACCCACCAAGGAATGGTGTACAAGAATTCAGGCAAGTGCACAGGTATGTTGGTGTACCTTTACTACACCTTCTCCCATATTGTGCCAAAACATGTCACAAAAATGTTTGTCTGCTTGCATAATAAACATATGTGAGAAGGATAGTTGTACAGGCACAATGTCTCTGTCCTAGTAGCATGTATGTTTTCACCACTATATTGTGGTTCTAAAAATATACAAGTTATTTTTAGTATGTGTATGTGGGTGTCATACACTTGCGAAGTTGTTAACTTGGCCATTGTATGGCCAAATCATGTAACATACATGTTCTTATACAGGTATATGTGGTTTGATTTTGTTTGATAATTCTTAGAGATGTGTTGTCCCACAAGTGGCCTATGTTCTTAGAGTATATTCCTAATGGTGGAAAAGTGGGGATGTAACCGACAGAAGTACTGCTCTGAGAAAGCATCCAAATGCTGCACAACCCCAATGGCTAATAGACTGTGTGTAACCTGTGTTAATGCTACATATTATACCAATGATAGCTGTATTTCAAGCTGCTGATACAGTCATGTAATTATCACTTACAGGCCACTCAGCAAATTATAATTATCAGCAGTTCTGTTTGCATGACATGCATTTGACTGCATTCTTAATGTGTCCACAATGTATGCATCTTTTATTTTTGTCTCTCTTCTCTGTTGCAGAGATACATATGCATGATGAAGTCATTCAGCCTTCCATGCTCTTCATGAACTTGCCTGACTGGTAAGGCTATGGATACTCTAATGCAGCTGATATGATGCCTATAACCTCCCACCTCACAAAAACGATCTGTAGGCACATTAGGACCAGCCCAGTCATTTGTTGTCATTGGATTACACACATCTGTGTAGCTGTGACTTCTAGAAGCATATCTAACATCCTTATTGTCCAGCAGACTTTTGTGTGTAATGGTAGGATTCTTCATTCCCATCTTCCTCATTTGTTAATTTCCATACCCTGTATGTAACACCATCCTAACCACATTTCCCAGTCTGCTTAGAATTGCACTGTATGTCTACCACAGTCCCCTGATGTTTGTTCTACCACATCTTGTGAATATTTCAAACACAAGTAAAAGTTCACGTAACAGCCAAAATTGGACCAGAGAGGTCAAATGTTGTAGAAGCAAGTGAAACAATGGTACAAAACCATCAAACTTGACCAATTCATATAACAAAGCATTAATATAAAGTTAAGTCACATAAGAGTGTTTCTCTTTTAATAGTCGTTTTAAACTATTAGTGACATTCAGTCCTGGTGGGTGGTCAGCCCAAAAATAATGTATCCATTTATATTCCTCTATCTCTGTTTTATTAGCAAGGTTGCCACCTCTATTCCCTAGTGTGACTCATGATAAAACATGAAACTTAAAGCTATGTTGCACACAATTCATCATTATATGCTTTGCCAAGGCATTAGTTGGCATACTTCTAATATCAGAGAGATGTGAGAAAATTCTTTCTTTTAACTTTTGGTTGGTCTTTCCAATATAGAATGCTTGCAGGCTATACAGTTTACTTTTAAGATGTAGACTTTTATACCATGTGATGAACTGTGTTGTTTTTATTGGCTGGCATGTGATATATATTGATGCATTACAGCTTGTCTATTTTAACACTATACTGAAGAAGAGTTTGTTAACTCGAAAGCTTTGTTTGTTGTTTTATAATAAATTGAGGGTTTTGGACCATTGTTTTTCTTGCTTCTACAATCATGTGAATATTTGACAGCTATATGGTTTATGAATATATGCACACATCATAGTTTCTGTTCCTTTTTGTCACACCCAGTTAAAACATACGTATGTTTATTGTTCTGTCATTGCTGTATCTTTAAAAAATAGAAGAGAATTCTACCTTCACCAAAATATAATTACCTTGCTCTGTATCCCTCAGTTCATGAACCTTGTCTCAAGGTCTTCCCATGTATATTCTGCCTGCTTGTTGTTTGTTTACTTAACACATAATCTCCTTCATTAGGCCCCTTTGCTTATTTTTTTTTCTTACTGGGGAATTTGATAGGGGGCAAATACATTACATGCAACTAATGTAAAACATATGGGATGTGCACAACTGAGCATGTGTACTATTTTGGTTCTGCACATATATCGTCATGTGACATGTTGAAATTTATGGTGTATCATGATATGTATGATACCTCATGATATACAACATGCAGTAACCCTGAAATGTTGTACCTCTGTTAGTAATAAACTGCACCCGTGAATCATGTACAATGCTCATACAGTAGGTGCTATGTGTCATGCATGCCCACTGGTTATATATCCATTTTCACTCATACACTTCTGTGAAATGTCAGTTACTGTCATGGCATAAACTATAGTTGGTAAGTTCAACTTACCCATAACAGTAGATGCTCAAATTTCACACTGACTCAGTGGCATATGGGTTTCTGTGTTTGCAAAAACCCACAGTGGCAGCTTTCCAGAGCTCAATAGTCCTTCCTCTTACTCCCTGTGATAGAGGATCAGTTAACCCCATCCTATTAGTAGAAGCCTAACCCCTATCACAGGAAGTCAGTTGTTCAGGCTTTTACTGCAAAGTAGGAAGAACCATGAAGGACCAGAAGCAAGAACTGCCTGAAATCAACCGATTAACAAAACACCAACACAATTAACTGAAGCCAACCAACAGCACAACAAGGTTGGATACCATCAAAACATATATATAGCTTCAAAATATGTAGTTTTATATATATATATATATATATATATATATATATATATATATATATAGCTATATCTATATATATATATATATATATATATATATATATATATATATATATATATGTATACACATGTGTATATAGGTTCATAGGTAGCTACTAGGCTATTGGCCCTAGGGCCTATATAAGTCTAGCCAAAAAGGTACTCTTGCGTTTGCCACCCAAGAAAATAATTTTCCTGTGCCCCTGTCGAGCAGAGCCACAGAAGTGATCCCCGGGGTGAATTTCCTATCTCCCATCCAATCATAAGGAAGTCAATGGGTGGATGCTGACACTGAGGCAGTGTGAAATTTAAACATCTCCTGTTAAGTTAATTTTAGTGTTCATCATTCACACCACCTCAGTGGCATATGGACAAATTCCCAAAGCTTACCCTACCTGGGAAGAGGAAGGATGAGGATCCAAGAGACCCTGGAGAATGGTTCTCACAAAGCCTGCTATGGAACTTGAGAAATAGTCCAGTTTGTAGTGCTTTGTAAAGGTATGAGTAGTGCATCAGGTTGCTTCCTCTAGAATGATTCCAGAGCTCAGTCCTTTTCAAAATGCCACCAAAAAGGATAAGGCTCTAATAGAAAGTCTCTTAACCTTGCCTGGAATAGATTTACCATGGTGGAAGTAACAAAAAACAACAGAAGAGGATAACCAATGAGCAACTATTTTCTTACAGATAGATTGACCCTTCTTAGCTCCAGAATAGGAAATAAACATTTGTTCAGTCTTCCTGAAGGGCTTAGTTCTGTCAGGTAGTACCTATGCTGCCTATGCACATACAAGCTATGCAGAATATTCACTCATAATTTCATAGGTTTATAGGTGAATAGGTGTTTACTAGGCTAACAACCAGAAGGGCCTTTTTAAGCCTAACCATGCATCCCAAATCTCTGATACCCTTGATAGGTGTAAGCATGGGCCTAAGAGATAAACTATTTACAAGTTGCCTGTGTCCATTAGAGACACAGGTGCCAAACCAGGGATGCATTTTTGGTTTCCCATCCAATTTTCCAAGTTATACTTGAAATGGGTTAAGGAGGAACTCTGCTTCACATGGATGGGGAGCCTGTTCCATAGACGGAACAGTCTCTGGAACACATAGCTATCTCTCCAGCAGATCCTCTTTATATCATAGGCAAGGTTTAAGTCCTTAGAATGGGTAATTCTGGTGATGTTTGTTTTGTGGATATGCACGAGGTTCATCAGAGTGGGGTCTGACAATGCCCTTTATGTCAGGCATAGACCTCCACTCAAAAGCCTGTAAGAGACAGGATACAGGGATAGGGCCTTGAGGCGGTCTGCATAAGGCATTTTACTTATGCCCTGTATTCTTTTAGTGAGAAACCTCTGTGGACGTTCCAATTTTTGGATATGCCTGGTTAGGTACATACCAAACAGGGCACTGTACTCAATGACAGGTCTAGTGAATGTTGAATACAGTGGTACAATGACTTCCTTGGACTTAGATGCCATATCTTTGTTTATAAATTGCACAACATAGAATGATTTCCTCACCACTGTAGACACATGATGGTCAAAGACTAGATTACTATCTATGTGTGTCTCTCACTACTGGATTAACTCTAAGGGGTGCGTTTTCAATATGATAGTTACCAGGGATCGATGAATTCCCAGAGGATACTGTTATGCATTTCTTGGCATTTAGTTTTAGTCCATGGCTCTGACACCAGTTGGTTGTCTGTGTCGGCTCCTCCGGGAGAACATTTGTGTCAGTGTGAGATTCAATGACAGCTCCTAATTTGCAATCATCTGCAAATTTAGTCAGTCAGAGACCACTGACATTGGGCTTGACTTCTGAAAAGTAAATGCCAAAAAGAAGCGGTTCAAGGACTGATCCCTGAGGGACTCCACTTGTGACTGGCCTCTTTGTAGAGGTGAACTCATGAGTTCTAACTTCTTGGTTTCTGTCTGTGAGCCAGTTGGCTATCCACTTGGCGACATATGCATTTTTACCTAACTCCTGAGTTTGTCAACAATGCCAGAGAGGGGTATTGTGTCAAATGACTTTGCCAGATCAAAGTAGGCAATGTGAATAATTTTGCCATCATTCATTGCTTTGGTGACCTTCTCAAAGAAGTCTACCAGGTTGAGTAGGCATGATCTGCCCTTGAAAAAACCAAACTGGGTTGGGTCCAGTATCTGGATGTTTACTATATCTCTGTTGATCATCCCCATGATAATTCTTTCCATGGCTTTACATAGAAGACTAGTGAGACTTATGGGCTTGTAGTTTCCAGGTTCTGCAGAAGGCCCACCTTTGTGCAGAGGGATGACTGTTTCCTTTCTCCTGTCATGAGACACAAAGCCTATTTGGAGGCTGCAGTTAAATAGTAATTCCAGAGGCCCTGATAGGTCATGTTTCATGCTATTTAGAAGGCATCCTGGGATATTGTCTGGCCCATTGATGCAGTGTTCTTGGTCTTAGAAATAACATTAATGACCTGTTCCCTAGTGATTGTAGGGGAAGTTACATTTGATGATATTTCCTGAGGGAAAGTTGAGGGGGAGAGAGAGGGGTAAAGTTGGAGCCGAATTTAACAGCCAGGGGGTTTGCTATATTATCTGGCACAGTATATGTGGCTCCATTTACAATGAGCTCTGCACACAATTGTGTATTGCCTTTGAGGTTGTGGACGTAGCTAAAGAATGCTTTGTGGTTGTCCTTGGCCTGGGAGGCCAACCTTACCTCAAATTTGGCTTTGGTAGACTTTATTTGCCCTCTGAGTTGTTTGTTTAGTTCGATGAGAGTACATTTATCCTGTGGGATGCTACACCTCCTAATTTTTGCCATGATTTTCTTCCTTCTGTTATACATCCTATTGATTTTGTGATTCCACCAGGGTGGCTTTTTTTTTTGTTAGTTCTGTACTTCTTCCTGGTAGGTACAGCTGCCTCTATGCAGCTGTTAACATGCTTGTACAAGGTTTCTGTGAACAGTTCTGCACAGGCAGCAGTGTTCTCAGGGTTTATGGGGGCTTGAAATTTTGCCAAGTTCTCACTTAATAGCAGGAGTTAAGCCTTAGAATAGTTTCTGGATATTCCAAGTTTAGCTGGGGTCCAGGTTTTATTTTTACTTCAAAGGAGACCATTTTGTGGTCTGACCTTACAAGGGAAGGTATTACAGTATAGGGTGTGCAGCACTCTTCCATACTAGTGAGGACCAGATCCAGTATGGTTGCACCCCTGGTTGGTGTATTGACTATCTGTTCCAGGGAGTTTGTGCTTACAAAATCCAGCTTCCTGTACGTTTAGTGTCATGTTAGATTCCCAGTTAATAGTAGGGTAATTAAAGTCACTCATGAATATGGTATTGGGTTGGACTGTTAGTATTTCTAATAAGTTTAAATACAAGGTATGGGTTTCTTGAGTCATAGAGGGGGACCTATAGCTTGCAAGGAAGAGGTATTGGATTTTGCCTATAGTGATTTTAACATGGAGCAGCTCAAGTGCATTATCTTGTTTGACTAGCTTTGAAGTATATTTATTTTTGATGTACATAGAGACACCTCCGCCTTTAGTCCCTGTCTGTGATGAAGCTGACCTAAATATGTGTGGAAGGTATTATAACCTTGCACTGTTGGTGTGTTCTCCATGGCTTTAAACCATGTCTCAATGACTACACAGATGTCAGCATTCTCTAGGGTAAAGAGAGCTTCTAGGATGTGGAGTTTTGTGTTTAGACTCCTTTGGAATGAAAGATGAATTAGTACATTAAACAGACCTGTCCTTGTGGAAAATCAGATAAGGATGGCCAACCACGAGAGTTTGCAGCTCAGAGACTCGCCTTGAAGATGCCAGAGCAATAAATAAAATAGTTTTCCAAGTGACGAACTTTAAGTCAGTCTGAAAAGTAGGTTCAAAAGGAGGAATGGTCAATCTTTTAAGAATAAAGTTGAGGAACCAAGGTAGAGGAATTTGCTTTCAAGGAGTGTCCCAAGTACAACACTCCTTTCATAAACTGCTTGAACACAAAAATAGACAAAAGGGGAGGCTCCATGGGTAGACATGCTGAGATGGCTGCAAAATGCACTTTGATAGATGCATAAGATAAGCCATCTTTGAGTAGGTCTCACAAATATTTCATAACCAGAGAGATCTTAATATAAGACTTTTGCTCTGCAGGTAAGGATGTGACAACACCATCCAAACTGTACATACACCATACAATACATTCCCATATATAGCCTCGATAAATTAACATTCTAAAGGCTAGATTAGTAGAAAGAGCCATCTTATTGCCTTTAAGTTCCAGCCATTTTCCCTCTTTATGATGAGCCTTTGGATTTGATGAAACTAAGGGCTTTTTATCTGAGCAGGCAGCTAGGTCAGCACTCAAATCAGAAAAGATAATTGTCATATCCGAGGAGACACTATATTTTCTCTGAGCCTTTTTAGAGACTGTCGGAATAGATACTGGAATCCTATAGGCAGCTCTTTAAACATCTTCCAAGGCTGGTAAGAGAAGGGAATAGCCACAGAATTGAGCATCCCATCCTCTATAAGGTCATATACCATGCCTAGCTCTGAATACTTGTTTGAACTTAAGCTCAGGTTCATCTTCAAAAAATCAGGGTGACTGGACTCGTTAACTAGGACATCAACAATGTCATCATGAGATTTCTCATTATTGTCTGAAACAACAGAAAGGTCTCTAGCTAAACTAGCACTAGAGCCATATAAGGGAAAACAGCCAACAGAATTATCTGTCTGCAGAACACTTAACCAAGGAAGTCACATCAGCCTTATACTTTATAAACAGCTATAATCTGATTATCAGCTGTATGATGAAGCTTCTGTTTCTTTTTCTTGTGAACTTCACTACTAGATAGAATATCTGGGAACAGAGTATTATGTCTGGCAAGAAGACTCTTACCTCAGACTACTCCTGTACCTAAAGGGTTTTGTTCTCCCATACCTGTACTGGGTACTGGAACAGCCCTAGGGGATGTGTCTAAACCCTGTACCATAGTGGCTGGCAAAGCTACACAAGATGGGGCAAAAGGTAAGTGGTCTGCAGGTTGAGCAGTGACCCCCAAAAATAACTAACCATAGTCTGAAACAATTATTTTATTTTATTTTTTCTTTTTTGAAGGAACTGGATTTGATGGGGAGGGCCCAGATTTAAGACCCATCAAGTCAGGGGGGTGGCAGGGGGAGAACACCAACCAGAATAATAAACTGACATTACTGGACAATGTATCACAATAAGCACTTAAAGTTTCTGGTAATAAGGATATTGCTACAGAACTAAACTCTGCCAAACTGTCTTGGTTTCACAAAAAAAAAAAGTTTGAAATGTGTACAAAATTGTTTTACAACTGACAGAACTTAAAGAATTTCTAGTACACAAAGTCTAAACACCAAAGCAACTAATGTGCTAAACCAGTGTTATACTGCCAGAAAATAACATTTAATAGCAATTAAACTATGTTTTCTTATCAGAGGTAATAAATTCTCCACAGTACATTAAAATAACTTCATTCACAGTAAAATCATAATCCGATGTTAGCAATGCACATAGTAGAGCCATGCAAATAGTAAATAATGTATAAATGCTGAAAAACATCCAAGTTCAGCAATATTTTTCTGTCAAAAGGTGAAAATAAAGCAGAGTATAACTGTTAAATATATACCCATACTTCACTGCTTCCTGTAATGACTTACAGTTTTTCCTTTTTATGTTTGAAAAGTTTGTAAAATTCAATAAAAATATATTTGAAAAAAAAAAGAAAAGAAAGCAGAGTAATTCTGACTGCACATGAAAGCCCCTAGAGTCTAACATGCTATGGAATAGACTTCCTATGCATGTCCGGCAGAGTGCCTCACTGGCCCTCTTCAGGAGAAATCTTGATGAGTGGATGGGAAGTAGAAGGGTACTTACGTATTATCGCAACCACATTTCCGCAATGCCTTACTTTGTTATGTTTGTGCGAAAACACCTATGTTTACCTTAAAAGGGGTGTGTAAACAAGTAAGTGTTACTGTCTCACAGTGGGTATGAGGCAGCAAGAGGAATAATGTTAAACGTTTGTACTCATCCCTGGTGTGCTTCCTGTCTTCTGTGAACTCCACAGTGGCACCCACCTTTAGAAATCCTGCATTCCGGATTATGGATCATAACTCATTGGAGTGCACGGGGTTGGATGTATACTTCCAGTTAAGGAAAAATGTGTTTCACTATTTTTAAAGCCAGTAAAGCACTTGGTAAGTTTGGTTTCATAGACGGCGACTAAAAATATCATTACAGAAAAAAGTCAGTGAGTAATTTCTGTAAACCTCCCCAAAGAGAACTCAGACTTAAGAGTGAATTAACGTACCTTCTGAGAGACCAAACTGTAACAGGCATGTGTGACAACTGATCAGATACCTGCAAAAGGAGCTTTGAAAGTAAGTGAGTCACTTTATCTGAATGAGCCATATTCCCCACTTTTTGTCTTGTTGGAAACATGGTGACTTTCAGGATTTGTAACATTAAGGACTGAGAAGCAGTAGTCAGGTGTATAGTTCTGGAAAGGATGCTACCAGGGAAGAGGAATTTTTCCATTATTCCTCTTCCTGTGTGAAAAGCAATCTGAAACAATACTACTTAACACTACACACCGCTTGTTAGGTTTACACACATGGTTTCTTGAAAACTTTACAAATTATGGGGCTTCGGAAGTATGGTTGCGATAATACATAAGTACCGAAAATTCACCCCGGGGATCACTCTAGAGGCTCCACTCGACAGAGGAACTGGGAACTAAGGTTGGATGGCACAATGCCAGGGTAATCCTATGGGCTAGGCTTGTAAAGACTCCAGGGCCATTAGCCTAATACACACCTATGAAACAGCACACATACACCCTGCATTTCTGAGGAAAAATACAGAAATCATTTCCTCAGAAACAGTAAAAACAAGCACTTGTCAAAGACAGAAGCAGAGTAAACACAGCTCATAAGCAAAATTTTTCACAGGAATTACAGTAAACACTGACATAAATAACATATTAAAATAAATATATCTTTTTAAATAAACATAAAAAATAGAAAAAGAATAATAAATCTAATAGCATATTGAGAGGAAGAGGGTCTCCAAATGGGGCATATCTGAGCAGTAAAACAAAAAAGTCAGCACTGGATCCTGTGATGAGTAAGAGGACTTTTTTTTTGGATTACAGAAAAAGACTGAACTCTCAGTTCCTGTTACAGCTGAAGGCTTCCTTCGTAGGATATGCTCAGCCAATCAGCTATCACAAGAAGAAAGAGAGAGGGGAGTCTGAGCTTTTAACAAATAACCCAAAATTACACTGAGACAGTGGGAATGATGAACATCTCACACAAATATTGTGGAACCAGAGGTGTCTAGGCAAGAAAAGGATCCTGGTTCTCATTTTATTTTTATTTTATTTTAGTTTGTTTACTGGGGTAGTACACTGATCACTGTAGACCATTTGCAGGCATAGCCTGGGTGTAGGGTTGCCACCTTTCATCGTGGCTAAAACCGGAGTAAAGCCACACCCCTCGCATAATTAGTAACCCCGCCCCACACCACCCACATTTCACCCATTTTATGATGCCATAATGACATCACATTGCGAGGAATGCCCTTTTTTTCCATTCCTGTTGCCTGCTTTCGGCTGATTTACTATTCTTTTCTGTAAAAAAAGCATAGTAAATCAGCCGATTTACAAACTCCGATAGTCTGTTTCCTTTTTGAAACAGAATACCGGAGTTTGTACAGTGTTTTCTGGACTTCTGGAGAATCAGTTTGATTTCCGGATAGTCCAGAAAAAAAAATGGAGGGGTGGCAACCCTACCTGGGTGAAGAGATTCACACACAAAAAAAGAAAATACAACACATTCACAAACACAGAGTAATTACAGAAATTAGATAATTGCATAGATAATTGATAAATATGTAAACAATATTAGCAGAGTAACTTTACAACTAGAAAATCTTTTCCATTTACCCTTATAAGATTTTCTAGCATGCAGGAATATTCCCTTCCTTGGGAATGAATATGCATTTGTCTTCCAGGCATTTGTGCAAGGAGTTGTGGAACAGAATTTCTTTAGATATCTGTTGTGGATAGACACAAACAAATCTACTTGAGGAGTTCCCCATCTTTGTATCAAATCCTAGAAAATCTCTGGGTTCAACATCCATTTGTGCAAATTAATCTTGGTCCAACTTAACTTGCCTGCAACAACATTTTGCTCTGATGGGACATAAGTAGCCTGCAGGCAAAGTCTGAACTGAGTTGCTAAATCCTAGGCTACTATAGTTAGTCGGCAAAGAAGGGAGGATCAGGTTATCCCAGTTTTTTATATACCACATCACTTTGGTGTTGTCTGTGATTACTAGTAGAGGGTCTGTAACCCAAAGATGATTTAGAGATCTGACAGCATTTATTAGACCTAACATTTCTTTTGCATTTATGTTTTAGTCTGTAGTGTTTGTTCCACATACCCCAAACTTTCATCTCTTTGGAAACTGTGCCCCAAGCAAAGTCTGTGGTTACAGACAGAGTAGGAGCAGAAAGGGGAAACTGGATACCTAGGCTGAGAGATAACTGATCCACCAACCAGAGTATTTCCTTTCTTACAAATCCCAGCAGTGAAATCTGAAATGATAGGGGGCACTGATATAAGTTCAGAACTGTATTTTCCTCATATGAATTCTGGCCAAAGGACCCTTGAGAATTGTAGATGCCATGAAACCCAAAATCTTGAAATACTCCCTGGTAGATGTCAGTGATTTGTTGGAAAATATCAGAAATTGTTCCTTGAAAAATCTACTTTGTCCTGAATAAAAAGAAAAGCCATCATGAAGGGTATATTCAGGAGATATCCCAAGAGCACTGTCCTGTGAGATGGAATGAATGAAGATGTCTCTATGTTCACCTGAAATACCAGACTGAGAAAAAGACTTCTTGCTGAAGCTGGAGTTTCTTGACAGGTTGTAAAAATCTGTAAAAATAAGGCAGTCATCAAGGCATAGGAAAATGTGAATATCCTACAACCTGCAGTGGATTACTAGTAGTACCAGGCACTTCATAAACACCTTAGAGCTGTAGACATACCAAAGGGTAAGGCAGAGAACTGAAAACGCAAACCTGATGGAGAAACTATTAAAAAAACTGTCTGAAATTTTTGGGAACTGGAATGCAAAATTAAGTGTCCTTTAAATCCAGAGTTACCAAAAACTGAGAAGTGGAATGAGTAGCAACAAAGACTGTAGAGAGAACATTTTGAATCTTGTGACTTTAAAGTGAATTTTGAGAAAAGAAAGGTCTAGGGCAAGTATCCAGGTTCCTTCTTTCTTTGGCACCAGAAATATTCTTCAATAAAGTAGTTTCCTTGTTTGATCTTGGGGAACATGATTTATGACCCTCTGAAGTAGCATTTGCTCCAGTGTTAGAGGAAAGAGGGAGGTGTGACTGGATGGATATGGATGAATCCCATGAAAAATGAGGAAGGCGTTTTGAATGATTCTCAGAACCCAAGGGTCTGAAGTTATGTGGTACCACAGAGGGAAGTGAAGACCTAGACTTTGGGACAGTTTTACCAAAGTGTCAGTGTAGGGAGGGAGAAAAGTATGAAGGGACATATATTCAGTCTGCTTTTTTCAGATTAATCTTGGCTTTGGGAAGATTCTCCAAACCTTTTTGAACTTCTCTGCCATTGCTTCTTGAAATGTTACATTGCCTGTCCCTTGATGAGACTGTTTACTCTGTTTCCTGTAAAAAAGATCCTGAACTCTAAGGAACAATCCCATTATATTTTTGCAGTGAGGGTTGAAAAATCTGAATGACACAATGGAATTAACTTTCCTCACAGTTTAATTCAACTCTTAGGTAGTTGTTCTCCCTATAATATGGTTCCAATTTTGTGTAGGTACCAGAAACCTGCTTGTACTTTATAAAACTTTCATTTCCTTGCCTTGGAATCAAAGGAAGAGAAAGCTTACTCACTTTATTTTTAAGCTTAACATCTCACACAATTTTCAGAAAAATTTGTCTCGGTCTGCATGATGAACACAGACACAAAGAAATCTGTAGTTTATCATTTCAGGTACTGCTGAAAATTTTAGGGCAGTTAGTCCTGCTGATGTCAGGAGGTCTGCAGCTGCTGTAAAAAAGACAGAGGTGTGAAACTGTTTTCCACTGTCTTTATTTCAGATTGGAAAACAAAACAGTGATTCACAGCAGCTTCCAATGTCGCCATGCCTTTCATAGCAAAAGAGAGGAGTTTGGTCAGTCTAGGCTTCAAAGGCAGTTGTCACCTCTTCTAACAAATTTACATAAGCAAGGAAGACAATTGACATATGAACTGATTGTGAAGACTAAAAGCACAACAAAAAGAGCAGACGAGAAATGACTGAAGTGTATGAAAAGCAGCAGTTCCTGTGCAACACTGGGAAAAGCAACGGGAGAAAATGGGCTTGTCAAAGTACACTAGAATGTTTCTTAAAACTATTAACTTCCTAAGACTGTGAGTTGGTGGAGAAAACAGATGATGAGTAGACACTCTTGAATTTGTGCTGTACCTTTTTTACCATTGTACAATGAAAAATGAAGACTATGCGCAGCACATTGTGAATGGAGCATCTTTATTTGACAGTCATTGTTTGTATCATTGGTATTGCCTGTGTTGTTCATATTGGCCACCAAATCATTGTTTTCTAGTTTGACAACTCTGGAATTTGCCAGAGGTAGAAAGACATAAAAGTGGGTGGTCAGACAACTGCCCGTCTTTAGACATAAGAATTCCTAACGTAGCTATGCACATCATTTCACAAGAAATGTTTACTTGGCATACAGTAAACTGGGGAACCATGCAAAGGGCAAAACATATACAGACTACAAACAAATGTAAAAGAGTACATGAGCAAGAGGATATCATTCATAATGTAACTTCATATGGTCAGCTGTGGGGAGGTGCAGAAAATGGACTGGAAAAGACAGGAGAAAATAAATATTTTACATATTAAACATATCATCACTGCAATTATGACTGACAGAACACATTACAGAAAAAGATTAATATGCAGTGAAAAACTATGAATTTCTTTGGACACTTACTGATACCCACAGCCACAACAGGTAATAAGAGACTGAAGAAGCATAACATAGAAACAGTACTGTGATAGCTGCAATGTGTACTGAAAAACATAAATAAAGGAATGAGGCATAGATTCATACAAAGTTGCTAACCATGCAGTCCATGAGACCATTAGGGAGTCTAGCACATATTCCCAATTGCCGCGATGCAGTGCCTAGTTAAATGACTTGGTCACATAGTAGGAAAGTGAAGATACAAAGATTCAAACCATGTACTCTTAGCACCGGAATTAGAACTTTAGTCCTCTGCACTTGCTACCAGACATATCACAAGTTCAGTTAGAGGAACCGGAATGGGTTGCTGCATGCCTCAATTCACTGATGGTTGTAACCACCATGAGTGCAGTTTTCTGTAAAGGTACACAGAGTAATGTCTAAGTCTTACAGATCCCAGAGTATAAGTAGTACTTGTGTCATTATCAAGGACTTGGTTTGAGGCAGAGTGATTTTACATTAACAAATCAGTTAATGAGCAGAATAACATTAAAAAAGACAAACATAATGCCAGAAGATAATTGTGCTACAAAAAAAACAAAAAAAGTAATCCAGAGGCAATGAATACAAAATTGGTCATATTTGGCTGTAGAATTACAGACCAGCATAGTAAGCAGAAAAGAGCATGCAATTAGGCAATTAGTTATAAAACAAATGCAGCTGATAAAGAATTTCCTACAATCTTCAGCCCCCCCCCCCAAAAAAAAATCTTCCCACTGCTAGGACTGGGGAATTGAATTATTTTCCAATCCCTTCATTTTACTGTCATTATCAAGGAGTCAGGTCTGTAGAAGAATGATTTTCCTGTACTTTAACAAACCACCATATGAGAAACTCAATGAGAAAAGAAGGAAAATAAAATGCAGTAAGACATCTGTGCCTCACAAAAAAGTAATTATCCAAAGTTAAGGAATAGAAAGTTGGTCATATTTTGTTGTAGACTTAATAATGGCAAAGAAAGAACATGACAGTAGTTATCAAACAAATGAAAATAAAACATTTTCTACAACATTCAGGTAAAACAAATAAATAAATAAAAGTAAAAATATTTCCACTGCAGGCACTGTGGAACAGAATTATTCTCAAATCTCTTCCTTTCCAGTAGCAGCTGTCACATATGCAACTGCAAGCATCTCTTAGTGCAGTGACAGTTTTGACACCTCAGAAATAATGTTGGGGAGGTGACTGTCAATTCATCTTGGACAGCAAAAGGATATGTCGAATAAAGGCCTATAATTTAGCTGCTTTTTTGGTTGCAGCTATATAACTACTTAGTATAGTGTAAAACTGGCTCTGAGACAAACATAAATGAGAGTCATTCCAAGGGAAAAAAAGAAGCAGTCCTGTTACAGGTGTACAATGTGGCAGTGGCTGACACTAATCCCATTATATATCAAAGGCATGGGAATACACCACTGCTTCCTTATGTCTAGCATGACTTATATAAAGCAGACTTGAAATAGGTTGTGGGAAAGAGAAAAGGTTGAATTAAAACTAGATGATGCTGATATGTTAAGCCCCAATAGCAGCCATTTGAGGAAAAAAACATTAAAATTCTATAAGAAGCATTCATAGTGACTTTAAAGTGCCTGTTATTCTTAAAGTGTATTAGTTCTGGTTTAAGCACTTGGGCTTCAGGCCAGTTATTTTACATTAAGAAGGTTTGTGGTCTGCACTCTTGTGGGAGAAGAGGCTAGACTCTGCCCTTCTGAGCTGGGAATTTCTGATTAAAGGTTTATAGTGCCTGAATATTTGAACTGTATCTTACTGAAATTGGTACACCTTGTTTGCTGTAGCACAGACTAGATCCAGGCCTGCTGAATCTAGCTTTGTTTATATGCTTGTTGTTTGTTTGCTTGTTATTTCCCTGGAACGCTAATTCCACCTAATACGCGGCTTCTCAGCGCTTCTGTGGATCACTAGTGATATCTGCATTGCTTACTGTACTTATTTCCTTGTTTCACTTGAAAGAAAGTTACTGTTTGTCGTTTTGCATTTAAGTTACCTGTAACACATTGCACTTAAGTTACCTGGCACTTGCTCACTAAAGCAATTATATAAGTCAGCACTAAAAATTAAAAGCACTACACCCTCACTCCCCACTGGCCCTGGTTTTCAATTATTAAGGAATTCCCAATATTATTCTAGCATGTCCAAAGGTCAGTTGTCAATCTCCTCTCGGTCCAGCTGGTGAATCTGGGAATCTTGAGGCAATGTTACAACTGCCTCATGTACACAGACAACCCTCTCCTCCTCCCAACAAATTCCAACACATGTGAGAGATGCAACCAGATAGCCAAACTGGAGGCTAAGCTCTCTCAACTCAGTACTGGCATAACCAGTCAGGAGGAGAAGGAAACCACACTCACTACAATTCCAGTCTCACATAGACCTACCACGACAGCAAACCAAACACATAATCACACAAAAACATACTCGGAGGCTCTAAATAAAGATCTGCTGAAGCAGCAGAGACCTCCAAAGCAGACACCCAAGCAGCCGCTACCCCAAAACAAAACACGTGCAACACATATCTCACAAAGCCAGTGTGCCAAACAGTCACAGCCCTTAAGACTAAACAACACACCTGATACACTTGTAATAGGTGACTCTATCATCAGGCACACTGACGTCCCGCTCACCAGGCTGAACAAGGAAAGGGTCACGGTGAGCAGCCTGTCAGGCGCTAGGATCCGCCACATAACACAAGCACTCAGGTCACTCCAAGGCAAGTACAAATATGACTCAGTCATTGTCCATGCTGGTGTGAATGACCTGAGACGTACCTCCCTGGACTACATGAAAAGAGACATAAAGGAGCTCTCTGAGCATGTATCCCAGGCCGGTATGACCCTGACCTTGAGTAGCATCTTACCCTCACCAAGAATGATGCCACAATATGAAGACAAGATGATCAATTTCAACAATTGGCTTAAGTACTGGTGTCATTCAAAGGGGATCCAATGCCTGTCAGCTTGGGATAATATGCTCAACAAGCCACGATGCTTCGCCAGGGACGGCTTGCACCTGTCACCCCTGGGCTTTCGGATATTGGCAAAGGCTCTTGCTACCCCCATAGTGCCTTTTTTAGGCAAGGCTCAAAAGACAAACCCACCTCCATAGGTATCACAAGGGATAAGAAACTAAGAGTAATGCTACTCAACGCCAGAAGTCTAAACCTCAAGATGCACGCACTCGAAACTCTCCTTAGCATGGAGAACATCGATATCTGTGCAGTAACAGAAACCTGGTTCAGGGCTCCGAGAGCACCCCAGCACTACCAGGTTATACCTCATACCATGCTTTTCGGCCCCAAAACTTGGACCGAACCACAAAAGGAGGGGGAGTATCGATATTCATCAAAGATACCCACACCTCCAGGTTGGTGGCAAAGCACGAAGCATCAGAGAATATCCATGTGCAACTAACAGTGGGTAAAACTGCCTTCCAGTTTATAGCCTGCTACAGACCACCCTCCCAAACCCAGGAACCCCACTCGGCCTTCCTGAGAACACTGGAAAATATGAAGGTCACTCCAAACACCATTATATTGGGCGACTTCAACTACCCAAACATAGACTGGGAGCATTACTCTAGCTCCAACACCCTAGCCCAAAGGTTCCTAGAATTTATAAACTCAAATGCTATGGAACAACTTGTTACCACTCCCACAAGAGGGGAAAACATACTGGACCTGATCATCACCAACATGGGGACTCTATGCTCCAGACCAGAAGTGTATCCCTCACTGGTAAGATCAGACCATAAACTAATCTCACTGGATATTCACATCCCGACCCCACCCCCTGCCCAGAAAACCACAGTGAAAAACTTCTCTAAAGCAAATTTCACACTCCTCAAAACTGAGGTGGAATCCTTCAAAGCCCCCGGGCCTGTGGAAAATACGGGCCAGACCGCAGAATCCTTTATAAACGCATTCTATGAACACCTTCAGGAATGCATGGATCATGCGATCCCAAATAAAACCAAGACCCAATCCTCCAAAGGCAGACGTCCTGTCTGGTGGACCCCAGCCATAAACAAACTATACAATAGAAGGAGGAAGCTACTAAATGACAGAGCAAAATCCCAAAAAGGGAAGGCATCACTGATCAGTATTAGCAAAAAACTACGGGCACACATAAAATTGTCCAAGGCCAGCTTCGAGAGAAAAATTGCACAGGACACTAAGGATAATCACAAGGCTTTCTTTAGTTATGTTAGGAACCTGGGTGGTAATTCCCAGATATGCTCAGAATTCGTCCAAAATGACAAAAAATACACCGAACCCACAGACATTGCCAACATCCTAGCTCCATAGGTTCATAGTTCATAGGTTAGTACTAGGCTAACTGCCCTTGCGAGCCATTTTAAGCTTAGCCAATTATCCCTTGTGAGACTCAAACCCTGCACCTTGTGTTTGTAAGGCAAACACCTTAACCATTAGGCCACTTTCCCAACCCCGCAAACTTCTCCCCCCCCCAACCAAAAGGGCAAATATCTATCCCAGCAGAGTGCTGCCCCCCTGACATCTCAGATGCTCAGGTAAGAGCCGCCCTCTCCAAAGCACAAAACACAGCATCAGTGGGACCAGATGGTGTCCCGGGCTGCATCCTACATGAACTCCAAGAAGAGCTAAACCCAAACATAAAACTACTGTTCAATCTCAGCCTTACTACAGGATATGTGCCCAAAGAGTGGCGTACAGCAACAGTGGTCCCTCTCCATAAAGGTGGTGCCTCAACGGATCCTGGAAACTATCGCCCCATAAGCCTGACTAGCTTGGTCTGCAAAGCTATGGAAAAGATCATCATGGACCTCATAAATAAAGATATTGGGGACCTACAAACACTGGATCCTACCCAGGTCAGCTTTGTTAAGGGCAGATCCTGCCTCTTAAACCTGGTTGATTTCTTTGAAACAGTCACCAAGGCCATTGACGAGGAGAAGGTGGTCCACACAGCCTACCTGGACCTCGCAAAAGCCTTCGATACAATACCCCACTCGGGCATTATAGATAAGCTCACCAGCTTAAATATAAACCCCTATGTCACTAGATGGATTGCAAACTGGCTCAAGGACAGAACCCACATGGTTAGAATTGCTGGAGCCATGTCAGACTCCAAACCAGTTACAAGTGGTGTCCCACAAGGCTCAGTCCTGGGACCTCTCTTGTTCGGTATATATTTCTCGGAGGTACAGGCCAACACGGAAGGACTGTGGCTGACCAAGTTCGCAGATGACTGCAAACTGGGCGCCATAATCGACTCTCCAGCCGACACAAGCATCCTCCAAAAGGGCCTCATAGAAACAGACAACTGGTGCCAGAGCCATGGCCTCAACCTAAATGCCAAAAAGTGTATAGACATTCCCTATGGCAAAAACAAAGTGCCCACAAATTACCACATAGGTGGTAATCCATTAAGTACAGAAGAAGTAATTAGGGACCTGGGGACCCAAGTTGATAGCAATCTCTCATTTGACAACCATGTGGCCAAAGTGGTTAGAAAAACATTTTATATAGCCCACCTAATCATGAAGGGATTCACATCTAGATCAGGGGAGGTCATTGTGCCTCTTTACTCATCCCTCATCAGGCCCATAATTGAGTACAATGCCCCTTTTGGGATGTACCTTACCAGACACCTGCAGCAACTGGAAAGACCCCAAAAATACCTCACCAAGAGGATCAAAGGGCTCAAACAAATGCCATATGCTGCCCGGTTAAAGAAACTCCAGCTCTACTCAGTGGCATACCACATGTTCAGAGGCGATCTGTGCCTGACGTATAAAGCCATGTCCAACCCGGAATTAATGGACATGCTGCACCTCAGAAAATCCAAATCCCATTGAGCTACGCGCTCGAGAGACTTGAACCTCAGCACTGAAATAAATAGGACATGCTGGAGGGACAGATTCATAACCCAGAGGCTCCCTTCACTCTGGAATAAAATCCCAGTCCAGGTTAGGCAGAGTCCCTCATTGACTCTCTTCAAGAGGAATCTTGATGAGTGGATGGGAGATCGTAGGTTTACCCGGGTATCACTTCTGTGTCACTGTTAGACAGAGGCACAGTATACTAACCTCGAAAAGGGCATAGCAAAATAAATTTAAAATGGGTGGCGAAAGCCAAACACATTCTGGCTAGGCTTATAAATGCCCTAGGGCAGATAGCCTAGTATGAACCTATGAACCTATGAACCTAAAATAGATCAGAAAACAAAGCTGGGTGAAAAAAATTAGTTCTAAGGTAGAGTTGTTCTTTAAGGACCTCAGCAGTGGACAGGCCAAATAATGACTCTGTAGCTAACGGAAAATTCAGAATCTCAATGTTGCCATCAGCATCATTATTATTTATACCTTTTTTCCCATTTTATACATGAGTTTGGAGTGTTGCATCAAGGTCACTATCTGGCTTGATTCAATGTCACTGTCTTATCTTCTTTGACAGTTATGCTTGAGTGTCAGAGGTCTTCTCTTACCCAATCCATCCATCTCTTTGTTGGACACTCCCATTTCCTCTTGCCTTCTTCCTGTCTGTCCCAAATCTTCTTCACCAGATTATCTACTGCTTTCCTGCACAGGTGTCCAAACCACTATAATCTATTCTCTTTGACTTTCTGTGTGATTGGAGCTACTTGGGGTTCTGCACTGATGTCCTCATTTCTTCGTCTGTCCCACTGTGTGCATCCAACCACCTGTGTCAGGCACTTCATCTACATCACTTCTAGCTTCCTTAATTGCTCTGCCTTCACTGCCCAGAATTCGCTACCATACAGTTGTACTGGTCGTATCACCATTTTGTACACCTTACATTTCAGCATCTCTGGCATTCTTCTGTCACACACTAACTACCCCAGCACTCTGTGCCTGTTGGGTGCAACCCCACTGGTTCTAGCTTTTACCTCTTCATTCAGACATCTCTTCTCCTCAGTCACCCCTCTCAGATACCTGAAGCTATTAGCCTGTTCCACTATTTTCCCTTATATCTCAGTTTTTAGCTTCTTATGATTTCCCCTTTGGCAACCTTTACAACTGTCTTATCTGTACTTAGGTTCATTCTGTGTGCTTTCAGTTTTGTATTCTATTCCCCTATCAATTGCTGAAGTTCTTGTTAAGAGTCTTCCTGTAATGCCACATAGGTTCATAGGTTCATAGATTTGTACTAAGCTAACTGCCCTTGCGAGCCATTTTAAGCCAAGCCAGTTATCCCTTGTGAGACTCAAACCATGCACCTTCTGTTTGTAAGGCAAACACCTTAACCATTAGGCCACCCTCCCAACCATGGTAGCTTTGTTGATATGTCCTCTCTGACCTGTTTGCTGATCTAGTCCCTTATCAGTATGGACAGCAGTGGGCACTTTGCTGAACTCTGATGCACACCCACTTACATTGGGAATGTTAAGTCTGAGCACTGTTCATACTTGTGTCACTGGGTCCTTGTACATAGCCTGCACCAATTTTACCAATGTTTCTGGTACTCCAAACCACAGTACTGCCCAAATCAGCTTTCTTGGAACCTTGCCATATGCTTTCTTCCAGTCTGGGAATGTTCACTTGGACTCTTACCTCATCTCTACTTTCTCCTCAACTATTTGCCTCACTGTAAACATCATGTCAGTTGTACTGCATCCTGATCTGAATCTGAACTGCTCATCTCCCATCTTACTTTCTGCTAGTCTGTGATATTTATTTATCAGTCACTCTCCAGAACTTTCAAGCAGTGTGACAGGAGTTTGATAATGTCTACTGCTCACAGTTGTGAATGTCCCCTTTGTTTTTATACACTGTATGCTTATTCTCCCATCATCTGGGATATACTTTTTCTCTCCATACTACTGTGAGTACCCTCAGAAGCAATTTCTTCCCATCTCCCTCAACATTTTGATCATATCTGCCATGATCTAATATAAGCCTGCTGCTTTTCCTGACTTAATTTTCCTTAGTGTTGTTCATATGTCTTGTAAGGTGGACTCCTCTTTTTCTTTCATTACAGGCTGTGTCAAAAATGGTACAGCTTCTGTGGGGTTTTCTTTATTCAAAAGCTGTGGGAAGTGCTCTTTCTATATGCTGTGGGAAGTGCACTTAAAGCAACTTCAACAAAAAATTAATAAAATAAAATAAATAAAATAAAATGCATCTTTGCTGTTCTGTAGACTGCTAAGCAGGTAGTTGCTGGCATTAAGGTTGCCACCCATCCCGTTGTCAGTGGGACACTCACGGGTTGAGCTGCCTCATCCTGTTGCCTGCTGTGTAAAGTTCATAGGTTCATAGGTTCATACTAGGCTATCTGTCCGAGGGCATTTACAAGCCTAGACCATAGTTTTGTGGCTTACGCCACCCCTTTAGTATGGGGAACTATACCCATTATTTTGCTGTGCCTCTGTCGAGCAGTGACACTGAGGTAATCCCTGGGGTATATCTGCGATCTCCCATCCATTGGTCAAGATTTCTCTTGAACAAGGCCAGTGAGGTGCTCTGCCTCACATATACCGGGATTTTATTCCACAGCATAGGGAGTCTTTGGGTGATGAATCTATCCCTCCAGCACGTTCTATTAATAGCCATGTCGAGGTTTAAGTCTCCCGCCCTTGTGGCTCTGATGGATCTAGATTTTTTGAGGTGAAGCATATTCATCAAATCTGGGTTTGACATGGCCTTGTAGTGTGACTTGAAAAGTCCCGCTTTTCAATCGCACTGAATTGTCATGGAAAAGCCACAACTACTTCTGGCTTTTCCACGGCAATTCAGTTACGTCACCAAATCTGACCTGCAGGCAAAGCTGCTGCCTGTTAGGTCCGGGTGCTTTAATTCGTGCAGCAACTGGCTGCAATTCATGAAAGGGGTGAAGATTGGGGCAGGAAGAACCCTGCAAAGATCATGGCTGTAGGAGCGCTTTGTTCTAAGCGCTTCTACAGCCACTTAAAAAATGCCCGAGATTTGTTTTTTTTGTTTTCTAATGAGCCATCTATCCATCCAACCAGCCAGCCATCCATCCATCCATCCATCCATCCATCCATCCATCCATCCATCCATCCATCCATCCATCCATCCATCCATTCATGCAGCCAGCCATCCATTCATGCAACCAGCCATCCATCCAGACAGGCATCCATTCATTCAGCCATCCATCCATCAAGCCATCCATTCAGTCATTCACCCATCCAGATGCTACTCCCACCAACCAGCTAGCCACTCCAGCAGCCAGCCAGCCAGTCAGCTAGCCACTCCAGCAGCTGCAGATAGCCACTGCAGCAGCCAGCCAACCAGCCACTCCAGCAGCCAGCTAGCCAGCTAGCTAGCTACTCCAGCAGCCATCCGTCATACCCATAACAGCACCTCCTTCACTGCTCCTGTGGTGATGTCATGGTAGAGGGTGTGGACAGTGTCATATTGGCCACACCCCCATGTCCCACTTTGGCCCGTTTAATAGGTGGCAACCCTAGCTGGCATCCCTTATGAAGGGTGTCTGTTAATTATCTTCTTTATTTTTCTGTCTTTGGCTTGCAAACTGATGTAGTTTATTTGTGTCATCTGCTGAACATACCTCTCAACCTCTTAGTGCAAGAAATGTGGATAAAGTCATAGTTGAAAGTGGGACAAAGGCCAAAAAATAGGGACAAGTTTTAAATATTGCTGCTACAAACTTAGAAAGTTGATAGAATAGCAGGTTTTGCATTAGCATGAATTTTCGAAAGGACATGAAGTCTGAAACTCAAACGTATGCCATTATTTTCTAACTTAAGTCTTTAATGATTTGCTTCTAATTTGCCATAAAACAATTTTATAAAAAATGTGCCAAAAATATGGGGCCAGAATCGAGACATTCTGCAAAAATTTGCACAGTTGAGAAATATGCTGCTGAGTCACTTTCTAGGAGCTGACAGAGTGCCTCTGATGCCTTGTTTTTTTTACTATGGTGACTGCTCTCTTGGACTCCTTGTTAGTCAGCCAGTATTCCTTTTTAGCCATCTTTTTTGTCTCCCACTTTTTTCTGAACTCCTTTTTTCATGATTTCCTGGGCTTCTGCATTCCACCACCAGCTTTCCTTATGTGTCTTATTTTCATACCTGGCTCAGCTGAACATCTGTTCTTTGGTCCTCACACATACTGCTTTGAGACACTGCCATTCTTCCTCAACTCCACCTATCTCCTCTTCATCCTGAGGTTCTAGAATCCCAAATATTTCCTTGAAGCCTTGGCATTTCTCTCCAGTAAACTACCAGATCTTCAACTAAGCCTCTGTTGACCATAGAGCCTTCTCTGGCCACCGCTTGCAGCTGATTGTGGCAACTGGTAGTTTATGCTGTGGGCCAATTGTTTCACTGGGAATGACTTTACATTCACTGATTCTACTCCAGTGCCCATTCCTTACTAGGATAAAGTCTACTGGAGTTGCATGTTGGCCACTGTTGTATGTGATCTTGTTACTGTCACTCTTGCTGAAACATGTGTTGGCCACCATCAAACCATTTGCCACACAGAAGTCTGAAATGGTGTCTCTTTCTTTATTCCTATTGCCCCACGTCAGACAGTTCTCATATTCTGTTCTGTCTGTCCCAATATGTGCATTCAAGTCCCCCTGAATAACACCAACTCATGTTGTCATGCTTTAGCTAGTAGATCCTGCAGCTGCTCCCTGAATGTACTTTTTTTCCTCACCATCAAAACCCTGCTGTGGAGCATAGGCTGAGATCATGAATACTGCCCTATCCTTACAAAGGAGCCTAACTGCCATGAGTCTGTCACTAATTCTGTTGACATCCCTCACTATTTTCTGCAACCTCTCCCTCACTACATTTCCAATGCTATTTCTAGTTTGTCCTCGCCCTGAGTAGTAGGATCTGCATCCCAATCCAAGTGGCTTTGCTGCTCTGCCCTTCCATCTTGTTTCCTAGATACAGAGAATGTCCAGTCTCCTCCTCCTTACCATCATGTCATCCACTTTTAAGTTGTGTCCTGTTAGCAAACAACACTGAGTGTAGCAATTCTTAGTTTGGCAGGTTGATTGGCTTTATATACAGATTTCACTCAACAGAACTAGCCCAGGTAACCCATGCTGGACAACTGGATACCAGCTGGCCAGTAGCTTATTGATCCAAGGTTTCTGTGCTTTATGGCAGGCACACACTGACCAGTAGAGGCGTGTATACACTTCCCACCATCAGCATGGGTTCCTGGTATAGGTCAGAGTAGGTTGCTTCCTCAACTCACTTATCACAGGCAAATACCCATGTCCATTTTTGGTGACATCAGTCAATGTGACCAAATCACCTAGAGCTACTTTTTATATTGTGAAGTGACTAAACTTGACATGGAGCACTGTCTTGTGATCTGTGTTCTCTTGGCTAGAGGATACTGCATACCACAGTTCATGCTCAAAGCAGTTGGTCTATACAACTCTTTCCCAGCAGGCACCATCTAGAGTCTGCACTGCTGCCCACAGAAGCATCACTCATTAGTGGCTGAGGAGAAGAGGAAGGTGGCCTGAAGACTGAAGACTCCCATATAACTCTGTTCTTCTTCTGAATGGGGGAGGGAAGAACCAAAGAGCCAGAAACATGGTCCACAGTCTATCAAAAAATGGGCCTGAGAAGTGGTAGTGGTGCCGTGAAGATTTGGTGGCACATCCTAACTGGAAATTTGACGTTCTGAGGTAAACATTTTAATGGCAGCCTCTAAAACCTCTAGTCCTAGCCCCTAGCTATAGTTTCTGACACAAAAGTAAAACTGTTTTATGGAAAAAAATAATAATTTAAAGGGAAGTTCCCTACAGGGACTTCTAATTGAAAATATAAATTTAAAGGTCATATTCTTTAATGACAACCACTAAACACATCAGTTCTATTCCCTTACAATATTTTCTGACAGAAAGAGTAACTTTTATTCACAAAAATTGATAAAGTGGAAAGTTTTCTCCCCAACAGGGTATTTATCTGTTCGGCTTTGGTGAAGCACTAACAGAATGTTGATCACTGGAAGCCCACAGGGAAAAATGCACTTCAATGGCAAGAAAGTTCTGAACATTTTGCATCTTAACCACAGACTTTATACCCCTCTCCTAGAGGTGTTCAGTGGTTAGGGCACATGGAAGATGCCCTTAAGTTTCGGATGTTGGCTGGTTGTTATATTGCTGGCAGGATATAAATCGTATAGCTTACTCTACTGCAACAGTGATCTAATGATGAGCATAATTTATGTGACTTATTATTTTTTAACATGACCCATTATTAAGCCTTTGCTTTGGGTCATGGGGGATAGAGATTTGAGTTATTGGTTAATAGGAGGTGAAGGGGTGGTAGAATTTTTGATATACTGTTAGCCTGGGGCCTGTTAATGTTTGGCTGAGAGTTAGGGTGTAGGATTAAAACTTAAGGTTTACACCCCAGGCTACATTTTGTTTAATTTCTCCAAGTCTTTTGGGTTTCTAATACCATGATGGGAATGGACCCCAAGTAAGATTAAAGTTTATGAAATTAGTATTGTTTCAATCTTTGATGTCAGCCAGAAGTGCTCTTCGCAGCATCCGCAATGTGCCCAGTAATGACTCCTTCTGCAATTCATATAGATTTACATGTATTGGTAATATATCTAAATATGATTGTAGATTCTTTTTATAAGACCCGTTGCTCCTACTACTATTGGAACTGCCTGGGTATCTTTCTTCCACATTGCTGTCATTTCTGCCTGCAAATCCTGATATTTTATGAGGTTGTGTCTCTCTGTACACAAGACACTGTAATCACTGTGTGTGGTGATTTCAATGATCAATGCTACTTTTGTCTTCTTTTCATGGACCACTATATCTGGTTTTCTAGGATCTATAATTTGAACTGTGGGTAATGGCTGATCTCATGTGATGTAGATTTCATCATTTTCTATGATGCTTTGTGGCTCGTTTCCAGTGTTTTTCAGCCACTTCGATACCACAATGTTTGCACAATCCCCAGTGCAACAGTCTTGCCACATTATTATGTCTTTCAGTATATAGTCCTTCTGCCATTAGTATGTCACAGCCAGCAATGAGGTGTGCGACTGTTTCCAATTCGGTTTTACAAAACCTACATTTGTCTGTTTCTCCCACATGTTCAGTGGACTTTGTAAACCAGCATATACATAGCCCACTATCTTGGGCTGCCAATATTAACCTTTCATCTCTTGGTTTGAATTCACCTGTCCTTAACTATTCCTGCATTCGTTCCTGATCAACATGAGGTTCTTCCAGATGTTTTCTATACTTGCAACTATATTTATGCATTTTCCACATTTCTTGCCTTCTCATCTGGTCTTTCACCTTATATTCTTTCTTTTGGTTTTTGGCACATTCAGTTGCTGTCTGATTTTTATCTACTTCTGGTCTGATGTCCGTTCCTGCTTGACACTGATATGCTTCTGCTAGATTAAGTAGAGAAGTCATCTTAGATTTATTCTCCTCATGTTTCAAAACTTTTACTACATTTGGGTCTTGTGAGGTCAGCGGATATGTGTGGAGTCCCCCAATTGCAGATCAAAACATGTAATCTATTTCAAGGAGGCACATCCTTCCTTCGGAACAGGGAATATATAATCCTGGTATGCACTGAGTTTTATAAATCATTTGGTGAGCATGAAGCATCCTTCTTGTTTTCCTGTCTAATCTATCCAACACATTTTGGGGCCAGTCAATCATTCCAAAATGGTACATTAGGACAGGAAGAGCAAATTGGTTTATAGCTTGGATTTTGTTCCTAGATGTCAACGCTGTTTTCAGGATTAATTTAAGTCTTCTAAAATATTCCTTCATAGGTTCATAGGTTAGTACTAGGCTAATTGCCCTTGTGAGCCATTTTAAGCCTAGCCAATTATCCCATGTGAAAATCAAACGCTGCACCTTGTGTCTGCAAGGTAAATGCCTTAACCATTCTGCCATCCTCCCACCCTAAAAAAATAGCCTACAGCACCTGGTATTCTCAGGCGGTCTCCCATCCAAATACTAACCAGGCCCGACCCTGCTTAGCTTCCTAGACTAAGTTTTATTTGCATTAGTTCATGTTTTATTGTTGATCATTCATCATTTCCCACATATTTATATACTCTCTCTTGCTCAAGTTCTTTTATATCACATTCTTATCCCAAGCTGATGTTTTCTTGGTGCTGCAGTTTTCCTGTTTTAAAGGTTGCTTTTGCAATGGACGGAATTGAGGAAAGTATATTTTGTTACTGTTTTTAATGTGTTAAGTCAGGAAATAGTTGATATTATTAAATATTATTGGTCATTTCTTTTTGAGGGTGAAAGTTGTGTTAAGAATTTATGTAAAATCCCTTTGATATCTTTTAAGAAAGGCAGGAGCATTAAAGACATAGTGGTTCATAGTTTGTTTTGTGCACCTAAAGAAGGTCCTGATAGAGTGATAGGGACCTTGGGCTCCCGTCTTTGCTAATTATATTATGTCATACTGGGAGCAACAATTTGTGTTTCAGAGTGTATTTAAACCAAACATTATTTTTTATACAAGATTCTTGGATGATTTGTTTATTTTATGGAAAGGCACGGAGGTGGATCTTGAGCATTTTTAGGCCTATATAAATGAAACAGTTAATTTTCTGAAATTTACACACCAACATAGTAGGGAAACTATTGTGTATTTGGATGTTGAGTTATTTATTACTGAAAGGAATGTTATAGAATCAAGAATTAATTGAAAGCAAACCTTCTCTGACTCTTATTTACAGTTTACAAGCGCACATCCACTATTTCAAAAAAAGTCCATAGTTAAAGGACAATTGGTTAGAGCGGCCCGGATGATCAGTTCCAATGTTAATTTTAGTGAAAAAGTAAAGTTCATTTTGAATATGTTCAAAGTAAGGGGATATCCAGAGGCCTTACTAAAGGAGATTGGTCCGGAAGTTTTGGATAAACGTGAAAAGGGCTATTATAAACCAATTTTGATTTTTGGAAAGGATGGTAACAGTGCTGTGACTAAAAAAAATGGAGTCTATAAGTAATTTAGGTTTTGTTATTTGTTTTAACCAACACGTGCAAAAGATAGTTGACATTATTTATAATAATTGGGACATTTTGCAATTTGATGTGAATATAGCCCAAAAAGTGGGCAATGGGCCAAAAATAGTCTATAAAAAGGGCAGGTCCTTTAAAGACATTTTTGAAGGGACAAAGATAAATAGTACCTTCAGCTCAAATAGAGCAAAAGGGAATTTTAAATGTCAACATTGTAATTTTTGTCCACATAATTTGGAGACTGGGGATAAATTTGTGTTAAATGGAAGGACTCTTAGGATTTATGGACATTATAATTGTGGTACCACTAATGTGGTTTATCTGGCCAAGTGCTTAATGTGTCCCACTTTTTATGTGGTAAAAATGGTTAGACCATTCAAGAATAGGATAAGAGAACACCTATCGGATATTAAACACCGCAGGTTAACTAACGCATTGGCCAGACATATTCAGCAAAGAGGTGACCATATCTTTCAATTTATTGTGATACAGCATTTAACTAAAGATCCAAAGAGAGAGTTTTAGATGTCCATTTGGACATGTGTGAATTGAGATGGCAGCTCAGACTTGATGCTGCCAATTGCCCTGGTTTAAATGAGGCTATCAGTATTTCTAGTGTTTTAAAACTGAAACATATATTAGGTTGAGATATTGGGCACAAATTTTTTTTTTAAATATTTCCTTATTATTAACACAATCTATGTCCCTATCAGTGACACATATTATATTATACATATGCATTCCTTTCATATTAGGTGTTAGGTATTTAAACTTATTGTCTTAAATATTATATTTATAATATTGTATTTAATTTATAATTTAAAGTTTGCATAGTATAATTTATTGGAAAGCAATTGCTGGATTTTTAGATGGGTGCTTGGATTAAACATTGATTACCTTCGGGTAATAATGGGTGCAATTGTTTTACATTTGCATTACTTTTGTGTTTTAGCAGTGCATGTAGTTCATTCATGGATTTTAATGTGGCATATTTCTTTAAATTTTTAAAATTCTCAAACATTCAAGTGGTCCCTAGTTAAGGGAGTATTATTTAAGGCTGTTTTTTTTAATTATGGGTGTATACGTTATTTTGTTCTGAGGAAGTCCCTATTCATTGAGGGAAGAAAGTGCTTAACATTGTATGCTACTTTTAGCAAGTCAATAAAATTGTGTGATTTTAGCTGTTCTTGTGGCTGGCTTTCATTCCTGTTCAATTGTTCTAGGTTTTATTGTCTACCCAAGATTCATAAGAGTCTGGTTTCCCCTCCAGGTTGCCCAACAGTGGCAGTGGAAAAGTATTTTTTGCATAATATTGTAATGATGTTACATTCATTCTTGGTGAAGTATATAGTGAAATCATACTCATATATAAAAGATTCTTTTTGATTTTTTGCAGAAAACTAAGTCAATAAAGTGGGAAGATAATTTTTTTTCTGGATAGTTGTTGATATAAAAAGTTTATATACTAACATTAAATGTTCAGTAGGCCTTGAAGCTTTAAAATTCTTTTTAGGTGAGAGCCTGTTAGCTAATTATGTTATTGATTTATTATTTTTCAGTTTAACAAATATATTTTTTATTTAATCAATGTATTTATCAACAGGTACAAGGGACTGCAATGGGTGCACCTTTTGCACCAATGTATGCTAATTTAGTTATTTGCCTGTTAGAGGTGGAATTTTATAGGAGTTAAAGTTTCTTTAGGGATTTTGTAGTTTTATACCACAGATTTATTGATGACTTGATTTTTTTATGTAGAGAAGGTGAAAATTTAGTGGAGAAATTTGTAAAGGATTTACAAGGGAATCAGTTTGGTTTGTAATTTGATGGCCTACAGAGTGGTAGGGTAGTGACTTTTTTAGAAATAGAGTTAGGAGGTAGTGGTGGATTAGTAAGTACTAGAATACATAGGAAATCTGAGAATGGGTCACATATTTTGGATAGGAGGAGGTGCCATCCTCCTTATGTATTGAATGCTTTACCCTATGGGGAGTTGTTAAGGGTGAGTAGATTATGTAGTGAAGTGAATGTTATGGAAGAGGAAATTGTTCTTACTTTTATTAATTTTAAACAAAGGGGGTATAATGAGGAATTAATTATTAACTCTTTGGAAAATTTGTTTCAGGTGGATACGGGTAGACATGGGACTGGCAGTAATGAAAATATTTGTTATATAGTAATTTAGATAGGTCTGAATTTGGGGAATTGAGGAAAGTATATTTTGTTACTGTTTTTAATGTGTTAAGTCAGGAAGTAGTTGACATTATTAAATATTATTGGTCATTTCTTTTTGAGGGTAAAAGTTGTTAAGAATTTATATAAAATTCCTTTGATCTTTTAAGAAAGGCAGGAGCATTAAAGACATGGTGGTTTATAGTTTGTTTTGTGCACCTAAAGAAGGTCCTTATACAGTAATAGGGACCTTGGGCACAGTTGTTTGTGGAAAGTGTTCAGTATGCAAGCATGTAGTTAAGTGTTTTAATAAGATTAATGATGTAATATATAGTGCCATAGCACATTAAAATTGTACTACAAAAGGGGTAGTGTATGCCCTGACTTGCTCCTGCAGTCTTTTTATATAGGGGAAACAAAAAGGTCTTTAAAGGTAAGACTGCAGGCGCATATCAGAGATATTAAGAATAATAATTGTGAAAACCCCATAGCTGTTCATTACAATAGGGTGCATTGGGGGGTAACTGATTTAAAGGCATTTATACTGGAACAAATCAATGCAGAGGATGTTTCTGTGTTGAAGAATAAATTGTTATTCAAAGAAACTATTTTTATTCTTAAGTATGATACATTGACACCCAAGGGCTTGAACAGGGAATGTACTTGGAAAGTCCTTTTGTAATTTAATGTTTCTACTGGATAATTATTTTATTGGTATTAATTGGTGTGCTTATTTAATTGTGTGTTTTTTATGCTTGTTAACTCCTCGAAGGCTGTTTAGCTCAGGCGCTAGTGTGTTGAACTGTGTATTGTGCTGACAATAACTTTTATTATTTTGGTGTAGTTTGTTTGTCCGTTTTGTCACTGGCCTTGTTGTGTTTTATCTTTATAGTTGGTTTGTGGTTTTTGGTCAAATTGGTTTATAGCTTGGATTTTGTTCCTAGATGTCAACCCTGTTTTCAGGATTAATTTAAGTATTCTAAAATATTCCTTACTAAGATTTATTTGCATTTGTTCATGTTTTCTTGTTGATCCTTCATGAATTCCCAAATATTTATATACTCCCTCTTGCTCAAGTTCTTTTATATCACAACCTTGTCCCAAACTGATGTGTTCTTGCTGCTGCAGTTTTCCTGCTTTAAAGGTTGCTTTTGCACATTTATCAAGTCGAAATAACATTCTTATATCATCTGAAAAAGTTTTGACAACTTGCAATTGTGCTTTCAGTTCCTCATCCGATGAACTATACAGTTTTAAATCATAGACAAAGAGAAGATGAGAAACCTTTACACTTTGTTGTTTTCTAGGAGCCAAATTATAGCCATGGCCTAAGCTGTTAAGTAAACAGCTTAATGGGTTAAGGGCAAGACAGAACAACAGCAGTGACAGAGTCACCCTGGAATATTCCCCTTTGAATTTTTTCCCTGGGATAATAATTTGTCCTTTATCATGGCTTAATTGAAAAGTGGTCTGCCACTGCTTCATAGTCACTGTAATGCAGTCAGTGTAGGTTGTATGTTATACATTTTTTGAGCACTCTTTTATCCATGCATGTGGGATACTATCAAATGCTTTTTTGTAGTCAATCCATGCCATACTTAGATTCTTCCCCTTTATACAGTTCTTCAATATGACTTTATTTAACAACAAATGATCCTTTGTTCCATAATACTTTGTTTTATTTCCCTTTTGTCAGCATCAGTTCCCGTGTATAGTTTATATGTTGTTGGAAGGCAAGTTATTTCCTGTTGTTAGTGAGGTTGGTGTCTGTTCAGGGTGCACATATAAATAGTTCTTACCCATGGCTAAATCTTCGTGCAAAGATGTTAATACTTTTAACCAAAAGTTAGGTACTGAATCTAGGCTTCATAGGTTCATAGGTTCATACTAGGCTATCTGCCCTAGGGCATTTATAAGCCTAGCCAGAGTGTGTATGGCTTTCGCCACCCATATTAAATTAATTTTGCTATGCCCTTTTTCAAGGTTAGTATACTGTGCCTCTGTCTAACAGTGACACAGAAGTGATACCCGGGGTAAACCTACGATCTCCCATCCACTCATCAAGATTCCTCTTGAAGAGAGTCAATGAGGGACTCTGCCTAACCTGGACTGGGATTTTATTCCAGAGTGAAGGGAGCCTCTGGGTTATGAATCTGTCCCTCCAGCATGTCCTATTTATTTCAGTGCTGAGGTTCAAGTCCCTCGAGCGTAGCTCGATGGGATTTGGATTTTCTGAGATGCAGCATGTCCATTAATTCCGGGTTGGACATGGCTTTATCGTCAGGCACAGATCGCCTCTGAGCAGGCGGTATGCCACTGAGTAGAGCTGGAGTTTCTTTAACCGGGCAGCATCGGCATCTGTTTGAGCCCCTTGATCCTCTTGGTGAGGTACTTTTGGGGTCTTTCCAGTTGCTGCAGGTGTCTGGGAAGGTACATCCCAAAAGGGCATTGTACTCAATTATGGGCCTGATGAGGGATGAGTAAAGAGGCACGATGACCTCCCTGATCTAGATGTGAATCCCTTCATGATTAGGTGGGCTATATAAAATGTTTTCTAACCACTTTGGCCACGTGGTTGTCAAATGAGAGATTGCTATCAACTTGGGTCCCCAGGTCCCTAATTACTTCTTCTGTACTTAATGGATTACCACCTATGTGGTAATTTGTGGGCACTTTGTTTTTGCCAAAGGGGATGACTATACACTTTTTGGCGTTTAGCTTGAGGCCATGGCTCTGGCACCAGTTGTCTGTTTCTATGAGGCCCTTTTGGAGGATGCTTGTGTCAGCTGGAGAGTCTATTATGGCGCCCAGTTTGCAGTCATCTGCGAACTTGGTCAGCCACAGTCCTTCCATGTTGGCCTGTACCTCCGAGAAATATATACCGAACAAGAGAGGTCCCAGGACTGAGCCTTATGGGACGCCACTTGTAACTGGTTTGGAGTCTGACATGGCTCCAGCTATTCTAACCATGTGGGTTCTGTCCTTGAGCCAGTTTACAACCCATCTAGTGACATAGGGGTTTATATTTAAGCTGGTGAGCTTATCTATAATGCCCGAGTGGGGTATTGTATCAAAGGCTTTTGCGAGATCCAGGTAGGCTGTGTGGACCACCTTCCCCTTGTCAATGGCCTTGGTGACTGTTTCAAAGAAATCGACCAGGTTCAAGAGGCAGGATCTGCCCTTAACAAAGCTGAACTGGGTAGGATTCAGTGTCTGCAGGTCCCCAATATCTTTATTTATAAGGTCCATGATGATCCTTTCCATAGCTTTGCAGACCAAGCTAGTGAGACTTATGGGGCGATAGTTTCCAGGATCCGTTGAGGCACCACCTTTGTGGAGAGGGACCACTGTTGCTGTACGCCACTCTTTGGGTACATATCCTGTAGTAAGGCTGAGATTGAACAGTAGTTTTAGGTTTGGGTTTAGCTCTTCTTGGAGTTCATGTAGGACGCAGCCCGAGACACCGTCTGGTCCCATTGATGCTGTGTTTCTTGCTTTGGAGAGGGCAGCTCTTACCTGAGCATCTGAGATGTCAGGGGGGCAGCACTCTGCTGGGATAGATATTAGCCCTTTTGGTGGGGAGGGCCGGGAGAAGTTTGCGCTGAACCTGTCAGCTAGGATGTTGGCAATGTCTGTGGGATCGGTGTATTTTTTGTCATTTTGGACTAATTCTGAGCATATCTGGGAATTCCCACCCAGATATGGGGTTTTCGAATTAGAATCTTTTCTTAACTTTATTTCAATCTCTTTGGCTGTTACTTCATCCCATTTCATATTCTGTACCTTTAAATTTCTTATTCTTTCTTTTACTTCTTCTATCCATTTAGCATTTTTGTTATGTTCCACAGGATCTTCATAGATACTTTATCCAAAATGTATCTATGTCTTCTTTTTTTGTCGGTCTTTCAATTCCTTTTTACCTTGTTTCCCAGTTCTCTATAAAACTTTTTGGGTCATCAATAAATTGCATATTTTGTATTTTCCTTTATATTTATCTGTGTATCTTCTATGTTTATCCACCTGTGCTGAGATTTTTAGTTTGTTATTTGTGATAGTTAGGGTTACCACCTGTCCCACTTTGCGAGGGACAGTCCCTCTTTGGGCAGTTGTGTCCTGACCAAAAATATTTAAAATGGCAAATGTCCTGAGATTGTAGGACATAATTATGTCCCATATTTTATGTAATAGTTGCATAAAATAGTTATTTCTGTATCTAAAATACCTAAATGTTACAAGAAACAGAATAAGCAACTAAACTGCTACAAGAATAAGCTTTTATTTAGGCAAAAAAGTAAAGTTCTATCCTTTGTACTGACCATGGGTATGTGTCGGCCTGTAAAATCTGATGTGTTTCCCGAAAATGTCCCACTTTGGCCATTTGAAAAAGGTGGCAACCCTAGTGATAGTGCATGATAGAGCCTGGTCTGTTCTAATACTGCTCATTGCTTTTGTCACGTCTATCTTTCTTAGTATTTTTGTAGATCTGTTCCCTCTTCTATATTCTTCTAACACTAACAGTTCTTGTCTTAATTGCTTTCTAGTTTTCTCTATGCAATACTTCCACGATGGTATTTGATTTCTCCCCTCCCTTTTCCTCACTACCCTTTGTTCTTGTGGTAGAACTTTAACAGGTGTTCATTTAGCTACAGTAATATATCCTGTTTACTTCTATTATATCTCATGGATTTCTATGGACAGTCCTAATTGCTGTGCTCATTTGTTTTATCAAACTTCTGACTTTTTGTGTTTTATTGACCTTCTGCAGTCTATTTCTTTCATTGATCTTAATACATCTATCTATGTCTATTAAATAAAGCAACTCTTCTCTTCACTAATTTTCTTCTAAACTGAGGGCACATTTTTGCTTCCCATTTCCTGTGGGCATTCCATAGAAAGTTTTATAGCATCTTCCTGTGGCACATTCTCTTCAATTTCATCCTGTGCAATCCTTTCCTCTGTCATATGGGAACTCACTGGTCTATCACTCCTCAACACTGACTGCATCAGTTTCCACAGTTTCCTGTTCCTTTCCTTGCTGTCTAACTTCAAGTGAATGTTTATACTAGTTTCCTGTGGAAGGCTCCAAAATATCTTCATATGGCACCTGACCAATTGCTTCCTGTTCCACTGGTTTCCCCTTCATTTGGATATCCATTGCTCTATCTGTGCTTTCTGAATTAGATTTTCTGCACTGAATCCTTCACTTCGCAGGAACTCCATAACCTCAGTTTCTATTTCTTTAACTTCTCCATTACTAATCTCCTTTTCTACTTTTCCTCTTTGTCTTCTTATTTTTTGTATTGTAAAGTTTTCCATGTGTGGATTCCTTTGTCTGTATTTCTCTTCAGATATCTTTGGTGCTGCTCTTTTTGTATTGTTAGTTTTGCTTTCTCCTTTGCATAAATATTACATCATATTAAATTTCTTTTTCTTTCCCATGTCCATATTTCTTCTTCAGATGTTTCCTGATCTTCCTGTTTCTCCTTACTTTGGGGACTTGCTCCACCATGCTGTGATGTAACCTGTGTTAGACCTTTTACACCAAATCATTCACTTCGCAGGCACTCTATAACTTCAACTTCTATTCTTTTGACTTCTACTTTACTAATCTTTTCTACGTTCCCTCTTTGTGATATTATTTTTTATTGTGAAAATTTCCGTATCTGGATGCCTTTGCTTGTATTTTTCTTCAAACATCTTTGGAGCTGCCTTCTTTATATTGAGTAATTTGGCTTTCACCTTTGCATAAATATTGCACCATATCAAATCTCTCTTTCTTTCCCAATTCCATATTTCTTTTTTATGCTTTTGTTTACATTTTCATACTTCTTCAGATGCTTCTTTTTCCAAACAGATCAACGTTTCTTGATCCATATACTGTTTTCACAAATCTGTTGTATTAATGAATACAATTTTTTGAAGCTTCTGCCAGTTTTTCTTGCGGAAATATTTTTCTTTTCTCTAATTTCTCTCTTAATCATTTTCTATATCTTGTGTATGGAAATTCTGTGCTTTTTGCATAATAGTAACAATACATAATTTCTTTCCTATCCTCAATAGTCCAGTTTATTATCTTTATGGCTCTTGTTTTGCCTATCAGTTTTTGTGATTTTTGTGGACTGCTACTTTCTTCTACAATGGGGGGAGGGGGGCATTCTCCCCCTGGGGCCTGGCCTGGCCCCATTGTAGGAATGTTCCCGTACATTGAGGATTCTACACTGTCATCTTTTCCAGTCCTGGCACCAGTGTTCCTACAAGGAGTGGGCACTTTTTTATCCTGGGTCATGTACACCCAACTCTCTTTTTTTAATTTTTAACCTATTTCTGTCCATGATGTATGCTATATAAATACTGTCTATACATCAGTGTCATCTCAGTGAGATTTTGTGAAAAACAGGGACCACCTCACTAAGGTACTCACCAAAACTTGAGGATGAATTCTATTTCAGCAATAATACTCTCCTTTACTTGCTGACTTATCATTTCTGCATTCAGTCTCCATACTATATTTAGTTTGAGTAGAGAGATGTAAAGTAAGATAAGTTGTAACTTTATTAATTTTAGGGTCTTGTTCAATAGATTTAGGAGCAGATTTATTATGAATATAAAGTGACGTTTGTTTTTGGAACAGCAGATTGAACAATATGTGTGGAAGAAAGTTTATAGTTTGAATTTTAATTTGATAGCTTTTTGGGGACTAAGGGGGGCTTGTTGTGAACTGAACTATGAGGATTGAGCAGAAGGAGTCTGAGACTATATGTATAGTTTATAGCAAAAATGGACTAAGGATTCATGTGAGTATTGTTGAATGATGAGTGGAGCCAATAAATGGTGGTTATCAGTGCTTTATTGTACACCCAGCATAAATCCATCTACATGTACATCCAAGACTTGCTTAGTACCACCTCCCAAGTACTGCCTTAACTACAGTGGCTGTCAAGGTACAAAACAACATAACATAGTCACCATTCTACATCCTCCATCTTTAACTTTGTTCCTTATTTCAAATATATGAACAAAGTTTGATTTAATATTTTATTTAAACACATTCAAGAATTAAACATCATATTAACAGTTCAACATAGCCTCTCTGATTTCAGCTACAGTTCACTGTATATATTTAGGATTGGGTTTGCAGACTCTTCCTGCCCATGTCACATACAGATTTTAATTTCAATTAGAAACAGGAACTGTCTTTAGAGGTTTATTCAGTACATTGCTTTGCACTTCAGAACTGTTTGAATAAGGCTGTCGGTCTTCTTGGAGTTGATTGGTTGGTGATTCAGTCAACGAACTGGAATCACTAACACACACAGTCTGTTGTGGCTTTGGCTCTGGGGCAGGCAAAATGTGTCTCCAATTTATTCTGTAGTCTATTCCTTCTGACTGAATTACTGTATGTAGGACCTTGGTTCAACACAAATGCCCCTCAGAATTCCTACACGATCATGACCTTTCAAAGTCTGCATTCTAACAACTTCACCTTGTAACAATGGTCAAAGTGGTCTGCTGGTTTTGTCATAGAATGACGTCTGTGAGTAGCACTTTTTTTTATAGTTGAGCTTTGACTACCTTATTACTTTTTGAGGTTGGCACTAACAGCTGTTTATGATTGGAAGAGTTGTTTGTGTTTGTCTTGTCATTTGAGGTTTAGTAAATTGAGGAATACATCAGTTACATCTCTTTTGGACTTTTCCATTAAATGCTTTGCACTGCAGATTGCTCTTTCATCCAGACCATTTGCTTCTGGGTATTCTGGGCTGCTGGTTACATGAATAAAATCCCAAGATGCAACAAATTCTTTAAAACATTGACTAGTAAATTGTGCCCCATTATCTAAGATGACGTTATGTGGGCTTCCATGGACTGAGAAGTGCCTCTTTAGTTTTGTAATTACTGTGCTAGATGTCAAATTATGGAGTAAGTCAACTTCAAACCATCTGAAGTATGAATCAACAAGTACCAGGTAATGCTGACCATTCCATTTGAAAATCTCTACTGCTACTGTTGATCATGGTAAGTCAGAGATTGGGTATAAGTGAAGAGGTTCTTTTAGCTGCTGTGGTTTGTTACTGTTGCAAACTGAACTTGAAAATGTCTCTCTTTCAATATCTTTAGACACTGAGGGCCAGAACACAATGCCTATTGCCCTACTTTTAGTTGATTCAGTGCCTAGGTGGCCTCTGTGCAGACTATTTATATAGTCCTTTTGCAATGATTTAGGACTACTACTTTTGGGCCTTTCATAATTATGCCATATTCTACCATGAGCTCATCCCCGAATGGGAAACATGGCTGAATTTCAAGTGGCAGACTTGTTTGAAGTGTTGGCCAGCCTTGGTTGATAACATTACTCAGTTTTTGAAGAATTGGGTCTCTAGCAGTGTGGTTTCTTAACTCATCAAGCTGCAATGAGGAAACGTGCTTGACTTCCATGACTTCAAAATGTGCTGTTTCATTTTCGTGTCATTCTGTTGTCTTTCTGGGTCTGCGTGACAAGGCATCAACAAGATACATGTGTTTAGCTTTCATGCAGACAACAGAAAAGCTACACTTTTGTAGCTCTAACATCGTGCATTGCAATCAGGCTGGGGCTATGAGTATAGGCTTGTTCAAAATTGTTAGTATTGGCTGGTGATCTGTTTCAATCTGGATTGGTGTTCCGTATATATAGTCATTGAATTTGGAGCATGCAAACAACAGCAAGAAGTTCTTTTTCTATTTGTGCATAGTGCATCTCTGTTTGAGTCAGGGTACGGGATGCATATGCAACTGGAATGCCCTCTTGAAGACATGCTGCACCAAGTGCATACTGAGAGGCGTCACAGGTAAATGTCACAGGCTTATGAACATCATAGTATCTCAGTGTGGGCGGACTGGCAATTCTCTTTTTTAAAGTGTCAAATGCTTCTTGGTGCTGTTCAAACCATGACCATTTTATATCCTTACGTTTCAGCTCTCACAATGGTGAAGAAAGCTAACTAAGGTTTGGGATGAATTTTCCTAAATAGTTACTCATACCCAAGAAATGCTGTAAAGATGTAATATTCTCTGGGACTGGCATTTCATTGATTGCTCTTATATTTGACAGATCGGGCTATAACCCTGAACTTGTGAACTGGTGACCAACATAGGTGACGTCTTTCAGTTTAAATTTATATTTAAGGATTTAGCTTGACGATGACCTCATGTGCACAATCTAGAACTTTCCAGGATTTCTATTATGTTCCATTTCTCCATTGTTTCCAACAATAATGTCATCCACTATAATTGCATGAGGATATCCGGCAAATATCTGTTCCATGGCATGTTGGAATAGCTCACTGGTGGAACTAATCCCAAACGACATCCTCCAAATCCTGAATCTCCCAAAAGGTGTGCTGAATGTTGTTAATAAAGATGATCTGTAATGCAGCGAGATTTGCCAAAAGGAGTTCTTGGCATCTAAAACTGAAAAAACAGTCGAATTTGGCATTAATGCTGCTACCTGTGCTCACTGGATGACGAGGATATTTAAGAACTTTATTTAAGTCTCTACGATCAATGCACATCCGAATATCATCTGAACTTTTCTTGTGGGCAGCAACCACAGATGATACCGATTCAGTAGGCTCTGCCACAGGAGTAAGAACACCTAAATTCACCATCCTGCCTAATTCTGCTTTTACTTTACTTTGCATTGCTACTGGGATCTTATGTGCAGGTCTAACAACTGGGTTTATTTCAGGGTTCAGCTTCATGGAATATGTAACTGGAAATTACCAATTTCATTTTTGAAGATGTCAGCATATTCTTGAAAGATATGTTGTGAAAAAAACTGTCATTTCTGTTTGTATTTAGGTGGTGAACTTTACTGAGCGAAATCAATCCCATTCTTAAGATGTCTTCTAGGCCTAGTAATGACTCTACATTTCTTCTGACTACACAGAATTGTAATCATAGCTGTTATCTGCAGAATAACAAGCAAGTACTGCAGTGCCATCTGTCAGAATTTGTTTGCCATCGTAAGCAACCAGTTTTGTGCTCCTTGTTGAGTCAAAGTTCTCTCCAGCTTTTGCTTTTGTATACGTTTTTGCTGACATGGCATTACATTTGGATCCAATGTCTACTTTAAACTCTACTGGTTTCTCATTAATTTATACAGTGAAAAATATTTCAGTCTTTGCTGACAAGTGGGAATTCACTGTGTCAACTGTTTTGCCGGCCACAGAAATGCCATCAACATAAAAGGCTTCATCACTGTCATCAGTGTCTGCTTCAGTCTCAATTTGATCCACTGACTTCTTTGGATAAAATTTATAATGAGTGTGTGTTGATTTGCAGAATTTTTTGAAATTATTCCATTTTTTGTATTTGTGACACTGCTGACCATAGGCTAAGCACTTTTTGCGTTTAGGTTCGTGACTGCCTCCACCATTGTGACAATTAACAATGGGAGGTGGTGTGGTATATCTCCTCAGTTTACACTTATGAGGCTGTATTATCTTAGTTTTTTTGTTGCATACTATCGATATTTGCAGCAGCAGATACAGCAAGCTTACTAGTATGTTTTTATGTGATTTCATGTATCTGGCAAATTTCAATAGCTTTGATCAATGTTAATTCACTATCACATAGTAGAATCTTCCTCACTGTATCATTATGCCACATACAAGGTGGTCCTTTATTAAATCATTTTGTAGATCCACAAATCTGCATGTCTTTGCATTATTTCTTAAGTCAGTAACATATGCTTCAATAGTTTCACCAGGCTTTTGATTTTTTGCATTGAATTTATGTTTCTCCATTGTTATATTCATCTGGGGGTTACACAGTTCTCAGAATTTATGCTTTAAGCATTCTGGATCTTCGCATGTTTCAGCTTCAGCAATAACACAGTGTTTTTCTCCCTCTCCTGCATAAACAGTGGGTACGTATATAAAAGAACGTTCTCACTCGATAGCCTCCAAGTTTGCCAAATTGAGAAGTATAAATGCTGTTATGCATGTGTCTTTGTTTGAATGTGCAGCTGCTATGAAAATATCATATTCTTGTGCAAACACATGCCAATTCTCCACAACACTGCCATCAAACACCTGCAGTTCAGGTCTATGAAATCCTTCTGCCATGCTGTCAATGCATATGCAATTAATATGCAATTACCTTTTACACTTCAGTCACACATTACACATAGATGAGACTTAGTTACCAACTACTTCTGACACCATGTTGAATGATAAGTGGAGCCAGTAAATGGAAGTTATCAGCGGTTTATTGTACACCCAACATAAATCCTTCTGCATGCACATCCAAGACTTGCTTAGTACCACCCACCACATACTGCCTTAACTACAGTGGCTGTCAAAGTACAAAACAACAGAACATAGTCACTGTTCTTTAAGTATGATTTTTGTTTCGGTGGACCTAAGGTGATAATGTGGGAGAATTTTTGTAATTAACATTGTGATTAAAGACTGGAGAAGTACAACAAAATGTTTATAACATAGAAGTGAAAAGTACCCAAGAGTGATTGTAAGGTGTGGTTGTAAAGTGAAAAGAGCACGGCACTGGGATAGAATACAAATTGACAGGCACTGTTTTACTGTGAGAGGAGAGAAAATGAAATGAAGAGAGAGATAAAGGGTGGAGTGGAAGTTAGATGGAGGATTTAGTAACAGCTTTAGATGAGAGAGAAGATTTTTTTTTTGATAAGTTAAATAGTAGCCAGATGAATGGAGGAGGAAAGGAAGTTTGGACAAATGAAGAAGGATGGAAGATGAGTGTGTATTGGGATTGCTGGTTCGAAGATAGGGGAGTGAGTGTGATTATGAGTGTTTTAACTGGATGGAAGTATAATGAGCATGCTCTATCTGGATATAAAGGAAATGATGTAGTGTGTGTGGGGAAGAATGAGCTACTGAAAACTTTAGCAGGCAAAGAGCAAAAAACCCACTAAAGATAAATTACAATGTGGACAATCGCAGTTTGCAGGCCAGTCTCTATTGAGGAACATCCCCAGTGATTATCCCATGAAAGTTTCAACTTGGCAGTCAAGTTTCCTGTCATGGCAGCTCACAGCTGCAGCAGAGAGAGATAACTTGTAGTCATATCTCTCAACTGGACAAAGCAATACATAATGGGGGGACAAAGGCCCAGAAATAGGGACACTTTTTAAATATTGCTCTTACAAACTTAGAAAGTTGATAGAGTAACAAGTATTGCATTAGCATGACTTTTCTGAAGGGTATGAAGTCTGAAACTCAAATGCCTGCCTTTATTTTCTAATTTCAACCCTCAAAGAATTGCCAGAAAACCATAAATATAAGGCAAAAATCTAGACCTTTTGCAAAAATCTGTACAGTTGACAGGTATGATTGTAGCTACAACTTTCAGAAAAAGTCTGTTGACTCAAGGGACAGAAGGTGAAGTGATAATTGTCTTATATTCAGTCCTTCTGAGAGCAACAGAAAGTCCCTAAAGTTGTTCTTAGCATTGAATATGCAACAGGGAGAACTGGGGCTTAACCATGTCTCTCTGTCTCAGTAGTAGTGGCAAGGGCAAGGCGGGTTGTTCAGAGTACAGCAACAGGGACATAATCTGGGCAGCTACACAAAAGAATATTTAAGATAGCTTAAAGAAACAAGCTACATATCACAGGAGATAAAGATAAAACAGGTAAACTAGATTTAGAACAAAGTATTCTAGAACCTTGTCTCAAAATGGAACCATGTGACTCTTTCCTATGTCAAATAAAAAACACACATGCCGTGAGGAAGACCTAAAGAGCAGAGGCAAGAAATCAAGAATGCAAACACAGACAGTTGGTTCGGTTGCAGATGCCATTTCCCTAGCCCCAGCATGGCCCAAGGGTTAATTCAATGTCCGTCTTAGGGTAACAGAGTGTTTTAAGGTTATTCTTAGCCTTGAATATGCAGCAGGGAGAACTTGAACTTAACAACATTTATTTCAGTAGTAGTGACAAGGACAGGGCAGGTTTTTCTGTGGCAACAGGGACATAATATTCAAAGTTCTTCATAGGACAAAAGTGTGTCCCTAGAGATGGTACTAGCCTCAAATATGGAGCAAAGAAAACTGAGCTTGACCAGCTCTCTCTCAACAGTAGTGGCAAAGGTGGGGCATGCTATTCCCTGTTACAGCAATAGGGTGCAATATTCTGTGCCCTTTTTAGGACAAGAGAGTGTCTTTGAAGTTTATTTTTTTAGCTTTGAATATGCAGCAGGGAGAACTTGAGCTTAACTAAGTTTTTTTCAATAGTAGTGGCAAGGACAGGGCATATTGTTTATTGTACCAACAACAGGGATGTAAGCTGTAATATCCAGCAGTTATTTGGCATAAATATACTCAGCCAAGTCCACTAGCAGTCACCTTTTTCTACAAAGCTGATGTCTTTTGAAGTGACACCCACAAAAAAAAAAAAGCTACTGAGTACCCATATAAGAGATAAACTCAGAATTATTCCTTCACAAAACCCACCCAGCCTATTCTAAACAACAACAACACAAACAAAATCCAAGTAATATAAAAAGGATTGCAAATAAATACTCCTCCAACTTTCAGCTCTGACTGTGAGTTCTCAACTAAGCCAAAACTTGTGGAAAAAGTAAAAAAAAAAAAAAGTGCCTCACATCCTACAAAGTCCATACCCTGCCAGAGTAATTCTACTGTTGTCATGTGGCATATAGGAGCAGACATGTCAGTATAAAGAGGAAGCATACATGATACCCCATTGTGCTAGAAACACATAACCTAATGTTTTGGCCTTCTGTTGTCTAAGTGTTCAACTGATGCAAATTCTCAGTATGGAATTTTGTATGGATAATGTATAAACAATGTTGTAGCTAGCTATACTGTTTTGTTCAGTTAGCACATTTATTTGCACTGCATTGCATCTGTCAGAGACATTGTGAGCTATTAGGTCACTAAGATGGCTGCAAATGAATGAAGTAAAGCATACAACATCCTTGCATAGACATTTCCTAACAGATGAGATTTGTCAGCTAAAAACATTGTTTTAATGCTTTTTTGATTTTACAACAAGACATCTGACAGATATCTGGAATGTGGATGACATCAACCTTCGAGGGTCAGCATATTCTTTACATTAACATGATATGGGGGTAATATTCTACAGCTGAACAGATCCAACTGAAGGCTGTTGCTATGGTTACATGCATCACATTTATATGTCATGCCATTATTCTGTGCTGCTGTTGTAGCACTATGGCTATATGCTCTGACTGGAGCATTAATGATACATGCCTCAGTCATTATGGGACTTTTTTGATTATAGGTTGTGCTTTTACATACACCAGTTATACTGTTGCCTTTAGCTAGGATTGCCACCTTTTCAAATGGCCAAAGTGGGACATTTTCGGTACAAACATCAGATTTTACAGGCCAACACATACCCATGGCCAGTACAAAGGATAGAACTTAACTTTTTTGCCTAAATAAAAGCTTATTCTTGTAACATTTTAGTTGCTTATTCTGTTTCTTATAACATTTAGGTATTTTAGATACAGAATAACTGTTTTATGCAACTATTACATAAAATATAGGAAATTATTTTGTCCTAAAATCTCAGAACATTTGCCATTTTTTAAATTTTTTGTCAGGACACAACTGCCCAAAGAGGGACTGTCCCTCGCAAAGTGGGACAGATGGTAACCCTACCTTTAGCACGTATTTCTGACAGTATGAAATGCTCTTTGGAAGCCAGTAGCTAATAGTATTATGTTTACAAGAATCACTGAATGGTTTACATTTCTACATTATGATGCTATATGGCACAATGTGATGTACACGTAATGCCCTTAGTTTTCACATTTGTGATAGCACATTGCCATCATGTTCCATATTGTGCTCCATAGCACTTGTCTGTGAATTTCTGAAACACTGAGTTGCAGTCTAAGTAGCCTATTACACACACAGACTAACCACATTTTTAGGATACACATGCATATAAGGGTTGGATTTGGACCTATTGTCTGGATGACAGATTCTTCTATCAATAGGGTCTGATGTACTACAGAGCTACTCTGTGAGGACTGAATTTGTACTATGTCTCTGTCATTGTCCATTGGATGCATGGATGGAGGTAAGGCCTATGCCTCAGTCACTGTCCATTGGCTGCATGGATGGAGGTGCGACCTATGACTCTGCCACTGTCCATTGGATGCATGGATAGAGGTATGACCTATGTCTCTGTCACTGTCCATTGGATACATGGATGGAGGTACGGCCTATGTCTAAGTCACTGTCCATTGGATGCATGGATGGAGGTATGGCCTATGTCTCTGTAACTGTCCATTGGATGCGTGGATGAAGCTATGGCCTATGTCTCTGTCACTGTCCATTAGATACATGGATGGCGGTACAGCCTATGTCTCAGTCACTGTCCATTGGATGCATGGATGGAGGTACGGCCTATGTCTCTGTCACTGTCCATTGGATACTTGGATGGAGGTACAGCCTATGTGTCTGTCACTGTCCATTGAATACATGGATAGAGGTATGGCCTATCTCTCTACCACTGTCCACTGGATGCATGGATAGAGGTATGGCCTATGTCTCTGTCACTGTGCTATTGGATGCATGGATAGAAGTATGGCCTATGTCTCTGTCACTGTCCATTGGATGCATGGATAGAGGTACGGCCTATGTCTCTGTCACTGGATGCATGGATAGAGGTATGTCTGCCTGCAGTTCTACAGTTGCCACACTGAAAGTGATTCACATACTGTCTGTCTTTCCCTTCAGCCAGACAGGCGATCTGTTACAAACCTTATATGGTACCATATCCATATGACAGCCATGATGACAGTATACTAATCATTTGGCTTTTGAGTTGCTGTAGTACTGTCCTGACACTATTCACTGTGAACCTATCAGCCTACAGGTGGCATGCATTTACATAGTACAATATGTTTGATGAAGACATAGACATTCACATAGTTCCCTTATAATGTGTACTATTAAAGGGATCTGGTAACCCTGGCCAGGGTTAGCATTTTGGGGACTCCCAGCAATTTTCATGTTGGGGGGTACTGTGGATACTTCCAGTTTAAGTATCCTCCTACTATTGCCACCTATCCTAAGCAACCTGTTAGCTCATACTAGAAAGGTTTATGAGTAGGAAGCATAAACAAAACTGTAGTTAAAATGATCTTACATTCTTACAGGCCTGTGTATCACATTAAGCTGGTGCATTTCACAGAGAGGCATTCACAGCAACTGGCATTTAGTTGCAATGATGTTACTTTACAATAACTCTATATACAGAGTAGGCCTTAAGTGAAGTTGTCCTAGAAGTATGGCTCCATGGTGCTCCCCCTTTTTTTCCTCTTATCCTGGCCACTCCATAACATGCAAATTTTGTTTTTCTTCATTTTCTCACAGTTTACCTTGCTCTTCAGCTTCTTCCAGGTGCCATTGTTTTCTAGATGTTCTGAGGTGCAGCTTAAAGCTTTCTTTCTTTTTTAAATAATCTTTTCTATTGGGTGATGGTCTGAACAAAAACTTTGTCTTAATTCTTGTTCAGACTAGGAGGGTTAGAGTAAAATATTGAGACAAAATCACATACAGTTGAGACATATTCTATAATTCACTTAAAACGTTAATAGGATGACAGGTGATGGGTTTTGCTTCAGCATGCATTTTTAAACAATGAAAAGTCTGAAAGTCTAAAGCTAGCATCAATAATATTAGATATTAGAATTTCATGTTTCTTGTCATTTGGAAAGCAGGTGATCAGAAAATGACAAGAGTTTTTTTTTCCTTTTTTATTTTAAGCAGCAACATCATTTGTGAGGTCCCTGGAAAGACATGGATGATTGGGGTCTCCTACATCTGCGAGTGTCAAACACTGGCTGCGCTGGTAATGAATGGTGAGCATTTCATAGGAAACACATAAAATGGAAGTCAGAAGACTGCAAATAGACATCTGTCAAAAACAGTGTTTCATGTGGAGAAAAATCTCCCGCACCACCATGTAGATGGCTTGCAATCCCATACCTTTTCCAACTTGCTATAATTGCCTCTGAGGTTACCATTACTCAGAGAAAAGGATCACGCATTACGTTTTTTTTTTCTGTGACTTTGATCTAGTAATGCAGCACTTTGGGAACACATTGCTCACATAATCTTTTTTGATTCAGACATGGCACACAGACTCACTGCTTTCTGAAATTCTGCCCCAATAAAATGAAGGGTGACTCTGGCTTTGGTGCACTTTTGTTCTCGACTGTTCTTATCTGAGGAATGAATGTCCTTTTGAAAGCATTTTTTTTTTGCTTTTGGATATTCATATATTTATTTATTTTGACTGAATATTCATAAACTTCTTCATACTGGGGATGACAAAGATGCTAAATAGAAAGTAAAAGAAAGAATAAGAAGTTTAAAGATACAGGATATGAAATGGGATGAAGTAACAGCTAGAGAGAGTGAAACAAAGTTAAGAAAAGCCTCTAACTGGAAAACCTCAGGTCCAGATGAAGTACCTAACTTCAGGTTAAAAGTATTAACACCTTTGCATGAAGTTTTAGCCATGAGTAAGAACTTATTTTGCGCACCCTGAACAGACACCAACCTGGCTAACAACAGGAAAAACAATGCTCCTACTTAAGCGTGAACCTGCAAACTACCTAGAAACTATAGACCAATAACTTGCCTTCTGTCTATGTATAAACCTTATACTGGAATTGATGCTGACATAGTTTATAGTCATTTAGAAGAAAACTCAATTATGTCAGTAGAACAAAAGGGCAATAAAATAAAGTCATATGGAACAAAGGATCATTTGTTGTTAAATAAAGTCATAGAGAACTGTAAAAAGGGGAAGAGTGTAAGTATGGCATGGATTGACTACAAAAAAGCATTTGTTAGTATCCCACATTCATGGCTAAAAGAGTGCTTAATAATGTATAATATACACCCTACACTGATTGACTACATTACAGTGACCATGAAACAGTGGCAGACCACTTTGCAATTAAGCCATGATAAAGGACAAATTATTATCCCAGGGATAAAAATTCAAAGGGGGATATTCCAGGGTGACTCTCTGTCACCACTGCTATTCTGAATTGCCCTTAACCCATTAAGCTGTCTACTTAACAGTTAGGCAATGGCTAATTTGGCTCCTAGAAAACAACAATATGTAAAGACTTATCATCTTCTCTTTGTCAATGATTTAAAACTTTATAGCTCATCAGATGAGGAACTGAAAGAACAACTACAAGCTGTTAAAACTTTTTCAGATGATATAAGAATGTCATTTGGTCTTGATAAATGTGCAAAAGCAACCTTTAAAGCAGGAAAACTGCAGCACCAGGAAAACATCAGTTTGGGACAAGAATGTGATATAAAAGAACTTGAGGCAGAGGGAGTGTATAAATATTTGGGAATTGATGAAGGATCAACAATAAAGCAAATAAAACTTAGTAAGGAATACTTTAGAAGACTTAAATTAGTCCTGAAAACAGCATTAACATCATCCAAGCTATAAACCAGTTTGCTCTTCCTGTCCTAACTTACAGTTTTGGAGTGATTGATAGGACCCAAAACATGTTGTTTAGATTGGACAGGAAAACAAGAAGGATGCTTCATGCTCACCAAATGTTTTATAAAAGTCAGTGCATACCAAGATTATATATTCCCTGTTCCGAAGGAGGGATGGGCCTCCTTGAAACTGATTGCATGTATAGATCTGCAATCGTGGGGCACCACACATACCTGCTGACCTCACAAGACCCAAACATAGTGAAAGTTTTGAAACATGAGGAGAATAAATGTAAGATGACTTCTCTGCTTAATCTAGCAGAAGCACATCAGCGTCAAGCAGGAACGGACATCAAACCAGACGTAGATAAAAAAAAATCAGGCAGCAACTGAATGTGCCAAAAAACAAGAATATACGGTGAAGGACCAGACGAGAGGGCAAGAAATGGGGAAACTTCATAAATATAGTTGCAAGTATAGAAAACTTCTGGAAGAACCTCATGTTCATCATGAACAAATGCAGGAATGTTTAAGGAGACGCAAATTCAAACCAAGAGATAAAAGATTAATATTGGCAGCCCAAGATAGTGGGCTACCTACATGCTGGTTTACAAAGTCCATTGAACATGTGGGAGAAACAGACAAATGTAGGTGTTGTAAAACCGAATTGGAAACAGTCACACACCTCGTCGATGGTTGTGCAGAAGGACTGCATACTGAACTGTTGCACTGCGGATTGTGCAAACATTATGGCATTAAAGTGGCTGAAAAACATTGGAAACATAAGCCACAAAGAATCATAGAAAATGATGAAGTCTACATCACATGGGATCACCCATTACTGACAGTTCAAAAGATAAATGCTAGAAAAGCAGATATAGTTTTCCATGAAAAGAAGACAAAAGCAGCATTGATCATTGAAATTGCCACACCAAGTGACTACAGTGGGTTGCGTACAGAGCGACACAAAGTCATAAAATATCAGGATCTGCAGGCAGAAGAGAATGCAATGTGGAAGAAAGATACCCAGACAGTTTCAATAGTAGTAGGAGCAATGGGTCTTATAAAAAAGGACCAACAATCGTATTTAGATATGTGGGTTCCTATTGGAAAATCAAATATTCAATCGTTTGAATCACTAAAGGTCGACCTTTAATGATCGAACGATTAAATATTCGAATGTTTGTAAAAAAATTATTTAAAAAAAAAAAAAAAAAGTAAAGGGTGTAGGTAGGGGGGGGCAAGCCCCCCTGCACCCCCATGAGGGGGGGCTGCACCCCCCCATACCCCCCGCTACTTAAATATACCAACTCTGAGATTGCGCTATAATGTAGGAAAGGGAAACCTTCCCTTTCCTGTGCTTAAGTCCATTATATTGCGATCTCGGAGTTGGTATATTTAAGTAGGGGGATGTAGGGTGCAGGGGGGCTTGCCCCCCTTTCTCACAGCAGTTACTTTTTTTTTTTTTACATTTTCGAAGTTTTAATACTTCGATCATATGGTGTTGACCATATGGTATTCTAAGTACTGAAACTCCGATAATGTAATATGTAACCTAGATATTTTACCAATCCCTGTAACCCCATACGAATTGCAGAAGGAGTCATTACTGGCTGCATTGCGGTTACTGCGAAGATCACTTTTGGCTGACATCAAAGACTGAAACAATACTAATTTCATGAACTTTAATTGTACTTTGACTTAGGAATGGGGTCCATTCCTGTCATGGTATTAGAAACCAAAAAGATTTGGAGAAATTAAAAAGAGAAATACAAAATGAACAATTCGTTAGAGAAATGAGATTGGGAAGCAAAGCAAAAAGAATAGAAACACAAACCAAAAAAGAAGTGGACACATTTTAGAAAAAATATCTATGAAGACCCTGTGGAATATAACAAAGATGCTGAATGGATAGAAGAAGTAAATGAAATAGTAAGAAGTTCAAATGTACAGTATATGAAATGGGATGAAGTAACGGCCAGAGAATCATCATCATCAGCTCCTTTTTCCCAGTTTTCTACATGGGGTTGGGGTGTCATGTTAATTTTTGCCATCTCTCATGATTCAGTGCTACACTCCTGCCTTCTTCAACACTCATGCCTGATTGTCGCAGATCTTCTCTCACAAAATCCATCACCTCTTTGATGGACACCCTCATTTTCCCGTACCTTCTTCCTGTCTGTCCCAAAAATTCTTCACCAGATTGTCTTCTGCTTTTCTGCACCTGTGTAATGTATTCCCGTTGATCTTTTCTGAAATTGGAGCTATTTTGGCTTTTGCTCTTATGTTCTCATTTCTTCATCTGTCCCACAGTGTGCATCCTACCACCCATCTCAGGCACTTCATTTCCATCACCTCTAGTTTCGTCACTGTTCTGCCTTTACTGCCCAGATTTCTGTACCATACAATAGTACTGGTCACACCACTGTTTTGTACACCTTACTTTTCAGCTTCATTGGCATTCTTCTGTCATAGACTACACCTGCCACTCTATGCTGTTTGGCTATAGCCTCTCTGATTCTAACTTTGAGCTCTTCATTCAGACTTAACCACCCTTCCAGTTACTTGAAACTGTTAACCTATTCCACTAGCTTCGCTATCTCAATTCTCAGCTACTTCTGATTTCCCCAATTTGCTGCCATTACCACTATCTTATCTGTACTTAGTATCATCCCATGTGCCTTCAGTGTTGCATTCCATTCCTCTGTCTTTTGCTGAAGTAACAGTTTAAGAAATTGAAACAAAATTAAGAAAAGCTCCTAAATGGAAAACCACAGACCCAATGCAGCACCTAACTTCAGGCTCAAAGTATTAACATCCTTACACAAAGATTTAGCTCTGAGTAAGAACTGCTTATATGTACACCCCAAACAGACATCAACCTGGTTATCGACATGAAAGATGATACTCCTCCTTAAGAGTGAACCTGCAAGCTATCCTAAAAACTGTAGATTAACAACTTTCCTTCCAATGATGTATAAACTATGGGTCTATATTACTTTGGTGAAAATTCACTTTAATGAATAGCATTTTCGGTTCACTTACATCGAACATGCCTTTCATCGAACTGTCCATACTGAGATCACGGTACAGTGAGGATTGGGAAATTTGCCCTTTCCGCACTGTAGTGTGATTTTGGCATTGATATATATAATTAGCACAGGTGTGTGTGTGTGTGTGTGTGTGTGTGTGTGTGTGTGTGTGTGTGGGGTGGGGACTGTCACTTCACTGAAGTGATATGGACCCATAAACTGCATGGAACTGATGCTGACAGAGTTTATTGTCATTTAGACGAAAACTCAGTCATGGCAATAGAACAAAAGGAAAACAAAAGAAAGTCATATGGAACAAAAGATCATTTGTTGTTAAAGTCATAATGGAGAATTGTAAAATAGGGAAGTATCTAAATATGGCATGGATAAATTACAAAAAAGCATTTGACAGCATCCCATATACATGAATAAAGGAATGCTTACAGATATATGAGATGCACTGTGCATTGATCAATTATATTACAGTGTCCATGAACCAGTGGCAAACCACTTTGCAGCTAAGCCATGTTAAAGGACAAATTATTATCCCAGGGATAAAAATTCAAACGGGGATATCCCAGGGTGACTCTTTGTTACCACTTCTATTTTGTTTTGCCCTTAACCCATTGAGCTGTCTACTTAACAGATTAAGTCATGGTTACAATTTGGCTCCTAGACAACAACAAAGTGTAAAGACTTCTCATCGTCTTTTTGAGGATGATTAATACTATATAATTCATCAGAGGAGGAGCTGAAAGCACAACTGGAAGTGGTCAAAACTTTCTCAGATGTTATACAAATGTCATTTGCTCTTGATAAATGTGCAAAAGTAACATTTAAAGCAGGAAAATTGCAGCACCAAGAAAACATCAGTCTGGGGCAGGAATATTTATTTATTTTTTATTTACATTTGTTAACTGGATAGTGTCTGACTGGGTTGAAAAAAAAATGTTTTCAGCGGAGACCCGGGGGGAAACGCTCCCCAACAAAAAGAACATTATTAAGGTACAAGCAGCAAACTTAGTTGAAGTAGTACATTGCTAACAAAATGCAAATGTGCTTAACAAAAATATAGCAAAATATAATAAAAGAATGCAATATAAACATGCATGTTTCAGGCATACAGGAATACTATTTTTTTACAATATATATGAGGTACATAAGTCATGCTGCTTTACAAGGTGAGTCACTTCTGAAAGACCAAAATTGGTCATGTAGTTTTACAAGTTAGGTCATCTGAAGGAACAAAGATTAATAAAGATAAGACAGATAGTGGGATAGCCCTATGTGGGATGAGCACTATTTGTGCTAACGTGTGAGATGAGTGGAAAAATAGGAAGAATATTAGTTGGGAGCAGTACAGGGGTAATATGATATAAAGAAACTTGAGCAGGAGGGAGTGTTAAATATTTTGGAATTGATGAAGGATCAACAATGAAACATGATCAAATGTGAACAAAACTCAGTAAGGAGTATTTTAGAAGACAAAATTAATACTGTAAACAGCCTTGACACCTAGAAACAAAGTCCAATCTATAATCCAATTTGCTCTTCCTGTTCTAACTTACAGTTTTGGGGTGACTAACCCCAAAAGTTATTGGATCAATTGGACAGGAAAATAAGAAAAATGCTTCATGCTTATCAAATGATATATAAAAATCAATGTATGTCAAGATTATTTATCCTTTGTTTTAAAGAAGGCATGGGCCTCCTTGAAAATGATTGCATGTATAGATCTGCAATAGTAGGACTGCATACATATCTACTGACCTCACCAGGCCCAAACATAGTGAATGTTTTGAAACATGAAGACAGCAAATCTAAGATGACTTCCCTGCTTAGTTTAGCAGAAGTATATCAGCGTCAAGTGGGAATGGTAACCAAACCAGGAGACAAAAATTAGGCAGCAACTGAATGAGCCAAAAAAACAAAAGAAAGAATATAGACAAATGTGGAAAAGGCATAAGTATAGCTGCAAGTACAGAAAACTCCTGGAACAGCCTCATGTCAATCAGAATCTGATGCAGGAATAGTAAAGGAGAGGTGACTTTAAACCAAAAGATGAAAGGTTAATATTAGTGACCCAGGATGGTGGACTACGTACATGCTGGTTTACAAAATCCATTGAACATGTGGGAGAAACAGACAAATGCAGGTTCTGTAAAACAGAACTGGAAACAGTTGCACATCTTGTTGATGGGTGTGATAAACTAGTGGCAGAGGGCCTGGATACTAAAAGGGATAATAATGTTGCAAGACTGTTGCATTGGGGATTGTGCAAACATTACAATATTAAAGTAGCTGAGAAGCATTGGAACATGAGCCACAAAGCATTATAGAGAATGATGAAGTTTATATCACATGAGATTACCCATTACCAACAGTTCCAACAAAAGATGCAAGAAACCAGATATAGTAGTTCTTGAAAAGGAGACAAAAGTAATATTGATGATTGAAATTGCTACACCAGTGATTACAGTGTCTTACGTACAGAGAGACACAAAGACATAAAATACTACGATTTTCAGGCAGAAATGAGGACAAAGTGGAAGAAGGATATCCAGACAGTTCCAATAGTAGTAGGAGCAATGGGTCTCATAAAAAATAATTTACAGTAATTTTTAGAGATGCTACCAAAGAGGCTGCAGTGGTGCAGCGGTTAGCTTTGTCTCCTCACAGCAAAAGGTTCTCTGGTTTGATCCTTGGCTGGAGCACCTTCTATGTGGAGTCTGCATGTCCTCCTTGGGGTCTATATTATATTGTTGAAATGTCATTACAGCGAATGCTGTTTCAAGGACAAATATAAAGCGAAACCTCAGGTCACAGATTTTTTTCCTAGGGAAAAAAAAATCGGTAGACCAACAAGACACAGCACACCAGTAAAAACATTTCAAAGTGAGGGGCTTCACCCCCCCACATCCCCAATGTGGGGGGCTGTGCCTCTCCCACCCCTCCAACTAAATATAGCAACTCTGAGATCGCACTACAGTGGGGTAGAGGGCAATGTCATGACTCAGGCCAAGCAATTTTATTTCCCTAGGAAAGAAATCACTGACCTGAGCTATTGCTGTTTAGGGATTTCACTCTATATTTGTCATCGAAACGGCATTCACTGTAATGCCGTTTTGACAATATAATATAGACACCCCTCCCTGTGGTCGAGTGAGTTTTAAAGACATGCAGGTAGGTGTGAGTGTGTGTGTGTGTGTGATTGTGTGTGTGTGTGTGTATGTGTGTGTGTGTGTGTGTGTGTGTGTGTGTGTGTGTGTGTGTGTGTGTGTGTGTGTGTGTAGCACCAGGCTGGCAACTTGACACTTTAAAAACTCCACTGCCAATCAGTCTGCAGATCGGTGATTCACTGTGGTGAGCCCTAATAGGAGAAGCCGAAAGACATTGCTTTATTTAGACATGCTACCAATACTTGTAACTTCATATGAATTAAAGAAGGAGTCAGTTCTGGGTACACTGAGAGTGTTGCAAATAGCACTTTGGGCTAACATTAAAGACTGAAACAGTATTTAATACTAAATTTACAAACTTTAATTATAGTTTTACTTAGGAATGGAGTCCATTCCTGTCATGCTATTAGAAACCCAACGTTTTGGAGAAATTAAACTGGGATGAAACTCTGTATGACATTAATTTTGAGATTATCTTTGGTCTTGAGATTTTTTGAGACAAGTGTGATTAACGAAAACTAAATGCTTGATGGAGGCTCATATGACTCCAGTGGCCCATGGACTGGGGCACATAAACTGAGTGTGCAAGTGTTTGTTAGAGATTATTCTACTGTACATTAACCAAGTGATAGTATGCTGAGGGCTAAAAAAGTGAGTTTTATCTTATCTGCATATTCCTTGAACTTGCTTTCTTTGTGGTGAAACTGGTCACTTATGTAGTCTACTAGATGTCATGTGCTCACTGTTGCTTCTTGGGACATGGATGTGTTTTCAGGGCAGACCTGAATTGAGCTGTTATCCTAGGTGCAAAGCTCCCATAATGCCCCCTACTGCTCAGTACCCCCCCCATGCACATCAACCAGTGATTCCCCTATCCTCCCCCTCATTCTGGCCTATCCAGACCATCCATAGCAGAGCTGGATCATGGTCAAATTGGGCCTACCCAGGATAATGGACCAGGTCCCCACCCCACCAGCAGTTCCAGTGTCCCAGTACTTGTCTGTCTCCCAAATTACCATAAACACTGTTAAAGCATGCCATTTTCTTGTTTACTTTTACAATGATTACAGATATTTGGATTTCATTTAACACTTTCATTTCAAATTTCATAGCACAAACACTTGTTTTGTAAATCTACCAACCAATGTTACAGGAAAGAGGTCAGTGTGCTTTTCCTGAATACATGAAAATGACATACATGCTGGAGCTTCCTCATAGTTCTCAACCTCTTAGTACAAGAAATCTGGACAAAGCCAAAAATAATGGGGGTACAAAGGCCCAAAAATGAGGAGAATTTTTAAATTTTGCTCTTCCAAGCTTAGAAAGTTACTAGAAGAAAAGGATTTGTGTTAGCATACATTTTCTGAAGGGTATGAAACCTGAAACTCAAATGACTGCCATTATTTAGTGACTTCAGTCCTCAATCCTTTGCTAGAAAACCCCAAATTTTAAGAGGAACAGAACAAAAATGTGAACCAAAATTCTGAACATTCTGCGAAATATGAACAGTTGAGAAGTACAGACTTCTTAAATATGACATTTGCTGATAGTAGTCTTTTAGCTAAAGACTGAGTATTTTTATTTATTTTTTACCTAGTCTGGACCCACAGCTAACACTGAGCCCTAGGCAGCTGCCTAGGTTGCCTTGTGCGGGATGCAGCTCTGATCTAGATTACTTTTTTCTTCCTTTTCTCAAAGTTTCTATTTTTCTGAATTTATTCATTCATTTGTTCAGCATATTCTATCTAAGCAAGACTGAACTCTTGATAACTGAGGAGGAAATAACAGCATTAACCTGGGGGAGTGGTCCTAGGTGTATTTCAGAGGTTTTTCTTAAGTATCTTTCATCCAATGATGGCTTGAAAAATTCTGTTTAAGGAAAGAAATTCAGTGTTATTCTTCAGCTTTGCTTTTTTTCTATATTCTTTCAACACATCCTAACTGATTAGGACTGCACAATAATACAGTAGCTGTAAAGGAAATAAATAAATTACATTGGGGTCTCTGGCCACTACGCCCCAATAAACCATGATGGCTGTAGATGGTGGAGGTGCATTTTTGACATTTTTTTCAACCTTTTGACCAAATGATCTACAACAAATATTGATTAAGGAAAGAAAGTACATTTGTGTAAGTAAACCTACCATAATAGTAGATGTTTGAATGATCACTGCTGCAGTAGCCTTTGCTATATGGGTTATATTCTAAACAGGATATAACAGATGGCCAGCTTTCAGAGCTTAAGGGCAACTTCCAAGTGCTCATATCATTGACGTTTGAGCATAGCTGAAGAAAATTAACAGCCTTGGCACCAAGCCCTTCAGGGCTTTTTTGCCATCTGAAAAAGGAGTTTAGAACCTTAAAATAGAACAATGCTAGGTAAGAAAAATCTTCTCCCTGGTATAAAAAAATATACAGAAAAAAACAAGGAGAATGGGGTGGGGTGGGAGTGGCTACTCAGCAGTGGTTATTCAATTATCTAATATTATGGTAAGTTATATATTATGGTAACCATGCTGTGTTCATCATTTGATGCCTGCAGCAATAGCCTTGGCTATATTGGTAAAGTACCATATCTTATAATGACTGGGAGGAGGACAGATGAGAGTCTGAGAGCCCCTGCAAAATGGTCCTAGCAAAGCCTGCTCTTATTCTGGAAAATGAATCTGGTTTGTAATTCCTCATAAAAGTATGTAAAGTTGCTGCTTCTAGAATACTTCTAGAATCCACCCTTTTCGAAAGAGCCACTGATGAAGACAAAGCCCTAGACAAGTGCATCTTAGCCTGGCTGGGCTCAACTTGTTATGGGTGGTATAACAAAAGGAAATAGCATGTGGAAATCATTTGTAGATTATCTGCTTTGACACAGGCTGCCCTTTTTTAGCTTCATAAGAAATGAATACCTGATCAGAGTTTCTGAAGGCTTTACTTCTGTCAAGATAATATTTGAGTTGTCTGTGGACATTCAGACATGAATGATTCTTTCTCTCTCATTTTTAGTTTCTGGAAAGGATACAGGGAGATGGATAGCTTCACTCAAAGCAAACTCAGATATTAGTTTAGGCATAAAAGAAAGACCTTTGACACATATCCAACCCCTATTTCAAATCATTCACCGATAAACATTAAGATAAAAATACTGGGTAATGAAAAAAAAAATGACACAATGGCATTGTCATACTTACCTGTTAAAAAGAGAGAAATTTAAGGATAGTGGAAATTATACGAGAGTTGTTAGTAAAGACAGAAATTTCTTCAAAGGGATAGATACAGAGTTGGAGAACATAAAAATAGAATTTAAAACTAGGGTAGAAGTAAAAGAGAAAGTGATATGGTTAAGAAGTAATTAAAACTATTTAGATGGCTAACAAAGATTAAAACATTGCAGAATAAGGGGAATCTCACAGAACAAGAAGAGGAGCAACTGCAGAGTACTAAAGGAAAATAAGGCAATGTTTGGATAATATGCATGAATTTAGGAAGATTGCTGTTAAGCAACTATTTTTAATAACAACTCCAGAGAGCAAAACTTATAGCATGACTTAGGCAAAATAAAGTAGAAAGGGTTGTCACCAGACTTAGGGAACCTATAACAAGAAAAATATAAGTATTAGATATATTTTGTGAATTTTATGAAAATTTGTATAAAGCAAAGGAATGTGGAAACTCGGAAAAGGCACACATGGAAATATCATTGGAAGACAATTATGCCAAGGTTAGAGGTGGATAAGGCTGAATAACTATCGTTAAGATAGCAGGAGGGGGAGAAGGGATAAACATGATGATGTATGTTCTGTCTACAGGGTAATGTGACAAAGGGAGATGCTGCCAACCCAGCTAGCTGGAATTTTGTAAACAATTATACATCATTTGTGAATATCAACATGATTCATATAAGATGCATGTGTTACAACTGTATTAGAACTGTATGCCATGTGTATATCAAAGTAGGTTTGTACAGATATGTGTGCTGAAAATATATTTTATAAAGTAATAATAAATGTCATAAAACAAAAGGATAGAACGAAGCAGAATAAGTCTCAAATGATGCCAAATTGTGTGAAAAAACGCTCAGAGTTCCAAAAGACATGAAATTATCCAAACCAGGCAAAAGGAATCCACAGGTGTACAAAAAATGTGGATGGTTCAATCCACACAAATGTTTATTAGAGAGTATCCGGACAGAGAAATGTAAGTGCTTTCGCTTAAAAAGCTCCTTCAGACATAAAATACATTCACCTGATACCAAATACTTTATATATAACATTCAGGTTTTTAAAACAACCAATCAAACAGTATCAATTATTAAAGTGTTAAAGTGACCTCGCACTAATAGCAACTCCATCTAAATCATTTGATAAAAAACCTAGGTAGCTGTTGATATAGAAACCAGTAAAAGCTATAAGATAACTAATGAATCATAATATAATCAAAAATATATTCAAAAAATATATAAAAAATATATATATAAAATATATATATATAGACATATATGAATATATCTTATGAACATATCAAAAAATAGAGTATACATTAGCTTAAAAATTAGCTTAAAAATACATCCACTTGCAAAACACATAAAAACTTTCACTTATTATTCCTATGCTTCTTAAGAAAGGGCTTAATGGAAGCCCTTTCATTCAATCCCTTCCCTTTATCTGCCCTTAACAGGGTAATCCAATCACTCTCTATAGTCTCCATATAATTCCGAATGTCACCCTCCTGTGCACTAGGATAAATCACTGCCAGTGCTCTAAACAAAAAATTATGTGTAGTGTCCCATTGAACCACATGTTTAGCTAATGCATTGCATTGTGAGCCTTTCTTGATATGGTAAATATGCTCACGTATCCTGTCCTTGAATGGTCTGTTGGTTTTGCCAACATAGAAAGATGAACAAATCTGGCATATAGCTAAATAAACTAAGTGTGGGGTCATACAGTTAGCTGACGCTTTCATCTTAAATATGGTATTAAAATCTGGATGAAAAAACTCATCTTTTGTATCTATATAAGGGCAAAAATTGCATTTACCACATGGTGTGGTATGCACCTCTCCAGATACCAAGTTCTTATCTTTAGAATAACAAAGCAGCCTCTTCAAATTCTTCTTTTTCCTATATAGGAAACGTGGTTGCTCACCTACAACCATTTTTATGCCCTCATCTGTTTGTAAAACAGGCCAATGCCTACTAATAATCCCTCTGACCTCCCTATGATCACATGTATAAAAGAATGGGAACTTAACCGAGGAATTAGTAGATCTAAAACATGTTTTTAAGTCTCCGGCTGTAGGGCCAAAATAAGGAGCAGCTATGTCAAACCTTAGAGCGGGCATGCTACATAATTGTTCATCAACTTCAAAGTCCTTATAACCTCTCTCCAATAAATTCATTCTGAGTTTCACTAATTCTTCAACAAAACCCGTATCCATGGGATTCATTCTAGAGGACCGTACACCCTGACCTCTAATGATATTCTTAAAAACATAGGAGGGGTGCATACTGGATCTCAGTAAGAATGTATTAGCATAACAAGATTTCCTATATATACCAGTATTAATCACCCCACAAGGCAGTTTTTCAATATAAAGATCAAGAAAACCTATTCTATGTGCAGAATATTCTATGGTAAATCTAAGGAAATCAGTTAAACTGTTCATATTAGTGAATAGTACATCTAGCTGTTCTGAACTTCCATCCCATAATATAAACAAATCGTCGACAAAACGATGGTAGAACTTAACATGGGTCTCAAAGATGGGTAGATGAAACAAAACTGACTCCTCCCATTGTGCCAGAAACATATTAGCGTAACTATTGGCACAAGGGGTACCCATGGCTACTCCATCCTGCTGTTTATATATCTTATCCTGGAACATGAACAAATTATTCTCCAACACAAGTTCCAGGAAATAGGATATAAGATCTCTTTGTACTTCCGAGTATTCACTATGTATTTTCAAATATTCCTATATATACAATACTCCTAGTTCATTCGGTATAACAGTAAAGAGGGACTGAACATCAAGGGTTACAAAAAACAAGCCTTCAACATTATCAAAACCTCTTAAACATTCATATAAGTCCACCAGGAACTGCTTAGAATCTTTCAATACAAACATATTATGATTCAGAATCGGTCTTAAATGTTTCTCCACATAAATGGCACAATTGGAGGAGTCCGTTTTGTTTCATCTACCCATCTTTGAGACCCATGTTAAGTTCTACCATTGTTTTGTCGACGATTTGTTTATATTATGGGATGGAAGTTCAGAACAGCTAGATGTACTATTCACTAATATGAACAGTTTAACTGATTTCCTTAGATTTACCATAGAATATTCTGCACATAGAATAGGTTTTCTTGATCTTTATATTGAAAAACTGCCTTGTGGGGTGATTAATACTGGTATATATAGGAAATCTTGTTATGCTAATACATTCTTACTGAGATCCAGTATGCACCCCTCCTATGTTTTTAAGAATATCATTAGAGGTCAGGGTGTACAGTCCTCTAGAATGAATCCCATGGATACGGGTTTTGTTGAAGAATTAGTGAAACTCAGAATTAATTTATTGGAGAGAGGTTATAAGGAGTTTGAAGTTGATGAACAATTATGTAGCATGCCCGCTCTAAGGTTTGACATAGCTGCTCCTTATTTTGGCCCTACAGCCGGAGACTTAAAAACATGTTTTAGATCTACTAATTCCTCGGTTAAGTTCCCATTCTTTTATACATGTGATCATAGGGAGGTCAGAGGGATTATTAGTAGGCATTGGCCTGTTTTACAAACAGATGAGGGCATAAAAATGGTTGTAAGTGAGCAACCACGTTTCCTATATAGGAACAAGAAGAATTTGAAGAGGCTGCTTTGTTATCCTAAAGATAAGAACTTGGTATCTGGAGAGATGAATACCACACCATGTGGTAAATGCAATTTTTGCCCTTATATAGATACAAAAGATGAGTTTTTTCATCCAGATTTGAATACCATATTTAAGACGAAAGCGTCAGCTAACTGTATGACCCCACACTTAGTTTATTTAGCTATATGCCAGATTTGTTCATCTTTCTATGTTGGCAAAACCAACAGACCATTCAAGGACAGGATACGTGAGCATATTTACCATATCAAGAAAGGCTCACAATGCAATGCATTAGCTAAACATGTGGTTTAATGTGACACTACACATAATTTTTTGTTTAGAGCACTGGCAGTGATTTATCCTAGTGCACGGGAGGGTGACATTCGGAAGTATACGGAGACTATAGAGAGTGATTGGATTACCCGGTTAAGGGCAGATAAAGGGAAGGGATTGAATGAAAGGGCTTCCATTAAGCCCTTTCTTAAGAAGCGTAGGAATAATAAGTGAAAGTTTTTATGTGTTTTGCAAGTGGATGTATTTTTAAGCTAATTTTTAAGCTAATGTATACTCTATTTTTTGAGATGTTCATAAGATATATTCATATATGTCTATATATATATTTTTTATATATATATTTTTTATATATTTTTTTGAATATATTTTTGATTATATTATGATTCATTAGTTATCTTATAGCTTTTACTGGTTTCTATATCAACAGCTACCTAGGTTTTTTTATCAAATGATTTAGATGGAGTTGCTATTAGTGCGAGGTCACTTTAACACTTTAATAATTGATACTGTTTGATTGGTTGTTTTAAAAACCTGAATGTTATATATAAAGTATTTGGTATCAGGTGAATGTATTTTATGTCTGAAGGAGCTTTTTAAGCGAAAGCACTTACATTTCTCTGTCCGGATACTCTCTAATAAACATTTGTGTGGATTGAACCATCCACATTCTTTGTACACCTCTGGATTTGTTTTGCCTGGTTTGGATAATTTCATGTTTTTTGGAACTCTGAGCATTTTTTCACACAATTTGGCATCATTTGAGACTTATTCTGCTTCGTTCTATCCTTTTGTTTTATGACATTTATTATTACATTATTTGGTATAGGGATAGAACGTTTACCAGACTGTTTGGCAGTTTTCTTTTTTGCTTTATATTTTATAAAGTGCTTGTGCTTAAAATGTAACCACAGTATGCTCTACTGGAATAGAACAGAAATGTATATGCACTATTGTAACTATTTAAATGTATATATTTTAACAGTGGAATCTGGAATACAGGAGATTAACTTCAAAAAAATAGCTGAAATTAAAATTACTTTATGGCTAAGCAATAAAAGATGATATCTTTCAGTTTCCATGCAGCAAGGAGACACACTGTCTAAAACTAGGTAGCTTTCTCTATTGTCCTGGAAGTGTTTTATTGTTTTATGACTTAAACATCTTCCAGGGAAAAGCCCTTGTCTATATTTTTTTACAGGTAGATACTAAATACTTCCAGCTCCTAGCAGTAGGGTTTCACCTGGGATAGAGTCAGATGACAAGAAATTATGTCAGTCTGCAAGCTACCCCAACAGTAATATTTGATATATTAATTTGGTAACTCTTGGTGAGACACAGCATTCTGTATTCTGTCTTGGACCTGGCAACAACAAGAACCATTCACCACATCTGCCTTGCTCTTAAGTAAGTTAACTAGGGTATAGTAATTCTCTTAGATTCAGTCAGGAATATAGTGAAGCATGGTTTAGATGTTTTCCTTTATTTATCTGAGACTATTCTGCAATGTTGTTTTAAATATTTTCTGTGGTTTTAAACTCTGATGTCACTGTGAATATATACTTAGTATTTTCTTGTTCTTTTATTATTTATTATTAAATATATTTAAACCTTTCATTGTGACTGATCTGTATAGAGATATTTAAGATCTGAGAGTACTTGCATATTTATTAGGTGACACTGCGTAGGCCACTCCCAATAGCCTTGCTCTTGGTCAAACTACCCTTTGTATTAATAGTAACATTACACAGTAAGATTGGGCACCCATTGTTAAGGGCCTTAAAGTAGCTGATAAGGAGTTGGCTAGTAGCAGTGATAACTACCTTATAGTCTGGGCAAAAGGGGATATAGCTAGTAAACCTGTGCCAGCCTTTCCCAGTAGTGTGTGTGTGTGTGTGTGTGTGTGTATAAATCAAATCTCAAATAGTGTATGTGTCAGCTACTTGGGCAGGGACACAAAACACTGGTTGGACAGAGAGGGTGCTGGAGGTCTTGGCTTGGCCACTCAGCTGAGATCTCGACTCTATAGCTGTGCCAGTGGGGAGTCTTATTGAGGATCTGGAGAAAGAGGGAGAAACCAGCCCCATACTGACTGTGGTCTCTGTGTGCTCTTAAGGGAAATTGCACTTGATGCAGAGGGCTGCATCTGGAAATATTGTGCGTATACTTGTCATCCTCCCAGTGTACATCCCCCACTGTTGCTAGCGCTGAGGATTAAGGCTCCTTGATTACTGGTCCAGTGGTGGGTTGTCACATTATTGTCTGGCAGTGGTGGGATCACCACATCACATACTGGCACTCAGTGGTGTGGATATTGAAGTCCTTGTAGCCTGTAAACAGTGGTCACTAAATAAGCTGCTTGTACTCTTAAGCAACCACATGGCAGACATTCAGAATTTCATATCAATAATTTTATTTATTTTTGTTAGCTTAGTTAGTCAGGGAGAGCAGGCAAGGATGTCAGCAGAGGAGTATGGCAAGCTGAGAAGGAGCCAGTTAGCTGAGATGTGCCAAAGTAAGGGATTGGTGCATGCCAACCTGACTGAAGTAGAAATGATTGCCGCCTTAGTCACAGCTGCATCACAGACAAGCAACCAGGAGGACAACCAGACTGGCCTTGGGGATGTACAACTCTCAGAAAATGGACAGTTCAACCTTTCCACAGAGGACTTAAAAATCCATCTGGAGTTAAAGAGACTTGAACTGGATGCCAAACGGTTGGAAATAGAATCATCAGAGAGACATTGGCATTAAGAGGCTGAAGAAAATGAGAAACTGTGGCATTTTGAGGCTGAAGAAAATGAGAAACTGCAGTGTTTGCAGGCTGAAGAAAAGAAGAAACAGAAACAAATGGAATTAGAATCAGCAGGGAGACTGAGATGTCTGGAAGCCAAAGAAAATGAGGGGTAGAGGCAACATGAAAAGGAAATGCTGACTGTTCACCAGGGTCATGGAGGAACGGAATGGGGAAGGGAGTAACCGAACCCCAGTATCAATAAAGGTCAGTAAATTTCTTCCACAATTTACAGAGGGTGACAATTTTGATAACTTTATTCATATGTTTGAAAGGGTCTGTAAACAGTATATTGTTGACCAAGGGCTCTAGATACGATTCCTGACCCTCACACTCCATGGTAAAGCTGTAACTGCTGTTTCTAATTTGTCTGATACTGATTGTTTAAATTATAATACAGTTAAAAATTGTTATTAGAGTGTTTTAAGTTAACACCTGAAGCTTATAGAAAAAAGTTTCGTGAGCATAATTTGCTGAGTTAAGCAGTTATTTTCATAGGTGGGTGAGTGGGTGTCAGGTCACCACTTTTGAAGGGCTGGCAGACTTTTTGGTGAGGGAACAAGACCTTAGCACTCTGCCTGAGGACATGAAAATCTCATTGGCAGATAGGAAATGCAGTACTTCAGATAAGTTGGGGAAAAAGGGAGACCTATACCTAGCAAGCAGGGCATCACTGCATAGGAAAGGGATACCCAGTGCTGCACATGGGTCTAAGGGAACTCATGGTTGGCAGCCTAAACCACCCCAACAGAGTCTGCAAGTAACAGGGGAAGCCAGTAGTTCAGGTACACGGCCATGGTCAAGGGTTAAATGTTTTAAATGTCACCAGTGGGGCCATGTAGCATATAGATGTCCATGGAGGTAAGGTGTGGAACAAAAGGTGGGAGAACCAGTAAGTGGGAATGACAGAATGCCAGCAGTAAGTTGTCTAGAGACAACAAGGGTACCAAACTACCCCAAGAGGTTATATCCTATCTTAGTGAATGGGAAACAGACCACTTGTCATCCTCTCAGTGTAAGTCCCCCGCTGTTGCCAGTAGTGAGGATTGAGGTTCCTTTATTACTGGTCCAGTGGTGGGTCATCACAGGTATTCTCTAGGAAAAGATTGTATTTCTGTGACTGTTTATAAGTTAGGAGGGAAGACAGTGATAAAGATCTGGAAGGCTTTGTTTAATAGCATTTTAGAAGGAGGGGAAATATCAGCGTCTTGGAAGAAATTGTGATGGTTGCATTACCCAAAGAGGGTAAAGACCCATTAGGCGCAGCTTCAAGTAGACTTATTTTAATTTTAAATCATGATTATAAAGTGTTTATGGCCATACTAGCTAAGAGAATGGCAAAGAAATTGCCAAAATGCATAGATATGGATCAGTGCGGTTTCATGGAGGGGATGCAAACATTTTATAACATTAATAAAATAACGGTGATTCAGAGGGAAGCAGAATGTAAGAAAATACTGCTGTTGTTGGTGGTGGGGCTTGGTTGACAGAGAAAGCTGGAAGAGGATATATGAAGGATCAGAGGCAATAATTAAGGTGAGAGAATTCCTCTCTGATAAGCTGTGTTTGAACAGAGAATTAGACATGGTTATTTCTCCACTGTTATTTGTTTTGTATTTAGAGCTATTGGCAAAGAAAATAAGGGAATCGGAAATTCAAAAAATATAACTGATACGGTAATCAAGAAAAACAAAACTGGCTTTATATGCAGATACTATTTTGTGCATGATAAATCTAGAAAGTGACGTTTCTATGTTCTAAAACATTTTGAGACAATTTTAAGTCTCTGCAGGATATACAATTAATGAAGATAAAACAAAGGCTATAGTGATAAATTATGTAGCCACACATGAATTGTTTCAGCAACACCCATATTTATGGAGATATGATAAGATGAGTTATTTAGGCGTATAGATTAAAATTATTTTGTTATGGCAGCTAAGGTTATGTAGGAAGAGACTTAAAAGAGAATAAAGATCTAAGAAACTGGAAGCTCTTATTTATGGGCAGGGACAGTAAGATAAGCAGTGAAAATGGTTTTAGTCTCTTTACTTTTATAAACAGTTCAGGCATATTATTATCAACCAAAGACACTGTGGACAATAATTAATAAAGAGTTCAAGGAATTTATTTTGGAGGAGAAGAGGATAATGGTTAAGTGGCATACATTGATCCATCCCATAAAACATGGTGCTTTAGGATTGCCTCATTTATATGGGTATTTTAGAGGTATGCAGTTAAAGCTCATGTACATAACACAAGCAGAATGTTATAAATTCAAGTGGAAAACGTTGAGGATGAATTGGGGGAGTTCTACAAATAAAGAGAGAGAGAAGAATTTTGGATGCAGATCATTAAGGAGAACAACAATAACTATGCAGATTATTATATTTCTAAAGCTGTAGAAAGTATTTTAAGAACTAAGTCAACAGTGGAATGGAGTAAGGAAATTTTGCCAGTAAAAATGACTGCAAGTAGGGGTACAGAAAATAGGCAAGATGGGGCTAGAATTTATTGCAGAAAACTGGTAAAGAAACCAAGATATTGGGAGCAAATAACTAGACAGGGAAAGGTAATAGGGTGGGATGATGCCAAGCAGAAGTTTATACTGAAGGTTAAAGAATCGCCTTCCCTACCAGGTACTGGTATCAGTGTATAGGCAAAGAGAAACTGATAGAGGTGTCCTAAGTGAAAGACCAGCTCCAGCAGAGATCTTAGTTGAGTCTAGAACAGAAGCTGCTGTTAAAAAGGTGATAATTAATAGGGCATATAAAATATCACAGGAAGAAATGGAAACAGTTTATCCGCTTTAGCGACCCCTAACGGGAGCAGCCAAAAGAAGAAGAAGAAGAAGATAAAATATTGCATGATAATCATGAGAATCAATCAGAAGATGTTGGAAATGACTGGGATGAGAGACAGGAAACACAATTTACAAAGGAACAATGGAAGGACATATGTTTGGCTCCCAAGTATGCAACAAAATCCAGATGGTTTAAGATTTTTTCTTGGAGATTTTGCACAGATGTTATTATACCCTGAGTAGAGTTTAAAGATTTTTTCTTTGGTAGATAACCAAATACTGGAGGTGTGATGTGAAAGAGAGAGATAAATGGGAACATGTTTTTGGGAGTGTGCTGGGTTGGCAGATTTTAAAACTATACTACAAAGTACCCTGTCCTAAATATTGGGGGACCAAACTGCTGTAACTAAGGAAATGACTCTTTTAAGTTGGGACAAAATATATGAATTGTTTAGACACAGTAAGGCCTTATTAAGTTTAATGCTATTGGTTGCCAAAAAAGCAATTACTTGAAAATGGAAATTAAAATCTAAACCAATTGTAACTGAGGTATTGGAATGTTGTAACAAAGATAAAAAAACTGGAAATGTTAGAAAAGGGAAGAGGCAAATTACATAGAAATAAATGGAAATTGTTGGAAAAATATACGCAGAATAATATTCAGGAGGAGCAAGAGTGAGGATTAAGAAGAGGCAGGAATTGTGAAATATATGCAATGCTGAGTGTATGACATTTGTTATAAAGAAAGAAAACATATGCAATGTATAATGCATGAAAACACATTATTATGGTTTATTTTTTCTTCTGTTAATGTATGTCTGCCTATGTTTTAAGTGATACTTTAATAAAGGTGTTTAAAAAAAACAGAAATATTAGTTTTCAAGGAAACTCTATGTTTGTGGAAAATGAGACAAGGTCATCCCACCATGAGATCTTGCAATGCAGACACTCTTCTTGCAGAAGTCAGAGCAATTAACAAAATTGTTTTCCATCTTATGTACCTCAAATTAACCTGTTGGGCTGGTTCAAATGGAGCAAGAGCTAATTTTTCCAAAACAAAATTAAGATCCTAATGAGAAACCATTTGTTTTCTAGGTGGTCAGGTATGCAGCATCCCTTTCAAAAACATTTTGACACGGGAATACAGTGAAAGTTGAGGCTCTATGGGTAGACAAGCTGAAATGGCTGACGAATGAATGTTGAAAGAAGAGTAAGAAAGGCAAGAGGATAATAACTCTCTCAAGTATTGCAGAATGAGAGAAATAGTAACCTTAAAAAGGTTCTGGCGCTTGTCTTGGCAACAACTAGAAAATCTTTTCCATCTTGTAATATATGATTTTCTATTAGCAGGTTTCTTTGCCTTCATCAATACCTGTGGCGCATCCTCAGAAAACAGGTGCATACAAGGTATTAAAACGTTATCATCCAGGTAGTTAGTTGAAGTTCTTTTCAGACTGAGTATATCAAACAACCTCTGTCTTGTGTGAGTAGGTCCAGTCTATGAGGAAGCTTGTATTAATTGCCCTTGGTTATTTCCAAAAGAAGGGAAAACCACTGTTGCCTGGGCAAGGAGAGTGTCACCACAATGATCTTTGGGGAGTCCTTCTGAATCTTCAGAATAACCATGGATTTCAGTTAAAGGGTAGAAAAGCATTCAGGAACATTCCTGCCCAAATAAATGAAAATGCGTATGTTTTCTCAACCTGTTTGCAGTCAGTCCAGGATCAGAATTTTGCAAGTTGTTTTTTGTGAATGGAAGTGTACAGATATATTTGAGATATTTGCCGCAGCTACATCAAATCCTCAAAGACCATCTGATTAAATTTCTGTTCATGAGTGACTATCTAGGTCCTGCTCAAGTTGTCTGCTGCAACATTTTGCAAGATGCCTGTGGAGTGAGACTGTGCTCACTTGCTATACCCCAGGCTGCCATGGCTAGTCTGCACAGAGGGTAATATTTGGATCACCCTCATTTGTTTATGTATCACAGCACTGTAGTGTTGTTTGCAATTACTTGCAATAGTTAATGAGATCACAGACAGTTGAGAGCATATGCTTATGTGTTTTGGTCTGTCCTTTTTGTTCCAAAGACCCTGCACTACTCCCATAGACACCATTGCCCAAGCAAAGTCTGAGTTGCCTGTAACTACAGATTGTGCTGGAGCTGGAAGGGAAAGTGGGATACACTGATTTAGATAAAACTGGTCTCCACCAAAACAACAAATGCCAAGGCAGGAATATCAGGGGGAGTTGATGTTGTGACCATATGGATTTTAGGTACTATCAAATCTTTCTCATGTGGAGTCTGGCTAAAGGAATTATTAGACTCATGGATGCCATAAATCTAGTATCCTGAGAAATTCCCTTGCTGAAGTCTTGGGCTGAGAATAGCTCTAGATTTTTTTTTCCTTTGGACGAAAAGCTCTTTAAACTGAGGTATCAGCCCGGGAAAATAATCCTGTGAGAAGGGATCAAAAAAACCCTTTGAATGTTCCCTTGGAACCCCAGTATGTGAGGGAAACCTCTTATTCAAGTGAGAGATTCCTGACATTTTGAAAAAGACTGTGCAAAGATAAGCAAGTCATCTAAATAAGGGAAAAAGTGAATACCTTGTCATCTGCAATAGTCTATCATTGGGGACAGACACTTTGTGAGCAGCCTAGAAGCAGTAGATAACCCAAAGGACAATGCAGAGAACTGAAAATGTAATCCAGACACAGAAAATCTTAGGAAATACTTGAAATCTGGGGCTGTAGGAATGTAATGATAAGAAACTGAAAGGAGGAATCAGTCATAAAAGGTTGTGAAGGGTTCGCATTTTGAACTTTGGGACTTTCACAAGCTGATTTAAAAAGGATATATATCTATGACTGATTTCCAAGTATTTTCTTTCTTTGAAATCAGAAACATTCTTGAATAAAAAAAACATTCCCCATCAGAGAAATGGGACAGCTTCTCTTAACCCCTGAGTCAGCAGAAGCTGACTGACAGGGGGGTAAAATAAGTTAGATCTGGTAGATGAGGAGGAATCCCCTGAAAAGGAGGAAGAGACTCACATTTTCATCTTTATCCCTGATGTTTCCCTCTCAGAACCCATTTGTCTGAGATTATCTGTTGCAAATGATTTATAGACTTGACAGGGTGGAGTGGGGTATCAGCTGTAGACAGTTATTTAGACTTCTTGGACTGTCTTTGTTTTTGTGACTCCTCCTTTATTTTTGGAACCTCCTTGCCATGCTTCCCAGATGCTTGCTGTTTCTTTTGCTTTTTATAAAAGGGTGCTGAGGCAGGTTTAAAACATTTAACAAACTTGAAGAAGGAAGGCTGAAATATCTAACTAACCTTCTGAATAAATTTTCCTCTCTCATCACACTTTCTTGGGACCTCAGCTGCAGCTGCAGATGGTCAAAAAAAACCTTCTCTATCTAAAGAAGAATTTGAAATTTTAGCTTTAATATCCTTAGGTAAGATTTGAACATGAAACCATGCAAACCTTCTTACAACAGTTCAATAGCAGCCACTGTGGGAGAGGTAACAGTTGAAATATAAGCACACTGCAGGGAGTGTTTGGTGACTTGAGACACAGACACAATAAGGGAATTCACAAACAATTTTTTTTAGAAGAGGGAAAAATTGCCATAATTCCCCTCATATTAGCAAAAGATGCAAGCAAAAACATTAACGTGAGCTTGACAATAATGAATTCTAAAAATACATGTGGCAGAGGTATACACTTTCCCCCCAAATCTATCAAACACTTCTACCCTTATTATAAGGGGGTAGCATTTAGCAAATGTTTAAGAACAGTAGGATTTGCCAAATAAATTACTGCATGATGAGTTCTGGGATTAGAAAATAAATGTCTTTCTACTTTCTTAGGGACAGCAGGTTGGCTATCAGGCAAATTGCAGGCTTTAATAAAAACATCCTCCAATGTTGTAAGAAAAGGAGGAACTGGAGTAGGTACAGGAAATTGCAGTTGTAACAAATAATATTTTTTAAATGATACTGCAGTATCATTATGTTCCCACTGAAACAATTGGTTTGTTCTAGATACGGTTTCAGAAAAAGAAAATTCTTTTAAAGGACTCAGAAGAAATGCTGTCCTCAGAATCAGCCATCCGTGGAGAGCAAAGAGAAGTTATTCTCTCAAAATAATTTCTCTGTTGGGAAATCTTCAGAAAATAAAGAATTCCTTTTCTTCCATACCAGTAAAATCAGAATGAGAGTGGTCAAGAGCTTGAATTAAGCCCCGAGCTAAGCCCAATAAATCATTCCTGTCTAAAGTAACTGAGACAGGGGAAGATAAATGTTTAACTTAAGCAGACTGACTCCTGTTATACACATCACCCCAAGGGATAGACATCCTAGTCCATCTAGGTAGAGAAGCATTCCCTGCTTCTTTCTCCGAGGCCTACAAGAGTAGTTCTCCCATGTTCATCAAGGGCGCTCCAACAACCACAGAGGACGTGTCTAATCTTGGTCCACTGTGACTGAAGGGACTAGACCAGACAGAGCCAAGGTAGATGAATGGTCTCAGGAACCAGAAATGGCTACAGCAGGGTCATCCATCTGTGGTTGAGGTGGATTTGTAGCCTGCAGAATGGAGAAAGGATGTCTGGAAATATTATTTATTTTTTTGTGGCTGGAGGAAGGAAGAATGAAGGAAATGGTAAATCATTCCATGTCGAAAATGAAAATGAAGCCTTAATCTCGGGTAGGACTGACAGCAACAGCTGATAACAGAGTTAAATGACTAAATAGTAATGTTTTCCACAAAAAAAAAAACAAAACAAAAAACAACACACACTTAACTTAGCCCTAAAAGTAATTTAACACAAGTTTGTAGCAGAAAAAATAAATTCACAGTTTTCACAACTTTTTTTTGCACAAAAGTAAAGTAGCACTTCACTTTAAAAGTGAATAAAAGTAATTTGACAGTCAAATAAAACCCACTTTCCTAGTTTAAAATAAGTTATTTTTATAGACAAAGTTACATTTCTATCAAAAAATAAAAATTAGGTAGTCTTTTCCTTGAAAGGAATTTATTTGCCTAGAAAGGGAGAATCCCTAGCTGACCCTTGATCCTCAAAAGCCCACGGGAGGAGCTCTCTTTGGCATCAAGAAAACTCTAAAGCGCTTGGTGCCCAAACTGTTTCTTCAGTTCTGTTTGAGTTGCCAGCAATTTGGGCACATCAAAGGATGCCCTTAAGCTCTAGAAACTGGCCTGCTCTTATATCTTGTGCAGGATATAACACATATAGCAAAGGTGACTTCAGCAGTCATCAAATGATGAACATCTTTAGTGTTATTCTTGAACTTTGCTTTTCCTGCATCCTTTCAACAGGCCCTAAGTGACCAAGAATATACTTAGAGGAAACAACTGCATTAAGCCTGGGGGTCCATGGTACTCCAGGCTCCCAGAAACCATTCTGGGTCCTAAATGCTCTAAGGTGCATTTCCAAGTTTTTTTAAACAACCTGTTTCATCCAATGATGGTCTGAGCAGCATTCTGATTAAGGAAAGAAATTCAGTGTCACTTTTCATCTACCTTTTTGCTGCATTCGTTCAGTACACTCTAACAGACAAGCAATAAATGTGGAGGAAATAACTACATTAAACTGGGGGTCAGGGGGTGTCTAGTCCACCATAAGCAATGTGGGTTCTAGGTGATCTGAGATGCATTTTAGATTTTTTTTCATATCTTTTGATCCAATGATGGCTGGAACAAAAGTCATAAGGAAAGAAGTCAGTCTTATTATTATCTTTTTTTCATTTCAAGGAAGAAATAAGTTATATTCAAAACTGACAACACAACAACTCACAATAAATTAAAATGATAAATGCTGGCAAGGTTACATAAATCATATCTAAGAATAGTAACCACCTGTCTACCCCCCCCCCCCAAAAAAAAAAACAGTCATCTTCTGTGAATTCTGTCTAGTGTTAGACCAGGATGAAAATGAAGGTATAAATGGCCACAGTCATATATATTTCAAGTTGCTGTTGTCATACATACACACAGCATGCCTCCTCATCCCATCCTTAAAAACAGCCAGGTCTTGTGTATCTCTCTGTCAGACTGGAATGAAACTGAAGAAACAAAAAAACAAACAGACGATAACATATTTTGTCCTGTTGGACATATAAACAGGATGCCTACTCACACTCCCAGCTGTACACACACCTGATGCTTTTGAATAAAGTGAAAAATGATCACAGTAATCTTTCCAACTACTTATTCCTAAACAACACACTCCTCCAATATAAACTACAGTGACCCTCTGTGCACATCCCTGGAGTTTGCGAGCAAGTTAAAGAAATAATGGCTACACTGTCCTCAGCTCATCACATGCTATAGTGACCTGTGCATACCTCTGAGGTTTGGGAAGAAAATTAAAGAAATAAGGGCATTGTCATCAGCTCCGCAACAGAAACTATAATGACATTCTGTGCACACCTCTGAGAAAGGCCGGTATTAGACTAGGCGGGGTTCAGGATAGAGTGTGGTCCATGACAGAAATCACTACATACTAAGCCTTTGTCAAAATCCACTTAAAACAACCTTGAAGTGTTTGTGGCCACCATGCTTCCAGAATCTCTGAAAGTCTGGAGGATCTGCAATGAAAAATTGAGCAAATCATAAGATAGTCAGTTGCTTTCATCTAGACTGGCCTCACACCTCCCAAAGACAGTTATATTCACTTCTTTGTAAAATACATACATCAGACTGTGATAGAAATGGTTGTCCATGCAATGTAATATGGCTTTGCTACATACAAACAGTTGTCACATGTTAATATTCTCAAAGTTGCTTCAAACTTTTCACATTAGTCATGTAAAACCAGAATAAGCAACAGCAGGCAGGCAGTCATTTTCCTCTACCAATAGCCCCAACAATTATAGCTAGTTCGTGTATATCTCAGATTTCCATTTAAGTAGTCCATCCTACTTCACACAAATGCACACTAATCTTGAAAGCCAGATAGTGATTGTTTGAACCAAGCAAAGAACAAGAGGAGAGTTACTTTCAAAAGACAGCTCAAATCCCCACTAAGAAGTTATAGCTACTTGTGCATGCACTTTAGAAGTTTGTGATAAAAAAAATTACCATGTATTGTATTTCATCTCTGTACACTTCCATGCAGACAGTAGCCACATGTTAAAATATTGCAGGTTGTTTCGCACAAATTATGGTTACCCTGCAAATGCACACTAGTCCTGCAAAGCAAGAAGATGATTGTTTAAACTGAGAAAAACAAGAGGGTCAGTTACTTTCTCCAGACAGCAGCAATCCCTATGCAGCAGTTATAGCTACATATGATAGCTGATGATTGTATTTCAGTTTTGTCTGAGGGAAACAGTAGACACACAATAAAGTATTCCAAGTTGTGTCACATAAATCACAGTAATCCTTCAAATGTACACTAGTTCTGCAAAGCCAGATAGAAACTCTTTAATTAAGAAAACTACAAGAGGACTAATTACTTCCTCCAGAAAGCTCCCACCCTTATATGTCAGTTATAGCTAAAAATTACAGCCATGGATTGTTTTTCAACTTTGTTCTTTGGAAATAGAAGTCAAATATTAAAGTATTCCAGGTTCGTTCACACAAATCACAGTAATCCTGCAAAGCCAGAATAATGAGCACAAAGCACCCATTAGCCATATTCTCCTACAGACAGGCCATCCTTTTTCTGTTACTAGAATTAATTTAGTTAGAGCAACAGGTTATGTAGCAACAAACATTTTCTGAGTTAAAAGAAGCATAGAACTCCCATGTGTGGCATTTTTGACGAATTGTCATCAGCAGTGGTTTGCTAGGAAAACAATATGAGGGGAAATACCTCTAAACATTTAGCACAATATATATCAACAGTCAATAATAATGGCAGGATTAAGGGCCAAAATCAGGGACAGATTTTAAATACTGTTCTAATAAATTTACAAAATTGCTAGAATAAAACATTTTACGCTAGCATGCATTTTCTAAAGGATGTAAATTTTGACATTGAAACATCTGTAATTATTTAGTGACTTTCATTGGCAATGATTTGTCAGAAAAACACAAATTTATTTTGGACTAGACTAAAAGTACAAAGTAAAAATCGAGATAGTTGAGAGGCATGGGACAGGGCAAGCAAAATCAGATACATTCTGCAAAATGTGAATCTGCTGAGCTTTCTCTTCATGTTAATTTCTTACAATTTTGAATTTGTTGACGTTTTCCTCTGTCCCATAAATTATCTACCCAATTCATTGTCTAGATAGATTGTGGGCAGGAAAGGCATAAGGCCAACAAATTGAATGGTCACTTCTGCCAGACTTCCTCCCTAGGGTACCGCTCTCACTTCTCTGGTAGTGGTGCTTTTCAATTATTTATTTATTTATAGTAAAGAAAGTACAGATGTGTAAGCAAACTTAACATAGCAGTAGATGTTTGAATGATCACTGCTGCAGTAGCCTAAATTATATGAGCTATATCCTGCTAAAAGTATAACAGATGGTCAGCTTCCAGATATACCTCCCAATCTCTTAGAGCAATAAATTTGGATAAAGCCAAAAATAAAAGTGGGGCAAAGGCCCAAAAATAGGGACAATTTTTAAATATTGCTCTTACAAACTTAGAAAGTTGATAGAATAAAATGTTTTGTATTAGCATCAATTTTCTGAACGATGTGAAGTCTGAAACTCAAATGTGTATCATTATTTTATAACTTCAGTCTTTAATGATTTACCATTAATTTGCCAGAAAGCCACAATTTTATGATATATGGACCAAAAATATGAGGCCAGAATTTGGACATTCTGTGAAAATATGTACAGTTGAGAGATATGAATCCAGAGCTTCTGGTCACCTTCCCTGAGCCAAACCCCTTAGTCAGCTTGAGCTGAGCTGACTAAATTCAGGTTTGGGCACCAAAGATTTCATGCTAACAGAGAGAGGGAGGCTAAAGTCCTGAGAAGGACAATGCTAGGAAAATAAACATAAATGTCCATAACCTGGCATAAAAGCATCCAAAATGAAATGGAGGGAGGGAGGGAGTGGCTACTGTAGCAGTGATCATTTGAACATCTACTGTTATGGTATGTTTACTTACATACCTTTGCTATGTTCTTCATAATAATCAATAGTGCAGTAGTCTAAGCTATATGGGTAGATTACCATAGCCTAGATTGACTGGGAGGAGGAAGGATGAGGGTCCAGGATCCCCTTTAGAATGGTCCTAGCAAAACCTGCCTTAGATCTGCACAAGGAATTTTAATAGTGCTTTGTTAAAGTATGCACTGAGGACCTAGTTGCTGCTTCTAAAATACTTCTAGAATCCAGCCTTTTCCAAAAAGCTACAAGTGGAAGTGAAGGCCCTAGTAGGAAGAGCCTTGACCTTGCCTGGAGTAGTTTTGTTGTGGCTGGTGTAACAAAAAGTAATAGCACGAGACACAGCTGTCCTTTTTTTTACCCTCACAAGAAATGAACAACTGATCAGAAGTTCTTAATTATTTTGTCCTGCAAGATGGTACTTAAGATGTCTGTGGACAACCAAGGTATGGAGTATCCTTTCTCCCTCATTTTTAAATTCTGGAAAAAAGACAATAAGATGGATACAACATTATTTATAAATGAAGAATTATATCTTAAGGAAAACACACCTTTGTGGAAAATGAGATGAGATTGCCCTATCATGAACGTTGTAACTCAGATACTTTTCTCACAGATGTCAGAGCAACAAGTAAGAGTATTTCTATGTCAAGAACCTTAAGTCAATCTGATGTGCTGGTTAAATGTAGCAAGAGTTATTTTTCACTAATACAAAATTAAGATGCCAAGGAGGAGGCACCTGCTTTCTAGGAGGCTTCATATGTAACACCCTTTTCAAAAACATTGTCAGGTGAGTCTGCATTTAAAGAGAAGGATCCATGGGCAGACATGTTGAAATGACCAACACATGAATCTTGGCTGAAGATGGTAAACCACACAAATATTGTAGAAACACAGAATCAATAGCCCTGAATGGGTGTTGTTTTTTTCCTGACACCAACTAGAAAAGATTTTCCATTTGCTAATTATGTTCTAGTAGCAGGTTTTCTTACCTTTGTTAATACTTGCTGCACATTCTCAGAGAAAAAGGTACCCAAAATATATTAAAACTCTATCATCCAAGCAGTCAGCTGGAGTTGCTTGGGGTCAGGAAGTACCAATCACCTCTGATCTTATTTGAGTAAATCCATCCTCTGAGGAAGCTTGTGGTAATTGTCCCTGGCAATTTCCAAAAGAAGGGACAATACTGTTGTTCAGGCCAGAAGTGAGGATCACCACAATAATCTTTGGGGAGTTCTTCTGAATCTTCAGAATTACCTTGGATATTAGTAGAAAAAGTGGAAAAGCATACAAAAATATTCCTGTCTAAGGTAAAGAAAAAAGCATCTTATTTTAGGCCTTTTTGAATGGTGTCTCAGAGCAAAATTTTGCCAACTGCTTGTTTAGAGTGGAGGCAAAAAAGGACATATTTGAGGTGTTCCCAACAGAGGAATCAAACATTGGAAGAACCTCTGATTCAGTTTCCATTTGTAAGAGTCTTTCCTGATCCTGCTCAGCTTGTTTGCTACATAATTGTGTTCTGATGTTATGTAAGATGCTTGTAGAGTGAGACTGTGCTGAGACGCTGTAGCACAGGCTACCATGGCTAGTCTGCATTGAGGGTAATCTCTGGTATTCCCTTGCTTGTTTATGTAACACATTACTGTGGTGTTGTCTGTTAACTCTTGTAAAAAAGTCCTGGGGACCATAAATGACTGAGAGTTGTGAACCTTTATAACAGCTAATATCTTTTGTTTATATCTTTTGATCTGTTTTTTTTTTTGTTCCAAAGACTATGCACTTTAATTTCCATTGACATGCTCCCCGAGCAAAGTTTGAGGTGTCTGTTGTGACTGACTGTGCTGGAGCGGGAGGGGAGAATGACAAACCTGGATAAAAAGAAATTTAGTGACTCTACCACATAATCTCCCTTTTCACAAATTTCAAAACTAGAATCTGAAAAATTAAGGGATGCGACCATAGAGATTTCAGGTACGTTTGTATCTTTCTCATGTGGAATCTTGCAAGAAATATCATTGGTACCATGGATGGCATGACATTTAGAATACTGAGGAATTCCCTTACTGAGATAGAAGTTTGACTGGAAAACCCCAGGACTAGATCTAAGTACAGATCTTTTTCTTTTTCCTGTGAAAGAAAATTTCTTTGAACTAAGGTGTTCAGAAGACACTCCATGAAAATAATCCAGTGAGGAGTCAGAAAAGACTTCTGAATGTTCCCTTGGAATCCCAGCCAGCATAGGAGATACCTTACCTAAATGAGTGATTCCTGACACTTTGAAAAAGACTTTGCAATGATAAGCAAGTCATCTAAATAAAGAGAAATATGGATACCTTGCAGTCTGCAGTAGGCTGTCACATGAGCTAAATATTTTGTGAACACCATTGGAACAGTAGATAGCCCAAATGGTAATGCAGAGAACTGATGATGAGATCCATACACAGAAAACCTTAAGAAACATCTGAAATCTGGATCTAAAGGAATGAGATGATATGCATCTTTTAAATCTCAGGTCACTAGAAAACTCAAATTGAAAATAACGGGTATCAAGTAGAAAAGTGACAACATTTTGAACTTGGGCACTATCACAAACTGGTTCAGAAAGGAAAGGTCCAGAACTGGTCTCCAAAAATCTTCTTTCTTTGGCACCAGAAACATCCTTGAATAAAACCTTTCATCTAACTGAGGAAGAGGAACAGCTTCTCTCATTGCCTTGAGCAAGCATATGCTGGATGACAGGATGAAAAAGAAGAGTTTGGTCTTGTTGAAGAGAAATCCATAAAACATAGGAGAGACTCCAACTGCCATCTGTAACACTGATGGATTGCACTCAGAACTAATCTATTGCCAATAGCCAAAGAGAGAAATGGAGGTTCAGACTTTCTGGAAGAATTAATGGACTGCCAGTGTGGGAGGGGTGATGGAAGTCCATTATATAGTCATTCCGACTTATTAGACTGTCCTTTGTTCTGGGGGAGGGGGTACTACTTTCTTTTTAAAACTTCCCTGCCATTGCCTTTTAAGTGTTTGCTTATTAACAAATAGCTGGGATGTTTTATTCTGCTTTTTAATGAAAGTTGTAGTGGCAGCATTGAATCCCGCTGAGACTCTTTATAAACTGCTGTGGTGGTAAAAGCTGTTTAAGAATTTTCTTCTTTTTTTTGGCTGGAAGAAAAAAGACTCGAGAAACTAGCAGATGGTTAAGCCAAAAAAGGTGCCTGATTCCTACGGAAGCCTAGCCACAATAGTCAGTATAACAGGTAACTTGTAAAAAAGTAACTTTTCCCATGATAAAACACAGTAAAAAAACTTTAAGAACTTACCTCAGCTCGCAGAAGTAAAATAACACAATTTTCACCACAGAAAAAAAACATTTAAAATAAGTTTTAACAACTTTTTACCACAAAAGTAAAAAAGTAATGTCCCTGTTTAAAAGTGAAACACTTTTTCCTAGCTTAAATAAATAAGCTTTACAAAAAAAAATAGTTTTGTGTCATAAAAAAGTAAAGTGGAAGGCTTTTCCCTAAAGGGAACTTATCTGCCCTGCAGTGGAACAGCGTTGGCTGACAATTGATCCTTGAAGCCCTGTACAGGAGTAGTCTCTTTGGTGGCAGGAAAGCTCTGAAGGGCTTGGCACGTAAATCTGAGGTTTAGTCAGCTCTGTGTAAACTGACTAATGGTTTGGGTATGTGGAAGGGGCCCTGAAGTTTTGGAAGCTGGATGGCTGTTATATCCTTAACAAGATATATAACCTATATAGCTAAGGCTAACACCACTGCAGCAATGATCCACATGATGAACATCAAGGTAAAATGGCTACCAGGAATCATTTGGCATTCACCTAACGATGGGATAGCAGACTGCAACATCTGAATACAGCACAAAGAAAAACTGCTTCTAGATATCCAAGATTCATTTTTGGATAGTGACACAGTCTGCATTTTATTATAGTCACTGACTAGAATCTGGATTTGCTTAGGAGAAACACTATATAAATTATATTAAAAGCCAGTAAATAATGAATGTTTTTTTTACTATAGATTTCTTTCTGAAATGCCCAATTATTCTGTCTGTATAGTGCCTAAATAATTCAAGAGTAGTGTACTGTAATGATAGTAATACTTCTCAATAATAATTCCTCTCCATGTTTGTTGTTGATTACATCTCTCTTATTTTGTTTCTCTGCTTTCTTTGAGCCTTATGAAGAATTATTGTTAAACCACTGTTCATTTGTACCTTCCAGAAAACACAGCAGTGAACGTGCTTAATAAAGAGTGAGTAGTTCTGTTTTGTTTTGTAGTAATTAGGAAGGCCATTCCTGCGCAGGACAGGAGCAGCTGCCAGCATTGTTTTACAGTGTAAGAACGCATCCTGTCATTTATCCATGCAGCATATCACATTATTTATTTCTCTTTTTAAAGGAAAATAACTGTGCTACAATAAAAAATAAAAAAATAACTGACTTCCTAGAGTTCTTTATGGTAACTATATTGCTTGAGAAGTAGAGATATTTGTTTTGCTTCTGCGTGATTTTTTTCATATCTAATTTAAAGTCTCCAAGGAAATTCTGAAGCATTTCACTTAGGACAGGGTTGCCTTCCCTTCCCTGGAGAGGTACAGGAAATAATTACTGTACAGATAACAAGCATCATAGTCCCCAGTCCCCACTCAGTATAAATCTATTTATTTACCACTTAATGTCTTCAGACATTCATTTCTTAACCAGATAAGAGCTACAAGACATAATGGCTTAATTTCAGGGGTAATCTGGGAACTTTGGTGTTGTTAAGTAACTTTCTCAGCTACATCATAGCTGACCAGAACATGTAAACTAATCTGTGTAAACTATTAAACACGTATTTGAACTTTGTATTGTATTGCATTGTATAAAGTATATATGTGATCATTTGTCACACTTTGGAGCTTTTGTCTCTTGGCCACCACTGAAAATGGGTCTCTACACAGCTGGGCAACCAGTAAACAAAAACAAATATCAAATTAAATAGCATGAAACTTGGGATCGAGCAACACAAGCCCTGTACTGTAGCTTAGATTTTGCTAGCAGCTCATAGCCTTAACCTTATGTGCTGGTTTCTAACTTACACCATAGCTTTCACTCCACTCCAAATGGGGTGAAATACACATACTATTTTGTAATGCTGTTAAGCTTTCTTTAAGGTAATCAAGCATAAGAGAAAATCACTGTCAGACTCATAAAGAAGACCTGAATTGCAAAGTATCTCCATCTTCTGTACTTTACATTTCTTCAAGACTTTCATTCACACATAACCAGACAATGAAAAGAAACAATTGGAAGCATGCCTAAGCTGTTCCTTTGCCTAATTCAACAAAAACATAGCTGCCATCTAATTTGTTTGTTTCTTTCGGCTTTTCCTGGTTAGGGGTCGCCACAGCAAAACTCTGGTCCGCTAATGATTGGCAGTAGATTTTGACATGCTGGCTTGCCGGGCCTAACACACAACCTTCAACGAAGGAACGCCCATTCACGCATGTCGCCACACAGAAGACGTTCTAACTGAGAATCGAACGGGCAACGTCTAACTGTGAGGCGACAATGCTACCGCAGCACCACCACCGCAGTAGATATATCTGCCATCTAATGATCTTAATAATAAAAACAAATGTAGGTTAAAATGATAGGTTCAGCTTTCAACAGAATATGTATGGTGTAAAAACAGAAGTTATACTTAACAGATACTTCACATAAAAAAAAAAAAACTTTCAGTAGGAAAATGTCAAGCCACAAGTCCACCTTGAATAAAATAGCTCGGAAAACATCATTCCGTCTTCTAGATGATACATTGGGTGGGGAATAAAAAATAGCAGTAACAAACATGTCCATTCTAGTAAAAATATAATTGGAAAATTATTGATGTAGAACTTGTATGCCTAAGTAATGAAAACAATGGTTCAAATGGGGCAAAATGGTTTCCAGCAGGCATATGCTGAAAGACACATCTCTGGGACTGCAATATGCATCTGGGGCTGGCTGAAGAAATACAGATTTTGGGATGATGTGTGAACCACCCTAGCAGAAATACTAGCTATGAAGAAATGCAAAATCTTTGAAACATTAGTGAGATTGCAAGTAGTGTCAGGGATTATTTTCATGGAAAGTAAGCATAATTTTTGAATAGGATCACTGGAATGCAGGAATTGCAAGACAAGTGAGTTGTGAGACCATTTGCTTCCTGCCAGTTCCCGCTCTCATGAGGTACCCGTGCTTCCAGGAGGGCAAAGCAAGTCAGGTCCCAGATTAATTTGCAGATGCCCATCTAATTGTCATGGTTAGTCTCTAAGGATGTGAGGGCGTCACTCTCTTCAACGTATAAGAGCAGTTTATTCCAGTTTATTACAGGTATAGGATAAACATTGGGTAATAAATCTGTCCTGTTAGCATGTTTTGTTTTTATGTTGGTAGAGATTCAAATCCATAGATCTAGTGTTAGTAGAGCTATTTGTCTTGTGGAGATATAAAGAGTTGGCTCTTGATAGAAAGGAATGCAAAACACAGATCTTGACATAAGAGAATATAAGAGGCTGAGCATGCAGATAGGACTTTAGGATTGTCTTGGTAGATCAGGGTTTTTAGGTGTCAATGATTATATGTTCGAAGAAAAGTCTCTTTGAGCATATAATATAGACCCCTTTTACTAAGGTCAAGGCAAAAGAAGAATAAATCCCAAGAATCTTCCCAGTGTCTTTCTTAAGGCTCGTCCATTCCATAGCATGCAGGAGATCAAAACAGAGGAAACTATCTCTACAAAAGACCAGTCACCAGTGGAGTCCCCCAGGGTTTGGTGCTGGGACATGTTTTGTTTGGCATCGACTTCTCTCTACCTCTCAGAAGTAAAAGCCAATACTAAGGGGCTCTGGCTAACAAGGGGATTGCTTCTAGATCAAGAGATGTCATTGTCTCTGTGACAAAGGGAGATACTGGCAGCACAGCTATCTGGAATTTTGTAAATAATTATATGTCATTTGTGAATATCAACATGATGTATACAAGATGCTTCTGTTACAAATGCATTAGAATTGTATGTCATGTGTATATCAAACTGCTTGAAGGTATTTGCAAAGTGCTCTTTGAAATGTAACCACAGTATATCCTACTGGAAAAGAACAAAAATGTACATGCACTATTGTAACTGTTTAAATGTATGCCTCACAGTAAGACGCTGTCCTGTTCGATTCTCAGCTAGAGCGTCTTCTGTGTGGAGACATGCGTGAATGGGCGTACCTTCGTTGAAGGTTGTGCGTCAGGCCTGGCAAGCCGGTACATAAAAATCTACTGCCAATCATTAGCGGACCGGAGTTCCGCTGTGGCGACCCCTAACTGGGAAAAGCTGAAAGACTCAACATTGTAACAGTGGAAACTGGAACACAAGAGGTTAACTTCATTCCAGCAAAACTTCAAAAAATAACTGAAATTAAATTACTTTATGGCTAGGCCATAAAAAGATGTTATCTTTCATTTTCAATGCAGCAAGGAGACACAACGTCTAAAACTAGGGAACTTTCTGTATTTTCTTTAGTATGAAGTAATTACTAGTTTTGAAATTTGAAGGAATGCAATTGTTTTATGTCTTTTAGCATCTGCCAAAGATCTGAAGTTTATGTATTTTCACAGGTAGATGCTAAATACCAACAGATTCCAGCAGTGGGGGTTTCACCTGGGATAGAGTCAGATGACAAGAAATGATGTAATTCTGCAAGTTATCCCAGCAGTAATATTTGAGATACTAATATGAGAACACTCTTAGAGAGACATAGCATTCTGTATTCTGTGTTTAACCTGACATCAACTAGAAGATCCATTCACTACATCTGCCTTGCTCTTAAGTCAGTTAATTAGGGTATAGTAATTCTCTTAGATTCAGTCAGGAATATAGTGAAGTATAATTTAGATTTTTTTTTCTTTCTTTATTTGAGACTGTCCTGCAATGTTGTTTTAAATATTTCCTGTGGTTTTGAACTCTGATATTACTGTGAATATATTTAGTATTATCTTGTTCATTTATTATTATTAAATATATAGGTTCATAGGTTCATAGGTTCATACTGGGCTATCTGCCCGAGGGCATTTACAAGCCTAGCCCATCGTTTTGTGGCTTACGCCACCCCTTTAGTATGGGGAACTATACCCATTATTTTGCTGTGCCTCTGTCGAGCAGTGACACTGAGGTAATCCCTGGGGTATATCTGCGATCTCCCATCCATTGGTCAAGATTTCTCTTGAACAAGGCCAGCGAGGTGCTCTGCCTCACATGTACCGGGATTTTGTTCCACAGCATAGGGAGTCTTTGGGTGATGAATCTATCCCTCCAGCACGTCCTATTAATAGCCGTGTCGAGGTTTAAGTCTCCCGCCCTTGTGGCTCTGATGGATCTAGATTTTTTGAGGTGGAGCATATTCATCAAATCTGGGTTTGACATGGCCTTGTATGTTAGGCAAAGGTCACCTCTGAGCAAGCGTGGCGACTGAATAGAGCTGGAGTTCTTTCAGTCGGGCAGCATAGGATAGATTTTTGAGACCCTTTATCCTTTTGGTGAGGAACTTTTGTGGCCTCTCCAGCTGCTGCAAGTGTCGGGTCAGATACATTCCGAATGGGGCATTGTACTCAATCATTGGTCTGATGAGTGATGAGTAAAGGGAGACTATAACCTCCCTTGATCTAGATGAGAATCCCTTCATGATAAGGTGGGCAATGTAGAAGGTCTTCCTAACTACTTTAGCTACATGGGTGTCGAATGACAGACTACTATCAACCTGGGTCCCCAGGTCCCTGATAACTTCTTCTGTGCTCAGTGGATTGCCACCTATTTGGTAGCTAGGGGTAACCTTGTTTTTCCCGAAGGGTATGACTATGCATTTTGGCATTTAACTTTAGGCCGTGGCTCTGGCACCAGTTATCCGTTTCTGTGAGACCCTTCTGAAGGATATCTGTGTCAGATGTGTTTTCTACTATGGCCCAGTTTGCAGTCATCTGCAAACTTTGTCAGCCATAACCCTCCTGTGTTTGCTTGTACTTGGAAAAGTAGATGCCAAACAAGAGTGGGCCCAGGACTGAGCCCTGTGGGACACCACTTGTGACAGGCTTTGAGTCTGACATGGCGCCAGCAACTCTGACCCTGTGGGTTCTGTCACTCAGCCAGTTTGCAACCCATCTTGTGATGTATGGGTTAACATTTAAGCTGATGAGTTTTTCAATGATACCCGAGTGGGGTATTGTATCAAAGGCCTTAGCCAGATCGAGGTAGGCTGTATGGACTGCCTTTCCCTCATCAATGGCTTTGGTGACTGTTCGAAAAAGTCAACCAAGTTTAAAAGGCATGATCTGCCTTTGACAAAGCCAAACTGGGTTGGATCCAAGGTCTGCAAATTCCCTATGTCTTTATTTATGAGGTCCATTATGATCCTCTCCATGGCTTTGCAGATAAGGCTTGTCAAGCTAATGGGCCGGTAATTTCCAGGGTCGGTGGAGGCACCGCCTTTGTGAAGTGGGACCACAGTTGCAGTGCGCCACTCCTGGAGTGCGTATCCAGAGGTAAGACTTTGATTAAACAGATGTCCTAGCTGTGGGTTTAATTCCTCATTGAGTTCGTGGAGCACACAGCCAGGGACACCATCAGGTCCCATGGATGCTGTGTTTTTTGCTTTGGAGAGAGCAGTTCTCACTTGGGCGCTGGAGATGTTTGGGGGCTGCAATCGTTTGGTATAGATATCTCTCCTTTTGGGGAGTGAGAAGTTTGCACTGAACCTGTCAGCCAGTATGTTGGCAATGTCTGTAGGATCAGTAATCTTCACATCATTTTGAACTAGTTCTGAGCATATCTGGGAGTTTCCTCCTAGGTTTCTAACATAGCTAAAGAAGGCCTTATGATTGTCTTTTGAGTCTTTAGCTATTTTTCTCTCGAAATTTGCTTTGGATGATTTTATGAGAGCTCTTAGTTTTTACTTATAGTGATCAAGGGTGTCTTACCTTTTAAGGATTTTGCTCTATCTTGTAGTAGCTTCCTCCTTTTGTTGTAGAGTTTGTTTATGGCTGGGGTCCACCAGACTGGACGCTTGCCTTTGGTACAAAGAGTCTTTGTTTTGCTTGGGATTGCCTTATCCATGCAGTCCTGCAGGTGCTGGTAGAAGGCATTTGTAAGTGATTCAGCGGCTTGAGTACTGTTTTCCATGCCTCGGGGCCTTAAAGGAGACCACACTAGTCTTTAGAAGTGTGAAGTCGGCTTTTGAGAAGTTCTTTACTGTGGTCTTTTATTTCAGGTGGGGTGGGATGAGGACCTCCAGCGAGATTAGTTTGTGATCTGATCTCACCAGTGAGGGGTATACTTCGGTGTTGAACATTGTGCTCCCATGTTCGTGATGATGAGATCAAGTATGTTATCTCCTCTTGTGGGGATGGTGACTAGTTGTTCCATGGCATTTGAGTTTATGAATTCCAGGAACTTTTGGGCTAGGGTGTTTGGGCTTGAGTAGTGTTCCCAGTCTATATTTGGGTAATTGAAGTCACCTAGTATGATGGTGTTTGGTGATACATTTATCCCCTCTAGTGTTTTCAGGAAGGCCATGTGAGGTTCCTGAGTTTGTGAGGGTGGCCTGTAACATGCTACAATTTGCAGAGCAGTCTTGCCTATGGTTAATTGCACCTGGATGGTCTCCGATGCATCATGCGTTGCCACCAGTCTTGAGGTGTGGGTGTCCTTGATGAATATGGATACCGGCCATCCTCTCTTGGTATTTTCCTGATTTTGGGGCGGAACGCATGATATGAGGTAAAACCTGATAGCGCTGGGGTGCTCTCAGGAGCCTTGAACCAGGTTTCTGTCACAGCACAGACATCGATGTTCTCCATACTGAGAAGGGCCTCGAGTGCGTGCATTTTGAGATTTAGACTTCTGGCATTGAGCAGCATTACCCTTAGTTTTTTCCTTTTTGTGTTCTAGGGTGGTAGGTTTAGAATTTGAGCCTTGCCTAAAAAGGCACTATGGGGTGGCAAGAGCCTTTGCCAATATCCGGAATCCCAGGGTGACAGGTGCAAGCCGTCCCTTGAAGCAGCGTGGCTTGTCCAGCATGTCATCCCAGGCAGACAGATACTGGATCCCCTTTGAATGACACCAGTGTTTAAGCCAATTGTTAAAGCTGATCATCTTATCTCTGTATTGTGGCATCATTCTTGGTGAAGGTAGGATACTGCTCAAGGTCAGGGTCATACCTGCCTGGGCTACATAATCAGAGAGCTCCTCAATGTCTCTTTTCATGTAGTCCAAGGAGGTACGTCTCAGGTCGTTTACACCAGCGTGGACAATGACTGAGTCGTATTTGTACCTGCTGTTGAGAGACCTGAGTGCTTGCATTATGTGGCGGATCCTAGCGCCCGACAGACAGCTTACTGTGACCTTCTCCTTACTCAGTCTGGTGAGCGGGACGTCAGTGTGTCTGACTATGGAGTCACCAATGACTAGTGTGTCTGGCATTGTGTTTGGCCTTAAGGGCTGTGACTGTTTGACACTCTGACTGTGAGGTCTATGTGTTGCAGGTGTTGTGTTCTGAGGTGGTGGTTGTTTGGGTGTCTGCTTTGGTGGCCTCTGCTGTTTTGGTAGATTTTTGATCAGAGCCTCCGAGTATGTCTTTGTGTGTTTATGTGTATGATTTGAGGTTGTAATGGTACTATGTGAGACTGGGTCTATAGTGTGTGTGGTAACCTTCTCCTCCTGACTGGTCTTGCCAGTCCTATGTTGAGAGAGCTCAGCCTCCAGTTTGGCCGTATAGTTGCATCTCTCGCATGTATTTGTGTTTTGTGGGAGGAGGAGAGGGTTGTCTGTGTACATGAGGCAATTGTAACATTGCCTCAATATTCCCAGGTTCACCAGCTGAGCAGGAGAGGACACTAGCAACTGATCCCTCGACATGCTAGAAGGATAGACAAAAAACTTTAAAAAAGATTCCGGGGGATGTGGGTGACCGAGAAATGGGGGGTTGCCTTTTTGGGGTGCTATCTATAAGAGTGCCTTATCAAGGTTATAAGTACTGTAGGAGCAAGTGCTGGGTTTAACAGATAGAGAATAGTCTACTTAGAGTCAAGTAGAGATGATCTTTTTAGTTATAGGATACGCTGATTAGATCAGTAGTATAGGTCGAGGAAGGTAGTTTCAAGGGAAAATTTGAAGAGTGGACTTTAGGTAGCCCGAATAGTTTAAACCTGCTTAACCGGCGCTGCCCTAGTGTGCAACAGTGGCAGCTCCGCGCTAAATCGCGCTAAATCGCGCTAATGCGCGCTAAAGCGTGCTTTATAGCAGGGGGCTGGAAAAGACAGGAAATGACCCAAAATGGCCAATAAACTACAAGTTACTGCCTTAAACCACTCCTCTGAGTACTCCCTACTCCCACTAGTGAGTAAAGAAACTACCCCTTGACCAAACAAGGAAAATGGAGAAAACAGGAACCAAGACAAAGCCCAGGGATCAGCAAAATCTGGTCTCTGGAACACTAGTTAGGAAAGTATGGAAAGCAAGGATATATTTTTTTTTTTTTCAAGTTTTTTTTTACAGAAAAGCAGAAAACACAATAAATGCTATGATTTTCGATTAAATGCTATCAAAAGCTAGTACACGTAAGTGTATTAGCCTGTAGTTTAACTTTTAGGCAAAACTTAAACTAGCAAGTGCAGTAAACAGTTTTAGCTTATAAACACAGTAAAAACAGTGCAAACTTTGATAAAATAAGCAGAAACAGTAGTCGAAAGGCACAATAAGTCGAAAAAGCCAAGAAAAATACTTAAAATCTGGAAAGGTAGTCTTTTCTGGTCTCTGCTGCTAGAGGAACACTGCTGGCCACCACGAGGAGCTGTGCTGAGTTCTCAATAGCTGGAAAAGCCCGCCAAAACGTGCTTTATAGCAGGGGGCTGGAAAAGACAGGAAATGACCCAAAATGGCCAATAAACTACAAGTTACTGCCTTAAACCACTCCTCTGAGGACAAACAGGCAGCTCAGTACTCCCTACTCCCACTAGTGAGTAAAGAAACTACCCCTTGACCAAACAAGGAAAATGGAGAAAACAGGAACCAAGACAAAGCCCAGGGATCAGCAAAATCTGGTCTCTGGAACACTAGTTAGGAAAGTATGGAAAGCAAGGATATTTTTTCTTTTTTCAAGTTTAGTTTACAGAAAAGCAGAAAACACAATAAATGCTATGATTTTCGATTAAATGCTATCAAAAGCTAGTACACGTGAGTGTATTAGCCTGTAGTTTAACTTTTAGGCAAAACTTAAACTAGCAAGTGCAGTAAACAGTTTTAGCTTATAAACACAGTAAAAACAGTGCAAACTTTGATAAAATAAGCAGAAACAGTAGTCGAAAGGCACAATAAGTCGAAAAAGCCAAGAAAAATACTTAAAATCTGGAAAGGTAGTCTTTTCTGGTCTCTGCTGCTAGAGGAACACTGCTGGCCACCACGAGGAGCTGTGCTGAGTTCTCAATAGCTGGAAAAGCCCGCCAAAACGTGCTTTATAGCAGGGGGCTGGAAAAGACAGGAAATGACCCAAAATGGCCAATAAACTACAAGTTACTGCCTTAAACCACTCCTCTGAGGACAAACAGGCAGCTCAGTACTCCCTACTCCCACTAGTGAGTAAAGAAACTACCCCTTGACCAAACAAGGAAAATGGAGAAAACAGGAACCAAGACAAAGCCCAGGGATCAGCAAAATCTGGTCTCTGGAACACTAGTTAGGAAAGTATGGAAAGCAAGGATATATTTTTTTTTTTTTCAAGTTTTTTTTTACAGAAAAGCAGAAAACACAATAAATGCTATGATTTTCGATTAAATGCTATCAAAAGCTAGTACACTTGAGTGTATTAGCCTGTAGTTTAACTTTTAGGCAAAACTTAAACTAGCAAGTGCAGTAAACAGTTTTAGCTTATAAACACAGTAAAAACAGTGCAAACTTTGATAAAATAAGCAGAAACAGTAGTCGAAAGGCACAATAAGTCAAAAAAGCCAAGAAAAATACTTAAAATCTGGAAAGGTAGTCTTTTCTGGTCTCTGCTGCTAGAGGAACACTGCTGGCCACCACGAGGAGCTGTGCTGAGTTCTCAATCAAGTTCTCAGGATATAAACCTTTCATCGTGGCTGATCTGTGTAGAGATATTTAAGCTCTGAGAGTACTTGCATATTTATTTGGTGACAGTGTGTAGGCCACTCCTAATAGCCTTGCTCTTGGTCAAACTGCCATTTCTATTAATAGTAACATTACACGGTAAGATTGACCACCCTTTGTTAAGGGCCTTAAAGTAGCTGATAAGGAGTTGGCTGGTGGCAGTGATACCTACCATATAGTCTGGGCAAAAGGGGTCATAGCTAGTAAACCTGTGCCAGCCTTTCCCAGGTGTGTGTGTATGTATATGTTGTGTATAAATCAAACCCCAAAGAGTGTGTGTGTCAGCTGCTTGGGCAGGGACACGAAGCACTGGTTGGACAGAGAGGCTGCTGGAGGTCTTGTCTTGTTCACTCAGCTGAGATCTCAACTCTATAGTTGTGCCAGTGGGCAGTCTTACTGGGGATCTGGAGAAAGAGGGAGAAACTAGCCCCAAACTGATTGTGGTCTCTCTGTACTCTTAAGGGAAATTGCACTTGATGCAGTGAGTTACATCTGTAAATACTGTATGTATACCTTGTCATCCTCTTAGTGTACATCCACCACTATTGCCAGTGGTGAGAATTGAGGCTCCTTGATTACTGGTTCAGTGGTGGGGCATCACAGTCCCCCTCTACTCAGCCCTTATTAGACCACTCATTGAGTATAATGCCCCTTTTGGCATGCATCTGTCAAGCTGCATGGATCAACTGAAATGCCCACAGAGATACCTTAGAAAAAGGATTAAATGCCTAAACAATATGCCCTACATGGACCACCTTAAAGCCCTATCACCATATTTGGTCTTTTTCAGACTGCTATGAGGTGATCTGTGTATTGGATACAAGCCATCTTCTGACCCATTCCTGATGGTCTTACTTCACATCTGCAAGTCAAATTGTATCAGAAGTACACCATCAAGGGACCTAAACTTCTTAACATTAACAGGATGGTTTGGAGGGACAGGTGTATCTCACAGAATATACCACTGCTCTGGAACAGAGTCCCTTATCACTGACCATATTCAAGTGTAATTTCCATCAACGGATGGGAGATAGGAAATTTACCCCAAGACCCCCCCCCCACGTAATACTGATGGACAGAGGCAGTTCCTAAATGCATTTTCCAACATGTGTCCCTTTCAAATATCTGTAGAGGCAGCTTCTAAATTCTTTGTCCCAACAAATGGGTCCCCTCCAAATATATGTATTTTGATGTAGTGATTATCACCAGAATGATCTATAAATATAGACCTTGAAAAGAGTTAGTTAGGCAAATCTAAACTACAACAGGATAGGTTAATTTTAGGTACCAAATGGGATAACTGGCAAGACTTAAAATGGCCCATAAGGGCAGTTAGCCTAGTACTAACCTATGAATCAACTGGGGGGATTAGGGATTGGCATACTGGTTAAGGTGTTTACCTCATAGTACTTATTTCAGAGTACTTTGGCTACAAATTATCTTCCCCCAGTATGCACACAACCCATAATAAATCTCATATACAAGGGCAATAACAAAAAAAAAAAAAAGAAGTAGTAGTGCCTAATTATAGGCCTGACAGTCTGATTTCAGCCTAGGTAAATGGTTTAAAAGAAAACATCTGTACAGTGTGGCAGTTTTAGTACAGATTATGGTGAACTTTTTGGGGGGTCATTAATATTGCAGCTTGACCATCAGCTGCTACTATATCTCTGAACATCTTTGCTCGAGAATTCTGAACAAAGCCAAAATAATGGGGGGGGGGGGGCAGTGTCACAAAAGGAAATGTTACAATTTTGCAAATAATCATATGTCATTTGTGAATATCAGCATGATTCATATGCTTGTGTTACAAATGTATTAGAACTGTACCATAAAAGATGGTTTCAGTGCAGCAAGAAGACAAGATGTCTAAAACTAGGGAGCCTTCTACATCATATTGTAAGTGTTTTATTGTTTTATATCTTCCAGCAGCTGCAAACATCTAAGGGCTATGTATTTTCACAGGAAGATGCTAAATGCTGACAGTGTCTAGGAATGAGAACGAAAGTCAGATGACAAGAAGTGATGTCATCCTGCAAGCTAACCCAGCAGTAATATTTGATATTAATTTAAGAACTCACTGAGGCAGGGAGAATATTTTGTATTCTGACTTGGACCCAACAACAACAGCTAGAATATCCATTCACTACACTTGCTTTCCTGTAATAGCAAGTTAACTAGAGTACAGTAATTTCTTTTAGATATAATCAGGAATACAGCTGAGTTAATTTAGATATTTTCCTTTATTTATTTGAGACTGTCCTCCAATGTGGTTTTAAATACTTTCTGTGATTTTGAACTCTGATATAACTGCTTATTTACTGAGTATTTTCTTGTTCTTTTATTATTTATTATTAAATATATTTAAACCTATCACTGTGGCTGGTATCTGTCAGACATATTTAAGTTGTGGGAGTGACTTGCATATTTATTTGGTGACACTGTGGGCCACTCCTAATAGCCCTGCTCTTGGTCAAACTACCGTTTGGATTAATAGTAACATTACACAGTTAGAGTGGACATACTTTGCTAAGGACCTTAAAGTAGCTGATAAGAAGTGACTGGTGGCAGGGGAAACTACCTTATAGTCTGGGCAGAAGGGGGCATAGCTAGTAAACCCGTTCCAGCCTTTCCCAGGTGTGTGTATGTGTGTATAAATCAAATCTCAAAGAGTGTGTGTGTCAGCTACTTGGGCAGGGACATGAAGCACTGGTTGGACAGAGAGGGTGCTGGATGTCTTGGTTTGGTCACTCAGCTGAGATCTCAACTCTATAGCTGTGACAGTGGGGGGTCATATTGGGGATCTGGAGAAAGAGGAAGAAACCAGCCCCAGACTGACTGTGGTCTTTGTGTGCTCTTAAGGGAAATTGCACTTTACTGTGTGTGTACATGTACTTGTCATCCTCCCAATGTGTACATCCCCCACTGTTGTCAGTGGTGAGGATTGAGGCTCCTTAATTACTGGGCCAGTTGTGGGGTGTCACACCCAGAATCAGGGACAATTTTTAAATATTACTGTAATTCACTTACAAAGTTAAGAGCACAGTGAATTTTACATCAACATGTATTTTCTAAATAGCAAGAAGTATAAAACTCTAATGGCTGGCATTATTTGCTGACTGTAATCCTCACTGATTTACAAGAAAATCAAACATTTTATGGGTGGTACAGTAAAAAATATGAGGCAAAGTCAGGGATATTCTGCAAAATTTTGGACAGTTGAGAAGTATGGCTGTTAGATGCCTCTTCTACCATCTCCATTCCCCACTACTGATAGTACCAGACAACGTGGGGCCACTAACTTCAAGCCAAATCCTTCCTTAAGGTGGCAATGTGTTTTATTACAGCATCTGAATTTAAACTTTTATAGTAACATAAGCAAGGGACAAGTTTAGTCTATTACAAAAAAACTCTTATTGCTGTGATACCCACAAAGACAAAGGCCCTCTTCAGACATTGACTTTGAGAATATTTGTTGCTTTTAAAAGACAACTTGCTTTCAATCATTACTAATCTATTTACTATTACAAGGTGAAGAAAATGATATATGCATTTTTGTATTAAATTGTGAATTAATATGCAGATCTGGCACTGTTGTTCCTTTTCCATCAGTTGTGGTATAAGTGAGTGATTCACTTGCCAATAAAGAAAACGTACACAAGGGTTACAGCATAACATATCTGAAATGTTAATTAAAAAAGTGCCTCATGCTATCTATGATTATAGGTACCATAGTCTGTTACTTCAAATGTTTTCTAAAATCTAATTATAGGTTTCTGACTGTGGCTCCTGTAATATACCTTTTTCTTGCTATGATAAACCCTGGTCCCTGGAACCCTGAAATGGATGAAGCTTATATATAAAACAGGTTTTAAGAAGTCAGGCAAGAAAAATCAATTTGGATCCTGCTACACAGATTTTAATTTCAATTATGTAGCAGGAAAGGGGTTATAACATCTAAAATGTATAATAATTAATAACCTTGAACATGTCAAAATGTTAATCAACAGAGTTTTTTTATGCAAGTTTTTCCCTCATGCCTACCAACTATCAAGACTCCCCCAAACTTGACATGGCCCATTCATTCCCCTATCCTGAAACTTCATCCAGGATTAGGGCAAGATTTATCCGGAGAGGGCATTTGCCCTTGTGGAAATTCAGGTACTGAGGGCTTTTTTGTGATGGACCAACTGGGCCTTAGTCTTGTAGTTTCTTTCACAGTTATGGCAGAACTGTATACTACTGTCAGATTTCAGTGTTAATTATTCATTGCATTTTTTCCCATAAACAGTGTTACTGGTAAATTTTGCATAGTCTGGTGCCTTAAACTGAATCAAAATTTCAGTAGCTACAATATTGTTTGAATCAAAATTTCAGTAGTTACAATATTTTTTTTTCTGCTCTAGAATTTTTGCTTCAGTGCTTTTACAGTGTTGATATTCCAGGTTTGCTCCTACAGTTTTATATTCAGTTTATCATTTATCTGCTTAAAGTTGCCCTCTTGCACCTTCTGTTCCCCTGTTCTTTGTGTCTGCCCCAACCCTCATTAAGACATTAAGCTAAAGTTTCTGAAATTCTAATCTGCCTGGGGTCATTGACCCATAGCTCAATTGCATCCCAGTGCCTTTCTCCCCCCCCCTATTCTTTGTGTCTGTGCTACCCTCAATTGAGACATGATGCTAAAGTTCCTGCAAGAGCTCTAGTATTGGCTTTATTTGATTGCATCCCTCTTTAGCTAGCCTGCGTCTTCCTTGAATTTTTCCCAACCCTCCCGCCCTGTTGTGGTTTTATAAAGCTGCGTCTCTGGTCTCTGCCCCTTATGATAATCTAATTTCCAAAGTCCTTCCCTCCTTCCCCTCTTTTACTGCTATTGTGTGTTATATAAGATACTTAAGTACTCTTCCAGCCATTGCTTTCCATTGATTCATGAGAACGAGTGCCCTCCCAGCAAACCATTATTGCTCTTGAGTAAACCTTCTTTATTACATGTTGTCTCTTTCACATTTTCCCAGAGCTCAGCAAAGCCTGGCATCTTAGCCTGTGCTCCAGAAGTGTTTTCCTTGTATCTGGCACCATTCAGGCAAAGCGAAGTACTTTTGATTGCTAAACTGCACTTGCCTAAGTTATTATGAGTGATCACTACTGTTTCCTTCTATTTGTGTGTTTCACTGTATTCTGTAAAAAGAAATGCTCTTCCTGTCACTGTTACTGTGGTAAGACTGTCATGAAATAATCTTCAGTAAAGGATTTCTCTCTATTTTTTTTAAATGGTTTGTGGTAGCATTGCACTTGTGGGTCTCTTCTACCCAATTTTACATTAGGAATGGGTTTATTCATCTTGAGGCAGGAGGTCTGTGCTTGGTCTATCTGAGTTGAGAAACAAACAAAAGGGCTGATAGTGTGTGTGTTCATTTTATTGGCCAGAGGACTCTTTAGTTAGTTTTCTGTTTTCTCTGTGCTGCTATACATTTGGAGCATTTGCCTGAATGAGTTCACCATACAGCAGTTGTTAGCAGTGAACCGTACAGTAGTAAACCCATAAAAAGCAAACTTTCCCTCTAGAATGGTTTATAAAACCATACCATGTAAAGCAGTAAATACAAAGCAAATACTTTGCATGCCATCAAGCTTGGAGCAACTAGTTGGGCTTCGAGTGGCAATACCTATAGACTTAATAGAATTCAGTATTTTGTAAACATTAAAGTTAGTAGAATTAGTACTGTTTAGCATAATCTAATTCAACCATCATTGTGATGCCCCACCACTGGCCCAGTAATCAAGGAACCTCAATCCTCACCACTGGCAACAGTGGGGGATGTACACACTGGGAGGATGACAAGTTACACACACATTATTTCCAGATGCAACTCTTTGCATCAAGTGCAATTTCCCTTAAGAGCACACAGAGACCACAGTCTGTCTGGGGCTGGTTTCTCCGTCTTTCTCCAGATCCCCAATAAGACTCCCCACTGCCACAGCTATAGAGTTGAGATCTCAACTGAGTGGTCAAGCCAACACCTCCAGCACCCTCTCTGTGCAACCAGTGCTTTGTGTCCCTGCCCAAGTAGATGACACACACACTCTTTGAGATTTGATTTATACACAAACACACACACACATCTGGGAAAGGCTGGCACAGGTTTCCTAGCTATGCCCCCTTTTCCCAGACTATAAGGTAATTTGGACTGCCACTAGCCACTACTTATCAGCTACTTTAAGGCCCTTAGCAAAGTGTGTCCAATCCAAATGGTAGTTTGACCAAGAGCAAGGCTATTAGGAGTGGCCTGCACAGTGTCACCAAATAGATATGCAAATACCCTAAGAGCTTAAAATGTCTCACAAATATCAGCCACAAAGATAGGTTTAAATATATTTAATAATAAATAATAAAAGAACAAAACAATACTAAATATGTATTCACAGTGACTTCAGAGTTCAGAATCACAGGAAATATTTAAAACAACATTTCAGGACAGTCTCAAATAAATACAGAAAACATCCAAACCGATCTTTACTATATTTATTACTGACTCTAAAAGAAATTACTGTACCCTAGTTAACTTACTTACAGAGCAAGCAAGGCAGATGTGATGAGTGGGTTTTCTCAGCTGATTCTGCAGGTCAAAGACAAATACAAAATGCACAGTCTCTCTCTCAGAGACTTCTTAAGTTAATATCTCAGATATTGCTGCTGGGATACTTGCAGGATGACATCATTTTTGTCATCTGACTATTCCAAATGGAAACCCTCATTGCTAGAAACTGCCAGCATTTAGCATCTCCCTGTGGAAAATACATAGCCCTCAGATCTTTGGCAAATGGTGGAAGTCGTAAAATAATTTATTCCTCCACACTTAAAGACAATACAAAAAACTTCGAGTTCTAGACATTATGTCTGCTACTGCACTGAAATTCAGAGATAACATCTTTTGTTTTTAGCCCAGCTATAAACTAACCTAACTTCAACCATTCTTCTGAAGTTTTGCTAGTTAATCTCCTGTGTTTCAGTCTCCCCTCTTAAACATTTATAATCTTCTTCTTTCGGATTTTCCCGGTTAGGGGTCGCCACAGCGGATCACTTGTCCACTCATGATTGGTAGTGGAGTTTTACAGTATTGAGTTGCCTGCCCAGCACCCAACCTTCCACAGAAGGCACACACATGCACGCACTCATGCCTAGGGCCAATTTAGAGTGTCCAATCTACCTACCAGTTACAATAGTGTATATAAATATCTCTTTAGCACACATCTATACACTATGACATAGAGTTTTAATACATTTGAAACACAGGCATATGAATCATGTTGATATTCACAAATGACACACAACCACTTACAAAATTCCAGATAGCTGGACTGGCAATATCTCCTTTTGTTACATTTCTATATAAATCATATTAATAATCACAAATGACATATAATCATTTACAAAATTCCAGCTAGCTGGGCTGGCAGTATCTCCTTTTGTTACATTTCTATATAAATCATATTAATAATCACAAATGACATATAATCATTTACAAAATTCCAGCTAGCTGGGCTGGCAGTATCTCCTTTTGTTACAATCATCATCATTACCAGCCCCCTTTTTTCCATTTTCTCCATGGTGTTGGGGTATCAGGTTAACTGTTGCCATCTCTCTGATTCAATGCTACACCCCTGCCTTTTTTGGCACTCATACCTGACTGTCTCAGATCTTCTCTCATACAGTCCATTCACTCTTTGCTGAATGCCCTCGTTTCCTCTTACCTTCTTTCTACTGTTCCCAAATCTTCTTTACCAGATTGCCTGAACCTCCATAATCTGTTCTTTTTGATCTTTTCTGCAATTAGAGCTAATTTGACTTATGCTCTTATGTCCTCATTTCTTTATCTGTTCCACAGTGTGCATCCTACCACCTGTCTCAGGCACTTCATTTTTATCACCTCTAGATTTCTCATCTGCTTAGCCTGTACTGCCCAGGTTTCTGAACAATACAGTAGTAAAGGTCACACCACTGTTTTGTACACCTTACTATTTAGCTTCTTTGGCATTCTTCTGTCATTCCCAACACCTGGCACTTTATACCAGTTGGCTACAGCCCCTCTGATTCTAGCTTTGACCTCTTCATTCAGACTTCCCTTTTCCACAACCACCCCTCCCAAACATTTGAAGCTATTAACCTGCTCCACTTTCTTCTCTTCTGTTTCAATTCTCAGCATCTTCTGATTTCCCCAATTTGCTGACATCACCACTGTTTTAGCTGTGCATAATTTCATCCCATGTGCCTGCTCAATACCAGGAGAATAAAAAAAAAAGCTACACTCCCTCCAAGCCCTCCTCACATCCAAGAAAGAAGACATCTGTGCAGTTACTAAGTCATAGTTTTAAATGGCAGAGAGTAGATTTAAGCCATGGTGGTACAGCGATAGCATTGTTGCCTCACAGCAAGAGGTTCTCCTGTTCGATTCTTGGCTGGAGTGCCTTCTGTGTGGAGTCTGCATGTCCTCCCCGTGGTTGAGTGGCCTCCAAAAGACATGCGTGAATGGGTGTGCCTTCGCTGAAGGATGGGCGTCGGGCTGGCAACTCGGCACCATAAAAATCTACTGCCAATCATTAGCGGACCAGAGTTCCACTGTGGCGACCCCAACCAGGAAAAGCCAAAAAGACAAACAAACAAACCTTGGCAGTGCAAGGTTTCAGTGCCTTCCACACTTTTAGATCAGTAGCTCCTCAACCAAGGGCTAAAGATAGAGGTGTCTTGATATACATCAATAACAATCCAACCTCTGGGTTGGCAAACAGGATGATGCCCTGGAGTTTCTCCATGTACAGCTCACATTAGTCAAAATCCTGTACCATATCCTAGCTAGTTATAGGTCACCCTCCATGTCCCAATTTGCCCACAATGCATATTTGGACTTACTGGAGACACTTACCATTCAATCTAATAACCTGCTTATGGGAGACTTTAATTACCCCTGTATTGACTGGGAATCCTACACAGCTTCAAATCAACAGGCTCAGATATTCCTGGACTTCATAAATACAAAAACCCTTGACCAAGTATTGAAGATGCCCAGTAGAGGCTTCAACATACTAGATCTCATACTTACAAATATAAAAGAACGCTACACTCCCTGCAATGTCTCATCTACCCTGGTAAGGTCTGACCATAAAGCTGTCTCCTTGAAAATCAAAAACAGATCTATAACCACAGTAAAATCAGTAATAGTTAGGAAGTATTCCAAGGCAAACTACCTTTTATTAAATAAAGGTTTGTCAAAATTCAATGCCCCTCCAAACCACAAGAACACAGTAGCCTGTGCTGAATACAACAATTTTAATGGTGGCAAAGATGCTGTGGTACCTACCAGAAGTTAGCCCAGAACTAGCCCCAGAAACAAACCATCCTGATGGCTTCCCATAATAAACAGGATATAAAACAAAATGAAAAAAAATGGTGGCAAAAATCATGGAAAGCAATTTCCATAAAGATAAAAACTCTCTCATCAAGCTAAATAGGCAACTAAGAGGGCAAATTATGTCAATGGAAGCCAAATCTCAGGTGAAAGATAACCATAAGGCCTTCTTCAGCAATGTCAGAAACCTCAAAGGCAGCACCAGGAATGTGCTGAACTGGTGGTTAATGGTGCCACATTCACTGAGCCTGGTGATATAGTGAACCCGTTAGTGGACAAATTCACCCTCAACCATCCACAAGAAATACTCAAAAACATTACTTCTCCAAATATAAGAAGGGAGCATGCATTGGCTGTGCTTGCTAAAGCCGAGACATAGTCTCAATGAGCCCTGATAACATCCTGGAAAGCCTCCTGAACAGTCCAAAATATAACTTATCAGTCAGGACCTCTGGAGTCACTATTTAACTATAGTCTTAAAACAGACTTTGTGCCACTAAAATGGAGGACTGTGATAGTCATCCTCCTTCATAATGGGAGGCCCTTCAACAGATCCTGGAAACTACAGATGCATTAGTATGACTAGTCTTATTTGCAAAGCCATGGAAAGAATTATCATGGAATTTTTCATCAAGGACATAGGAGACCTCTAAATACTGGAGCTATTCCAATTTGGCTTTGTCAAAGGAAGGTCATGCTTACTGAACTTGGTGGATTTCTTTGAAAAGGTCACTAAGGCAATGAATGAGGGGAAAGCAGTGCATACTGCTTGCCTAGATCTGGCTAAAGCATTTGATACAATTCCCCACACTGGTATTGTCAACAAACTTACAGAACTTGGCATAAGCCCCTTTATAACACACTGGATAACTAGCCAGCTCACAGATAGGACCCAAGAGGTTAGGATCGGTGAGGCCACCTCTACAAAGAGGCCGGTCTCCAGTGGAGTCCCTCAGGGCTCTGTGTTGGGCTTGCTTTTGGCATCTAATTCTTGGAGGTCAAATCTAATCTTAAAAGCCTCTGGCTAACAAAGTTCACAAATAAATCCAAACTGTGGCAGTCACTGAATCCCCCATCCCAAGATAAGAACACACTTTAGGAAAGTCTAACACAGACAAATGCTTGGTGCCAAAACCAAGGCTTAAAACTCAATACCAAGAAATGCATTATAGTACCTTTTGAGATGTTAGTCACCCCGGGTAACTACATCATCAATAAAGCATCCCTAAAAGTTGATTCATTAGTCAGGGATCTGGGAACTCATGTAGATAGTAACCTAGCCTTCAATCAATATATGTCCAAGGTAGTAAGAAAATCCTTCTATGTTGCTCAACTTATAAGCAAAAGCATGACATCTAGGTCCAGAGAGGTCATCATACCACTGTACTCAACTTTCATCAGGTTCATCATAGAGTATAATGCCCCCTTCAGTATGTACCTGACCAGACACATACAGCAACTAGAATGTCCACAGAGGTTCCTTACAAAAGGAGTACATTGAGTAAACACAATGTCCTATGTTGGAACCTCAAAGCCCTGCCTCTTTACTTAGTATCACACAAACATCTGAAAGGTGATCTTTGTTTGGCATACAAGGCATCCCTGGATCCTGCTTTGATGAATCCTTTGCACATCCACAAAACAAACAGCATCAGAACTACAAGATTAAAAGACCTAAACTTTGCTTGCAACATAGATAGGACATGTTGGAGAGCCAGATATGTTTCTCAGAGAATTCCCATTCTGTTGAACAGGCTTCCCATCCATGTGAAGCAGAGTTCCTTGCTAACCTTATTTACAATCAACTTGGAACAATGGATGGATAGTCAGAAATTCATCCTCTGGTCTGGTACCTATGTGTCTGATGGACAGAGGCAGTCAGTAAATTACCCACTATATAAATCAAATTTGTGGGTCACATTTGCATTGCACAGCTAGGCTTATAAGGGCACTAGTGGACCTTAGCCTCGTATACACCCATGACCTATGAACTCTGACCCTGGGTAGGACGATCTGTGATCCATGATACCTCAGAGGCTCACAATGCCTTTTGTTAAGTGAGTGTATGCTTCTGCACAACCCCATACTGAAGGCTACCACTAGGTGGTGTCTAGGTGAGGCTAATGTCCTTTCCTAGGTGACTCATTTGTGTCTCCACCTCTCCTCAGAAAAACTGTGATAGAGAATGGCTGTTAGCTCATTGGGATTAAACTGTTAAAAGGACCAGCTTGCCTATTAGCCCGTAATTTGAGATAACACATCTTGACTTATTGCAGATATGTATAGGCAAGGAAAATTTCAAGAATTAAGCATTATTGCAGGGTGAAAGCCCCTTGTCCCCCATGTGGGGAACTTTATTCTTTACACCCTCTACTACTTAGCTATATTAACTTTGAGCCTGCACTATTATGGAGAAAGGGGAGCAGTTTAATCCCTATATAAAGAAATCTGATCTCTGTATAAGGAAGTGTTCTGTCATCTATAAAGCACAGTTCTGTAAGTCCTACTTACCTGTAACAGTACATGTTTGAATTTCACACTGCAAAAGTGGCATATGGGTTCTGTACCTGCACAAACCTGTACTAGTAGCTTTCCAGTGTTCATAATTCCTTCCTCTGATTCCCTGTGATAGGGGACTGGCTAAATCCCTCCCATCAGGAAAAGCCTAACCCCTATCACAGGAAGTCAGTTGTTCAGGCTTTTTGTGCTAAGTGAGAAGAACCAAGAAAGACTAGAAGCAAGAATTGCCCAGAACCAACCCATTTACAGCTAAAAAACAGCAACAGAAATAACCAAAGCCAACCAATAACACAACAAGGTGGGATACAATCAATGTATATAAAACAGGGGTGGTGGTGGGTGAGTGCTGCTACAGAGGCAGAGTGAAATTCAAACATCTACTATTGCAGGTAAGTAGACCTTTTTGCAATTATATTATCTTTATCATTTGCACTGCCTCAGTGGTACATGGGTAGATTCCCAAAGCTTACCCTACCTGGAAGGAAGAAGGATAAGGATCCAGGAGGCCCTTGAGAATGGTCCCCTCAAGTCTTGCTCAGTAACTTGAGAGAGACTCCATTTTGTAGTGCTTTGCAAAGGTATGAACAAAGGACCAGGTTTCTGCCTGTAGAATGCTTCTAGATTCCAGTAATTTCCAATATACCACCAAAGAAGATAAGGTTCTAGTGGAATGTGCCTGAACCTTGCCTGGAATAGATTTACCATGGTGGGAGTAAAAAAAAAAACAATAGCACTGGACAACCAACAAACAATTGTTTGCTTAGAGACTGGTTGACCCTTCTTAGCCATATAATGGGAAATAAACAGCTGTTCAGTTTTCCTGAAGGGCTTAGTTCTGTCAAGGCAGTACCTGAGTTGCCTGTGGACATCCAAGGTATGCTGAATCTTCTCTCCCTTGTTTTTAGGTTCCAGAAAGAAAACTGGGAGATTAATGGTTTGATTCATGGTAAATTCAGAAACAACTTTTAGCATGAAAGATGGATAACTGTGCAAAACAACCCTGTCCTTGTGGAAAATCAGATAAGGTTGGCCCACCATGACAGCTTGCAGCTTAGAGACTTGCCTTGCAGATGTCAGATCAATAAGTAAAACATTTTTCCAAGTGATGAACTTTAAATCAGCCTGAAAGACAGGTTCAAAAGGAGATAAGGTTAATTTTTCTAAGAACAAAGCTCAGATCACAAGGTGGAGAAATTTGCTTTTGAGGGGAGTCTCATGTGCAATGCTCCTTTCATAAATTGTTTGACCACAAAAAGAGAGGGATCCATGGGAAAACAAGCAGGGATGGCTAGAAGATGCACCTTGATAGATGCATAAGATAAGCCATTATTGAGTAGCTCACAAAAACATTTAAAAAAAAAATCAGAGGGGCATACAACAAACGAGGCCATCTGTTATCAGTTAGGCACCACCTAGTAAATCTTTTCCACTTGTAAACATAAGATTTTCTAGTTGCACGTTTTCTTACCTCCTTCAGTATTTACTGCACATCCTCATGGAACAAGTGCCTAAAAGGTATCAAGACAGAATTTTCCAGGCTCTCAGTTGTAACTGTGCTAATTTAGGGTACACCAGTCACCCCTGACACTGTGTGAGAAAGCTAGTAGTAATTGCCCGTGGACAATTCCATTAAAAGTGAGAACCAACTATGCCTGTACTAACTGGGGGTCACCACAATAATCTTTGGTAATTCTTTCTGAATCTTCAGAAGTAGCTTGGATATCAGTGGAAAGAGGGGAAATGCATAAAGGAACATTCCCGACCAAGGGAATAAAAGTGCATCTGTCTTCCAAGCATGCCTGCAAGGATGTCTCTGTTTGAGGTGTTCCCCATGCCTGGACCAAATTATGGATAGCCTCTGTTTTGAGTTTCTGCTTATGACAGTCCATCTGGGATCTACTTAGTCTGTTTGCCACTTTGTTTTGCTCTGATGGGATGTATGAGGCCTGAAGCATCAGTGAATGCTGTAAGGCTAGCTCCCAGGCCATCATTGCTAAATGGCTTGTTTGTTCAGGTACCACATGACTGTGGTGTTGTCTCTGAACACTAAAAGGGGACCTGGAGACCATCAGCGGTGAAGAACTTTTAAGACTGGAATCACTGCCAACATTTCTTTGAGGTTTATGTGCTTTGTAGCATCTGAAGGACCCTCTTTGCCTTGTACTTGACTCCCCGGAAACTGCTCCCCATGCAAAATCTGATGAGTCCGTCTGGACTTAAGGAACTGGTATCTGGAGAGAGAAGGGTAAGCCTGGATTGAGATATGTCGTATCCTTCCACCACTGTAACTCTTGTTTCACAAATTCCAGCACTGGTACCTAAAACTCTCAGGGATGCAGGTGCTGAGTCCCATAGTTTTTTAAGTACAACTTAATCCTTCTTATGTGGCAGTTGGCCAATGGTATGATGAGGATTATTGATGCCATGAGGTCTAGAATTTTGAGAATCTCTCTTGTGGAGGCAGCTTCTTGAAGAGAGAAATCACTGAAAATGTTCTGATAAGTTAGGACTTTGTCTGCTGCCATTCTTTTTTTGTGTCTGTCATACACCTTAAGAAGATAATTCTTTGCATGGGTATGAGACACCGCTTTTGTAGATTCAGCTTGAAGACCAGGTGATCTAGAATGGTTGAGACTTTGTATAATGGTTGTAAACACATGGAAACAGACTCTGTACAAATCGGCAAGCTTTCTAAATAAAAGAAACGTGGATGCCCTTGATCTTGCAGTTAGCAACAACTGGAGCCAGGAACTTTTTGAATACTCAAAGCTCTGTAAATAACCCAGAGGGTACTACAGATAACTGATAACATGAGACAGACATAGCAAATCTTAGACATTTCCTGTAATTTGAATGTAATGGTAAGCATCTTTCAGATCTAAAGCTATCATGAAACAGTGGTCCTGAAGAAAGAGTAGATCAATCTGCAGGATGAGTATTTTGAATCTGGGTAATTTCAGAAAGGTATTTGGATAAGATAAATCTAACACTGGTCTCCCTTATAGCACCTTTATTTGGTACCAAAAAAGATTCTGGAGTAAAATCCTTTTGCTTTTTGTGGTGTATGAACTGGTTCTATAACCCTTGCTTACAACATGTGAAAGAGTACAGAAGGGAAAAGATGTGTCTGGACTGACGGATGCTGGGGATTCCTCCTGAAGGGATGAGGATATTCTGTCCACTGCCAAGAGTATCCCTTCTGAATTATTTTAGCGCCCATCTATTTGAGACTATTTGTGGCAGGCTGTTGGTTTGAGAGAAAGCTTGGGGGAAGGGGAAAAGAGGAGGATGGACAGGAGGAAGGGACAGGATGCCTGAGTCTCGGTATAGTAATTCTTTAGCATGGGGATTGACTCTTTTCTAGAAAGGAACCCCTTTTATCTGGTTTGATAGCATTATACTCCTTCCATTTTCTGTTTTACCCTGACTCTTGTTAGGCTGGGAATTTTATTTTATTCTGCCCTTTGAAGATGGACAATTGGTTAGGGGAGAACATTGGAATATGAAACATTCTATATATCCCATGCTTCAATTTACCTCTGCCATCCCATTGGTTGATACCCTGGGTAGCAGCAAGGCCAAACACAAATTCAGAACTTAACAGAATGCTCAAAATCTCATTTTTTTAAAGCCTCAGAAATTTCTGGTTACGTGACCAGGCATACTTTTTCAATACAACAGAAGAACCTGCAGTTAAAAGTGTGTTTCGAAACCTGATTCTCACTAGGAAAAATCTCATTTATATAACATCTGTTCAGCAGGCAGATGTAGCAAAATCATCTAAACTGTAAGCACATTGCAAAATAAACTTCCACTTAAAGCCAAGATAATTTAGAATTTCAAAGACTAAACTACTAGACTGAGCCAACTTTTCCCCCAAGATCCTAACTAGTTCCCAATTTTATCCAGCGGTGTAGAGTTAGAAGAAACAAATCTCTTTTTAGACATGGGAGCTGAAGAAACCACAGCTGTCAAAGGAGCAAAGAGAACTGCAAGATCAGAGTACACTGTATTTCCTTATGGCTTTTTTGCGACTGGTTCACTAGCCAAAAGGGTTTTCCATGTAATTTTATAGACATCTTCTAAGGCTGGTAACAGAGGAGGAACAGCTGAAACATTTGGAATCCCATCCTTAATAAGATCATAAACTCTGCCAATGTTTGGCTCAGCTTCAGATTGTTTTCAGTCCAACACATTTCTAAACCTAGCAAGCATCTGTGGAAAGGTGACCATCTACTTGGGTTTTTGAACCTGGTCACCTTCCAAACAAACAGATTAGACAGATCATACTATTCAGTAATATCTGCATCAGAGTTCTCATCAAAATTTGTGGGCACAGACTAATCTTTTGAGAAGGTAGCCCCATAGTCATTCGGAATAGTACAGTCTCTGAGTATAGCTGACTGTAAAACATTTTTATCAAAGGAAACCACATCATCCCTATACATTGTACTAACTTTATTGTCTGCAATTTGGTGACGTTTTTGCTTCTTTCTACTGTGAACTACATTAGTGCACAAAATATCTAGGTTAGAGTATTAAGTCTGGCAAGGAGTGTCTTACTTTGGACCTCTCCTGCACCTAAAGGGCATGGTTCTCCTGTGCCTGAACCAGGTAATGGAACAGACCTAGAGCATGTGTCTGACCCCCACACTATAGCTAGCTGCAGGCTCACACCAGAGGATAATGGGGAAAAAGGTAAGTGGTCTCTGTGATGGCTTAAGGGAATGACAGATTCACAAATTGTAGGCTGAACAATGTTTTTGTTTGAGTTTTTTTCTTTTTAGCTGCAACTGGTTTGGTGGGTGTGGGGGTAGGGGAGATCAGCTCATCAGAATCCATCAGACTGGGGAAAAACACATCACAGAATAATACACTGACACTATTAAGGGCTGACTAAGGGCAGTAATAATAGAAAGTAATGTCAATTAACACGTTTGTTCCAGAGGTGAGGTAGGCACTGAAAACTACATTTTGTCTCTCAAGTACATTTTATTTATGTGGTGGTGGTGGAGATTTAAGTCCCCAGTTCTTATATTTGCAGAGCTATTTGACTTGCAAAGATATATTAGATCCAAAGGGATGGGGTTCCTAGTAGCACAAAATGCAAGGCACAGACTGCCATGCAAGAGCTTGTAAGAAACTGAGTAACTGAGTAACTGGATTGTGCTTCAAACCTTTTCTAGTACCACAAGGACTTTATGCCAACAATTCTTTTTAGTTTGGAACCTATTGGGCCTCTCCAGATGTTTCCTATGTCTAGAAAGGTACATCCTAAAGTGGATGTTGTGCTCAATAATTGGTATAATTTGGGCTGCATAAAGAGGGATGATGACTTCTTTTGCCCTGGATGATATGCTTTTAGATATCAGTTGTGCTAAATAGAGGGATTTTCTGACAATTTCTGCTACATGGTAGTTGAAAGAAAAGGGATTATCAAACCAGGCCTAAAACCCTGACCACATTATGAACTTGAAGTGTAGTAATGGGGATACTGTAAACTGAGGGAGAGAGTCGATTACTAAATGTGATGGTACTGCACTTATTTGCATTTAATTTTAAACCTTTTTCCATACACCATTTATTTATGAGGGTTAGTCCCTGCTGTAATGAATAGGTATCAAAGGGAGATGAAACAATAATGACCAGTTTCAAGTCATCTGTATACTTAGTTACCCAAAGGTCTGGAGATAGGGGAAGTAGGTGTTAAAAAGGAGGGGTCCCAGTACTGAGCTCAGTGGCATACCACCAGCTACCTTCATGCCTTCTGAAGATGTGCCTGACAACTTAGGTGTCTGGGTCTATTTTTCAGCTAGTTGGCTATCAACCTCACCATGCATGTGTCTACTTTTAAGTCATTTAGCTTATTTGTCAAAATGCTTTGGCAAGATCCAAATGATATATGTAAACAGAATGACCTCAGTGAAGAGCCAGTGTGACCTTTTCAAAGAAATTAACTAATTTCCCATAGAGCTGCAGCTTGTTCATCTAGTGCCCAGTGCCCATTCCTGATGTAGCATTCCAGCCCCTTCCCCTTCTGTTCTTAAGTGAAAAGCAAAAAAAAAAGGACTTTGGCTTAAGACCAATTGGTATCTTCCTATAGCATAACCACACCTCCTCCGGCAAATAGAAAACAAAATCTGCAGTCTGTTGACTGTTTGACTGTCTGATACTCCTGAAATGTCAACTAGTCAACAACTAGGACCCACTCCCACCCCTGCCCCTCTTCAGAAGACAAACAATTAAACTAAAAAAAAAAAGGTCTGTGATCTGGTATCTTCTTCTTTCAGCTTTTTCTTGGTTAGGGGTCACCACAGTGGATCACCTTGTCCACTCATGATTGGCAGTAGAGTTTTTACAGTGTTGAGTTGCCAGCCCAGTGCCCAAACTTCCACAGAAGGCACACACACACACCTAGGGCCAATTTAGACTGTCCAATCCACCTGCAGCATGTCTTTGGGATGTGGGAGGAAACTGGAGCACCTGGAGGAAACCCACATGACCACAGGGAGGACATGCAGACTCCACACAGAAAGCACCCCAGCCAAGGATCGAACCGGAGAACCTCTTGCTGCGAGGCAGCAATGCTAATCACTGCACCACCGTGGCCACCCATCTGTGATCTGGTATCTGGTGCTCCTGAAATGCAGAATCTAGTTCGGACCACAAATTTGTCCTACCTTCATCAGTTGAGAAAAAAAAGCTCTTCTCTTTCCTTAAACTGTAGTAAACAGCTTGCTACATTTGTAAGAAGCAATTGCTACAGTTTATTCACAAAGAACAGATAGTGCTAAGGTGCTTAAATTATATAAAAAAAAAATATAATTTCAGTTTAACCTGTAGCAAACTGCTTACTACAATTGTAGTAAGCAGTTGCTACAGCTTACACCACGCACAGAGTGCGTCAGTGCTCAGATTTTTCCTAAAAAAAAAAAAAAAAAAAAAGTCAAAAATGTTTTTTCTTTTAAACTGTAGCAAACTGCTTGCTAGATGTGTAGCAAACACTTGCTACAGTTACTAAGACCCCGCATAGAGTGATACAGTGCTCAGATTTGTTTGAGTCAGTATGCACTATTAATAAAGAGTGATTGGCTCAGCTGATCATGCCCCTAACACTTTACACCTGGGATAGTTGCTCTCTTTGCCTCACCCTAGCTATGCGACTGGTTTCCCAGGTCTGTGGTAGGGCTACCCTTGTGGTGAGGCATCACCACTGCAGTTTTTTATACTTTGGGGACAAATTCTGCATCTAAGCTTAGGTTAAGCAATTTAAGGAGAAGCTCCAGAAGGGGATGTTTAGCGCTGTTTATTAGATATGTAGGTGAATTATCAGGCCCCATGGAAATAGTATTTTTGGTTTTAGAGAGCACCTTCAATACACATTCTTTTGTGATATTAGGAACTATAAATGATTTGAGAATTTGTGGAATCAAAATAATTGTTTCCAGCATAAAGTTTGCACTAAATTTGTTTGCTTGTATATTTGCTGTGTCTACTGGGTCTGAGTGGGTGGTGTTATAGTGGTTAAATTATGAACACTGCTGGGTGTTGTATCTTTGTTTCCTAATGTATCTAAACAGACTTATAATTATCAATGAGGTCAGAAGCTAATTTCAGTTCATAATTTGCATTTCCAGCTCTGACAGCACATTTTAGTTTCTTACTAATATTCTTTTTTATTTTAAACAAGAAACCTCTTTATTAAATTATCATGTATGACATAGGAAATCATATATTTATATAAATGAAAACAAACCATATTGACATAATTTTAGTTGCAAACACTGTATATTGCTTATAATCTGTCTAGTCATTGTCAGTCAGACATTACATAGCTCATTCAAATTCTGCCATCTTTTAAACCTCATTCCTTTTCTGCATGTATTGTTCCCGTAGTTCCCATTTTTTCTGTGTAATTTGTGACTACCATTTTCTAAAGATCCCAGTTTGAGTTGTTTTATCTCTCTTACTATATCCACTACTTCTAGTACAGTTGGTTTAGACTTTGATTTCCATTTTCTAGTAACTGCTTTTTTGGCAGCCACCATAATTAAACTCAGCAAGGCAGTACTATGTCTAGGCAATTCCGATCTGTATCATAGCTCAAAAAATAATTTCCTTAGTTATACCAATTTGCACACCCAGTGTTTCTCACAGAGTAGTCTGCCAACTAATTACACTCCTAGAAAATATGTTCTCAATTACCTCTTTCTTCCCCATCACACCTCCAACATTTGTTGTCTACCCGAGGAAAAATTCTTTGGAATCTACTTGGGGTATAAAAATGCCTATAGAAACACTTCCAAGCAAAGATCCTAAATATTACAGACTTTGTTGCATATATATATCCTCCCATTTTTTTTTGTGAATTGCTTATCCAATCTCTCTTTCCAATTCCTTCTAACCTCTTCTGATTGATTCTTAGAGTTATCATGCAATATTTTGTATGCTCTACTAATTATTCCTTTTTTAACAGCAGCTTCTGCTCCACATTTTACTAAAAAACTCTACCAGTGCTGGTCTTTTGCGTAGGACCCCCCCCTATTTCTTTCTCTTGGCTTAATCTCAAATATCAATCCTTGATAGGGTAGGCCATCTGTAGCCTGCAGTCCAAATACATTCTTGGCCTCTTCCTATTCTATTACCTTTCCCTCTCTAATTATTTGCTCCCAATACCTTGGCTGTTGTGCCAGTTTTCTCCAATAAATTCCAGCCCTCTCTTGCCTACTGTCTGTATCCCTAATTGCAGTCATCCCTATTGGCAGAATCTCCTTTCTCCATTCCCTTGTTGGCTTAGTTCTTAGGATACTTTCTTTTACTTTATGAATATAATATTCATTATGGTTATCAAGGATCAGCTCTGAGCCCTTTCTTATTTGCAAGGGTGATGGACAGGTTGACAGACAAGATCAGACAGGAGTCCCCGTGGACTATGATGTTTGCAGATGACATTGTGATCTGTAGTGAGAGTAGGGAACAGGTGAAGGAGACCCTGGAGAGATGGAGATATGCTCTAGAGAGAAGAGGAATGAAGGTCAGTAGGACTAAGACAGAATATATGTGTGTGAATGAGAGGGAGAATAGAGGAATGGTGAGGATGCAAGGAGTAGAGGTGGTGAAGGTGGATGAGTTTAAATACTTGGGATCAATAGTTCAGACTAATAGTGAGTGTGGAAGAGAGGTGAAGAAGCGAGTACAGGCAGGATGGAGTGGGTGGAGAAGAGTGTCAGGAGTGATTTGTGACAGACGAGTAGCAGTAATAGTGAAAGGGAAGGTCTGCAAGAGGGTAGTGAGACCAGCTATGTTATATGGGTTGGAGACAGTGGCATTGACAAAAAGGCAGGAATTAGAGCTGGATGTGGCAGAGTTAAAGATGTTAAGATTTGCACTGGGTGTGACGAGGGTAAACTGGATTAGGAATAAGTATATTAGAGGGTCATCCAGGTTGGAAGGTTTGGAGACAAAGCCAGAGAAGCAAGATTACGTTGGTTTGGACATGTGCTGAGGAGGGATGCTGAGTATATTGGGAAAAAGATGCTAAGGCTGAAGCTACCAGGTAACATGAAAAGAGGAAGGCCTAAGATAAGGTTTATGGATGTGGTGAGAGAGGACATGCAGGTGGTTGGTGTGACAGAGCAAGATGCAGAGGACAGGAAGAAATGGAAACAGATGATCCGCTGTGGTGACCCCTAATGGGAACAGCTGAAAGAAGATGATGATGATGATGATGTTATTGTTATTCTCCTTAAGGATCTGCATCCAAAATCCTAGTCTCTCCTTGTTTCTTGAGCTCCCCCCATGTTTCATCATCATCTCTTTCCACTTTGAATTATAGGTTTCTGCTTGTGCTACATATAGGAGCCTTAACTGTGTAGCTCTGAAATACTCCTTCAAATTGATAATTCCAAACTGCCTTGTTTGATAGGAAGAATCAACTTATCCAACTTGACTCTTGCTGTCTTCCCCTCCCAGATAAAATTCTTCAGCTCTTTATTAATTGCTATCTGTAACTTCTTCTCTGGTTGATAAAAATATACCTATGCCTGACCTGTGCATAAAACTAAAGGGACTAAAACATTTTAACTGCTTACATCTTGCTATCCATACCCATACAACAGAGCTTCCAATTTCTCAGTATTTTATTATCTTTTGTTTTGTCTCTTCCCACATTTCCTTAACTGCCACACCAGAATCCTTTTTTAATCTATACTCCTAAATGCTTAATTTTATCATGTCCCCATAAATATGGATATTGATGAACCAATGTGGGTACATAATTTATAGCTATTGCCTTTGTTTTAACTTCATTCATTTTGTATCCCGAAAAGATTTGAAACTGCCTCAAAATGTTCCACAACACTGAAATGGCCTTTTCTGGTTTTATCAGGTATAAAACACTATCATCTGCAAGTAGAGACAGCTTTTCTTGACTACTATACCAATTAAAGGGTTTATGTCTGTGCATCGAATATGACTTACAGCAAACACCTTATAATAGAATGTGAAACAATGAAACTAAACTACCAAAAACGCTTAAGACTGGAAAATAATTCATCGAATGGCCATAGTTGGCCAACATCACAAAATTAATTAGCCACGATGGGAGACTTCATCCTCCACACCCCCCATTATGGGGGGGGGGGCTGCTCTCCAACCCCCAACTATGTATACCAACTCAGAGATTGCGCTATAGTGGGAATAAGGCAAATTTATAAAAAGGCTTCCTTCCCTTACCTTATGCATCATGGTACTGCCTTGGTTTTGATGTTAAGCATTTTTGGCAGTTTAAAGTTTCCCTATTTCACTTTTGATTATAAGGCGTTCACTGTAATTTGTATTCAATGCACAAACATAGACCCCCAATTAAATCCTCGAATTTCTGAGTCTGTTATTTTCTTTGCTAAATATAATGCAAATAACAAAGTGGTAAGAGGACACCCCTGCCTGGTTCCTCTGCTCAAACAGAAATTATCAGAGAGGAACCTACCCACTTTAATTATCGCCTCCAATCCCTCATATATCCTCCTAATCAGTCTGATAATTTTATCAGGGAATGCAAATGCTTCCATTGTCTTGAGCATCATATTTCTCAACCTCTTAGGGCAAGAAATCTGGACAAAGCCACAAAAAATGAGGGCGGGAACAAAGGCCCAAAAATAGGGACAATGTTTAAATATTGCTCTTACAAACTTAGAGAGTTGAGAGAACAGCAGGTTTTGCATTAGCATGAATTTTCTGATTTATATGAAGTCTAAAAATCAAATGTCTGCCATTATTTTCTGAATTTAGTCCTCAATGATTTGCCAGAAAACTACAATTTTATGAGAAACTGACCAAAAATATGAGTCAAAACTGTGGACATTCTGCGAAAACCTGGACAGTTGAGAGCTAAGCTGCTCATAAACTCCTCAAATGTTTTCTCTTCATCAAGACCCACCAACAACAGTGATATTTTTTTACATTTTGCTTCCTTCTGGATTATAAATGTTCTGTTAATGTTGTCAAATGTTTGTCTTCCCTCCACAAAACCAAATGATCCACATCTATCAATTTTGGTATCACCTTTGCTATTCTTTTAGCCATTATAGACATGAACACTTTATAATCATGGCTTAGGATTGAAATGAGCCTATATGAAGCTGGATCGGATGATTCTTTACCCTCTTTAGGTGTTACAACCAGGACCACTTTCTTCCAGGATGTTGGGACCTCTCCTCCTCTTAAAATACTGTTAAACAAAACCTTCCAGATCTTTATCAGTCCCCACCCAGCTTCCAAACTTCTACAGGAATTCCATCTATTCCTGTGGATTGGTTATGCAGCATCATTTTACCATTTTATCATTTCCTCCTATCCTATTAGTAATTGAGCCTCATCTACCTCTTACCTTGACATATTTAATTCTTTCAAAACATTTCCATGTGTACCTTTTCTTGACTTCCGTGTTTCTCTGCTTTGTACAGACTTTCATATTTCATAACATTTCTGAAATATTTCTAGTACCTTTACAGGATTTCTTGTTATCTTCCCTGTTATAGGCTCCATAAGCTTGGTGACAGACTTTTCTACTTTCTGTTGCCTGAGTCATTGTGCTAAAAGTTTTTGTGCTCTGAAGTTATTATCAAAAAACAGTTGCTTAGCAGCAATCTTTCTATACTCATAAATATTATTGAGGTAATCCTTCATTTTCTGCTTAGCACTCTGCAATTGCTCCTCCTCTTGTTCTGTGAGATTCCCCCTATTCTGCAGAACTTTAACATTTGTCTGTCACTCTAAATAATTCTTATTTCTTAACCACATTACTTTTCTTTTATTTCTACCCTATTTTAAACTGCACTTTAATTTTATCCCAGTCCTTAGCGATAGTTTCAGAAGAAATTTCTATCTTCTCTAATGACGCCTGAATAATTTCCACTACCCATTTCTTAAATTCTCTCTTTTGAACAGATAGGTGGGAAAGTGCCAGTGTCTCATTTTTATTTCATTACCATGTTTAGCCTAGCCCAGTTTTTGTATTTTGGGGAATAATATGTAAATTCTGAACTCCTACTACTGAATTTACATCTTCTATTGCATGTATTTTAAAAAATTTCTTCAAAAATCTACCCTACTTTGTTATATTTTCTTTATTGGCCCCCCAGACACATCTTCACTGCTGCAAATCAAATTCCAGTCCCCACCTTTAAGTAATATTCCCTACTGAAAGCTGATTATTTCTCCCAGAATTTTCTCAAGCTGCATTATAGCAGTTTTAGGTAGAATATAAATACATGCCAGTGTAATCCTCCTCCCCTGCCTGTAGCCCCTTAGTACTACAAATCCACCTTTATTATGCTTTTATTCTCTTCTATCACTATTAGAACTCCCTCTTACTCATATTCTTGATGCAATCTTTAATATTATGAATCATAGATATACTGTATGATTTAAGAAGGTTTTTTTTCTTGTTATAGAGTTTATTTAAGCTGGATGCTTGTTATTAAACTTTCTGTTATATTTGTCTCTATCAGGATGGCTAGGTAGAGACACTTGTCTATGTGAGAATAGAATTCCTTAGTATAAAAAAACAGCTGTGTTAGTGCCACATCTGGTGATGTTACAGGTAAATTTCAATAACTCAACATACAGTTTGATGAGGTTTATCTGTCTGAAATCACTGCATTCAGAATTCCTGACTGTAAGAGTTTGGGAGATTTTGAAAGAGAAGATTACAAGTTTATGGTCAGATTTAACCATGGATGGAGAACCTAGAAGGGTGGTACATGTAGTGACTATATAAGTTATGATCAGGTCAAGAATATTATAGCTTCTAGTTGGTTTATTAACTATCTGTTCCAAATAATTTGTAATTATTAAGTCTATGAATCTCTAGACATACCCAACTTTGGAGGTATACGAACCTAAGTTTATTGTGGGTAGCTGAAATATCCCATTGTAAAGGCATTTTGGTAATAGGTTGTATGTTTTATTTAATATCTCTTTAGCTGTGTTTAATAGAGGTTAGGTCAAGTTTAATGTAAGCTTCACGATAAAGCTTTTCAATAGCAGTGATGTTGCATGGGTTTCGAATTATTAATTAAAATATAAACAGTCAAGTCCAGATGCCTAGAGGTGTCACTAAGGTGCTCATGGAGAAACACCTGGATGCATCAGTAGGGTTTAATGAGGAAAAGGTTACCAAGTAAGGCTTCAGCTCTGTACACATGAAATATGTAGATTTCTCAGATAAGTATTCTGTAGGGGAGCATCACCACACTTCTTTGGCTGGAGCAAACTGACTAAAAGTACATGGAAGAGCTAACAATCTAATCTTCTTTCTTACTCAGAAAGTGTTACAGAGAATATGAAGTCCTCATGTCTCAGTACTTCTCAGAATTTTTACCCAGATATGTCGTCTTTCATCATAGGAAGATGGAACCATTATCCCACAAATAATTAGTCTCAAAGAAAATTAGTAAAATAACTTGTCGGCATGGGGCACTGTCATTAAACTCCCATTACACTCTAGACACAGTCCTTGAATCCATCTTCTTTAACAGCAAGTTACCTCAACATGCACAGGGACCAAAACAGGATAAATGCATAAATAATAACAGTGGTAACCACAATAGTCATTTCTGCTTTAGTGTTATCTTCACATTTTGGAGTTTTATGAACTAGGACTCATCAAATTTGCAGACTTTGGAATAAGTGCCCCGTTCTGCTATAGTTACATTAGCATTAATGCAAATTACTGCTCAGATTGTCCCCCTATGATCATTTGAGAGTGTTTCTATGGTTATTGAACACCTATGGTGAACCATGGTTTACCATAGCTGTTTTGGGGCATTGGATGGAGTACTGGTCACTTTTTAGGAGCATCTGTAGGCCATCCACCTCAATTCAAACTTATTCCTGCTAAATGTAATGGTTAACTGGGGATGTTATATTTCTGAAGACTGAAGATGCTATTATATTGTTCTGTTAGTAATGTTTGTAGATCAGAGTGTGTGATATACCTTTAAGAAGCTTTCCAGTGGGTCAGCACATGCATATAAGTACTGAGCACGTGCAAGAAAGAGTGCCATGTTGAGTGAGCAGCCAGAGTGTGATCATGCAAGTATGTAGTCAGTCAGTTAGTTAGATAGTTCATTTAAAGTTAATGTTCCTGCTATTCATCCTTATGTATTTGTATACAATAGACTACTTAAATGAACACCCAATCCTCAACGTCTTCTTAATGCACATAAAAAGAGTGACATGGTGCCAGAATGGGGTCCAAAGTTACACCCATGAGCACTCAGTTGAAGTTGGAGGAATATACAAGAGTGGATCATCCCTACTGCTGAAATGACTCACAAAACTGGTCAGAAACCAATTCTAGGTACTAAAACTTGCTTAAATGATTTATTTCACTACAAATAGAAAATGAAACAATCAGAATGCTCAAAACAAATTTCTTATTAAACAAAATGTCTGAAACTGTGATATATTGATAAAAATATTCAAAATAATTATGGAAATGTTTGAAACAATATCCAAATTGCATGAAATGTACAAAAAAGGGAAAACAAGCGCATTTTTTCGCTATGTGCTACTTTTTCGAATTAACTAAAGTTATTCAAAATATCCAAAGTGTGCAAAGTGTTTGCAAGTATGTACAGTATTACAGTGCAGTTATTTTGCAAATTAAATTTGTTTCAAAGAATATTTTTCGAAGTACACTTGTTTCAAAGCAAATTTCAGAGTACAGTCTTTCAAATAGTTTATTGTACATTTGAATATTATTACAAGTACCTGGTATGTGTGGATGTTCGTATATAATTACAAGGGCCATTTTGCATTGTGTTTTACTATAATATATAGGAATGGCAGAAGGTTTTTATAGAACATAACATGTGTGTAACTTTAAGAAGCATTTCCAGATGTAGGCACGTGCATATAAATAGTGAACATGTGCAGGCAGCAGAGCCATTTTGAGAGAACAGCCAGAGTGTTAACATGCATGAGTGTAGTAGTCAGTTTGTTTATAAGTTTATTTAAGTTTAAGTTACTAAACTTTAGTCCTGATGTGTTTATTTGTAATAAAGCTGCTTGAACCAAACCCACAACTGTTTGTCTGTTTTATCCTGACCAGAGGAGCGACATGGTGTCAGAAGTGGGACTGAGAGTGCAACTTCTTCAAGCCATGAGGTGCAGAGTTGACAGTGAAGGTATATTGAGCAGGCTGGGTGATACAGTGCTCAAATGATCAAAAAGGGCCAGAAATGAACTTCAGGTAACCAGAAACTTGCACAGATGATATATTTTGCAAAGAAAATGAAACCAAACATTCTTAAGGCACAAAACATGTTATTAATCAAATGAGTAGCACAAAATGCATTATTAATTAAACAAAATGTTCAAAACCACGATATTTAATAAAACTATTAGAAATAATTATATGGGGCTCAGAATTAGCTTTGGTTTGCATAATGAGAATGTTTAAAGTAAAACGAGCACAAGAAAAAGTATAATGAACATGGTAAGAGGTTAAATGGGCATAACGAGTACAATAAAAGGGCAAAATAAGCTTAAAGAGCAAGGCAACTGCATGTTTTTTAGTAAAAGACCATGTTTTGGGCATAAACTACTATTTTGCATTGACCAAAGCAATTCAAAACATAACCAAAGTTGTTCGAAGTATGTCAGTGTGTGTAAAGTGTTTGCAGAGTGTGTGCTTTATTATGATGCAATTATTTCAAAGAATTTTCTGTGTGCAAAGTACAGTTATTTTGCAAAGTGCAGTCAAATTATGGCCATTTCAAAAAGTTTCTTGTGCTGTGTACATTTGTTTGCAGAGTGCAGCCATTTTAAAGTATTTCTTACACTGATAAGGAGTGATTTCACAAAGTACAGTGATTTTAAAGTGTTCTTGTGTTACGGAGACTTATTTGGCAAAGTGCAGTTATTTCAAAGAGTCTGTTGTGCTACTGGGCATAATTACAAGTTCTGGCATATATTTATGTGTGTATGTTCGTACATAATTCCAAGCCCTTTCACTACTGTGTGTTGATATGGCAGTTGCATTTCACAGACCCAGTCCACTTTGTCTGATCATAATATTGCAGAGATTAGGAGAGTATTTGAGCAGGAATACAATATTTTCATACAAGCAGCTTTTTCTGACAAAGATTATTTTGCTTAACTTAGATGGGTCAGAAGCCATTGAAATAGAGAGTTCATTTATGTATGCACCAGCAGTATATGCAGGAGAAGAGGAAAACCACCATATTGTTGCACTGGCTGAATCAAGAGAGGACGCTGAGTGCTTGAAACATAAATTTAGAGAAATGTGCAACCCCCAGACAAATGTTACATTAGAGAAGCACCTATTTTATACAAGAGATCAAACCCTCGAGAAACCTTTATGGCTTATATCACTGACTTGAGAAATAAGGCTAAAATGTGCAGAATTGATGATTTGAAAGATGAGTTAATAAAAGACAGGCTTGTGTGTGGTGTTAATAATGCTGCAGTGAGAATGATTTTGCTTTGTGACAGTGATTTAATGTTGAGCAAACCTATAGAGATTTGTCAAATCCATGAGCTCACAGAAAAGCACATAAGTATGCTTGCAAGTGATAAGAGCATGGTTTCAGCATTCTCTAGAGCAAGCATAGACAGCATGAAGTACATGGCAAGCAGAAGCAGACCTAAGCATATGGTAGCTGCAGCCCCTAAGGATTCCCCTGGGAGATCCTGTAACTTTGTAGCAAGTTCTAAGACTAGCTTAGCAAAATGGACATGCTCAATGCAGTATAAGGGTGAGTCACCAAAACCCAAGTCAAGTCTTTTTGTTAACTGTCATAACTGTGATGCCAGTCATGAGTGCAAAAGAGAGAAGTGCTTAGCATTTTCTCAGCAATATTAAAAGTGCAGAGAATGGAACCACTTTCAAGGGTTTTGTAAATCAAACAAGCCTCGTTCAATTATTAAGAAAGGTCACTCAAAAAAGCAAATTGATCATGTGGAAAGCTGCAACTGTACGTCCTATGTATATGGTATATCAGTGGTCAGTGAAAAGGTTAATGCAGTAGATTCATTGGCAAAGAACAAATTATTTTGTACTGTCCTGATCAAAGGTAAACCCACGTAGCTCAAAGCAGACACTGGTTCAAAGTGTAATGTAATGTCAGCAGAAACATTTGTTAGAGTGAGAGCTGGTGAGCAACTTAATTTGGCTAATTGTGTGAAACTTGTTGCTTATGGAGGTGAAGAGATTCAAACTGATGGCTCAGTAGTGCTTTCATGCTGTTAGGCTGGGAACAGTTACAGTTTGCAATTTTATGTAGTCAGAAGACCTGTGCAGTCATTATTAGGTCTCAGAGACAGTCTGAGAATGAAACGTCTTTCTTTTGTGTCTATATTATATCATCAACTGCTTAACTTGTTGAACGCCTAAACGTTGGCAGCTAAGGGTCAAAAATTTAGAATGTCGAACAGCCAGTTAAGAGAATTCTTCATCAGGAAAAATTCACTTGACCATGCCAAACTAACATAAACTTCCAAGCACACCTCCCAACTAAATATACCAACTCCGAGATCGCTCTACATTGAGGAAAGGGCAAATTCCCGATAATGACTAAGCAAATTATTTCCTGATGAAAGAATTCGCTTAACTGGCCGTTTGACATTGTAAGTTTTCGAACCTTAGCTATTGACATTTAGACATTCGACAAACTAAGCGGGCGATGATATAATATAGACCTTTACTTTTGCCAGGGAAGTCCATCATGTAAGCACATGTCCGAGTTCCAGTTTCAGTGATACTATTTTCTCAGAGTATGCTGATGTTTTTGACGACAAGCTAGCCAAACGTCCAGTTGTGTACTCCATGAAAGTAGACCCAGAGGTCAGTTCAGTGGTCAGACCAGTAAGGAGAGTTCCAATAGCTATGCAGGACAAAGTCAAGGTCTAGTTGGATAAGATGGTGCAGCAAGGTGTGATTTGTCTAGTCACAGAACCAACTGAGTGGGTGTCTTCCATGGTAGTTGCTCATAAGAAAGGTTCAGATGAAATCAGAATATGCATAGACCCAAGAGACTTGAACAAGACATTAAGAGACCTCATCATCCTATGCGTACAGTGGAGGAGGTTGCGACCCTCATGCCAAGTGCCACTGTTTTTTCTGTCTCGGATGCAAAGAGTTCATTTGGCAGGTAATACTTGATCACAACTCTTCCTGCTGACTACATTCAGCACACCATTTGATAGATACAGATTCCTCAGGATGCCTTTTGGAATAAATTCTGCCAGTGATGTCTTTCAGTGTACAATGGAGCAAATTTTGAAAGGTTATCCATGTGCTATAATAGTGGAGGTTTTACTGGCTGGAGGTAATGGAGAAGCAGAGCATACCAGAATTCTCAGAAAGGTTCTGGACAGAACACGTGAAGTGAACTTGAAGCTCAATCCCCTGAAATGTAAATTCAGGCTTCCAGAAGTTACTTATGTAGGTCATTTATTTACCAGTGCAGGCTTATGACCAGACCCTTCCAAACAAGCTGCAATTCTTGAGATGCCAGCTCCAGACAATGTCCAATCCCTACAACGTTTTCTTGGTATGATTAACTATTTGGGCAAATTTATCTATGACTTTAGTGCCTTTGAGAGAGCTGACATGCAAAAATATTGCCATATTTATGGCCAAGCTATCCAAGTCGCAAGTGACCATTAACCTCTAGAAAGATGCTTAGATTACAAAAGTATAATTTCAAAATGGTCTATACAAAAGGCAAACTTCTTTATCTGGCTGATACCTTATCCAGATCACCCAGAAATACTACAGAACAGCTTGATGCAGGGAAGTTTGACTTTGATGTCATGGAAGTTCGTACTTTTTCTACCACAAGACTTGAGCTGAGAGATCATACAAAGACTGATCCAATTTTTCAGCAGCTCAACCACTTCATTAATGTAGGATGGCCATCAAAGCAATCCTGTGTACTGGCAGACGTGCAACCTTATTTTCCATACAGAGATGAGATGCTGATGGAAGATGGTATAATTTCAAAGGTTCAAAAGTTATTGTTCCTACTTCCTTACAATATGAATACATTCAGATTTTGCATCGTGGCCACCCAGGTTCCAAAGCTACCAAAAGAAGAGTGAGAAGACTAGTATTTTGGCCTTCTCTAACAAGGGACATTGATAAAGTGCTTTCATCTTGTTCAGTATGCAATAGTAATAAGCTGCATTTTCAAAAGAGCCACTTCAGCTTAGCCAGATTCCTGAACTACATTGGTCAACAGTAGCCACTGACATATTTGAGTGGAATGAACAGCATTACTTAATGTTTACAGACTTATATTTGAACTGGTTTGAGATCGATTTGCTACCTAACCTAACATCCAGTGCTGTTATTGCTAAGTTGAAATGTCATTTCTGAGACCATGGTAGTCCACATAAAGTTATTTCTGACAACGGCACCCAGTTTACCAGTTAATTGTTCAAAAAATTTGCCTTGCTGAACATGCAGTACAGAGTGCAAAGCAATTGCTAGAGAGGTCAAAGTATGACAATACTGATATCTTCTTGAATTTACTTAATCTCAGAAATATACCCCGTGACAACCTACTTTGCTCGCTTGCTCAGAGACTTCTGTCTAGGCAAACCAGAACAACCTTGCCTATCTGTTCTAGTTTGTTGTTGCCTAATGCTAAAAACAACAGAGCAATTAAAGCCCAAATCTTTAAGAAGCATTCCTTTCAGAAGTCCAGCTATGATAAAAGAAAGCAGATTTCTGCGTATTTAGTGAAATCTGAGGGTAGAGAATACAGGAGAAACCGCATGCATCTTCTTCCAGTGTCTGAAATGATATGGTAGCATTGTACCTGTAATACAGACTCTAGACCTCAGAGGAACACTGACAATGTTCATACTGAAGAACATGTCTCAGTATTCATTTCCATTCCTGATGATGTCCTAGATGTCCCCAAAGTTGAACATTATTTAAAGACAGTCCCTGTTGCTTGATCCAGTTCTGATTTTTATGTTACATGATCAGGTCATATTTTTAGACCTAGTATAAAATACACAGCAACCTGGACATGACTGTTTTATATGAGTTTGATTTTGTATGTTTGCATGTCAAAGAATTAGTTCTGTATAATTGCATGTCAAAAAGATCACTTCTGTGTATTTGGATGCCAATGAATACTGTCATTTGGTATATGATCTATTTCTCAAAGAGGGAGGATGTAGAACAGAGCCTGTGTGTGTAACTTTAAGAAGCATTTCCAGATGTACACATGCATGTAAATAGTGAGCACTTGCAGACAGGAGTGCCATTTTGAGAGAACAGCCAAAGTGTTAACATGTATGCGTGTAGTAGTCAGTTTGTTTATAAGTTTATTTAAATTTAAGTTACTAAGCCACAGTCCTAATGTGTTTGTGTGTAATAAAGCTGCTTGAACCAAACCCACAATTGTTCATTTGTTTTATCCTGACTGGATGACTGACAGGTTTTGCAGACCCACACCGCTTGTGTTTGATAACAATATTGCAGAAAACTGGAGAGTGTTTGAGCAGAAATATAATTTCATACAGGCTGCTTTTTCTGACAAAGATGTGCATACAAAATAATTTATTCTGCTTAATTTAGCTGGTTTAGAGGCCATTGAAAGAGAGTGTTCATTTGTGTATGTACCTGCTCTGTTTGCAGGGGAGGGAGAAGACCGCCATATTGTGGTACTGTCAAAAACAAGGGAAGACCCAGAGTTCTTAAAACGTAAATTTAGAGAAATGTGTAACTCTCAAATGAATATTACAATGGAAAGGCACTTATTTTACACATGGGATCAAAAGCCTGGTGAAACTTTTGCAGCATATATAACAGACTTGAGAAATAAGGCTAAAATGTGCAGATTTGGTGATTTAATGATTTGAGAGATGAGTTGAAAAAATTCAGGCTTGCTTGTGGTATTAATAATGACACAGTGAGGAAGATTTTGCTTCGAGACAGTGATTTGACTTTAAATAAGGCCATTGAGTTTTGTCAGATATAGAAGCTTACAGAAAAGAACACAAGTATGCTTACAAATGAGAATAGCAGTAGAAGGCACAGTGACAAAGCTCATATTGATAGTATGCAGCAGGTGGTTAAAAGAAACAGGCCCAAGCACATGGCAGCTACTGCAGGTCCTGTAACAGTCCCTGGGAAACCCCAAGTTTTTCCAGTGAATTTCAGAGCATGCTCAGTGAAGCATAAGGGTGAGTCAGCAAAGATAAAACATGTGCCCCCCACCTAGCTTCATAGTCAACTCTCGTAATTGTGGTGGAAATCACAAACCCAAATGAGAAACGTACTTAGGTTTTGGTCAGCAGTGTGATTCTTGCAATAAGAGGAATCATTTTAAAAGGTTTTGTAAATCAAATAAGGCACATTCTTTTATTAAAAGAGGGCATTCCAAGAGGCAAGTTGATCAATTAGAAAGCTGGGACCCTACTTTTTATGTTGATGGTGTGTCTGTGATTGGTGAAACAGTCAATGCAGTAGATTTGTGGCAAATAATGAGATATTTAGTATTGTTTGGATTAATGGGAGTCCCATAGAGTTCAATGTAGATACTGGCTCAAATTGCAATGTTATGTCAGGAGAAACGTTTGCTAGAGTAAAAGCTGCAGAACAACTTGATTTGACAAAGTGTGTGAAGCTTTTGCTTATGGTGGTGAAGAGATTCAAACTGAAGGCTCAGTAGTGCTTTCATGTTACTCTGCTGGGACCAGCTGGGACTTGCAATTTTTCGTAGTCAAGAGACATGTGCAGTCATTATTAGGCCTCAGAGACAGTTTGAAAATGGGACTGCTTTCACTTAACAATGAAGTTCACCATGTAAGCCTGCATGACAACAGCTCAAATTTCATCAAAACTATTTTTTCTGAGTATGATGATATTTTTGCAGACAAACTAGGCAAACTACCAGTTGTGTACTCCATGAAGTTAGACCCAGAGGTCAGCCCAGTTGTCAGACCAGCATGGAAAGTTCCAGTAGCTATGCAGAGCAGAGTCAAAGGTGAGCTAGACAAAATGGTGCAGCTAGGAATAATTTGTCCAGTCGAAGAACCTACTGATTGGGTATCCTCCAAGGTAGTAGCTCATAACAAAAGCTCAGATGATGTCAAAATATGTATTTATCCAAAATATCTGAACAAAGCATTAAAAAGGCTTCATCATCCAATGTGCACAGTCAAAAAGGTTGCTGCCCTCATGTCAAATGCTACTGTTCTTTTGTCTTAGATGCAAAGAGTTCATTTTGGCAAATTTTGCTTGACCGAAAGTCTTAATTGTTAAACACATTCAGTATGCCATTTGGAAGATACAGATTTCTGAGAATGTCATTTGGAATAAATTCTGCCAGTGCAGCAATTTTTTTCTGCCTATCCCTTTGCTATTATAGTAGATGATATTCTAGTAGGAGGCAATGGTGAAGTCAAACATGAAAGAAACCTCAAGAAAGTTCTGGAAAGAGCAAGTGAAGTGAATCTTAAGCTGAATCCTCAGAAGTGTAAATTCAGGCTATGAGAAGTTACTTATGTTGGTCACTTGTCTACCAGTTCAGGCTTACGACGAGATCCTTCCAAGCAAACAGCGATTTTAGAGATGCCAGCTCCAGACAATATCCAAACCCTACAACATTTTCTCGGCATAGTAAACTATCTACGCAAGTTCATTCCAGATTTAACCCAACTTTCAGCACCATTATGAGAGCTGACACACAAAGATGCAATTGGGTCATGGTCAGAACAGCACCAAAGAGTATTTAATGCCGTGAAACAAAAAACTGCCAACCCACCAACTCTCAGCTACTATGATGTTCACAAACCAGTTACTCTTTCCTGTGATGCTTCTAAGTTTGGTCTAGGTGAAGTCATTCTTCAAAAGGGTAGACCAGTAGCCTATGCATTGAGAACTCTTGCCCAGACTGAGATGCAATATGCCCAGATTGAGAAAGAGCTTTTGGCAATTGTATTTGTATGTTCAAAGTTTCATGATTATATTTATGGTTGACCTATCCAGATCGAAACTGACCACCAACATCTAGTTGCTATTTTGAGAAAGCCTATGATTACAGCTCCAGCTAAACTGGTAATGCATGATGCTCAAATTGCAAAAGTACAATTTTAATCTTGTCTACACAAAAGGCAAACTTCTTTATCTTGCTGATACTTTATCCAGATAGCCCAGAAAAAACACAAAACAGCATAACAATGTGCAACTTGATTTTGAGGTCATGGAAGTGAGAATTTTTTTTCCACAGATCTTGATGAGCTTAGAACTCTCACAGCTTCAGATCCAATTCTTCAGAAGCTAAACCACTTTGTTAGCTGAGGATGACCTTCAAAGCAATCTTGTTTACCAGTGGAAGTGCAACCTTATTTTCCATACAGGGATGAGATTTTTTCAGATAATGGTATCATCATGAAAGGTCCTAAAGTGATTGTTCTGAAATCCTTGAAACAAGAGTATATTAAGATCTTGCATTGTGGTTACCCAGGAACTGATTCTACCAAAAGAAGGTCAAGAGGTCTAGTATTTTGGCCTTCTATGACAAGAAATGCCGAGAAAGTACTTTCATCTTGTTCAGTATGTAATAGTATAAAGCCACATCAACAAGAACCACTTCATTCAAGCCAGATTCCTGAACTACCTTGATCGGCAGTAGCCACAGATATCTTTGAATGGTCAACATTATTTGGTGTTATTAGACTCTTATTCAAATTGGTTTGAGATTGACCTACTTCCCAACCTAACTTTCAGTACTATCATTACTAAGTTGAAGCGACATTTTTCTGTCCATGGTAGTCTGCACAGAGTTATTTCTGACAATGATGCACAGTTTAAAAGTCAGTAGTTCAAGAAATTTGCAAGAGAGAGGGACTTTGTTCATATTACGAGTAGTCCTGAATACCCTCAGTCCAACTGCTTGGCTGAATGTGCAGTTCAAAGTGCAAAATAGCTGTTTGAGAAATCCAGATGTGACAATACCGATGTTTTTATAAACCTGTTAAATCTCAGAAACATTCCTTATGATAATCATGTTGTTTCAACTGCCCAGAGACTTATGTCGAGACAACAAAACCACACTACCAGTCAGCAGTAATTTATTGGTTCCAAGTGCCAAAACAACAAAGCAGTAAAAGCCCAACTGTTGAGAAAGCATTTGCCTCAGAAGTCTTGCTATGATAAAACCAGCAAACCGCTCAGTTCATTGAAAAAAAGGGAGATAGTGAGGATGCAGATGTCAAAAAGGTTTTGATTGCATCGGATTTGTGAAAAGTTTGTGTCAAGAGCTAAGATCGTACATTGTGGAATAACAAGGAATGGAATTCAGACAAAATCGGAAGCATTTGTTACCAGTGTCCGAACCAGTGTTACGGTATGTTGCCTCTGACAAAGACTCTAGTTCTCAGAGTGACTTGTCAAATTGTCTCCAGAGAACATTCCATCAGCAATCCCATTCCTGAGAAAATCCCTGAGACTCCTCAAGCAGAACATTCCCCAGTGACAGTCCCTGTTGCTAAACCCAGTCCTAACTATTATGTCATGAGCTCAGGTCACATCTTGAAACCTACTTCCAGATACACGTCAACCTGACATGACTGTTGTTTTTCTTTATTAGTGTCTGTATAACTGCGTGCCTATTGAAATGTCATTGTTCATATGAGACAGCTCAGTAAAGAGGGAGGATATCGATCAGAGTGTGTAATACACATTTAAGAAGCTTTCCAGTGAGTCAGCACATGCATATAAGTACTGAGTACTGAGCACGTCAAGCAAGAGTGACATTTTGAGTGAGCAGCCAGAGTGTGAGCATGCAAGTATGTAGTCAGTCAGTTAGTTAGATAGTTCGTTTAAGTTTAATGTTCCTGCTATTCATCCTGATGTTTTTGTATACAATAAACTACTTAAATGAACACCCAAGCGTCAACGTCTTCTTAATGCACATATGAAGAACGACAGTGGTGATGCCCCAAGCCTGACATGGTGTGATACATCATAATGTTTTCCTTTTCTTACATGGAGCTGATATGATGGGTACGGGATGTTTTGACTCCATACGGTTCGACCCTGGATGGTTTGAGCCCACTGAAATGGCAAAGCAAGAAAAAAATAAGCCACAGATATTTTGACATAAACAAGAAAAAAGGTTATATACTGCTCATGCATCCACATAGTTATTGAGAAAATGTCAAAGATTACCTTAAAAAAAAAATAAATAAATAAAAGAAGACATGAGGATATATAACTGTTGAAAACATTTGCATTTGAAGTACATATAATAATATTATTAATGTTAATTTAAAATAATATTAATGTTTGCAATGTTAAATAATATTGATTTTAAAGTTAAGTTAAAAATCTATTAATTAAATTAATTATATTTGCAAATTAAATAAAATGTTAAATAAATTAACATTTACATATAAAAAAGTTAAATAATATATTAAATTCCAGTAGAAAAAAAATCATGATTGATATGTTAAGCAATAAAATGCATTTATAAAACTTTAAAAACTTTTTTTTTATATAATTGGGGTCAAATAGTCCAGGGTCAAATTGTCTGGGGTCAAACTGTCCACTAGCTACTCCCATAGGCAATAAATGTAAATTTAAACATGAAAGTGGATACAATTGCATTGGGGTCAAATCATTTGGGGTCGAACTGTCCAGGGTCGAATCATCCAGGGTCAAATAATCCGATATGACTGCATTGCCACTAAATTGTATGGCTATTCTTAGTGTTTACTTCATTGCTTATGGATACTGGCTATAATATTCTTTCATATTACTTGGCAATTCCATCTGTGACTACTCTTTTATTTGTGTCACATACAGCTCTGACTGCTTAGCCTTTACATATTTACTTAACATTAAGCTAAATTAAAGTCTGCATGTCTTTATATTACAACATTTTTTTATTTTTTTTTAGAAAGTTTATCATAGTGGATATAATTTCATAAGTTAATTATTTGTAGTGGGTCAGTTATTGATTCTCTGTATCACTCACTGTACTTGCAAAGTGGTTAGACATAATCACTTGAAAAAGGATTGACCATGTGACTGATTGTTCTTGATTCATACAATGCTTTCCTCTTGGGTTATATTTAAAAATGTTCATATTTCATTGAATTCTCTTTCTCTTTTTAACGTCCTGAAACTTATCATGCTTACATATAGACCTTGTGTGAATGTTTGTTAAATTAACAAGTATACTGATTCCTGTCCATTATGTGGCAGAAAAAGGTTCAAAGACCAGTTCATTTACCTGGGTAAGAAGCAGTCAAACAAATGAATAGTTTCTAATTGACCTGATAAGGACAGATCTGATTTCCAGTTAACATAAATGAGAACACAATAAAGGCAAGGAAGGTACAGCTGTGTGAGTAAACTTACAATAACAGTAGATGTTTGTATGTTTACTGCTGCAGAAGCATTAGTCTAATCAGTTATATCCTGTTAAGGCTGATGCAAAAGCTGGCTTCAAGGTAACCTTTGATGCACCCAAACTGTTAGTCAGCTTGAACTGGGATGAAGAAAAAAGTAGTTTGGGTGCCAAGCCCTTTAGAGCTTTCATGCCAACTGAGAGAGGAAGGCTAAATCCCTGACAAAGTCAACATTAGGAAAATAAGCACAAAGGTCCTCACCCTGGCCACAAAAAGTAAACCAAATATTGGGCATGATGGTGGGAGATGGCTATGGGTTTATATTATAACATCAAAGTCTTAAAACTTTGAATGTTATAATATCGAACAGTATGCACTGAATGCTGGAAATAGCGAAGCTGCAGAATATCGAATACTTACCTAGGGAAAGTATTCAGTGGGCTGTTTCTGCAGCTTCGCTATTTCCTCGACTGTGGAGTGAAGGTTACGGACCGGGTTAAGGTAAGTGTGCGAACGAAGGTGAGTGTGCGATAGGGACCTTAGGGTTAGGGAGCAGGTAAGGTGAGTGCGCGATAGGGACTTTAGTGTTAGGGAGCGGGTAAGGTGAGTGTGCGATAGTTTGGGACCTTAGGGTTAGAGAGCATGTAAGGTGAGTGTGCGGTAGTTACGGACCTTAGGGTTAGGGTTGGGTGAAGGTAAGTGGATAGCTAGTAGTGTATATATGGTTTGGTGTAGGGTTTTGTGAAGTGTATGTGTGTGGATTATTTATTTTGGTGTGCTTGTGTTGTGTGTATGTGTGTCGGAACAGCACATTTTTTCCCTGGGAAAAAAATTGTTATTCTGAGTGTTCTCTGTTATGGTCTTTCGATCGAAATGGTTCGATATTATAACATTTGAAGTTTTAAGACTTCGATGTTATAATATAGACCCGATGGCTACTGCAGCAGTGATCTTTCAAACATCTACTCTTATATTAAGTTTATTTACACAGCTGTACTTACTATGTTCATCATACTGATCACTGTTGCAACAGCCTTTGCTATATAGCTAAAATACCACAGCTTACACTGCCTGGGTGGAGGAAAGATGAGGGTCTAGCAGCCCTGGAGAATGGTCCTAGCAAAGCTTGTCCTAGACCAGGAGAAGGAATCTAGTTTGCAGTGGTTTGTAAAGGTATGTACAGAGGACCAAGCTGCTGCTTTTAAAATACTTCTAGACTCCAACTCTTTCCAAAAAGCTACAGATAAAGCCAAGGCCCTGGTAGAATGAGCCTTGACCCTGCCTGGAAGTGTTTTGTTGTGGTGGTTATAACAAAAGATAATAGCATGACACAAACATTTGGAAATGATCTGCTTTGATACCGGTTTTCCTTTTTTCTTACCTTCAGAAGAAATGAAAAACAGATCTGAGTTAACAGATTTTATTCTGTTAAGATAGTATACGAGTTGTATATGGACATCCATGGTATGAAAAATCTTTTCTCACTCACTTTCAGGGTTTGGCAAGTAGACAGGGAGATGTATGGCTTGGCTCAAAGTAAACTTGGATACCACTTGTCGTTCATCTGGTCAGGATAAAACAGACAAACATTTGTGGGTTCAGTTCAAGCAGCTTTATTACACATAAACATCAGAAATGAGACTTTGTAACTTAAACTTAAATAAACTTATAAACAGACTGACTACCACACTCATACATGTTAACACTCTGGTTGTTCTCTCAAAATGGCACTGCTACCTGCACATGCTCAGTATTTATATGCATGTGCTTACATCTGGAAATGCTTCTTAAAGGTACATACAGAAGTGCTGATCTACATCCTTCCTCTTTATGAAACAGTCCATATATGAAATGACAATATTCAATGACATGCAATTTACAGAAATGATCTTGTGACATGCAGTTATACAAAACTAATTCTTTGACATGCAATTTACAAAATCAGACACATATAAAACAATCATGTCCAAGTTGCTGTGTATTTTACAATAGATCTAGAAATATGACCTGACCATGTAACATAAAAGTCAGAATTGGATCTAGCAATGGGGGCTGTCTTTAAGGAATGTTCAACTTTGGGGACATCTGGGACATCATCAGGAATGGGATTAGATACTGAGATGTTCTTCGGTATGAACATTGTCTGGAGTTGCTCTGAGATCTAGAGTCTATATCACAGGTACGATGCTGCAATATAATTTCTGATACAGGAAGAAGACGTCTGCAGTTTATCCTGTACTCTCTACCCTCAGATTCCACTAAATAGGATCTTGGCTCAGTACATATACCTCTCACTTGACCAATTCAATCAAAGCCTTTCGCTGTTTGCATCCTCACTGTCTCTCCTTCTTTTAATGGAAGAAGAAATCTGCTCATTTTATCATAGCTGGACTTCTGAGAAGAACACTTCTTAAAAAGTTGGGCTTTGATTGCACTGTTGTTTTCAGCATTAGGCACCAACAAACTAGAACTGATAGGCAACGTTGTTCTGGTTTGCCTAGATAGAAGTCTCTGTGAAGGCGAGCCAAGAAAGTTGTCAGAGGGTATATTTCCGAGATTGCGTTAATTCAAGAAGATATCGGTATTGTTACACTTTGACCTCTCCAGTAATTGCTTTTCTGTCTGACCTGCATGTGCAGCAATGCCGTTTGACTGTGGATATTCAGGACTGCTAGTAACATGGATAAAGTCCCACTCTTTAGCAAATCTCTGAAACAACTGACCGGTAAACTGAGAACCGTTGTCAGAAATAACTTTGTGTAAACTACCATGGACTGAAAAATGTTGTTTCATCTTAGTAATAAGAGCACTGGATGTTAGGTTAGGTAGCAAATCGATCTCAAACCAGTTCGAATGAGAGTCTACCAACACTAAGTAAAGCTGATTATTCCACTCAAATATGTCAGTGGCTACTGTTGACCAAGGTAGTTCATGAATTTGGCTTATTGTACTTCTGGCGGTACAAAGGATTATTTGATGGCTTTCCTACATTGATGAAGTGGTTGAGCTTTTACAAAATTGGATCAGTCTTTGTATGATTTCTCAGCTCATCAAGTCTCATGGTAGAAAAATTATGCACTTCCATGACATCAAAGTCAAAGTCAAAATTCTCTGCAAGCTGTTCTGTGGTATTTCTGGGTGATCTAGATAAGGTATTAGCCAAATAAAAAAGTTTACCCCTTGTATAGGCCATTTTGAAATTATACTTTTGCAATTTGAGCATCATTCTTTGTAGTCTTGCTGGTGCTGAATGCATAGTCTTCTTTAAAGTAGTGACTAGAGGTTAATGGTCAGTTTCTATTTGGATAGCTCCGCCATAAATATAATCATGGAACTTCGAACATGCAAACACAATTGCCAAATGTTCCTTCTCAATTTGAGCATACTGCATTTCAGTTTGGGTAAGAGTTCTAGATGCATAGGTAACAGGTCTGGCTTCTTGATGAATAACTGCACCAAGACAGAACTTTGAAGCATCACAGGAAAGAACTACTGGTTTGTAGACATAGGTTCATAGCTTCATAGGTAGATACTAGGCTATTAGCCCTAGGGCCTATATAGGCCTAGCCAAAAAGGTAACCTGGCTTTTGCCACCCAAGAAAATTATTTTCCTGTGCCCCTGTTGAGCAGAGCCACAGAGGTGATCCCCGTGGTGAATTTCCTATTTCCCATCCAATCATCAAGATTTTTCTTGAAGAGTGCTAATGAGGAACTTTGTTTGATATAGATAGGTAGTTTGTTCCAGAGTATGGGAAGTCTCTGGGACAGGAATCTATCCCTCCAGCATATTCTGTTTATTGTAGTGACAAGTTTTAGGTCCCTAGCGTGTGTAGCTTGGAGGGATTGGGATTTCTTTAAGTGGAGCATGTCCAACAGCTCTGGGTTTGACATAGCTTTGTATGTTAGGCAGAGATCGCCTCGGAGTAGGTGATATGCGATGGAGTAAAGCTGGAGTTTTTTGAGACGGTCTGCATAGGGCATCTGTTTGAGGCATGTAATCCTCTTTGTGAGGTATTTCTGTGGCCTTTCCAGTTGTTGTGGATGTCTTGTGAGGTACATACCAAAAGGGGCATTGTACTCTATAATGAGTCTAATGAGTGATGAGTAGAGGGGATTAATGACCTCTTTTTTCCTGAATGAGAAACATTTTGTGATGAGGTGTGCCACATAGAAGGATTTCCTGACTACTGTGGCGATGTGATTATCAAAGAAGAGACTACTGACCACCTGTGTCCCAAGGTCTCTTATCACACTTTAGACTACCACCTATGTGGTAGCTCCTGTGTACAGAATTTTTACCAAAGGGGATGACAATGTACTTTTTGGCATTGAGCTTGAGGCCATGGCTCTGACACCAGGCATCTGTCTCAGTGAGGCCCATTTGCAGGATGTCCACATCATTAGGAGTTTCGATTATGGCTCCTAGTTTGCAGTGATCTGTGAACTTCATCAGCCAAAGACCTTCTGTGTTAGCCTGTACTTCAGAAAAGTAGATACCAAACAGGAGAGGACCCAGGACTGAACCCTGTATTACTCCACTTGTCACTGGTCTGAAGTCGGATTTGGAGTCTGCTACTTTCACAGTGTGAGTTCTGTCAGTGAGCCAGTTGGCAACCAATCTTTTGACATAGGGATTTATACCTAGTTTAGTGAGTTTATCTATAATTCCAGAGTGGGGGATGGTGTCAAAAGCCTTGGTGAGATCTAGATAGGCTGTGTGAACCACCTTACCCTCGTCTACATCTTTGGTGACTGCTTCAAAGAAGTCTATCAGGTTTAGGAGACATGATCTGCCTTTTTCAAATCCAAACTGTGTGGGGTCTAGAGTTTGGAGATTACCAATGTCTTTGTGTATAAGATCCATGATGATACAATCCATGGCCTTGCAGACCAGGCTCGTTAGGCTAACGGGGTGGTAGTTCCCGGGGTCCGTAGTGGCTCCCCCTTTGTGAAGTGGGATAACTGTTGCTGTGCGCCATTCAGTGGGCACAAAGCCTGAGGTGAGGCTATGGTTGAACATGGTGTTTAGGTGGGGTGCCAGTTCATTCTGCAGTTCATGTAGAATGCAGCCTGGGATGTTGTCAAGTCCCATGGATGCTGTGTTCTTGGCTTTGGAGAGTGTGTTTTTTACCTGTGCAGCCATGATTACAGGAACTTTGCATTCTTCCAGTATAGAGATGGGCCCTTTAGGGGGTGAGAGGGGGGTAAAGTTAGCACAGAACCTCTCTGTCAGGATCTTGGCAATATCAGTTGGTTCTGTATATTTAATACCATTGTACTGTAACTCAGAGCAGATCTGAGTGTTGCCATTGAGATTCTTGACATAGCTATAGAATGCTTTGTGGTTGTCTTTAGAATCAGTGGCAATTTTGTTTTTGTAACTAGCTTTGGAAGATTTTATGAGGGATCTCAGCTTCTTACTGAGGCTGACCAGGAAGTTCCTCCAATCATGGGATTTTGCTCTTTGTTGCAACAGTTTCTTTCTTCTGTTGTAGAGTTTGTTTATGGTAGGGGACCACCAGATTGGTTTCCTTTTTTTGGAGGATAGCATCTTGGTACTGTTAGGGATAGCACGATCCATGCACTCGTGTAAGTGCTTATAAAGTGCATTGTGTAGGATTCAGCAGTTGTACCTCTATTGTCCATCTGCATGGGTGTTGTAAGGTTTGCCACTTCTGTCTTAAGAAGCGTGAAGTTGGCTTTGGAGAAATATTTTACGGTGGTTTCCCTAATGGAGTGTAGGGGTGGGATGTGGATGTCTAGGGTGATTAGCTTGTGGTCAGATCTGACCCACGAGGAATTGACCTCTGGTGTGGAACACTGGTCGTCCATGTTGGTAATGACCAGGTCTAGGATATTGCTGCCCCTGGTGGGGCTGTGGATAAGTTGATCCAAGGCATTGGAATTTATGAAGTCCAGAAAATGTTGAGGAAAAGAGTTGGTACATGGGTAGTTTTCCCAGTTAATGGTGGGGTAGTTGAAATCACCCATTATTAGGGTGTTGGGTTGTACCCTAATATTTTCCAGTGTGTCAAGAAATGAGGAGTGGAAATCCTGGGGCATGGTGGGGGATCTTTAGCAAGTTACAATTTGGATTGCGGTCTTGCCCAGAGTTAGTTGCATTTGGATAATCTCGGATGCATTATGCTGAGCAACTAGCCTGGAGGTGTGGATATCCTTAATGAATATGGACACACCTCCGCCTTTAGTGTTTCAGTCCTGGTTAGGTGGCCGAAAGGTGTGGTATGAATTATAGCCTGGTAATGCAGGGGTGTTCTCTGGAGCCTTGAACCAGGTCTCTTTCACTGCACAGATGTCGATGTTCTCCATTTTAAGGAGTGCCTTGAGTGAATGCATTTTAAGGTTTAAACATCTAGCACTGAATAGCATTACCCTCAGATTTTGCTTGCTTGTACCTGTTAATCATAGTATCTTAATGTAAGCAGGTTAGCAATTTGCTGTTTGAGGTTATCAAATGTTCTCTGGTGTTGTTCTAACCATGACCATGCAACATTTTTGCATGTCAGCTTTCTTAAAGGTGCTGATAACGTACTAAAGTCCGGGCTAGATTTGTCCAAATAGTTAATCGTACCAAGAAAATGCTGTAAGGCTTGGACATTGTCTGGAGCTGGCTTCTTAAGAATGGCTGCTTGTTTAGAAGGATCTGGTTGTAAGCCTGTACTGGCAAATAAATGACCTACATAAGTAACTTCTGGCAATCTGAATTTGCATTTCAGAGGATTGAGTTTTAGGTTCACTTCATGTGTTCTGTCCAGAACAGACAGGTTTCTATCATGCTCTGTTTCACCATTGCCTCCAACCAGTAAATCATCAACTATTACTGCACATGGGTAGCCTAAAAAAAAATGATCTATTGCATGCTGAAAGACTTCAGTGGCAGAATTTATTGCAAAATAAATGCAGCTTGTCAAATAAATCTTTGCTGTACAAGAACACTCTGAAATTACTGTAGTTTGTGAAACCCTCCTTAGTGTAAAAAATACTTTGAAATAACTGTATTTTGTGAATAAACTGTAGATGGCAGAAGAAGCTCAGAGTAAGAAACACTTTGAGATGAATGCACTTTGCAAATAAACTGTACACAACACAAGAACCTTTCAAAATGGCTGTACTTTGTGAAATAACTCTGCACAGTGTAAGAAACACACTAAAATGGCGGCACTCTGTGAATAAATGTATACAGCACAAGGAGCTTTTTAAAATAGCTGTACTTTGACTGCACTTTCCAATATAACTGTACTTTGCACACAGGAAACTCTTAGAAATAATTGTACGGTAATAAAGCACACACTCTGCAAACACTTTGCACATTCTGAGATACTTTGAACAACTCTAGTTATGGTTTGAATGGCTTTGGTCAATGCGAAATAGTAGTTTGTGGCCAAACACAGTCTTTTACAGTCGTCTTGTTATTTAATCTTAATTTTCCCTTATATTGTACTCGTTATGCCCTTTTAATCTCTTATCATGCTCATTATACTTTTCTTCTGTCCATTTACATGCTCGTTATGCAAACCAAAGGTAATTCTGAACCCCATATGAATATCTCTACTAGTTTTGTCAAATATCATGGTTTGAACATTTTGTTTAATTAATAATGTGGTTTGTGCCTTTCGTTTGCTTAATAATATGTTTTTGTGCTACTCATTTGATTAATAATGCGTTTTCTGCCTTATAAATGCGCTGTTTCATTTTCTTTGCCAAATAAATCATTTGTGCAGTTTTCTTTACCTTTAGCTTGTTTCTGGCCCTTTTTTGTTTGTCTGAGCTCCCTTTCACTCAACCTGCTTGGTCTGCCTTCACCTTCAACTTTGCACCTCATGGCTTGAAGGAGTTGTTCTTCTAATCCCACTTCTGACACCACGTTGCTTGTCTGGTCAGGATAAAATAGATGAACATTCGTTGGTTCAGTTCAAGCAGCTGTATTACCCGCAAACACATCAGAAATGAAGCTTTGTAACTTATACTTAAATAAACTTATAAACAGACTGACTATCACACTTATACATGTTAATACTCTGGCTGTTCTCTCAAAATGGCACTGCTGCCTGCAAGTGCTTAGTATTTATATGCATGTGCTTACATCTGGAAATGCTTCTTAAAGGTACATACACATGCTCTGATCTACATCACTTTAGGCATAAATTAAGAATTATTTCTTAAGAAAGCCCTACATTTGTAGAAAATGAAATAAGGTTGATCCACCATAAGAGAATACAACTCATATACTCTTCTTGCAGAGGTCACAGCAATCAGCAACACTGTTTTTCATGTTAAGAACCTGAAGTAAGCATGATGAGCTGTTTCAAATGGACCAAATGTTATTTTTACCAAGACAAAATTTAGATTGCAAGAAGGAGGCATTTGTTTCTTAGCAGGCTTAGCATGCAACACCTCTTTCAAAAACATTTTCACATAACTTTGCATTGAAAGAGGAGGATCCATGGACAGACACAATGAAATGGCTGACAAATGAACCTTGATGGAGCAGCAAGATAGGCCACAGGATAGTAACTTACACAAATAATGTGGAACCAGAGAAACAAAAGCTCTGAATGGGTGCTGATTCTTTTCTTTACACCAAGTAGAAAACCATTTCCATTTACTAATATGTGAGTTTTAATAGCAAGTTTTCTTGCCTCTTTTAATACCTGCTACACATCCCTGGAAAAAGGTGCATAAAAGGTATTAAGAATCCATCATCCAGGCAGTGAGTTGCAGTTGTTTTGGGTCAGGATTTATCAAACACCCCTTGTCTTGTGTAAGTAGATCCAAACTGTGAGGAAGCTTTTGGTAAGTGCCCTTGGCCATTTCCAAATGAAGGAAAAAACACTGTTGTCTGGGCCAGAAGGGAGTCCTTCTGAATCTTCAGAATGACCCTGGGTATTAGTGGAAAGGGTTGAAAAGCATACAAGAATATTTCTGTCCAAGCAAATGAAATGCTGTCTGATTTTTGATTTTCATTCCTCCTTGATACAGAAATGCCTCTCATAAATAAAGCAAAGATGCCATCTTAGACATCTTCTGCTTATGTTTTAAAACTTTCACTATGTTTGCATCTGATGAGATCAGCATATATGTATGCAGTCCCATGATTGCAGGTCTATACATTTAATCAGATTCAAGGAGGCCCATACCCCCTTCAGATTGAGGAATATATAATGTTGGTATACACTGATTTTATATATCATTTGGTAAGCGTGAAATAATGTTCTTTTTTTTTGTCTAATTGATCGAATACTTTTGGGATCAGTCAATCACCCCAAAACTGTAAGTTAGAAGAGGAAGAGCAAATTGATTTATAGGTAATGCTATATTCCTAGATGTCAAGAAAGTTTTTAATATCAGTATTAGTTTTCTAAAGTGTTCTTGAGTTTTGTTCTCATTTGTTCATTTTTCCTTCATCTATTCCCAGATATTTATACACTCTCTCTCACTCATGTTCTTTTATATCACTTGCCTGTTTTAGACTCTTGTTTTCTTTGTGCTGTAGCATTCCTCTTTTGAATGTTGTTTTTGCACATTTGTCAAGATCAAATGTCATTTTTATATCATCTGAGAAAGTTTTAACCATTTGTAATTGTGCTTTCAACACCTCATCAGATGAATTATATAGTTTGAAGTCATCCACATAAAGTAGATCAGAAGTAGCCCACTCTATTAAGTAAACAGCATAATGGGTTATGGGCAAGACAAAACAGCAGTGTTGAGAATCACCTTGGAATATTCCCCTTTGAATTTTTATCCTTGGCATAATAATTTGCAGGTATTCATGGGTCAGCTATAAAGTGGTTTGCCACTGTTTCATGTCTACTGTAATATAAATGATCAAATTAGATCTGTCTTATATATCTGTAATCATTTCTTTATTCATTATTGAGGGACACCATCAAATGTTTTTTTTGTAATCTATCCATGGCGTACTTAAATTCTTTCTCAGTTATAATTTTCTATTATGGCTTTGTTCCTTATGACTTTCTTTTGTTACCCTTTTGCTCTATTACCATACTTGATTTTTTTATAAATTAATTTGGAGTCCGTCTGCATCATTTCCAGTATATAATTTGTATATTGTCTGAACACAGGTTATTTGTCTATAGTTCTTAGGGTGGCTTGCAGGTTCACTTTTAAGGAGGAGTATCATTTTTCCTGTTGTTTCCCAGATTGGTGTCTGCAATGTGCATATGAGTAATTCTTACTAAAGGCTAATTCTTTGCATAAACATGTTAATACTTTTAGGCAGAAGTTAGAGACTGTATCTGGGCCTGGGGTTTTCCATTTCAGAGCTTTTTGTAATTTTGTCTGAATTTGCCCAGCTGTTAATTCATCCTGCTTCATATCCTCTACATCAGAACTCCTTACTCTTTCTTTTAATCTTCTCTCCATTCAGCATCTTTGTTACGTTCAACAGGGTCTTCATAAATATTTCTCCAAAATGTGTCTATTTCTTCTTTTTTGGTGGTGTTTCTATTCCTTTTGCTTTGTTTCCCAGTTCTCTATAAAACCTTTTGGGGTCGTTAATGAATTGCTTAGTTTGTACTTTTCCTTTATATTTATCTACATATCTTCAAAACAGTGTAAGAAACTTCTCTGTGTGGAAGATTTTCAGTCCATATTTTCAGTCCATATATTTCTAGTTAATCACTGTATATAATCAGATCAGACAATAGTAGTAGAAGTAGCGAACGTAAACTCATCAAGTCAAAAAGTAATAATAGAAAATATATAATACTACAGCATTACTAAGTACACAGACAAGTGATCCAAGTAAAACAAAAATAGAGTAATAATTTCTAAAATTGCCACATTGTTTACATGACTAATTGTATTTTATTTTATTTTTTTCTACAAATTGGTTTTAAATACCATTTAAAATCATTTGAAATTTAAGTGTATATTTTGTTTCCATCATTATATATATATATATATATATATATATATATATATATATATTTTTTTTTTTCAACTTTATTCAAAATGATGGTAATAACAGTACTAACTAATTATACAATTATATAGGTTTTTAGGGTTCTTGTACACAGACCTGAAGAAGTCTAGAAGGACGAAAGCGATCTTTGTTAACAATAGGTTATGAAAATAGGAACTGATTTTTACATGCAAAATGTATATGTATATATTTATATATAATTTTTGATCGCAAAATGAACTAAGGTTTATATATTTCCAGCCATGTAGTATATTGCCTTGTATATAAAATCACAGACTTAATAATCTACTTAATAATTTGGTTAAATAAGATGTACCATTAAAGTACATTAAGGCTATATATTATTATGACAGCTACTAGGTAGGGCAGGACCAGCTCGAATGTCACACTGATGGGGGAAGGGATGTGAATTTAACATGTGTACCAATAACATTTTGTTTTACAGCACAATAAACCACTCCCATGCCTGATAAAAAGTATATATATATTTAGAAAGATTGTGAGGAAATTATTACTCTATTTTTGTTTTACTTGGATCGCTTGTCTGTGTACTTAATAAAGGATTTTCGACTGGAAACAGACTGCCTGCCTTGCTTGGATTACTTTCGAATACTTAGTAATGCTGTAGAATTATATATTTTCTATTATTACTTTTTGACTTGACAAGTTTACGTTCGCTACTTCTACTACTATTGTCTGATCTGATTATATATAGTGATTAACTAGAAATATATGGACTGAAAATATGGACTGAAAATCTTCCACACAGAGAAGTTTCTTACACTGTTTTGTTTTTAGACCCACTACACTTTAATGGGTTGTTTTGAGACTTCGGGGATACAATGGAGATTACTTGTTTTTTATCTACATATCTTCCAAACTTTTCTGCTTGTACTGATGTTTTCAATTTATTATCGGCAACAGTGTATTATAGATCCTGGTCTGTTTTGATATAATGCATTGCTTTTACCATGCCTATCTTTTTAAATTGTTTTTTCATGATATTTTCACTTTTCTTTTGTCTTACTTGCTTTATAATTTTCTCTATTTGATGCTTATATAGTTGCATGTTACTTATGCCATTCCTTTCCTTAATTACTCTGCATTTTGTACACTTTATCTGTTATCAGCTTAGCTGCACAGTAATATTTCCTGTTTATGTCTGTTATATCCCATGAATTTCTCTTAACAGTCTTGGTTAGTTTGTTAATCTGCTTTACCACTTTTCTAACATGTTGGGCTTTATTTACTGTCTGTAATCTATTTCTTTCATCTATCTTAATATCTCTATATATCTCTATTAAATCCAACAGGTCTTCCCTGAGATAATTTTTCTTCTGGGCTGAGAGTATCTTCTTTGCTCTTTTTTTCTTATAGATATTCTCCAAGAAGTTCCAGAACATGTTCATGCGACCTATCCTGTTCAGATGTATCCTGCTTCATCTGCTGCTCCTTCATATGGGAACTCATTGGTCTATCACTTCTCAACATTACCTGTGTCAGGGTTGGCAAATCTTCTTCAGATGCCCACTCTCCACTTGCTGCTCCATAATCTGGGGATCCACTGTTTCATCATACTGTGACATTGCCTGTGTTGGATTCTCCACATTAAATCCTTCACTTTGCAGATAATCCATAACTTAATTTTCTGCTTGTTTTCTTATTTTTTGTATTTAGAATTTTTCCATATCTGGATACATTTGCCTCTCTTTTTCTTCAAATATGTTTTACGCTGCTTTTTGTATTGATTACTTTGACTTTTTTATTTGCATAAATATTGCCCCATACTAGATATATTTTTCTTTCCCATATCAAAGTTTCTTTTTATGCTTTCAAAAATCTCTAGGTATTGTTCTTTGTCACACATCCTCTATCGCTTCTTTTTCTAAGTGACCCACTGTTTCTTTATCTATGTAATAGGTTCATAGGTAGGTACTAAGCTATTGGCCCTAGGGCCTCTATAAGCCTAGCCAAAAAGGTACCCTGGCTTTCGCCACCCAAGAAAATTGTTTTCCTGTGCCCCTGTCAAGCAGAGCCGCAGAAGTGATCCCCGGGGTGAATTTCCTATTTCCCATCCAATCATCAAGATTTTTCTTGAAGAGTGCTAATGAGGAGCTTTGTTTGATATAGATAGGTAGTTTGTTCCAGGGTATGGGAAGTCTCTGGGAGAGGAATCTATCCCTCCAGCATGTTCTGTTTATTGTGGTGACAAGGTTTAGGTCCCTTGAGAGTGTAGCTCGGAGGGATTGGGATTTCTTTAAGTGGAGCATGTCCAACAGCTCCGGGTTTGACATAGCTTTGTATGTCAGGCAGAGATAGCCTCTGAGTAGGCAATATGCAATGGAGTAAAGCTGGAGTTTTTTGAGACGGTCTGAGTAGGGCATCTGTTTGAGGCATGTAATCCTCTTTGTGAGGTATTTCTGGGGCCTTTCAAGTTGTTGTTGATGTCTTGTGAGGTACATACCAAAAGGGGCATTGTACTCTATAATGGGTCTAATGAGTGATGAGTAGAGGGGAACAAATTACCTCTTTTTTCCTGGATGAGAAACCTTTGGTGATGAGGTGTGCCATGTAAAAGGATTTCCTGACTACTGTGGCGATGTGATTATCAAAGGAGAAACTACTGTCCACCTGTGTCCCAAGGTCTCTTATGACACTTTCGGTGTTAAGTAGACTACCGCCTATGTGGTAGTTCATGGGTACAGAGTTTTTACCAAAAGGGATGACAAAGCACTTTTTGGCATTGAGCTTGAGGCCATGGCTTTGACACCAGGCATCTGTCTCAGTGAGGCCCTTTTGTAGGATGGCCACATCGTTAGGAGTTTTGATTATGGCTCCTAGTTTGCAGTCATCTGTGAACTTCATTAGCCAAAGACCTTCTGTGTTAGCCTGTACTTCAGAGAAGTAGATACCAAACAGGAGAGGACCCAGGACTGAACCCTGTGGTACTCCACTTGTCACTGGTCTGAAGTCAGATTTGAAGTCTGCTACTTTCACAGTGTGGGTTCTGTCAGTGAGCCAGTTGGCAACCCATCTTGTGACATAGGGATTTATACCTAGTTTAGTGAGTTTATCTATATAATTCCAGAGTGGGAGATGGTGTCGAAAACCTTGGCGAGATCTAGATAGGCTGTGTGAACCATCTTACCCTCATCTAGGTTTTGGTGACTGCTTCAAAGAAGTCTATCAGGTTTAGGAGACATGATCTGCTTTTTACAAATCCAAACTGGGTGGGGTCCAGAGTCTGTTTTTCTAATGTTTTTTATGGATCTGTTTTTTTTTTGACAAATACAAATGTTTATTTGAAACGTTTGACAGTTTTTCATGTGCAAGTATTTTTGTTTCCACTAAATTCTCTCTTAATCATTATGCAAATCCATTGTCTGGAAATTCTGGGCTTCTTGTATAATAATAGTAATATATAATTTCTTCCTTATCCACAACAATCCACTGTTATCCCTATGCTTCTTTTTTGGCCTGTCAATTTTTGTGTGTTCTGTGGACTACTTCTCTTTGCCACAGGAGGGCTATCCTCCTCCTCCTCCTCCTCCTGACCTAACCCAACCCTGTAGTAGTAATGTTTCCATGTCCTGTGCATTCTACATTAAGGTTTTATTTTTCCTAGTCCTGGCATCAGTGCATACAACAGGAGTGGCATTTTTTATCCTGGGACTTGCACACTCAATATTTTTCTTTTATTTTTAACCTACCTGTTTCCATGATATGTGCTATATAATATATAGCCTATATATCAGTGTTGTCTTTTTTTTTAAACAAGAAACATCTTTAGTGAATTATCACTTATAATATAGGCAATCATCCATTTATATTCACGAAAACAAAGCATTTTGACATATTTGAGTTGCAAACATTATACAATACTTATAATCTTCTATACGGTCATTGTCAGTCACATATTACATAGCTCATTTAATTCCTAGATACATACATACATACAAATATTTCAAGCACAGGCATTAATGCCTTTTTAACCCACCAATATATCAAAACAGTTGCTTCCATAGTAAGTGTCCAGGCTGTTCTTAAAAATATCTGAACTAGTGCTTGTTTTAATATAATTTAGTAGTCTGTTCCATTCATCATCTGCTCTCTCAGAGATCCAATTAGTACACTTCTCATTTCTATAGAATCTTCTGCATAGGTTATCTGATGATTCTGTACTTTTTGATAGCCCAAACACTCACAGAGTAGTTGCCTCTAAATGTCCTATATACCTGAATACAATCTCCTATAAATATCTATTTGAGACACTGTACAAGTTCAGATATTTTAGTCTTTTATAATAACTTAAATTTTCAAGTCCATGGATGCCCTTGGTATATTTCCACTGTACTCTTTCCAGTTTACTCATGCTTGTTTTCTTGTAAAGTTTCCATACTGTTATTCCATACTCAAGTTTGGGTGTAATGTAACTAACAAACAATGACTTCATCATTTCTGATTTCCTAGGCTTTATAAATCTTTTTATACAACCTATAGTTCTATAACTATCATTAACCAATTGGTTGATATATTTAGAAAAACTCATAGCTGGAATTATCCATATACTCAGGTCCTTAAATGAGTCTACAGTTTCAGTCACTGTGTGCTGTATTAAATATTCACCTTTCAATTTATGTCTCATAAATCTCATATGCTTAGTTTTTGTTGTCTTTATCAGCATATATTCTCCTGTGCCCAAATGGTCAATTTATTCATGTTCTTTTGCAGACATACCCTATTTGTAACACATGTAATTAGTTTACACAATTTAAAGTCATCTGCATACAGACAATCTAAACAAGTGTGGGTGTAGAACAGAGCCCTGTGGGACACCCTCACTGTAACTAAGAATTTCACCTGTCCAATTGCTGTTTGATACTTGCAATGTCCTATTTGCAAGCCATGCAGCTATCCATCTTATTAAGAGTACATCAATAACTAGTGGTTCTAATTTATTAATCAGTGTTTTGTATATGACCCTGTCAAATGCTAAAGTTAAATCTATATAAATTATATCACAGCACAATTTTTGAATCATAGCTGTGGTAATAGATCTATTCTCAACATATGTATGCTGATATATAGTTTCAAGTTCCAGCCTTTCCAGTTCTGACAATAAATTATTCAACATTACCCTCTCCATTATTTTTCCTAAACATGAAAGCAGACTTAAGGGTCTGCATAACTCTGGGTTTGTCCTACTCCACTTTCTCTTAAAGACTGGTTTAATAAGCATGTTTCCAATCTTGACAAATCTCTCCATATTTATATGACCTAATAAATAATATATATAATGGTACTATACGTTCTTGCTATAGTGTTATTGGGTCATTATTATTAATTCCATACCCCCTGTGCTTTGATTGGATCAAGTGTGCATAGTTCTTTTTCAATATAATCTAAACTGATTTCAGCATCTGAGATTACTAGGACAACTTATCACCCCTTTGTGCAGCCAAAATGTTTTACATAAGATTTTGTAAATAGATCTGTAATCTGTGTCTGTAAATACATTTTAGAATCTACATATAGTTAATCAATTTGTAAGTCTTTACTCCTTCCACATCTTATGTATCTATAGAATGGTTTTCTATTATGCTCAGTGTCTTTATATACATTTTTCTTGATTTTCTCTCACACTGTGCTTAATTTGTTTGCCCATCTTGTTTATTTCAGTTTTCAAAGTTGTAGTTTGACCTCTTTTCCATTTCTGTTTTTTGTCTCTCCTTTAATCAGGTATTTTGTTCTTATGGAAATGTAGTCCCCTTAACATTGTATGCCTAGATCCTGATATTAAACTTTTTTTTATTTTTTGCACTCAAACAATTTCCCTTTTAAAACTTTCCAATTCCTGCCTTCCCTTAAACCTCATTCCTCCTTCAAAACATTAGTCTGCATGTATTGTTCCCACAGTCCATTTGTTTCTATGCAATTTGCTCCTCCCCTTTTCTAAAGATTCTACTACCATTTCTTTTATCTCTGTTTCTATATTTACTACTTCTAGTACAGTTGGTTTACACTTTGATTTCCATTTTCTAGTAAGTACTTTTTTTGTCAGCCACCAGAATTAAACTCAGTAAGGCCTTACTATGTCAAGGCAATTCTGATTCTGTATCATAGCTCAAAAAAATAATTTCCTTAGTTACACCAATTGCTCACCCAGTATTTCTGACAGAGTAGTCTGCAGGGAACTTTTAAAATCTGACAACTCATTGCACTCTCAAAAAATAATTTCTCAATTACATCTTTCTTCCTCATCATATATCCAACACTTATAATCTACCTGAGGAAAAAAAAATGGAGTCTGCTTGGGGTATAAAAATACCTATGCAAACACTTCCAAGCAAAGATCCTAAATCTTCTAGACTTTGTTGCATATTTGGGAGGCATGCATATATAAACCCATTGTTTCTTTGTGAATTGATTATCCAAACTCTTTTCCCAATCCTTTCTAACCTCCTGTGATTGATTCCTATAGTTATCTTACAATATTTTATATGCCCTACTAATTATCACTTTTTTAACATTGGTTTCTATTTTGAGATTTTCTAAAAACTCTACCAGTGCTGGTCTTTCACTTAGGATACTCTATTCTTGTCTCTTTGCTTATAGTCTGATATCAGTCCTTGACAGGGAAGGCAATCTCTAACCTGCAGTCCAAATTAATTATTGGCCTCTTCCCATTCTATTACCTTTCCCTCTCTAATTATTTATTCCCAATGCCTTGGTTCCTTTGCCAATTTTCTCCAGAAAATTCTAGACCCCTCTTGTCTATTCCCTGCACTCCTAATTGCAGTTATCCCTATTGGAAAAATCTCCTTTCTCCATTCCCATTTTGGCTTAATTCTTAGAAGACTTTTGGCCCTTTATGAATATAATATTCTGTATGGTTATTGTTATTCTCCTTAAGGATCTGCATCCAAAATCCCAGTCTCTCCTTGTTTTTTGAGCTTCCACCTGTTTTCTCATCATCCCTCTCCACTTTGAATTATATCTTTCTGCTTGTGCTGTATTTAAGAGCCTTAACTGTGTAGCTCTGAAATATCCTTCAAATCAAGTAATAGAAAACCACCTTGTTCTATTGGAAGAATCAATGTACACCACTTGACTCTTGTCCTATTCACCCTCCCAGATAAAATCCTTCAATTCTTGATTAATTGCAATCCACAACTTCTCCTCTGGTTGATAAAAATATGCCTCACCTGTGTATAAAATGAAAGGACTAAAAATATTTTCATTAATTGTATCTTGCCATCAATATCCATAAAACAGAGCTTCCATTTTCTCAGTTTTTGTATCATCTTTAGTTTCTTCAACATATCCCTAGTTGTCATAACAGAGTCCTTTATAATGTATACTCCTAAGTAATTCATTTGATCATGCCTGTATAAATATGGGTATTGCTGAACAAGCTTGTGTGTGGGTACATAGTTTACAGCAATTGCATTTGTTTTATCTTCATTAATTTGGTATCCTGAAAAGACCTGGAACTGTCTCAGAATGTTCCACAACACTGAAATGTCCTTTTCTGGTTTTATCAGGTACAAAATAATATCATCGGCAAATAAAGCAAATGTGTCTTTATTACCATATCAATTATATCCTTCAATTTCTGAGCCATTTATATTCTTTACCAATGGTTCTAAATATACTGCAAATAAAAAAGGGGAAAAAGGACACACCTAACTGGTTCCTCTGTTCCAACAGAACTTATCAGAGAGGAACCCCCACCCCTCTTTAATTTTTACCTCTGATTCCTCTTATATTCTCCTAATTACCTTTATTATTTTATCAGGAAATGCAAATGTTACTATTACCCTACTTATACAGTCCCAACTTACTCTGTTGAATACTTTTGCTGCATCAAGACCCACTAACAACAGTGGTATTTTCTTACATTCTGCTGCCTTCTGGATCATCATTCTTCTATTAAGGTTACCAAATGTTTGCCTCCCCTCCACAAAACCACATTGATCCATATTTATCAGTTTTGGCCTCACCTTTGCATTCTTTTAGCCATTATATACATATACACTTTATACTCATGATTTAGAATTGAAATGGGCTATATGAAGCTGGACCTGATGGATCTGTACCAGCTTTTGGTGTTAAAGACACCACAACTTTCTTTAAAGATGTTGGTGCTTCTCCTCTTTTTAAAATACTGTTAAACAAAACCTTCCACATCTTTATCACTTTCTTCCCTCCTAGCTTCCCAACTTCCACAGAAATACCATCTGTTCCTGGAATCTTTCATGTAGATTGGTTATGCATCACCATTTTTATCCAATCTCCTCCTATCCTAACTATTAGTAATTGAGCCTCATCTACCTCTAACCTTGGTATATTTAATTCTTCCATAAATATTTCCATTTGTACTTTTTCTTGATTTTTACATTTCCCTGCTTTATACAGATTTTCATAACATTTCTGAAATATTTCTAACACCGCTAAAGGATCTCTGGTTATTTTTCTTGACAACAACCCTTTCTACTTTCTGTTGTGCTAAAAGCTTTTGGGCTCAGGAGATCTTCTAAAAAAAATAGTTGATCAACAGCAATCTTTCTCAACTCATGTATATTATTGAGGTAGTCCCTCATTTTCTCTTCTGAATTTGTGCCTCTTCTTGTTCTGTGAGAGTCCCTCTATTCTACACTGCTCTAACCTTTGTCAACCCCTATAAATAATTCCTGCTACTTCTTAACCATATCTCTTTTTCTTTTATTTCTACTCTATTTTAAACTCCACTTTCATTTAATCTAGCTCTCTACCTATATTTTCAGAAGAAATTGCTATCTTCTCCAACTCCTGAATAATTTCCACTACTGCTTCCTTAAATTCCTCTTTTTTAACAGACAGGTGGGGAAGTGCCAGTGTCTCATTTTTATTTCATTACCTTGCATTTTTATTTCAGTTATCATTGATGGGTGATCTGTAATAGTTATTGGATGTGTATCAAATTTCAATTAAATGCACGTTTCTGTGAAATAGAATTTCTGTCTAGCCTAGCCTAATTTTTTGTACTTTGGAGAGTAATATGTAAATTCTCTCTGAGCTTCTACTACTGAATTCACATCTTTCATTCTGAATATTTTCATACATTTCTTCAAAAATCTTCCCTCTTTTGTTATATTTCCCTTCTATGCCTCCCAGATACATCCTCACTGTTGCAGATCAAATTCCAGTCCCCACATATGAGTAATATTCCCTGTTGAAAGCTAATTATTTCTCCCAGAATTTTCTTAAGCTCCATTTTAGCAGTTTTAGTTGTAATATAAATGCATGCCAGTGTAATCCCCCTCCTCCCTTACTATTAGTCCCTTACTACTAGAAATTTACTATTATTATTTTCCTCTTCTATCACTATTGGAACTCCTTTAGTAGTTAATATAAAATCTTCACAGTTCCCTTTTCCCAAATATTCTACTGAATAACCATCCTGAAATCCTTTCTTTATCAAATTCACATGCTCAGTTCTTTCCAAATGTGTCTGCTGTAGCATAACTATTTGTACTTTGCATTTTTAATATAGTTCACTACTCTTATTTTTTGTATACACATGTGAGATCATTCACATTGGAAAGTGTTGCCATTATGATAAGAAGTTACTATTCCCATCTATTATGTATAACAGCTTTTTTTAAATGTCTAGTTTCAGCTCTTGTGTTACACACATATACTAATGCTTGGCAGGTTGATCTTTTATACAGTTATTTCCGGCCATATCTATTTCAACCTATCTCACATCTTGCAATACTTTCTGTTTTAATGAAAACTGTCAAGCAAAAAGAAAACACACCCACATAACCTATTAACCTAATACATACAGGCAAAACTATGTACATCTTGAAATAATGAAGTCTAACCCTCGTAATAGTAACACTTGTCCCAGATTGACAGCTGCACTCACAGGCTTTACATGACCTATAATGAAGGTTATTCGTGCTAAGAAGCATGGTATAGCCTGAACTTCTACTTACAGTAAGTGCTGTCTGTTTTTGTCTTATCTTTATTTCCCTCCCAGATTTAGAAAACAACATGAATGCTTTCATATACCATTATGTTTTAACCACTGAAAGAAAAAAGTATTCTGTTTTTATTGCCATTATCAGCTTGTCTCAACAGAAACTTAAGAACCAAATATGCAGTTTGCTTTGGCTAAAAAGCTGCTCATGTTGCCCTGTGAACATTTATTTGTTAAAGGAAAACTTTTCATTCCATAGATTCATAGGTGTTTACTAGGTTAATGACCACAGGAGCCTTTTTAAGCCTAGCCATGCATCCCAAATTTCTTACAAGTTTTTGTACACTTGATAAGTGTAATCAGGGGCTTGGGAGATTAAACATACAAGCAGGAACTTGGAAGATGAACTGTTTACAGGCTTCCTGTATGCATTAGAAACATATGTGCCAAACTAGGGGTGAATTTCCTGTTCCACATCCAATTGTCCAAGTTAAACTTGAATTGGGTTAGGGAGGAGCTCTGCTTTACATGGATGGGGAGCCTGTTCCACAGAAGGGGTAGTCTCTGGGATACATACCTGTCTGTCCAACAGGTCCTATTTATATCACAGGCAAGGTCTAAAGTCTTTAGAATGTATCATTCTGGTTCTGTTTGTTTTGTGAATATGCAGGAGGTCCATCAGGGTGAGGTCTGACAATGAATTGTATACCAGACATATATTTCCCTTTAAAAGCCTGTAGGAGACAGAATACAGGGATAGGGCCTTGAGGCAGTCTGCACAGGACATATTACTTAATGCCCTGTATTCTTTTAATGAAGAACCCCTATGGATGTCCATTGGATGTACCTGGTTAGGTACATACCAAAGGCAGCATTGTACTCAATGATAGGTTTGAGGAATACTGAATACAGTGGAAGAATAACTTCCTTGGACCTAGATCCCATACCTTTGTTTTAAGTTGCATAACACAGAATGATTTTCTCGCTACTGTAGACATGTGAAGGTCAAAGGCTAGATTACCATCTGTATGTTCCCATGTCCCTGGCTACTGGGTCATCTCTTAGGGGTGTGTTGATAATATGATAGTTATCAGGGGTGGATGACTTCCTGAACTATACTATTATGCATTTCTTGGAATTTAGATTTAGCCCAAGGCTCTGACAAGATGTGTCAGCCTGTCCTGGAGAAAATTTGTATCGGTGGCGTATTCTATGATTGCTCCTAATTTGCAATCATCTGCAAATTTAGTCACCCAGAGGCCATTGGTGTTGGCCTTGATTTCAGAGAAGTAAATGCCAAAAAGAAGTGGTCCTAGGAATGAGCATTGAAAAAAGATCTACTTGTGTCAAGACTGTATCACCCCAGATGGGACTTGAACCTGCAATCCCTGGCTTGGGAGGCCAATGTCTTGTCCATTAGGACACTGGGACCTGACAAAAGCTATACTTGTATTATGACTGTATCACCCCAGATGGACTTCAACCCACAATCCATGGCTAGGAAGTCCAATGCCTTATCTTTTAGGCCACTGGGTCTGAGAATTTTCTTTTATTTATCTGTTCTATTTACTTGCTTCCACTTAAAACTTGTTAGTTCAAGACAAGGGCCTTAATCCAGTTATCCCCTATGCAGAAAATAGAAAAAGTTATCAATTTTACTTATACCATGCTCCTCTGTCCAGGCTTTCTTCTCTTTTTCGACTGCAGTGTCTACATTTCTTAAAACTGAACAAGAAGAAAGAAAAAAAGAAAGAAAGAAAGAAAGAAAGAAAAAGAAAGAAAGAAGATGGAGAAAAGGGAACCTGTTTACTTTAGCATCCCTATTATGCACAAAAATAACTGTAAAAGCTGTACTATATAACACGCAGTATATGTCATGTTTTATACAACTACTGCTAAGAACAAAACCTGTTTTACTTACAGTTACCTCTTTTCCTTCCTCCTTCCATCTCCTTAATGTTCTTCCAAATATTAATGACGTGAAATAGGGTATATGATTTGGAGTCCCCTACAAATGTAACAAAATCAAAAGAGTCCAAAATTTCCCGGTTTCTTATTTTGTCATGTTTCACAAATGTGATTGATGCTTTGTAATCCCACATTTATCCATTCATTTCTGAGTTTCTGGTTTTGTTCCTGTTGAGCCTCATCTCCAACTCCAGTCTCTGGTTTATTTCTAACATACTCCCGGTTCTTCTGGTCGACTCCTGTGCCTTTTCTGCCTCTCAAACATTTTCCTTTCCTTTGGAGTACAGAAAACTCTTCTGTTTGATAGCTCACTTTTTATTGGACAAACCTTTGTATTTCCTCTTAAGCATGTTCTGCATCAAACAGTGACTTTGATCCTCCAGGAAAAATATTCTGAGGATAGCTGGATACAGTAGCTTGAATCTCACACCTGTTTCTCGACATTCATCAATTGCTAGAATAAATTTACTCCTCTTCTGCCTGGTGTACAGTGAGAAATAATTTTCTGCAAACACTTTACTCTCTCCAGATTTTAGCACTTTGTCCTTCTGTCACACTTTTGCCAGAATCAACTCTTTCTGCTGGTAGGTTTGCATCTTTACTATTAGAGGTCTAGGCTGCTTTCTCATGGTCAAGTTTGGAGCATATACATGGTGTACCCTTTCAATTCACAACACCTGCTGTGGAAGCCCAGTTGCTTATTTGTGCTTTCATAAAATTAATACAGTTTGTTCCTTCCAATTTCTCTGGTACAGCAAAAAATCTCAGGCTTTCCCTATGTGCTCTTGCTCTAATTCTACCATTTTTGAAACTTCTCTTCTTGAGTAGTCTTATACTCAAATAGCTTTTTCTTCATTTCAACCTCTGATTTTTGCAGTTTTTCAGGTCATCTGAATATCTGTTTAAAGTTTCTTCCATTTTCAGCCTTTTGCTACTTGAATTGATATATTCCTTCAGTCTTTTGATTATTTTAACCATCTCTAAGCGCATTTGAGTTTTTTTCCCTCTAGATTACTATAAGCCATGTCTTGCACAAAAGCTGGTGCTTAAACTGCTGTTTTTCAGAACAGCTGCAGGATTTTTCCCAGCCAGTGTTTTCTCCTCACCCTTTGTGGTTGATTTTCTTTCAGGTTCTCTAAATTTTTTCTTTGCTGGCATCCAGGCAGTTTACTTACTAGCCAATAACTGAAATTTACCCAAAAAGACATATTCAATGGTTCTCCTTTCTGAGATTTTTTTTCCACAGTGGGAGATCTGAAAGTAAGCTGTTACTCAATGTGCAGCCATATTGGAAATCTATATCAGTGTCATCTTGACGAGATTTTGTACACACAGAGTCTGCCAGGTGAAGGTGCTCACCAAGACTTGGGGATGATGCAATATAGTTATATTACTTTCTTTTTCTTGCTGATTTAATCTTTTCCAGATTGGATCTGGTCCTGGGTGGCTCATGTTATGGGCAAGTTGCCACCTAGTAACCGGATGGTCAGGGCCTGCTGCTTAAGCAAATTAGCTATTCACTCCAGAAGGCAGTCCAGCTGATAAAAATGGACATTCAGATATTGTTCTACCTCAGTAACAGTGAAGGTGACACTGCTTGTCTGCCCTCAGGAAAGGAGTCTTCACCCATGACCTGAGAGGCAGTCTCAGAGGGCACCACTGGCACTCCATTAGCTGCAGCAGCAGGTGGTGTCTGGAGTGACTCCATTCAGACCTTCTGTTCCTCTTTCACTGGACATGTATACTGCAGACACAATGAGAAGAATGGAATAAGTAAGACATATAATAGCTTCATAAAAGTTGAACACCAAAATGATGTGTTCAATACACTTTCCCTTGTAGCATGACAAATGTTCCTGTCTCTGTAGTAGATAACCATGTTAAGCTGACACTCCGAGCAGCTATAATAAAGAAAGTATTGCTAAACAAATGTGCACAAAATTGAGGGCATTAAAAAAACAGGAGTCACATTATAGCACCCAGTCCTTGTCACAGGAGGAAGTGAATTCTGATACCCAACAAGCACACAAAGTATGAGGCTACTCTCCTCATCTCCTGTGCCATATTATCCACCCTTGTAGTGCTGTAGACAGATGTCCCTGTGCTCACTCTTGTCACCTGTATTACTGATGATGGCTTCACCATAAAAATCTTCTAGCATGAGTGGTAATAGGGATATCTGATGCACTGTAAGACCAAACCAGACTATGCACTGATCAGCATTACCTGATTGCAGCACTCTATGCATCATTTTATCCTGTGTGACACTACCAAGTTATGTTTGCCATGGCCCATAGATGTCAGCCACATATTGCCACTTTGCCAGTGCTGCAATATAACATGCCTGTGTCTGCCTAGGCTGTGTATGTGCTGGTAATGTCTTGCCTTCCTTCATGTCCCCTGGTTCTCACCTGCTGCTATGTCATACAGGAGATGCTGTACCTTTGGTATCTGGTTCACTACCTTTTCCATAGGATGATGTTTTGTAGCATGGCACACACGATGACTACTTAGCTATGTCTGGACTCTACTGCAGTGCCCACAGTAGGTGTACAGACAATGGAATCAGCCTTTGAGTTGCCCAAAAACCCATTTTTTGATGTTTCTAGTCTCCCCTATAGTTTGTGGATTGCTATCAGAGTCATAAGCCATGGCTCCATGACATATACAACTCACAAGAAAAGTACAGTTGCATATATACCAATAAATGTAGATGTTTGAATTCCTCACTGCCTTAGTCACATTTGTGTTATATGCCAAAGTAACCCAGTACTGGTCAGCTTTCAAAAGCTCAGACTCGCTCTCCATCTTTCTTCTTGTGACAGCTGATTGGGTGAGCATAGCCTGTGAGGGAAACCTTCAGCTGTCAGAAAAAGTGAGTGCTCAGGCAGTGAAGGAGAGGAAAGTACCTGAAGCCAGAATCATACAGCAAGAGCAAATTCATAGCCAACCATACTACCATATAAGAATCAAATCCAATGGCAATCAAATGAAAAAGGTAGAAACCCACCTTACTATGCACAGTCTGGGGGATGGTAGGTTGGTGCCTCCATTTAGACAGTGAGGAATTTGAATATCTACTGTTATAGGTAAGTATGTTCATTAGTCCCACTGTCTCAGTGGCATTTAGGGTAGATTTCCAAAGCTTAACCTTCCTGGGAATTGGAAAGATAAGGGTCCGGGAGCCCCTGGAAAATGACCCTGGCAAAACCTACTCTGGACATTGAAAAGGAATTCAGTTTGTAGTGCTTTATGAAGCCATGACAGAGGACCAGGCTGCTGCCTCCAGAATGCTTCTGGAGTCCCTCCCTTTCCAATATGCCATCAAAGAGGACAAGGCCCTAGTTGAGTGAGCCTTAACCTTTACTGAAAAAAGATTTATCATGCTGGCAGTGACAGAAAACAATATCAGTGGATAACCTTTGTGCAATAGTTTGCTTAGAGACAGACTGACCTTTCTTAGCCCCCATATAGTAGACAAGCAGCTGCTCATCATTCCTAAAGGGCTTTGTTCTGCCAAGGTAGTACCTGAATTGTCTGTTACACCCAAGGTATGTAGAATCTTTTCTCCCTTGTTATTTTTTTGATTGGGTTAGAAGACTGGGAGATTGATGGCTTGGTTCAAGGAAATTTCAGAAACAACTCTAGGCATGAATGATGGATTACAGAGTAATACAACCTTGTCCTTGTGAAAAATCAGATATGGTTGGACTACCATGAGAACATGCAGTTCAGAGAAATGCTTTACAGATGTCAGAGTAATGAGTAAATCAGTCTTCCAAGTAATGAACTGTAAATTAGGCAGGGTCAAACAGAGGTAAGGTAAATTTTTCAAGAACAAAGCTGAGATCCCAGGGACGAGGAATTTGCTTTCAAGAGGGTCTCCTGTTCAACACTCCTTTCATAAACTGTTTAATCACAAAAAGAGATGAAAGAAGGGGATTCATGGACAGACAATCTGAGATGGACACAAGATACACTTTTATAAAAACATATTCCAAGCCATCTCTGCAGTAGATAACAAGTATTTCTTGTATTCTGCTTTTAATTGCATATTTAAACTAGGAAAGAGACCACAGCTGTGTCTCTTGTGAGGCACACAAACATTTTCCCTACCCTCTCACCCTGGTGCTGTTTTGCTTTTAAACTCAACTGTCTTCTAGTTTCCTCTCCCTTATATTAATTTGACCAAATATCTCCTTCCCTCTCTGCTTTCATTGGCTATTGTGAGTAAGCACAACATTATCATTTTGTAAAATCACTCCCTTTCAACTATTTACATTTATTGGCCATCCCACTGTATTCCATAGAACCAGAATACAAAGTACCCACCCCTTCCAGTCTATCTTGCTCTTTTAAAATTAGTAGCTGTCCACTTAGATATCTAAAGCTTAAGTTACCCCCTCTTTTATATCTAACTGCTTGGTGCACATGCAGCTCTTAGGATGTTAACACACTTTTCTATCTTACCTTTAAAATCTGCAACATCTACTCCAAGGTCACCAATTACTGGAGAGACTACATTCTACCTCTCAGTAGTCATCTTGTGATTAGTGCTTCTGTTTTTCTCCTGGTGAGGAAAGGAGCATAGGGACATTTCCTGGAGTCTGATGATCACCAGAAAGCCTAATAACTGCTTCATATGTGCCAATTTGGAATTTGTGCTTAAGTTTTTCTCCTGGTGAGAGAAGAAGCTGAGTGTATAGATTCTTGACTCTTTCTGGATGGGATGTGAGTATCTGTGCTTGACCTTCCTGATTAGTCTGGTTGCTATTCAAGGCATCTACCAGGAAAATGCTACAACAAGCCTATAGACCCTTGCATCATCTGGGACAAGACTGTGGATCACCAAACAGCCCATGGCCTGCTTTTCATCTTGGGATTGGTGCTACTGTTTGGCTTTTGGTGAGAGAAGAAGCAAAGGAGCACTATAACTGAGCAGAGTGAAGCTGTGGTGAGCCCAGCACTAGTAGTAGTCATGCAGTAGCCATTCAGGTGACTTCCCTCTTTTCATCATTCTTGACAAGTTAATTCTTTTATTTCAGTAAGTACTGCTTGATTTGCTTCTAACTTGAGAATATCTGCCTACATACTTTATCCATAAATCACCAGGCTCTACTTATTAGTTTCCCCTAAAGTGTTTGGCAGTACCCTGTATAGCCACAGACACCTTAAGTTGACATTTTTCCTGTAAAAGCACCATTGAAATTTCACCAATACCTAGTTGCACACGAATGAACTAGTTTTCAGTGACAAGCACTGCCCCCAGAGTCACAAACTGGATACTCCTGCCATTCCTTTATATTCTCACTCCAACTGTCTAGTCAGTAAAATAGGGGTCTGTTGCCATGGATATGAACTTTCCCACTATCTCCGTTACCAGCTTGGTGGATATGGGCACCCTGAGGCAATGCAGAAATTGCCTCATGTTTACTGGCAACTAGCTAATTCTTAAACAAACTTGATATTGTATATGAGAGAGATGTATTTAGGCAATGTCACTGGCAACACATTTCTCACATAAAAGCACTCCCAATGTCAATAAGGTTGTCAGTAATACACATGCTACACCTATCACACACAATTCAAAGCAGACACAGACCCACATGTGCTGAGGCACTTAAATGTAACCTTCCTAAACCCCCAAACACCTCCTAGATGAACTACACATAAATACCTTTAGCAACCCCAAATGTACTCTTTCAAAGCAACACCCACATCAACACAAACAGTCACATCTCATGGAGCCTCAACATCTAAACCCATAAGGCAAGCCTCCACAGAATCCAACATTTTTGTCATTGGAGACTCCATTATGAGACACACTGATGTCACTCTCACCAGGCTGAGTAAGGACAAAGTCACGATCAGTTGCTTATCAGGGGCCAAGATTCACCACATTACCCAAGCACTCAGGTCATTGGACCACAAGCACCAGTATGACTCAGTCATAGTCCACATGGGTGTAAATGACCTGAAATGTACCTCCCTAGACTATATGAAGAGAGACATCATGGAGCTCTCGGAATATGTGTCCCAGTCTGGTATGAGCCTAGCATTGAGCAGCATTTTACCTTCTCCAAGGATGATGCCAGAATATGAACAAAAGATGACCGACTTTAATAATTGGCTTAGTTTCTGGTGTCATTCTAAGGGGGTGCAGTATTTGTCAGCATGGAAGGAGATGGTCAACCAACCATGCTGCTTTGCTAGGGGTGGTCTGCACCTTTCCCCTCTAGGCTTTGGAATATTAGCTAAACATTATCCTCCCTCATAGATCCTTTTTTAGGCAATGCCAAACTAACAGTACTTCCGATATAGCAACTCAAAACCAAGAAAACCTAAAGATGTTACTGAACAGTGCTAGGAGTCTAGACAAAAACTCCATTCCCTAGAAGCTCTCTTCACCCTAAAGAATGCCGATGTTTGTGCTGTCACTGATATATGGTGTAAAGCCATGGAGACCACACTGACAGTGCAAGGTTATAATGCTTTTCACACATTTAGACAGCTACTACACAGACAAGGACTAAAGGTGGAGGTGTCTCGATTTACATCAAAAACAAATATACCTCAAGGCTGGTCAAACAGGACAATGCACTTGAACTTCTCCATGTTCAAATCACCATAGGGAAAATCCAATACCACTTCCTTGCAAGCTATAGGTCTCCCTCTGTGATCCAGGAAATCAATACCATGTATTTAAATGTACTGGAAAAACTCACCATCCAACCCAATACCATATTCATGGATGACTTTAATTATCCCACTATTAACTGAGAATCTTATACAACACCAAACATACAGGCATAGAGATTCCTGGATTTTGTAAACAGATAGTCCCTGGACCAGACTGTCAATACACTGACAAAGGGAGCAAACATAGTGGATCTAGTCCACACTAATATGGGAGAGTGCTGCAAACTCCCCCTAGTATAACATCTTTTCTGGTAAGGTCAGACCACAAAATGGTCTCTTTGAAGTAAAAATAAAACCAGAATTCCAGCTAACCCTGGAATATTGAAAAACTACTCTAAAGCCAACTTCCTACTATTAAGTGATAACCTGGAACATTTCAAGCCCATGTAAGCCCTGAGAACACTGCTGCCCATGCAGAACACAGAAACCCTATACAAACATGTTAATAACTGCATATAGGCAACTGTACCAACCAGGAAGAAGTACAGAACTAACTCAAAAAAACAAACCACCCTGGTGGAATCACAACAATAAGCTGTATAACAGAAGGAAGAAAATCATGGCAAAAATTAGGAGGTGCAGCACCCAACAGGATAAAAGCACTCTCATCAAAGTAAACAAACAGCTCAGCCAAATTTGAAGTAAATTTGGCTTCCCAGGCTGAGGACAACCACAAGGCATTCTTTAGCTATGTCAGCAACCTGAAAGGCAATACACAATTGTGTGCCGAGCTCATTGTAAATTGAGCCACCTATACTGAGCCAGAATATATAGCAAACCTACTGGCCAACCAATTAATCTCCAACTATACCCCTCTCTCTCCTTCAGCCAACCCTCAGGAAATACCATAAAATATAACTCCCCCTGCTATCACTAGGGAACAAGCCTTTAATGCTGTCTCTAAGGCCAACAACAATGCTTCAGTGGGCCCAGATAATATCCAAAGATGCCTTCTAAATAGCATGAAACATGATCTATCAGGCCCTCTGGAATTGCTATGTAACTGTAGCCTCCAAACAGGCTTCATGCCTCATAAATGGAGAACAGCAACAGCCATCCTTCTGCACAAAGGTGGGCCATCTGCAGACCCTGGAAGCTAAAGACTCATAAATCTCACTAGTCTCACATGCAAAGCCATGGAAATAATTATCATGGAGTTGATCAGTAATGGTTTAGGAAATCTCCAGACACTGGACCCACCCAGGTTGGTTTCTTCAAGGGCAGGTCATGCTTACTCTCCCTGGTGGACCTCTTTGAGAAGGTCATCAAAGCAGTGGATGAGGGCAAAATGGTTCACACTGCCTACCTTGACCTGGTCAAGGCATTTGACACTATCCCTCACTCAGGCATTGTTGACAAGCTTAAGAGGTTAGGTGAAAACCCTTATGTCAGCTAGTGGATATCCAGCTGGTTCACAGACAGGACCTAGGAAGTTATAACTGGGGAGTCTACCTCTACAAAGAGGTTAGTCACAAGCGGAGTTCCTCAGGCATCAGTCCTGGGGCCTCTCCTTTTTGGCATTTTCTTCTCTGAAGTCAAGACCAATGTTAATGGCCTCTGGCTGACTAAATTTACAGATGATTGTAAATTAGCAGCTGTCTTAGGGTTGTCAACTTTTCATATCACCAATTCTGGACATGTACGTGAAAGCAAAATGCATGCAGAATAGAAGTGTGCATTAAACTACCCTCAAGGGGATTGTAGTACAATATTACTGTGCACAATCAAACATATTCTTGAGTTCTTCAATGTCAGTGACAGTTTCCCTTAATTCTGGACTGTCCAGAAAAATTCTGGACAGTTGGCAACCCTTCATCAAATCACCCACTTATACAAATGTTCTTCAGGAAGGGCTGACACAGACAAACAACTGGTGCCAGAATCATAGACTAAAACCAAATGCCAAGAAATGCATAACAGTATCCTTTGGGAAGTCATTCACCCATGTTAACTATCATATTGACAACACACCCCTAAAAGCTGACCCAGTAGTCAGTGACTTGGAGAAACACATAGACAGTAGTCAAAACTTTGACCATCATGTGTCTACAGTAGTGAGGAAATCACTTCTAAAAAAGGTATGGCATCTAGGTCCAAGGAAGTCATTGTTCCACTGTATTCAGCATCCATCAGACCTATCATTGAGTACAATGCCTCCTTTGGTATGTACCTAACCAGGCACATCCAACAAGTGGAACATCCACAGAGGTGCCTCACTAAAAGAATACAGGATGTAAGTAACATGTTCGATGCAGACAACCTCAAGGCCTTATCCCTGTTTTCTGCCTCCTACAGGCTGTTAAGGGGAGATCTATGCCTGGCATACAAGACATTATCTGACTAAAGTTTGATGGCCCTCCTGCATATCCAAAAAACAAAAAGAACCAGAATTACCCATTCTAAAGTCTTAAACCTTGTCTGTGATATAAATAGGACCTGCTGGAGAGACAAGTATACATCCCAGAGTCTACTCCTTCTCTGGAACAGGCTCCCCATCCATGTGAAGCAAAGGTCCTCCCTAATGCATTTCAACTGGAACTTGGACAATTGGATGGGGAACAGGAAAATCATCCCTGGCTTGGCACCTGTGTCTCTAATGGACACAGACAGCCTGTAAATGGTTCATCCCCCAGGCCCCTGCTTCCACTTATTAAAGGTACCAGAACTTGTCAGAGATTTGGGATACATGGTTAGGCTTAAAAAGGCCCTTTGTGATAATTAGCCTAGTTAACACCTATGAACCTATGAACAAAACCAGAGGGGTCAAAACCCTTTTGATACCTCTTTTACTGTATAGGTACCACATAGAAAACCACTTCCAATTGTAAACCTAAGATTTTCTACTTGCAGGTTTTCTTGGCTCCTTAAATACCTGCTGCCATCTTCATGGAACAAGTGCTTGAAAGGTATTAAAATAGAATCATCCAGGCTGTCAGCTGCAATTGTTCTAAGATGGGTTGAACCATTCATCCTGATGCTTTGTGAGCAGATCCAATCTGTGAGGAAGCTTGTGATAATTGCCACTGGCAAATTTCATTAAAAGAAAGAACAACATTTGCCTAGGCCAAAATGAGGTTACCACAATGATCTTTTGTATTTGTTTCTGAATCTTTAGAAATACCTTGAGAATCATTGGAAAGGGTGAAAATGTATAAATAAATATTCTCCACCATGGGAAACATAGACCATCTGCCTTCCAGGCATGGCTGCAAGGATGTCTTGAACAGAACTTTTTTAGTTGTTGGTTTTGAAAGGATACAAACTGATCTAAATGAACTGTTCCCACATCTGGATCAAGTGCTGGAAGGCCACTACATGAAGCTTCCACTTGTGAAGGTCTTCTAGATTATATCCCTTTCCAATATGTCATTGAAGACAATGCCATCAAAGAGGATAAGGCCCTAGTTGAGTGAGCCTTCCACTCATGAGGGTCTGTCCAGGATCTGCTTAGTCTATCTGCCACTGTGTTTTGCTATGATAGACTGTACAAGCCCTGAAGAGTCACAGAATGATGTAGATCCAGCTCCCAGGCCATTATTGCCAACCGACAAAGAGAGTGTGACCTTGTACCCCCTTGCTTGTTCATGTACCACATCACAGTAATGTTGTTTGTGATCACTAGAAGAAGACCCAACTGTGCTTTGACATGTCCTGAGGACCCCACAAGCCCTGTGCTTGAACACCCATGGGGATTGCTCCCCATGCAAAATCTGAAGAGTTCATCTAGAGAAATTGGACTGGGGTGTCAAGACTGAATGTGAGTCCTGGGTTCAGAGGCAGTTGATCCCTCCACCACTGCAGTTCCTGTTTCACAAATCTCAGTACCTGTAACTGGAAATCCAAGTGATGAAGGTGCTGGGTCCAACAATTCTTCCAGTACTACTGAAATTTTCTCATGTGCAGTCTGACTAGTGGTATTATGAGGATCAGTGATGCAATGAGGCCAAAACTTTTGAGGAAATCTCTTGCTAAGGCCATAACTAGTTAAGAGAAATTTAAGAAAATGTCTTGATAAATCAGAACTTTGTCTTCTGGCATAAAGGGCATATATTTTACTGTGTCTGTCTCCAGTACTTCACATACTTATTTAACCAGTCCACACACTCTCACTCGATCAAACTACCATATCCTCATCTCTTGGTCTGCCATCTTCCTCTTCATCCCCCTTTAACAAATCTTCCTTCATCTCTATTCCATTACTCCTTTTCTCTTTTTCCCTAATACCCCACACTGTCTTCTACACTATCTTATCCCAGTCTGCATTAACTACTTTTCACTCCTCTTTCCTCCACCTACAACATGTAATATAATGAAAAAAATAACTATACAGTCTAGCTACTAAAATGCCTCTGTACATGTACTTTCAAACCTCCTAGTTATTGCCTACCTGAATTTCTGTAAATAATTTGTAATTTCATTTTTGCAGACTCAGACGTGTTTATGACTGCCTAACTTAATCAGGGTGAATGATTAGTAATCTCATTTTTACCTGCTATGTGAATGACTGGTAATTTCATTTTTTGTATCTTATGAGTATTTCTTTGAAAAAATATCTCTTTTCACCTGCAATATTGAATGTGTGGTATACATGGCAATATGCTAGTGTGGGGCATTCTATCTCGGTCAGCCTTTGAGACCATTTAAACATAGAATTGCCATACATCTTAGTGATATTAATTTTAAACGTTTGAGAAGTGCGTTATATAAACATCTATTAGATCATGCTGCAGTGCATTTTATTCTTGTAGGTATAGATGTAGTGGTAGGAAATAACCTATCTAAATTATCTAGACATAAGTTTTTAGACCAAAAAGAAGAACTTTAGATTATCAATTTGGGTGCTACATATAAGCCTGGCCATAATGAACACTAGTAGTTTTAGATTTAGCAATATGTTTTGAGCCAGATGTTATTATTAAGTTTGATGTTCCTATGTTTGTTTGTTTGCAATATGTGTTGTGCTGTTTTGATTTTTCATATGCACTGTTCCTTTAAGGAGCTGGGTTTTAAGTCCATACTCATGTATGCATTAGTTACTACACTGATGATGTCAGGATATGAAACTGATATGCTGTTTACATGCTGAGTGGTGACTGTTTGCCCGCTGTTCTCTGCTAAGTATGGCCACTCTTTCTTGGATGTAATTTGGATTTATTTTGAACATACACAATTTACCATTATGTGTTCTTGTGTTGTTTTTGGATATATATTGATCCAGACTTGGAGTGCTGATTCTCTTCTGGGAGTCTGTGTATTTTGCAATTGGAGCACCATTATTTTGGGCAGTGCACCAGTTGGTTATTGCCGACTATATATACATACACACACACACACACACACACAGATTTTATATATATATATATATATATATATATATATATATATATATATATATATATATATATATATATATATATATATATGTGTGTGTGTGTGTGTGTGTGTGTGTGTGGTGGGGGAGTGGAGTTTGCATCATATATGCATGTTTTCAGTATGTATAAACAGTTATATGCTCACCATAATGATGTATCTGTGTTGTTTGTTTTTGTCCTTCTTCAACAACTGGGTTTCAGATCTGACATCGGATCTGACTTCAGCTACTTTTTCAGACTTAGAATCCATAGTTCAGGCTCCTCCTCTTATCCATAATCACCTCCAAACACCACATTACCACAGATTACATTTGCCCCCCTTGCCAAATTACTAAGGACTAATCACATAGTGTCCAAATTAAAAATAAAGTACAAATGCAGGCACTGGTAAGAAACAACCAGAAAATATCTAAATCTAGAGTAGAGAAAGGGGGAAAATTATCTTTAGGTATATCCCACAGTTCATATCAGAAGTCTAAACTATACATGGGAATTGATGCCAACGGAATTTATAGTCATTTATTTATTTTATTTTATTTATTTATTTTACATTTGTTTACCAGGAAAGTCCGACTGGACACAGGTCCTTTTTCAGTGGAGGCCCAGGGAGAAAAGCTTCAAGAGTAACAAATACATACAATAGAGAAATAAATACAGCCAAGCGAGAAGCAAATACATACAAGATGGTGGTTTCAGACTCAATAAGTAGAGCAACAGTAATTTACATAAAAAATGGTTGTTTACGTTTAGTGGCTATATCCAAATGATTATGTGCAGCTAAAGTGAAAGTACCATCAGTGGTAGATCATGCTAGTAGAGTAAGTGTAATGATAACAGAGTGAAAAGGAGGAATAGGTTATCCAGGGGAGTTGCAGGTGCAGAGCCAGGTGTTAGTAAGGTGCGTTTTTAGAAGTTTTTTAAATGGTGGTGTTGAGGAGTTAGTTACTAGTGAGTTAGGTAGATTATTCCAGTGTTTGGAGATGTAGTTGGAAAAAAGTGATTCACCTGCTAAATTGTTAGCTTTGGTGGTGTGTAGAAGTAGTTTGTTGCTGCAGTGAAGGGGTCTTGAGGAGGAATATGGCTGAATGATATCTTTGAGTGCAGGGTTTTCTTCTGATTGATAGAGTATTTTTGTCGGCAAAGGTAAGTTGATTAAAGAGAAGAAGTTAAGGGAGTTCAAGCCACTTGAGCTGCTTAAGTGATGAGCAGTGATGTGACTTATATGAGGCATTAGTGGCAGACTTGGAGATTTTATTGTAACAGGCTTTGAGTTTGGCTAGATCTGTCTTGTGGAGGTTGGTTAAGATTGGGGAGGTGAACAGGAGAGTTAAGAGGAGGTGGGTTCTAGCAATGGTGGCTTTTGTGTTATTTGTCAGAAATCTGTTCTTTCTATGTAGAAGACCTAGTTTCTGTGAACTTTTTTAATGGATTGGACAATGTAAATATCAATTTTCAGGTTATTGTCAATTTCCACTCCTAGTAATTTGGTATGGTTTGTTGAGGTGATGAAAGTTTTATTTTTAGGGAGGATAACGAAGGTTGTAGATGGGGAGGTGTATCTGGTTGGGTAGAGGAGAATAAGTTTTGTTTTGTTGGGATTCAGTATAAGTTGGGAGGTAGTGAACCAGGATTCAGCAGATAAGAAGAAATCTTGAGTAATGGTATGGAGGTCTTTGAGAGAGGAAACTGAGCAAATCAGGGTAGTGTCATCACTGTACTGAATCACTGAGGCCTGGGGTGTAGCCAAGTGGAGCTGGTTGGTAAGAAGAGAAAAAGAAGAGGACCAAGGATGGAGCCTTGGGGAACCCCTAAGGTGACAGGGAGAAGGGGTGAAAGATCTTGCTGCCTGCAGACAGCCTGTTGACATTCTGCTAGGTAATTTTGGAACCGGGTGATAGTGGGGTGACTGAGGATAAGGGAGGAGATGACAGTGGTTAACCATGTCAAAGACCTTGGACAGGTCCAGGAATATGGCTTATACAAATTGACCATTGTTTCTATGCTGGCTAACTGTGTTAGTAAAGGACAGTGGGGCTGTGGTGGTGCTGTGAGAGGGGCGAAAACCATGTTGGGTATTAGGCAGAAGCTTGTGTGTAAGGAGATAGTCCATAAGCTGGGTGTGTACGACTCTTTCCATAATTTTTGAGAGAGGGGGCAGAATTGCAATTGGGCGATAGTTTGTTAGTGGAGTTACCTACTTTGTGTAAGGGTAAGATGTGGGAGATTTTCAGATGGTGGGGATGTAAATTTTAGATAATGACCTGTGTATAAGTATGGATACAGGGTATGTGATTGCTAATGCTGCAATTTGCAGGAAGTCATCAGGGAGATTTTCGGCAGCTAAGGTAGTGGGCTTAAGTTCATTTAGTAGTTTTTTGATGGTGTTAGTGGAGACTGGGTTTAGTGTAAACTGATTGTTGCTTTTGGGAGGGTGTAAACTGTTGTGGTTTGGGGTAGGAGGGGTGTGGTTGGGGCTTGTCTGAGTCATTGCAAGTTGTTGAATTGATTATGTGAATTAAATATTAAATTGAGTGGCTAAGTTCATTGTTGTTGGGGTGGGAGTGGTTGTTTTTCCAGGATGCAATATGTTGTTAACTGCTGCCCAGACTTTTTGAGGGTTATTTTGATGTTTATTCTGTATGTTGCTTTTGTCTAATTTAACTATTTTTTTTTTGCTTTATTTCAGAGTTCTAGGAAGGTTTGTTTAGTAATATAGGATTTGGTTTTATGATATTGTTCCCAGAGTTCCTCTCTGGTTCTGAGGAGGAATCTGTTTTCTTTACTTAGCCAGGGTGTGTATTTTGATTTCACTCTAATGGTTCTGGGTTTGGGGGAGGGGCATAATAGTTGAGTATGTTTAGGACGGTGGAGTTAAAGGAGAGAACGGCTTCTTCTAGAGGCAGGTGCTTGAGGGGTTCCCAATTGCAGCTTTTTAGGGCAGTGATAAACCTGTTTGGATCAAAGTTTCTTTTGTTTCTGATTAGATGGCTGGAGGATTGGCAGTTTTGATGAATGCAGTTTCTTAGGAGAAAGGTTGGATTGTGGTCACTACGGAAGTCAGGGAGAGGTCCAGAAGTCTAGTATAAGGTGAGACAGCCTGAGGAGGATGAGAGATTGAGGTTGCTAAGCAAAATCCAATCAGGGATGGATTGACGTTTAGAAGTTTTATCAGTCCTAGTGGGAGACGTAATGAGTTGGGTGAAGCCGTAAAGGTTTACATGGAATGTAGGGTTTGGAGAGGAACAAAGGAACCTATCAATATTAAAGTCGCCCATTAGTATAATTTCTTGTGGGAAAGATATGGAGGTCCATTGTAGTATACTTTCAAGTGTGGCGATATTGTTGCCTGGTGGAATATATCTAGCTATGATATTTAGGTGATTTTGGGGGTCAGTTGTTAACTTAACAAATATTAATTCTGCATTATCAAAGTCAGGTATGGAGAGGTCCAGAAGGTCTAGTATAAGGTGATCTTTGAATAAGATAGCAACACCCCCTCCTTTTTTGTTTTTCCTATCTTTACATAGGATGCTGTAACCGGGGACAGTAATTTCATTGCTACTGATATCTGGTTTAAGCCATGTTTCAGTTAGTGTTACAATGTCAGGGGAGTAAAGGGATAGTAGGTCATGTAGGTCATGGACTTTTTTTGCTGTGCTTCTTACATTCATATTAAGGATAAGAAGGGAGAATTTGCATCTTTAGGGGAGCATAGCAAGAGTTAATGGTAAAGGGTTGGGTAATGAACTGCATTTGGGGGTGGGACCAAGATTAGGGTGAATGTCTCCTGAGCACCTTAAATGCATAATTTTGTGTAAAAGGATCTTGGTGAGTTTGTGTTGAAGTTTTGAATATTTCAGAGCTACTGTTGATGTGGGATGATGAGGAAGGACTTTGTGTAATAGTCTATGTAGGTGTTGTGGAACAGGGTCGAGGCTATAGTGTGGTGTTGTGAACAACTTGGATAGTGGAATGAGGTTGTTTGCCAGGGAGGGAGTATTGGATAGTAAGTCAGTGTCATAAGTGGAGAGAGAGAGAGAGAGTGTAGGAGTATAAGTGTTAAGCTAGTAGTGATATGGAGGAGTGCTGTATTAAAAGGCTTCAATTTGAGGTTGAGGTGGTATGTGAGGTTGCAGTAAATAGGAAATAATGCATGAAGAGCAAAAGTAGTAGGGAGAGATATAATGTTAGAGAAATGTAAGTGGGTGATTGTTACTTTTTTCTTGGAGTATTGCGTGTTGTCTACCTGACTGGAGAGATGGAGAGGGGAAGATGAAGTGAGGGGAGGGACTAATGTGGTGGAGTGTGGAACTGGTTGTTGTGATATGGTAGGATTGAGTGTTGGGTGGTGGATGTGGACATTTAGAAGAAAACTCAATAATGGCAGTAGAACAAAAGGACAATACAAGAAAGTCATATAGAACAAAGGGTCATTTGTTGTTAAATAAAGTCATAGTGGAGAACTGTAAAAAAGGGAAGAATCTAAGTATGGGATGGATTGACTACAAAAAAGCATTTGATAGTATCCCACATTCATGAATGAAAGAGTACTTAAAAATGTATAAGATACACACTACAGTGGCCTACACTGATCGACTACATTACACTGACCAGGAAACAGTGGCAGACCACTTTGCAATTAAGCCATGATAGGTTCATAGGTAAGTACTAGGCTATCTGCCCAAGGGCATCTGTAAGTCTAGCCAGAATGTGTTGGCTTTCGCCACCCCCTTAGATTAGTTCCCTGTGCCTCTGTCCAGCAGAGCCACTGCAGTGATCCCCGGGGTAAATTTTCTGTTTCCCATCCACTTGTCAAGGTTTCTCTTGAAGAGTGTTAGTGAGGGGCTCTGCCTAATGTAGATTGTAATCCTGTTCCAAAGCATGGGGAGTATCTGGGACAGGAATATATCCCTCCAGCATGTCCTATTTATCATTGTGGTGAAGTTTAGATCCCTAGAGCATGTGGCTCTCGGGGATTTGTTTTTTTTTTTTTAGGTGGAGCATGTCCATCAATTTTGGGTTGGACATGGCCTTGTATGTCAGGCAGAGGTCACCTCTGAGTAAGCGGTATGCAACCGATTACAGCTGGAGTTTCTTCAGTCAGGCTGCATAGGGCAAATGGGGCATTGTACTCTATGATGGGTCTAATGACTGATGAGTAGAGGGGCACAATAACCTCTTTTGTTCTAGATGCGAACCCTTTTGTGATTAGGTGGGCCACATAGAAGGATTTTCTAACCACCTTGGCAATATGATTATCAAAGGAAAGATTATTATCTACTTGGGTCCCCAGATCCCTTATTACATTTTCTGTATTTAGGGGACTACCAGGTATGTGGTAGTTTGTGGGTACTTTGTTTGTTCCAAAGGGGATGACTATGCACTTTTTGGCATTTAGCTTGAGACCATGATTTTGACACCAAGTATCCATCTCAGTGAGACCCTTCTGGAGGATGTCTGTCGTCTGCGAACTTGGTCAGCCATAGTCTTCCTGTGCTTGCCTGTACCTCTGAGAAGTATATACCAAACAGGAGGGGTCCCAGGACTGAGCCCTGGGGGACACCACTTGTAACTGGTTTAGAGTCGGACCTAGAGCCTGCAACTCTCACCATGTGGGTTCTATCCATGAGCCAATTGGCAACCCATCTCGTGACGTAGGGGTTTATATTCAGGCTGGTGAGCTTGTCTATAATACCAGAATAGGGAATGGTGTCGAAAGCCTTTACGAGGTCTAGGTAGGCTGTGTGGACCTCCTTTCCCTCATCTAAAACCTTGGTAACTGTCTCAAAGAAGTCCGCCAGGTTTAGGAGGCATGATCTGCCCTTAACAAAGCCAAACTGGGTAGGGTCCAATGTTTGAAGGTTCCTAATGTCTCTGTTAATGAATTCCATGATGATGTGCTCCATAGCCTTGCAGACCAGGCTAGTCAGGCTTATAGGGCGATAGTTCCTGGGGTCCGTTGTGGCTCCACCTTTGTGGAGCAGGATAACTGTTGCTGTGCACCACTCTATGGGTATGTAGCCTGTAGAGAGGCTGAGTTTGAACAGTGTGTTTAGGTGAGGGGTTAGATAATTTTGGAGCTTGTGTAAGACACACCCTGTGACACCGTCTGGTCCCATTGCAGCTGTATTTTTGGCTTTAGATAGGGCTGTTTTAACCTGTGTGTCAATGATTGCTGGGGCACTACATTCTTCTGGTATGGTTATGGGCCCTTTAGGGGGTGAGAGGGGGAGAAGTTTGCACTAAACCTGTCTGCCAGAATGTTGGCAATATCAGTCGGTTCAGTGTATTTTGTGCCATTCTGCACTAACTCAGAGCAGATCTGAGATTTTCCACTTAGGTTCTTGACATAGCTAAAGAATGCTTTGTGGTTATCTTTGGAGTCCTTGGCAATTTTTCTTTTGAAGTTAGCCTTGGATGATTTTATGAGGGATCATAGTTTCTTGCTGATACTAATCAGGGATGTCTTTTCTCCTTGGGATTTTACTCTTTTCTGCACTAGTTTCCTCCTTCTATTGTATATCTTGTTTATGGCAGCAGTCCAAAAGACTGGTTTCCTTTTCTTGAAGGAGTGAGTCTTGGTTTTGCTTGGGATAGCATGATCTATGCATTCTTGCAGGTGCTCATAGAGTGCCTTTGTAAGGGATTCAGCAGCTTGGACAGCGTTGTCCTTTAGCATGGGGGCTGTGAACCTTCCCACCTCATTCTTAAGTAATGTGAAGTTTGCTTTTGAAAAGTTTTTCACGGTGTTCCTTGATTGGGGGTGGGGGTGGAATGTGGATATCCAGAGTGATTAGTCTATGGTCTGATCTAACCAGCAAGGGTTTGACCTCCAGTATAGAACACTGGTCCCCCATGTTGGTGATGACCAGGTCAAATATGTTGTCACCTCGGGTGGGGGTGTTGACCAGTTGATCCAGGGTGTTCGAGTTTATAAATTCTAGGAAGCGTTGGGCAAGGGAGTTAGTACTTGAGTAGTTCTCCCAGTTAATGTTTGGGAATTGAAATCACCCAATATTAGGGCATTTAGTAGGACCTTCATATTTTCCAGTGTCTCCAGAAACTCGGAATGGGGGTCCTGGGTCATGGTGGGTGATCTGTAGCAAGCTACAATTTGAATTGCAGTTTTGCACATTGTTAGTTGCACATAGATGATTTCTGAGGCATTGTGCTGTGCCACTAACCTGGAAGTGTGGGTATCCTTGATGAATATGGATACATCCCCGCCTTTTCGGTCCGGGTTCTGTGGCCGAAAAGTATGGTAAGAGGTATAGCCTGGTAGTGCTGGGGTGCTCTCTGGAGCCTTAAACCAGGTTTCTGTTACTGCACAGATATCGATGTTCTCCATACTGAGGAGTGCCTCGAGTGCATGCATTTTGAGGTTTAGACTTCTGGTGTTGAGTAGCATTACCCTCAATTTTTGGTTACTTGTGCTATTTATGGTGGAGGTTTGTCTTTTGTGCCTTGTCTAAAAAAGACACTATGGGGGCAGCAAAAGCCTTGGCCAGTATTTGAAAGCCCATGGGTGACTTGTGCAAGCCATCTCTTGTGAAGCAACGTGGTTTATCGAGCATGGCATCCAGATGGACAGATACTGGATCCCCTTTGAATGACACCAGAAACCTTTGAATTTTTTTTGAAATTGATCATTTTTTCTTTATACTGTGGCATCATTCTTGGTGAGGGCAAGATGCTACTCAGGGTCAGAGTCATACTGGCCTGGGCTATGTGAACTGAGAGCGGTTCCATGTCTCTTTTCATGTAATCCAGGGAGGTACGTCTCAGGTCATTCACACTAACATGGACAATGACAGAGTCGTATTTGTACTTGTTCTGGACTGACCTGAGCGCTTGTGTTATGTGGCAGATCCTGGCACCTGACAGACAGCGAACTGTAACCTTCTCTTTGTCCAGTCTAGTTAGTGGGACATCAGTGTGCCTGACTATAGAGTCACCTATTAATAGTGTGTTGGGTATGTTATTTTGCCTTAAGGGCGTGATTGCGTGGCACACCGATTATGTGAAGTATGTGTTTCATGGTTTGTGATGGGGTGTGGAGGTTGCTTGGGTGTCTGCTTTGGAGGTCTCTGTTGCTTTTGCAGATTTTTATTTAGAGCCTCCGAGTATGTTTTCATGTATTTATGTGTGTTATTTGCCGGTGTTGGTTTAGTAGGTCTATGTGAGACTGGTGGTGTGTTGCGAGTATTTTCCTTCTTCTCTTGACTGTCAGTTCCAGTCTTGGGTTGAGAGAGCTTTGCCTTCAGTGTAGCTGTATAATTGCATCATTCACGTATATTAGTGTTTGGTGGTAGGAGGAGAGGGTTGTCTGTGTACATGAGGCAGTTGTAACATTGCCTCAAAATGCCCAGATTCACCAGTTGGACTGGAGAGTACACCTGAAACTGCCCTTTGGACATGCCTGAATAGGTAAAGTGAACTGTTTTACTGATTAGCTGGTAGGGACGAATACAGAACCTTGTTCTTTTGGACAGTATAGGGGGGTCTAGTGCTAGGGTTAATTAGTGCTTGCTATGAGTTTTGAGCAAGTGCTGGGCTTTGAAATGAATGGTGTGAGTGCTTAAGTTGAAAGTTTGTTTAGTTCCAAGGGAAAAATTGAAGAGCAGACTTTGTGGAGCCAGGAATAGTTTAACCTTAGCTAACCGGCACTGCCTGGCATGCAAAACTGCGCAAATGTGGTTTTTATAGCAGGGAAATGAAAGAGATAGAAATTAGTCCAAAATGGCCAATAGACTACTAACTTCTGGACTACAGCAAACAAGGCGCACAAATTTCAGAAAAAAAAAGATCAAATAAGCAGGCACAATAAGCCATTAACCAGAAATTTCCAGCTCAGAAGGGCAGAATCTAGCCTCTCCTCCCACAAGAGTGCAGACTACAAACTTTCTTAATGTAAAATAACTGGCCTGAAGCCAAAGTGTTTAAACCAGAACTAATGTTCTTTTAGAATAACAGACACTGAACTTTCAATCAGCAATTCCCAACTTAGAAGGATGTAAGCTACCTGTCCTGCCACAACAGTGCAGACCACAAACCTTCTTAATGTAAAGCAACTGGTCTGAAGCCCAAGTGCTTCAACCGAAGGCTTAGAATAACGGTTACAGTTTAATCATACTAACAAGCAGTAATAAATTCAGCAGAATAAATGCAGTTAAGTACTTTTAGGAACAAGCAGCAAAAGCAAAATAAAGTAATAAAGTAGGATATAGTAAAAGCAGATGAATAAAGTACAATTTTTTTATATAACAATAGAAAACAAGCAAACTGATTTAAACAAATTACCCAATTAAATAGTAAAAAAGCTCAAAACTGAGCCCTGTTCCAGCAGTCTTCAATCAGAGAAGTTCTAACTGCACACTCCTGCCACCAGGGTGCAGGGGAACCTTCTCCAAAAGAGATGGCCTGGATTAGTGCTCAAGTTATACAAACAAAACTAGATTCAGGATGCCTGAATCTAATCTATGCTACAGCAACTAAGGTGCACCAATTTAAAAAAAACGTTTGCATGTAATTCAAGATTTATGGTCTATCTGGCCAAGTGCCAATAATGCTCAGCCTTTCACATAGGTAAGAAGGAGCGCAGACTCCATGAAAGAGTATATGAGCACTTATATGCAATAGAAAAATATAAGGTTTAAAATGCTTTGGCAAAACATTCTCAGATGACAGGTGGTCATTCTTTCATTTTTAGAGCAATTGACCAAGTACAAATGGATGGAAGAGGTGGGACAGCCTCATTATAATTAGAGGAGTTAGAAATGTACTGGTAATTGTCATTAAATGTCTTTAATTTTCCAGGCATAAATGAAGCATTCACTATTTCTTGTCTACTTAAATTAAAAATCTTAGAAGATAAAGTTGGTTATGTAATATTAAGAATAATGTAATATGTAATAGGGTTTATTTTCTTTTTTTATTTTATATCCTTGAATTATTACTATCATTATTACTTTTACAATGTTTTCAATATTTTTAAAAAATGTATAGTAGGTAAATGTTCCTTTAAGGGCTTATTTCCTGGTCTTAATATTGGGAGAATGCTTATTGGTTGTTGTAAATGATATGATTGTTGAGTACGGTTTTTAAATGTCTTGTTTTACATTATTTGGTATCTGACGAAGTTTGTGTACTTACCAAATGAAAAATGTTTCATTAAAACAGTTTTTTACTCGCTGCTAGTCTTCCATTGGCTTTTTTTGTCAGTTTGTTCGTGTTATTTGCTAGTTTGTTTACATCCAAAAAATCAATTGTACTCATGGATTTACTTAGGGTTAATTTAAGAAAATTACTACTGGTGTTCAAATATCGGGTATAAACTTCTAAACTCTCTTCATCTCCCTGCCAGCCTATAAAAAGATTATCCACAAAACATTGATATATTATTATATTTGGATCCATATTATTTAGAATGCGTTGGTGTTTCCATTCATAGGTTCATAGGTAGGTACTAGGCTATATGCCCCAGGGCATTTATAAGCCTAGCCAGAGTGTGTCAGCTTTCGCCGCCCCATTGATTAATTAACTGAGCCTCTGTCAAGAAGAGCCAATGAAGGGATCCCAGGGGTGTATTTTCTGTTACCCATCCACTTGTCAAGGTTTCTCTTGAAGAGTGTTGGTGAGGGGCTCTGGCTAATGTAGTTAAGAATTTTGTACCAAAGCATGAGGAGTCTCTGTGACAGGAATATATCCCTCCAGCATGTTCTATTTATTGTTGTGATGAGGTTTAGCTCACTAGAGCGAGTGGTTCGCAGTGACTTGGATTTCTTTAGGTGGAGCATGTCCATCAATTCTGAGTTGGACATGGTTTGTAAGTCAGGCAGAGATCACCTCTGAGTAAGCAATATGTGACTGAGTACAGCTGGAGTTTTTCCAGTTGGGATGCATAGGACATATGTTTGAGGCCAGTAATCCTCTTGGTGAGGTACTTTTGTGGTGCTTCCAGCTGTTGGAAGTGTCTTGTGAGGTACATCCCAAATGGGGCATTGTACTCAATAATGGGTCTGATGAGTGATGAGTAGAGGGGCACTATAACCTCTTTATTTCTAGATGCAAACCCTTTAGTAATTAGATGGGCTACATAGAAGGATTTCCTAACTACTTTCGCAATATGATTGTCAAAGGAGAGATTACTATCTACCTGGGTCCCCAGATCTCTTATTACCTCTTCTGTATTAAGGGGGCTGCCACCTATGTGGTAATTCATGGGTGTTTTGTTTTTCCCAAATGGGATGACTATGCATTTTTTGGCATTTAGCTTGAGACCATGACTTTGACACCAGGTGTCCGTCTCAGAAAGGCCCTTTTGGAGGATGTCCATGTCAGCCGGAGAGTCAATTATGGCTCCCAGTTTGCAGTCATCAGTGAACTTGGTTAGCCATAGTCCTCCTGTGTTTGCCTGTACTTCTGAGAAGTATATGCCGAACAGTAGCGGTCCCAGGACCGAGCCTTGTGGGACACCACTTGTGACTGGTTTAGAGTCGGACCTGGAGCCCGCTATTCTTACCGTGTGAGTTCTGTCTGTAAGCCAGTTGGCAACCCATCTTGTGATGTAGGGGTTTATGTTCAGGCTGGTGAGTTTTTCTATAATTTCAGAGTGGGGAATGGTATCAAAAGCCTTGGTGAGGTCAAGGTAGGCTGTGTGAACTACCTTCCCCTCATCTATGGCCTTGGTGACTGTCTCGAAGAAGTCAATCAACTTTAGTAGGCATGATCTGCTCTTAACAAAGCCAAACTGGGTCGGGTCAAGTATTTGGAGGTTCCCAATGTCTTTGTTAATGAGTTCCATGATGATGCGCTCCATAGCCTTGCAGACCAGGCTAGTCAGGCTTATGGCGATAGTTACCAAGGTCAGTTGTGGCCCCTCCTTTGTGGAGTGGAATAACCACTGCTGTGCGCCATTCTATGGGCATGTAGCCAGTGGAGAGGCTGAGGCTGAACAGTGTGTTTAGATGGGGGGTTAATTAGTTCTGTAGTTCATGCAAGATGCAGCCTGGGACACCATCTGGCCCCATTAATACTTTTGGCTTTTGAAAGGGCTGTTTTCACCTGTGCATCTGTTATTTCCAGGACACTACACTTTTCCGGTATTGTTGTGGGCCCTTTTGGGGGTGAGAGGGGGTTGAAGTTTTCACTGACTCTATCTGCCAGGATGTTGGCAATATCAGTGGGTTCAGTATATTTTGTGCTATTTTGCACTAGCTCAGAGCATATCTGTGAGTTGCCACATAGATTCCTGACATAGCTAAAGAAGGCTTTGTGGTTATCTTTCGAATCCTTGGCTATTTTACTTTCGAAGTTAGCCTTGGAGGATTTTATCAGGGACTTTAGTTTCTTACTGATACTGATCAGGGATGTCTTTCCTTCTTGGGATTTGCTTTTTTTCTGAACTAGTTTCCTCCTTCTATTGTATAGCCTGTTTATAGCAGGGGTCCACCAGACTGGTTTCCTTCTCTTAGGGTAGTGAGTCTTGGTTTTGCTAGGGATGGCACAATCCATGCATCCTTGTAGGTGCTCATAGAGTCCATTTGTAAAGGTTCCTGCATCTTGGACACTGTTATCCTTTAGCGTGGGGACTGTGAAACTTACCACTTCTGTCTTAAGTAAGGTGAAGTTTGCTATAGAAAGGTTTTTCACTGTGCTTTCCTTGGTTGGAGGTGGTGGTGTGGTGTGGACATCCAGAATGATTAGTTTATGGTCTAATCTAACCAGTGACGGTTTGACCTCTGGTGTGGAACACCTATTGCCCTTGTTGGTGATGACCAGGTCCAATATGTTTTCACCTCTGGTAGGGGAGTTTACCAGATGATCCAGGGCATTTGAGTTGATAAATTCCAGGAAGCGCTGGACCTGGGAGTTTGTACTTGAGTAGTTTTCCCAGTTAATGGTAGGGTAATTGAAATCACCCAATATCAGGGTGTTCGGTAGGACCTTCATGTTTTCCAGTGTCTCCAAAAAGGTGGAGTGGTGGTCCTGGGTCATGGAGGGTGATCTGTAGCAGGCCACAATTTGCATTGCAGATTTGCCTGATGTTAGTTGCACATGGATGATCTCATAGGTATCATGCTTCACCACTAACCTGGAGGTGTAGGTATCCTTGATGAATATGGATACACCCCCTCCTTTTGTGTTTCGGTCCATGTTCTGTGGCTGAAATGTGTGGTATGAATTGTAGCCCAGTAGTGCTGGAGTGCTCTGTGGAGCCTTGAACCAAGTTTCAGTTAATGCACAGATGTCGATGTTCTCCATACTGAGGAGTGCTTTGAGCACGTGCATTTGAGATTTAAACTCCTGGCGTTGAGGAGCATAACCCTAATTTTTTTATTTGTGCTGTTTACAGAGGTGGGTGTGACTTTTGAGCCTTGCGTAAAAAAGGCAATATGAGGGCAGCAAGAGCCTTGGCCAGTATTCAAAAGCCTAGGGGTGACAGGTGCAAGCTGTCACTTGCGAAGCAACGAGGCTTGTCGAGCATGTCGTCCCAAGCTGACAGACACTGGATCCCCTTTGAATGACTCCAGAAGCTTAGCCAATTGTTGAACTTGATAATTTTTTCTTTATACTGCGGTATCATTCTTGGTGAGGGCAGGATGTTACTCAGGGTCATGGTCATAACGGCCTGGGCTACATGATCAGAGAGCTCTTCCATGTCTCTTTTCATGTAGTCCAGGGAGGTACGTCTCAGGTCATTCACACCAACATGAACAATGACAGAGTCATATTTGTACTTGTTCTGGAGTGACCTGAGTGCTTGTGTTATGTGGCGGATTCTGGCTCCCGACAGGCAGCTAACAGTAACCTTCTCCTTGTCCAGCCTAGTGAGTGGGACATCACTGTGCCTGACTATAGAGTCGCCTATTACTAGTGTGTTAGGTATGTTATTTCGCCTTAAGGGCTGTGATTGTGCGGCACACTGATTTTGTGTTTTATGTGTTGTCTGGTTTGTGACGGGAGGTGCAGTTTTTTTGGGTGTCTGCTTTGGAGGTCTGTGATGCTTTTGCAGGTTTTTATTTGGAGCCTCCAAGTATGATTTTGTGTATATATGTGTATTTTTTGTCAGTGCTGGTTTAGTATGTCTATGTGAGGCTGGAGGTGTGGTGCAAGTGTTAACCTTCTCCTCATGACTGCCTGTTCCAGTCTTGGGTGGAGAAAGCTTAGCCTCCAATTTAGCTATATAATTACATCTCTCACATATGTTAATGTTTTGTGGTAGGAGGAGAGGGTTGTCTGTGTACATGAGGCAGTTGTAACATTGCCTCAGGATACCCAGGATCACCAGCTGGACTGGCGAGTATACCTGAAATTGCCCTTTGGTCATGCCTGCATAGTAGGGTGAGCTGCTTAGTCACTTGGTCGGTGAGGGGTGAATAATGAGCCTTGCCCTGCTGGGCAATCAAGCGTCGGGGTATATTAGTGCTTGCTATTAGGTTTGAGCAAGTGCTGGACTGTAGGATGCTTTTTAAGTGCTTAGGTTGAGAGTTAGACTACTTTCAAGGGAAAAACTGAAGAGGAGACTTGGTGGAGCCGGGATAAATTTAGCCCTAGCTAACTGGCATTGCTCGGACATGCAAAACTGTGGAAACGCAGTTTTTACAGCAGGGAAATGAAAGAGATAGAAGTTAGCCCAAAATGGCCTATAAACTGCTAACTTCTGGGCTGGAACCACTCCTCCAGGGACAGATGGCTGCTCAAAGCTCCCTCTCTCACAGGTGAACAGAGAAACCTCCCTCTATCCAAGTAAGGTATGGGCAACTCAGAAAATTGTAACACAGCCCTGAATTCAGCACTAGCCTGAAAACTGGACTATACTAGCTTAGAAAGGTGGGAAACAAGGAAACATTTTTTTGAAAAGATAAGGCAAAAACAGTAAAAAAATACACTTAAAACAGCTTTAAATGACTACAAACAGTAAAAAATACACTTAAAACAGCTTTAGATGACTACAAGCAACCAGAAAAGGCTTTTAAACAAATTACCCAATTAACCAGTAAAAAAATCTCAAAACTGAGCCCTGTTCCTGTAGTCTTCAATCAGACAAGTTCTAACTGCACACTCTTGCCACTGGGGTGCAGGGGAACCTTCTCCAAAAAAGAAGGCCTGGATTAGTGCTCAAGTTATACAAACAAAGCTAGATTCAGCAGGCCTGGATCTAGTCTATGCTACAGCAAACAAGGTGCACCAATTTCAGTAAGAAGCAGTTCAAATATGCAGGCACTATAAGCCTTTAACCAGAAATTCACAGCTCAGAAGGGCAGAGTCCAGCCTCTCCTCCCACAAGAATACAGACCACGAACCTTCTTAATATAAAATAACTGGCCTGAAGCCCAAGTGCTTAAACCAGAACTAATACACTTTTAGAATAACAGACACTGAGACTTCAGTCAGCAGTTCCCAACATAGAAGGATGTAAGCTACCTGTCCTGCAACAGCAGTGCAGACCACAAACCTTCTTAATGTAAAACAACTGGTCTGAAGCCCAAGTGCTTAAACCAAAAGGCTTAGAATGATAGTTACACCAAGCAGTAATAAATGCAATTGAGTACTTTTAAGATGACACAAAAGCAAAATAAAGTAATAAAGTAGGAAGAAACACAAATACAGTAAAAGCAGATGAAGAAAGTGCAAATTTTTTTTTGAGTGAGCAAATGAGATGGGCCCAGGAGGAGTATCCAAATGCAAATTTGCAAGAGGGGCAGGCAGTTTCAAAGCCACCAGGATTAACACCAAAACAAAAACAGGGAGGGTGGGTGGAGAACTAACTGAAAAAACAGAGCCACTACTTCCAGCTAGATATTATTCAATGCAACACAAATAAATACATTTAAATGCTGTATTATTTGAAAAAAGTGCAGATAAAGATTTACTTAAATTCACTTATACATCCAGTTGATTGCATGTAGGTCTTAGCTGGCCAAAGCTCAGAGTTTAAGCGGAAAATAATCTGAAATGTACCACTTATATAAGGCAGAAACCGAATAACAATGAAGTGAACTACCCCCACTTATCACTGGCTATGCAGGAATTCTAACAAGCATTAACTGAAAAAATAGAGCCACAACTTCCAGCTAGACAGTATTCAATGTAACACAAATAAATCAATTTAAATGCTGTATTATTTGAAAAAAGTGCAGATAAAGATTTACTTAAATTCACTCATATGTCCAGTTGATTGTATGTAGGTTTTAGCTGGCCAAAGCTCAGTTTAAGCAGAAAATAATCCAAAATTTACAACTTATATAAGGCAGAAACAGAATAACAATGATGTGAACTACACCCACTCATCACTGGCTATGCAGGAATTCTAACAAGCATTAACTGAAAAAACAGAGCCACAACTTCCAGCTAGATAGTATTCAATGCAACACAAATAAATCAATTTAAATGCTGTATTATTTGAAAAAAGTGCAGATAAAGATTTACTTAAATTCACTTATACATCCAGTTGATTGCATGTAGGTCCCATCATGACCCAGGTGGCATAGGAGTTCGCATAGCTAGTGCCCATGGCAACTCCTGTTTTTTGCCAATAGCACTTGTCTTTGAAGAAGAATATGTTATTCTCTAGAACTAATTCCAAGAGTAAACAGAATAGATCCACCTGTTTTGATTCAAGTTTTCCATATCTATCTAAGGCACTTTTTACCATCAGTATCCCCTCCTGACTGGGAATACATGTAAATAATGAAATCACATCTAAGGCTGCCAAGACCTCAATACTTTTACTGTTCTCCCCATTGGTTGCATTACATAGATCCCTTAGAAAATGTTCTGTGTCCCTTAACACTACCTCAGATACATCCAGGACCTTTCTAAGTTGTGTGTCCAGAAACCTAGAGATAGGCTCTGTCAACCAGTTTTCACCCATTACAATGGGTCTAAATGGGGGCTTTAAGGGGTGCTTGTGTATTTTTGGTAGCCCATGCATTTGAGGTATAAGTGGATTCTGCACTATAAAATAATCATACAGTTCCTTAGTAACAAACCCTAAATTCAAACTTTCTAGTAAACAGTTGTCAAGTCTACATTGCAAGTCATGCACCATTACTGCATCAATACTAACATAAGTGTTAAAATCACTAAGCATAGTAAACATACTATCATGATAGTAAGTTGAATCAAGAACAACCACCAGTCCCCATTTATCTGCTGGATGAATAACAATATTTGTATTCGTTGCATTTCTAATAAAGCTTGTCATTCACTTTTAGTTAAATTATCTGAGCTATTATGCCTATTCAGTTCCTTGTGACTAAAAATCTCATACAAGTTATTTTCACAGGCTGATAAAAAAACTTCAACAGCAGGAGGCAGTGCTGGTACAAATATACTAGGCTTTTTAAATAATTTGACTTCATTATTTTCACCATCATTACCAAACATTAATCTTAATGCTAAATTATGTGCAAGCAGACAAACATCAACAAGCAGTTCTGTAATATCAGCCCCATTAGTGGGGATAAAAGTCAAACCGTTAGTCAGCAGTGACTCTTCTCCTGCTGTTAAACTGTAGCTGGAAATGTTCCAAACTAAACTCCTTGTTCCAACCCCCACATTTTCCTGATGGTTTTGGTCTGGTTGGATGGCGGCAGGTCCTTCCTCTTCTGGCCTCCTCTGTAGTTGTCTAAATCGTGGGACTTCCTTCTGTACTGCGATATAGCAGGGGTAGTCCTGGAAAAAAAAAAGACGAAGATTCCAGTTGTGGCTGGAGTATTTTACACCTCACAACTGGGCCCATTTCTGCTGTCTTTGATGTTAATACTACATTACTCAAACCTTGACACTCCCCTACCAGAGTGGAGTATGTAGAAGTTTGTGGCTCTGGCGACGTCACCTTACCTCCATCACCTGGATTGGTCACTTCATCTGTCACCACTTGCTGACTGCTGTGACTTGACGGTGGTGCTTCCCGATTCAGTGCTCTTCTCATTACACACCGATTGTTCAGCCCTTCTGTTGCAGAAGTGCAGGAATGTTTTGCATTAAGTTCCTGGCGAGTTTGTAAATCCATGAGTACAACTGATTTTTTGGATGTAACTATAGCCAAGCAAGGAACTGGTCTTACCACCAGTATTCATAGGAAAGAATGTTATCACCCCACATATTTGCATAGGGATAGTATGCATCCACAACATATTTTTATAATATCATTAAGGGACAGGCTATGAGGACCTCACGTCTATCCTGTAATGACCAGGACTTTCAGGATGGACTATGCCGTCTATGGGATGACTTTAAGGGTAGATGGTATGGGCCTATGGAAATTGACAAGGCATATAGTGTGGTAAATAAGGAAAGACGAGGGAGAGCCAAGCCCTATTTCTCACAACAGAATGATAGAGCTATGTATGCTGAAAGTAGATTTGTGAAAATGCTCATGGTTATTACCTATACAACAGAGGTGAATATGATTAGGGAAGTGGTCAGAAGTAACTGGCACATTTTACACACTGATGGGAAGGTAAAAGAGCTGGTAGGCCAGCAACCTGTTTTCATGTATAAAAATAAGAATCTTAAACACCGTTTATGTTATACTAGATTATATCATAATCTAGGGGAAAGGCAATGGAGTACACGTAAATGTCAGGAGTGTGAATATTATGACTATATTGATCAGTCTATGTACTTTAAGCATCCAGAGACAGGCCATTTATGGAAACTTAGGGTTTCAGCAGACTGCAACACACAGAATGTTATTTATGCAGCACACTGTGTTTCATGTTTCAAATTTTATATAGGCAAAACCAACGGGAAACTGAAAGAGAGAGTGAGGGATCATTTGTATTGCACGAGAAGAGGGAATGATTGTAGTGCTTTAGCAAAACACACACTAACAAATGGCAACAACACACATACATTTGTATTCCAAGTTTTGCAAGTTGTGAATGTGAGTATGGGGGGTATTTAGTAAATATGACTGAAAATGCAGAATTACAGTGGATTTTAAGGTAAAGAGCACACAGGGGAATGGGTCTGAATGACCATGTACCCCCCTAAAACCAGTATTAAAAGCAAAGAAAAGTAGATAAATGTATTATTCTGCATCTTGGTATTTTTACTATTTTTTATGTGCAGTTTTTAGACACTGTTGCTTTAAAAGTAGATGCCATGTGGATCAATTAGGATTCTGCATTGTTGTGCTAAGTGATACTGAAATCTAGTATAAAAAGTTCATTTGCTTTACTTTTTTGTCTGATGAAACGGTGGAGAACACTGCAAAAGTGCTAACTTTTAATAAAACTTGTGGATTTTACAACTGTTGAGCCTTGCTTTTCTGCCTGTTACCAGCTGTGGTCTATGTACTTAACAGATGAGGTCATCGTTACAATTTGGCTCCCAGACAACAACAAAATATAAAAACTTCTCATCTTTTTGTGGACAACTTAAAACTTTATAGTTCATCAGACGAGGAACGGAAAGCACAACTGGAAGTGGTCAAAACTTTCTCAGATGATATAAGAATGCCATTTGATATTGATAAATGTGTTAAAGCAGCATTTAATGCAGGAAAGCCAAGAAAATATCAGTCTGGACAAGAATGTGATATAAAGAAATTTGAGCAGAAAGGAGTGTATAAATATCTGGGAATTGATGAAGGATCAACAATAAAATATGACGAAATGTGAACAAAACTCAGTAAAGAATATTTTAGAAGACTAAAATTAATACCGAAAATGATCCTGACATCTAGGAACAAAGTCCAAGCTTTAAACAAATGTATTCTTCCTGTTCTAACTTATACTTCTGGGGTTAATGACATTCTCCAAAAGGTATTGGATCAGTTGGACAGGAAAACAAGAAAAATGCTTCATGCTTATCAAATGATATATACAAATCTAGTGTATACCAAGATTATATATTCCTCGTTCTGAAGGAGGTATGGCCTTCCATGAAGTTGATTACATCTATAGATTTTCAATCATAGGACTGCATACATATCTGCTGAAATTATCAGATCTAAACATAGTGAAAGTCTAAAACATGAAGAAAACAGATCTATGATTACTTCACTGCTTTGTTTTGCAGAAGCATATGTGTCAAGCAAAAATGGAAACCAAACTAGAAGTAGACAAAAATCAGGCAGAAACTGAATGTGCCAAAAAAACAAACAAACAAACAAACAAACAAACAAAAGAAAGAATATAAGGAGAAGGATCAGATGAGAAGACAAGAAACGTGGAAAATGCATAAATATAGCTGCAAGTGCAAAAAACTGGAACAACCTCATGTCAATCAGGATCTGACTCAGGAATGGTTAAGGAGAAGTGAATTTAAATCAAAAGATGAAAGGTTAATATTAGCAGCCCAGGATAGTGGACTACATGCACACTGGTTTACGAATTCCATTGAACATGTGGGAGGAACAGACAAATGCAGGTTCTTTAAAACAAAACTGGAAACAGTCACACGTCTTGTTGCTGGGTGTAATACACCAATGCAGATGGCCTGTGTATTGAAAGGCATACTAATGTGGCAAGTCTGCTGCATTGGGGATTGTACGAACATTCCAGTATTGAGGTAGCTCAGTAGCATTGGAAACATAAGCCTCAAAGCATTATAGACAAAGATGAAATTTATATCACATGGGATTAGCCATTACAAACAGTTCAAAAATAGGTGCAGGAAAACCAGATATAGTAGTTAATGAAAAGAAGACAAAAGAAGCAATAATCATTGAAATTACTTCACCCAGTGATTACAGTGTCTTATGTGCAGAGATACACAAAGTCATAAAATAACAGGATTTGCAGGCAAAAATGAGGGGAATGTAGAAGAAGGATACCCAGACAGTTCCAGTAGTAGTAGGAACAATGGGTCTCATAAGAAAGAATTTACAGCCTTATTTAGATATGCTACTGATACATGCAACAATACATGAATTGCAGGAGTCAGTTCTGGCCACCTTGCGGGTACTGGGAAGAGTACTTTTGGCTAACATCAAAGATTGAAACAATACTAATTTCACAAACTTTAATCACAGACTTGGAGAAATTAAACTGGAGAAGTCTATGTTGACTTTTTCCATGACATAATAGAGGGAGTGGAGATGGTATGTTAAGAAAGAACAAACACAGATAACACAGATGCATCATTATGGTGAGTACGTAACTTTGTGTCTGCTGCCTTTTTTGTCCATTCCTCAATGATTGGGATGGAGTCCCTTGCTGTTTGAAACTGAGGGTGGTCATTATGGATGGAAGGATATTCCAGAGAATGGCACAGCCAAAAGCCACTCTATCCCTTGAGAAAATATCCAATTTGTAATGAACAATAAAAATATGAACATTAGACCAGGTAGCTGCAGCACAAATATCATCTACTGAAGTTCTTGATAAAAAGGCAGAATAAGTGAAAATGAATTTTGTTGAATAAGCCTTGGGGTGTCTCTGTAAGGTCAAACCTTTATCCTTGTAAACATAAGAAATTGAATCAGTGAGCCACCTATCTAAGGTTACTTTTGAAATGAGCTTGCCCAATTTAGTCTTTGAAAATGAAACAAAAAGCTGATCAGATTTTTTGAGAGCTTGTGTTTTATGGAGATAAAATCTGAATTGTCTATATACGTCCAACAAGTGCAGCCTGTATTCTCCCTTATTAGTGAATTTTGGAAAGAAAACTGGCAAATTAATCATTTGGTTTGCTTCTGAAGCAACCTTTGGTAAAAAGGAGGGACTGGTTTGCAGGCAAACCCTGTCCTTGTGAAAAATCAGATATTGAGGTTAATAAGAAAGTGCCTGGAGATCAGATACTCATATGGCTGAAGTAATGGCAACTAGAAAAATGGTTTTCCAAGACAAGAATTTTATATCCATTTTTGGCTGCTGGTTCAAAGGGGGACTGTGTTACAGTCTGTAAGAATAGCGTAAGATTCTAAAAAGGAGTGAGATCCTTATTCAAGGGTCTAAGGAGGAAGGCACCCTTTTACATAATATGAGAGATGGCAAGGAGGAATTAATTTTCCCAATATAAAAATTGGAGATAGCTGCTAGTTGTACTTTGTGTAAGGAATGACTCACCTTACTGTGGAAAACAGAGGCCAGAAAATCCTAGTCTACTGAAACGAGGACTGAAAAGGGGCCCAAATATCTCTCCCGGGACCAGATAGAAAATCTTTCCATTTACTCTTATATATCTTCCTGGTTGAAACCTTCAGGGAAGATATGAGAATATATATGACCTGAGAAACAAACTTGGACTGTCTTGCCATCATTGGAAGTGGAAAAAACATGCAGTGAGCTTGAGGGCTTGAATGTCTTGGTGAGGTAGGCTGGAAGAGTGAGATATGAAATCTGGAAACTGATTCAGAACCCTAGATGGATATATTAGATGAGGCCAAAGAAAGGGAAACCACACTTGTCGAGGCCTGAATGGGGCAATGAGGATGACTTTGCTCTTCCTTTCTATAGAAACTTCAGAATAAGTGGAATCAGTGGATATACGTAAAGGAGAACAGGAGCCATTCATGAAGCACAGCATCTCTCAGTGTCTGTCCCACTATGGAGATCAGGGCAAAATACCTGCTGCCTTTGGCATTTTGGGGGAGGCAAAGAGATTGCAGAATGGTAATCCACATTGATGAAAAAATCTGTTCCTTCACTAATGAATTAAGAGACCACATGTGATGTAGTAGATTACACCTGTTCAGCTTGTCCACCAATGTTGGACTTCCCCAGTATGTGCATTGCCATCAGAAATCAGTTGGAAGAGATTGCCCACTGTCACACTGTGATTGTTTCTCAACACAGTGGGTAGGAGTGAGTTCCCTCTTGTTTTTTAAAGTACCAGACTACTGACATGTTGTCTGTCTGTATGGGAGTCATCCCAAGAGGGAGAACATACTGGAATGCCTGCAATGTTAGGAGGACTGCTCTCATCTTTAGGACATTGATGTGAAGTCTGGCCTCTGAAAGGGACCACATGCCTTGAACCATCTTCCCCAATTAGTGTCCCCATCAACCATGTGGGAAGCATCCATAGTCAGTGTGGCCTTTGGTAAAGGCAAAACAAAGGGACAGCCCTGTTGTACCTTCTGTGCTTGAATCCACTATGCTTTATGTTTCTGGCACACATTGGTGATACATATGGGAAAATTCATGGGTTGTCATTTTATTTACCATTGCACTGCTAACATCCATTGTACTACTCTCATATGAAATCTCGCTAACAGAAGCTGCATTAGTGAGGCAGCCATGGATCCTAGGAATTGTAAAATTAATCTGGTGGGTGGGGGGTTGTAAAAATAGAAAAGTCAGAGCTTGTTTCTGTAAGGTGGAGAGCCTTGATTGGAGTAGCCTTGTTATCTGGGAGACAGTGTCTAAGTGAGCCCCTTTGAACTCCAGGACTTGTGTGGACAAAGGTGAGACTTGTTGTAATTAACCATGATGCCCAGTTTGATGCAAAGATGAAGCCAATAATCCCTGACATGAATCACGAGATGTGTGGTGGAGCGGAGAGGCCAGTCATTGAAGTAAGGAAACATCTGGAATCCTAGCACTCTAAAGTGAGCCTCCACCACTGCTATGCATCTGATGAACATCTGGGGGGCTGTGGTGAGACCAAAAGGCATGGCTCTGAACTGAAAATGACTGGCTCCCAGCCAGAAGCAAAGAAACCTCCTGAATCACCTATCAATTTTGATACAATGGTATGCATCATGGAGGTCTATTGAGCACATCTTGTCGTCTTTCCACACCAGTGGGAGAATGGAATGAACCAGGACCATCTGGAAGTTTGAGTGTTTAACACAAAGGTTCAAATGGCTTAGGTCCAAGATTGGTCAGAGATCCCCATTCTTCTTTGGCACCAAAATAATCTCAAATAAGTCCTGAACCCTTGTTGGTCTGGTGGGACCTCCTGATTGACTATTTTTCTTAGCAGTTTTTGTATTTTTAAGGCTGCATCTTTTCTCTGATGGGATGGCATGTTGGGTACCTTTTTGTTACTTGTGGTGGAGGATGAGAAATGGAGTGTAGTAGTCTCTGGTAATAACTGTCTGCACCAAGACATCTTTGATGATGGACATCCAGGCTTCCAGGTGCAGAGATAAGCACCCCCAAACTGCCTCCAGAGTGCAACAGTCAGCCAACCCTTCAGGAATGCTGGTAAGGCTTCTTAGTGTAGGGAACCTGAAGCCTTGGTTCAGTGGGCCTCTTCTACCTCTGGGGTGATGTCTAGTGTTAGAGTTCTACCCTCTTCTTTAGGAAGATCTGTCTCCAAAGGAGTCCAAGGAAAAGCTGTCGGCTTTTTGGAACCACATTTTTCTTTCCGCTTTCTGATTCCTGGAAAAGGTCTTTTGCTGGGAAGAAAACAGTATTCCCACAGCAGACAGAGTTTTCCCATATTGTTCACTCCTGGAGAGCATTTCATGAATCTTTGGTCCAGAAAGGGTCAATCCATCAAAGGGAGCATTGATGAATGACTTCTATAAAGGCTGCACCAAATCGCATATGCATATCCAGATATGCTGCTGAACCATAATGCCTGAATGTGCTACTGTAGAAATCTTCTCTTTTGCATAGGAGATCAGATGCATGGAGGCATTCAAAATAGATTGGAGGGTGGCCAGATGTGAAAAAATACTGTTTTTGTTCTCAGCAGACATGGACCCAGAGAGAGACTTGGAAAGTTACTCATTAGAGTCCTTCTGGAATTTGGTAAGATGTGCCAGATAGTTCAGCAACAATAAGGCAAAAGTTTCTGATGCATAAACTCACTTCCCATTTCTGTCCAAGGCCCAAGACTTTCTGTTAGGGGGGATGAACAGTTGGACTTTCCTCAGTGAATTCCTTCTTAGTTACTGCTGCCACTACCATAGCATCAACCAGGGGACCCTTGCTTCTATGGGCATGGTCTTGAGATGCTACTAGGTACTTATCCAGTCTCTTGAGAATTGGGTCTGACTCATCTGGATCCTTCTATGCCCTATGAGAAATGGTAGCCACCATTTCATCCACTAGGGAAAACACCCAGGAAGAAGCTAAGCTGGTAGTAAATACCTCAAGGAACATGGACTCCTCCTGGGAAGGGGTTTCAGCAGGCCAATCACATTTCTGTCCAGAAAGCTCAAGGATCTCTCCAAATAAGACATCCTGAAAGGGTGATCTAGTGGACCACTCCCCTTCACTGAAGTCTGTGTTTTCTGTTAATGACTCCTATGGGGAGTCAATTTGCTTCCGTTTGCACATACATTTATGAGGAGTTTCTATGGAGGGATTTATCTGGGGAAGACTCAGAAATCTGAGCGGAATCCTGAACAAGGACCATTTCAAGGACAGCTCAGACTGGCTATTCTGATTGGATGGAATGAGTAGGGTCAGGACCCAGGGCAGAGACATGGGGAGTGGGAAGAGGACCTGAGGGGGGAAAGGAAGCCCTATCTCCTGAAGTGTAAAGAGATCTTTTCAATACATCAAAGGCAGAAGCCAAAGGTGATCCCTGGTCTACTTCTGCAGGAACTGATGCTGACTGACTATGTCAGGGCAGGGAATTTCTCTGCTCCTGCTTTGAAGTAGAGCTAGGAGACAAACTATTTAATGCCGAGTCCCTGAGGGGAAGGGACGGTTCCAAAAGTCTTAGAGTTGAACCCCCTACCCATGGCTCTGGCATCAAATTAATGGCTCTGAGACCCCTCCAGCTCTGACAGCATCAGAGATGGTTGGATCGAAGATGACACTTAGAGTTGATAAAGCCCATATCTTTCAATCTGACCAGGCAATCCCAGGAGTCTCAAGTCTGCCAACTCTAAAACCAGGGGACAGATTGGAGTTGGAGAAGATAAAGGAGTCTGGACTGGTCCAAAGGCCACAGGTCCAGTGGGAGCCAGAGCTGGAAGAATGTCCAACTGAATTTGGGTCCTGACATACTTCCTCATCATCCTGCCTACATCCAATTTGGAAAGGCTCTTGGAAGACATGTAGGAGGAAGAGGATGACAGGGTTTGGAGGCCTTCTGAGGAGTGTCCTAAAAGAAATTTGAATAGAGCCTGGAAGGAATCAGTTGTGTTGAGAACTGAGGTTCCAGACAAGAAGTTCTGACAGATGGAAGAGACAGATGTGGTGGGGCGGTCGAACTAATGGCTTTTAAATTTTGGGAGGTGGAGACGAAACTGGGGCTAAATAAGGAGAGTAGTCAAAGGATCACTTCCTTTGCTCCTTGGTCTTAGATTTTTCCCCTTTATCCTCTTTTGGCTTGTCTGTAGATTTCTTAGCTGACGAGGACACTCCAGAAGTAGATGCTGAAGAGGAGGAAGGGAGAAGACCATTCAGCACCAGCTTGTTTATGTGCTCCACTAAGGTTCTGTGATTGAAAGTAGAGCAAATGTCATATCCAATATCTAAATGACTAGCTCTCAAACAGTGTACATACTCAAAATTTTATGTCCACATGATATACATTTTTTAAAATTGGACCAGGTGGGGCATTTATTGCAACATAGGTGCAATCTATGGCACCCAGCAATTTGTAGAAGTGCGCAATAGCATAGTAATCATGTGTGGTGTTAACTCTCTTCTCTGTTGTTTTTGAAACCAGAAACGCTTATAAACATATATTGAGGAGGTGGTTAGGTATACATGACATGCATTCTGTACTATGACCATGTCACCAGTAGGTTGCTGTAATTTACTTGCACAAAAACTGCAAAAACTACACATAATTTGGTTTCCACAAGAGTTGTAATACTAAGTGTGAAGATTTGGTGAAGATAGATGAAGGCTGCCAGCCTAGCCAGATAGAATTTTGGAGACAATTCTGTCATCAGTAAATATTAATATAAACCACAGGCTTGTTGTCTTAAATGATAAAAATAGTGTTACATTTGGAACTGGAAAAAAATGTAACAACAGTGCACTCTACTGACCAAGTAAAGCATGTTGTGACCCTTTGATGTTAGGACTCGGAGCCAGTGAGTCTAGAGTGGGGCATCCTGCCTATTGTTTTAAGGCCAAAGTTAATGGCCAGAATTTGCATGCATAAATGTCCTTTATTGCACTGGTTTCTGCCCAGAGGTGAAGAATGTAAATGTAGTTTCTGTTAGCCTGGGAACCCAGGTAAGTGTGAAGAATGCTGTAATGTGAACCAGGAATGTGATTTTAAAAACAGAGAAAATCAGAGAGCATAAAGCATTTTTGTCTTGACCATCCAACTCTCCAGCACTGTCTTGCTATATATGTAAGTTTATCTTACACTTGTGTTTTCTCTTAGAAATAGCTAGAAACTAGAAAGATTAGACTGTGTTTTTCTGTGATGTCAGAGCTGTATTACTGAATTATTTTAAGTATTTCTCTGTGATCTCTGAACTCTTGACTAGCACTGTGTAGTAAAAAGTCTTGTGTTTTGACTATTTGTTATTAAATATTTTTAAACCCTTTCAGCTGTGGCTGTTTTTGTAGAGATAATTTAAGCTCTTTAGAGTACTTGCATGCCTTTGGTTAAATTGTACAAAGCCACTCTAATAGCTTTAGCCCCGGCTATACTACCAACTGGATAATAATATTGCACAGTAATAATTGGACACCCTTTTAAGGGCCTTTGAGTAGCTGATAAATATTAGTGGGTGGTGGCAGCTGGTACTACCATATAGTCTGGGAAAAAGGGGCACAGTTAGAGAACCTGTGCCAGCCTTCCCCAGGAGTGTCTGTGTGGTTGTATAAACTCTTCTCAAAGTGTGTGTGTGTGTGTGTGTGTGTGTGTGTGTGTGTGTCAGCTACTTGGGCAGGGACACGAAGCACTGGACAGAGAGAGTGCTGGAGGTTTTAGCTTGCCCCCTAGGCTGAGATCTGGACCCTATAGCTGTGCCAGTGGGGAGTCTTATTAGGGACATGGAGAGCAAGGGAGTGACCAGCCCCTGACTGACTTTGATCTCTGTGTGCTCTTAAGGGAAATTGCACTTTACTGTGTGTATTTGTTATCCTTTCCTCCTATATGAGACACCCCTCACTGGTGTTAGTGGTGAGGATTGAGGCTCCTTGATTGATGGGCCAGGGCACGGGTGTCACCATATTAAATGTTTGGCAGTGGTGGGATATCCACATATTAATTGGTTGGCAAATACTAATTGGCTTGTAGTGGTGTGGGTAGAGTGAATTCCTGTAGCTTGTGTACAGTGAGCTTTGATGGTGTTTTGTACTCTAAATCAGCCACACAGTGAATACTCAAAGTTCAGCTCACAATTGTTTTATTTCTTTTGTTAGCTTAGTTAGTCAGGGTGAGCAGGCAGCATGTCAGAAGAGGAGTATGGAAAGCTGATAAGGAGCCAGCTGGCAGAGATGTGGCCAGGATAGGGAACTTGTGCATGGAAACTTGACTACAGCAGACCTGATTGCAGCCTTGGTTACAGCTGCATCAGAAAACAGCAACCAGGTGGACAACCAGACTGGCAGTGGAGATATAATACCCTCGGAGAATGGACAGCTCAACCTTTCTGCAGAGGACTTAAAAATCCATCTGGAGCTAAAGAGACTTGAGTTAAAGGCCAGGCATTTGGAACTAGAAGCAGCTGAGAGACTGAGGAGTCTACAGGCTGAGGAGAATAAGAAACTGCTATGCCTGGAAGCCAAGGAAAAGGAGCGGCAGAGGAAACATGAGAGGGAAATGCTGACTATTCACCAGAGTCATGGAGGTAATGGGGAAGGGAGTAACTGGACCCCAGAAGCACAAAAGGTCAGAAAATTTCTTCCGCAGTTTAAAGAAGGGGATAATTTTTATAGTTTCATTCATATGTTTGAGAGGGTATGGAAACAGTATGGTGTTGACCAAAGGCTCTGGGTACGGTTCCTGACCCCCTTACTCCATGGTAAAGCTGTAACTGTTTTGTCAAAAATATCTGATGTTGCATGTTTTGATTATACTGCTGTTAAAAATCACTTGTTAGAATTGTTTAAGCTAACACCTGAAACGTATAGGAAAAAGTTTCGTGAGCATAGACGCAAGGCAGATGAAAGTGTGTGTGAATATATTGCTGGGCCAGGGCACGGGCATCACACTAGGCATGTCCCTTGATTCTGCATATGGATGACAGAGATCAACAATGACTCTTATGGTATCCGCAGCCACTGTAAAGTGGTCTAAAATGTGCTGTTTGCCATTTGCTGAGGTGATGGTAGATAAGGTGCTGTCTGAATCTTCGATGTTAGCAGAGATGGCTCCAATGTGCAATACTGCAAGCATTGGTGCCAGCAACAGTTACTAAAACATACTGTTATGTTGTAGCTGCTTTATGTCCTGTAATGCCTGCCTTATGAGCTCTGACATTATTGGTATACAATATGGACACACACAGTTGATAAGTGATGCCATTATAGGTGTCTGGATCACACTGTCATCTTGGTTATGTACATTTGCATATTACATTTTCCTTTTTCCATGTGCTACTTCATTTGCACCTGCTTATGTGTTTATTAAAATGTGCATCATGTCATCCAGTGTTTCAACCCTGCACTGCCTCACTACTTGCATCTCTGAATTGCCCATACCATGCACATGACTGCTTTTCAAACAGTTCTGTGCATTGCACTGTGTTACCTCCCTATGAAGCCCAGCCTTGGTCTGAAAGGTTTGTTAATTATGTCTGAAAAGTAGTAAGGAAACATAATGAATGTAACATGCTATCCATGAACAATGAAGTGATCACCCAGTAAAAATGTTGTGCAAACTTCCCAATAAACATGATAATTGCTATCACAAGTAAAATTTTAAGTTCTGTGGGCCCAGATAACATATCTTGTGACTTCCTACTCATAATTATGAAAACCTAACCCCCTGTCAGTCATTTTAAACAAAATGTTAGTGTAGGGACACATTGCTGACCTATGGCAGCAGGATGTATTGCTACCAGTGCACAAAGTGGGTGGGGTGTCACAGCACAGCTGAACAATTTTAAACCCATCAGAGTAACCAGTACTCAATGTAAAATCATGGAGAGAGCCATAATGGAGTTCATTCAGAATCACACAGGGGACCTTGTTAGATATGGAACAGTAAGTGTAAGCTTGTGAAGTGGATATCTTACCATTTGAATCTTGTAGCAGTAGCATTCTTTGAAGCGCTAAGAGCAGTTCTTGATGAAGGGCTGACAGTGTATAGTGTCCATCATGATCTTGCTGAGATTTCTGATGCTGTTCTTCATTAGGAAATAGTTAAATTAAAAAAACATGCCATCCCATTGCTTTTTTCTGTTACACTTCTTGACTTGTGTCTCACAACACAGCTCACATACACCTCAGAAAGATTTATGTTGCAGAGTGTTAGGGGCCCAAATAACTTTCACACAAGACAGTTCTGCAGAGAATAACCATCTCTGTTATTGCCCAGAAAGACACTTATGTGGGAGACTAGGAAATCAAGATCCTACCTCCTTGAATTACAAGAATCAAAATATTTTATACCTTTTTTCTTTAAAACCAGCATTATTGTAACAATCATAGAACAACCACTGACCAATTAGAAATTAACACTACAGCATTTAATTTTGCTATGATCTCCTGACTGGTTGTATAAGACATTCCATATTAGGCATGAGTTCCGAATTCCATGATAGAACTTTCTGCTCAGAACAAATCTTACACTTTTCTAATACTTTTCTAACCTTGTCAGCACTTGCTAATATTAGACAGGAAGCAAAGCAGCAGATATATACTGAGGGACACTCGAGATTTATTTTTGCTATGAAAGCGTAATAGATATGAAATGTGCACACTAACATTTTTCACTTCTCTGTACTTCACCCTTCCCAAGAATAGTTTGTAATATAAAACTTTTGTGCATGGGTATTGGAATTTGGCCGTGATATCAAACAGCAACCAGTAAGGTATGGATTCTGCAGCAACACCAGTAGTAGCTATAAAAAATCTGAAACAAAACATTACCAACAGTTTTGGATAAACGAAAACAGACAATAACAAAACTTGAGGAGAAACAAAATGAAATGTAGCAACTCAGCAATAAAGCTGAATAGTATGCAGGTTTTCAGTGCTGAACAATTAGGAGAAAGGCTAACAGATAAACATAATCATTTTAAGAGTGTTTTTAGAAAAATGTGCCCTTCATTTTAGTAATACAATTTAATTGATACACTTTGCAAGGAATTTCACAGCTTGCCACTGGCTAAAATATGTAAAGTGCAATAAAATGTGTATTATTCTTGACATGCAAATTCTGTCTTATGTATGGAATGACAGGATATGCATTGTCAGGTACAGAGAGCTCTTTTAGAGGTGGTTTGTTTAAAAAAAAAAAAAAAAAAAAAAAAAAAATATATATATATATATATATATATATAAAACTAAGCACAGATAAGACAGTGGTAATGGCAGCAGATTGGGGAAATCAGAAGAAGCTGAGAATAGAGATAGATGGGAAGATAGTGGAACAGGTAAACAGCTTCAAGTATCTGGGAGGGGTGGTTGAGGAGAAGGGTAGTCTGAATTAAAAGGTCAAAGCTAGAATCAGAGGGGCTGCAGCCAACTGGCATAGAGTATCAGGTGTAGTATATGACAGAAGAATGCCAAAGAAGCTGAAAAGTAAGGTGTACAAGACAGTGGTGCAACCAGTACTACTGTATGGTACAGAAACCTGGGCAGTAAAGGCAGAACAGTTGAAGAAGCTAGAGGTGATGGAAATGAAGTGCCTGAGAAAGGTGGTAGGATGCACACTACGGGACAGGCGAAGAAATGAGGACATAAGAGCAGAAGCCAAAGTATCTCCAATTGCAGAAAAGATCAAAGAGAACAGATTACGATGGTATGGGCACATGTGTAGAAAAGCAGAAGACAATCTGGTGAGGGAGATTTGGGACAGACAGGAAGAAGGTAAGAGGAAGTGAGGGCATCCAGCAAAGAGGTGGATGGATTGTGTGAAAGAAGATCTGCGACAGTCAGGCATGAGTGTTGAAGAAGGCAGGAGAGTGGCACTGAATCGAGAGAGTTGGCGACAGTTAATACGATACCCCGACCCCATGCAAAATGGGAAAAAGGGGGATGATGATGATGATGATATATATATATATATATATATATATATATATATATATATATATATTAGCTGTATTTGTCAGGTGGGAACTAGAGACATATTGTCTGATTTCTGAAGTTTTCATTTAGTTAAATGTCTTTGTGAGCCATTTTCAGACTCATTCAGATACCTGTTAAATGGCTTCACCAAGGCTAAATTACCTCACGAATTACTGACATCCTTCCCAAAAATAGTTAATCAGCAGCTTATAACTGTGTAGAACTGGAAGTCAAATGTGGAAAGGCTGCTGTTTGAATGAAGATTGTTGTATGACCAAACACATATCACTCTAATAAACTGTCACCCAGGAACTAGTAAAATCTTTTTTTTTCTGTTTAACCCATAACTAACTACAAAATGTAGTGTGTATGACAAATCAGCTTACAAGGACTGCTGTAAGTGAAACAAATACAATTATACTGAACAAAGCTGCTAAAGAAAGAACAGTACTGGAAAACATTTGGCTTCAGCATAGTAAGGAAATTAAGAGGTTAAACAGCTGAAAGAGTTGCAGATTCAGGATGTAAAGAGATCTTTATTTGTGAAATGCTGTGAAGATAGATAAAAGGAGCAGGGACTGGTATTGCATCATCTGTATGCATGGAGACATTTAAGACTATCCAACTACCTAAGTGATGCCAAGTATTTATACTGAATGTTGAACAGAACCTCTTTTGAAACAGTACCTGTGACTAATGACAATAACGCCTCACTTTGTCAAATTATATTCAAGAAACTAAATAGTATTTTTTCTGCAACTGAGACAATAAAGATATTTAAACTTTCTTTGAGTGGCATTGATTTAGACTGATTTGGATAAAGCTCCTAGGTCTGTCAGTTCAGCAATTAAAGACAGCCCCCAAATAAGCAGCTGCAAAAAGGTATCAATAGAAATAATGGGCATACATAGAAAACTGACACTAAACTGGCAGTCATAGCTGTGTTTCATAGTAAGCTAACATTGAGTCATTCCTTCGAAGCCTATTTTAGAAGCATGGAAGAACCTCTGTTTAAAAATAAAATGGATTAAACTTCAAAATACAGGAATAGAGAAAACTTTTTGGTTTACCACAAAGAAAGGTGCAGATTTTAATACATGGCAGACATATAAATGACCATTGAGGGGTGGACTTTGCCTTGCCTGATTGCTGTACATTCTTTACTGGTCTGGGATTCAAGCATTATTGCTACTTAATGCAGTCTTTTTGAGTAGTGTGCCAGAAGCAGTTCCCCAGTGAAGAGAAAAGATGAATATCTTTGACAGATGTGTCTTTTGGGACAAATACATTTGATGTGGTTGGCCCCTTAGACAAAAATGTTAAATGACAAAGAATTAATTTTGTTACACTGCAAATAAGTCTTGCCACTTAGTGCCCTGAAGCAGTTGCTGACCAAAAACACCATCTGTGCCTGCCAGGTTTGTCTGTATGTTGAGTAATTAATCAATGCTGAGGGCAATACCTTTGCTGCATTACTGACAGAGCTATCCAGTCTGCTGAGTATTATTGTAATAAAATCCTTCTCCCATCCTCTTTATGCCTGGGATCTTACTGATTGTTTTATTAAACCTTAATGTACTTTCTTCCGAGGTTTGGAAATCACAAGGGAAATGCTGGAGCAAGTACTTCCTTAGTCAGGCTTCATCTAAACACAAGCTGTTCATGTCTCAAACTGGAGGTTTGCAAACCTAATAAATGAATCTGAACAGCCACACCTGGAAATCTGCTTCTCCTTGTAAAAGAAGCTGGCAATGTATGTTGAAATTACTTAAAAGTGAACTGAAAGTGCACAGTTTGTAGCAGAGGGGACTTAACTGTGAAGCTCTGTAGCACCTTTCAGTAATCACTGTTATCCTAGTAGCCTTGCTCAAGGTCACACAGTAAGCAAATAAGGGCTGCGGGAATCAAAACCTCTACCAGAGTAATGACAGCTCAGAGTCTTAACCCTCTGCGACAGATGCCAGACTATTAAACATTTTGACGAACTACTAAATATACAATGTGGTGGGGGTTAAGGTTAATCTTTATTTGTTCCAGTCTGGCAGTTAATGCAGATGATTAAGGCTTTGGGCAATTAATGTGCTGCAGTCTGTGGATAAGGGCACAGGGTTTAATTCCTCACATCTTTATTTACCTACTGTGCAACACTGAGCAAACAGTGCTCCTGGGCTGAACCTGAAAAGAGACCCTTGTGCCTAATGGGCTTATGTGGTTAACAAATGAATAATTAAAAAAAAAAGGCAGTCCCTTCTTTTTTATCCTTAGGAAAAATTAATGTTTTTTTTTTAAATGTTTGGTTGCAATATTACCCCAACTTTAAATGTGACTATTCCAAAGAAAATCTCCATTATATTTGCTCAAAGGTGGGTATCCATATGTATTTGATGTACTTGCTTTGGCAAATATTTGTTCAGTTTAATGTACAAACAGCTAGAATATTGCCATTATAATCTTAGTGTAAGGGCTTCCTCAAATGAGCCCAAAAAGAGAAGACTACATCTGCCATTTACAGTGTTTTCTCCTATTATTTCTTTGACTTACTGCTCAGCAGACAGAAGCTGTTTGGATCACTGAGAAACACCATTTATGCCTACCTTTCTTTTTTCACTTATTTCATTTTTTTTTCTTTTCGTTTAGGTTTAATCTAGCCTTCTTGTGCCTATTGTTCACTGCTTTGTTTGCTCTGGGCTTGTTGCAATGCTACCCATGGAGTATTTACTCAACCACCCACGGGATGATAGATTCTGAGGTGAATGTCATGCGGTTTTCCCTAATCCTGTCACGTGGAGTGCCAAGCCCCCACCCCCAAATAAACAGTTTCAGCCTATCTTGAGCTTCTTATGGGATCAGTAATCATGGTAAACTTGGTGTTATCTGGATTTTTGTCTTGATATTAAACTGAGATTGTAGTTATATTCCACTAGAGGTCATGCTTATTTTATACCACATCTATTAGTATAATATAGCCTTGTAACATTTGATCTAAGTTGCATAGACTGATCTTCCTCATTTATTAGGCCAAAGGCTTGAAATCAGATCAGATACTTGCTTAGAGACTTGTAGATTAATATCAGGCTTGTGTAAGAGACATATATTACTGCAGATATTGAAAGGTTCCTTAAGTAGTTGGGAATATTCATTTCATTGTTTTGGTGAAGGGAATGAAACCAGCTGCAGCACAGCTTTATTCTTCGACAGAATTGACACATCCTGTAATTTCTTCTGTAGAAAACACTCCTTTATTGAATAAAATGACAGTAGTTAAGCGCTTTCATCCCTCTCATAGGGACTTCTTCAAAACAATACCATCAAGATTTCCCAGCATTCGTATACATCTAACAATAAACCAATTAATACCTGTTAATTGCATTATTTAAAATTTACGTTGTTAACAATTAAAAGAAACATACACTTGTACTCATACTATATATATATATATATATATATATATATATATATATATATATATATATATATATATATATATATATATATATATATATATATATTATACAATAATGTTATTAAACTGTGTAACCTTGTTGAATAATAATGTTAACCCAAAATGTGATTCATTTTTAAAAAACAATTCAAATTCACCATTTCATTTATACCTGGAAACCTAGTGGCATCCAGAGTCAGTTGCCATTTTAATTCACAAACATCTAAAAACTCATTTAGTGTCCCCCCTTGTTGATCCACTTTAACGTGTTGTATTATTAAAAACTTAAATTAATGGCCTACATTTTCCATAAGATGCCTACTCAAAGCATTTGTATTCTTACCATGCCTTATGTCTAATAGATGCTCATAAATCCTGTTCCTAAACCGTCTACACGTTTTTCCTATGTAGAATGCTGGACACAGGGAACATTTTGCAATAAAAACTACATTCTTGGTTTAAGAATTATAATGACCTCTTATGAATATTTTCTTACCATTTAGTTTAAAAATATTACCCGTAATAAGTATATGGAAGCACTGGGACTACCACATTTAAAGTTCCCAGCCTTTTCAACTACACCACAGTTACTTAACCTACTGTCTTGTTCCAAAATTTCCTTGAAACATCTGGCTCTCTTGAAAGCAAACTTTATTTTTTCTATAAAATATTTTGACATATTTTTGTCCGCTGACAATAATTCCCAGTTTTTTCTATTAGTTGACATACCCTGTCGGCATCCTTATTATAGGTAGTAATAAAACTCGAATGTGAATACACATTATTCTCTGTATCAGACTTTTTTACTTCTACCATAGCTGTTGTATCTAAGGAATTTAATATAGTTAAATAAAAGCCATTTTCCGTTTATTAATAACCTCTTCCCTAATAGCAGTTAACATTTCAATTGGATAATTTCTTTTCTTAAACATATCTAATATGAAATTCACCTCTTCTATAAATTCATTATCCAGAGAAGTCATTTTTGCAGCACAGACTAACTGCCCTTTTACTATAGATTTTTTTTTTGAAAATCAGGGTGCCAACTATTAAACTCCAAATATGAATTTGAAAAAGTGGGTTTTCTGTATATTATTGAAACCAAAGTTTTTTTCTCTTTATTTTTAATTCCATATCCAAATACATTATTTGTGTTTGACTATATTCATGTGTGAATTTAAAACAACTCAAAGTGTCATTAATGTAATCCAAAAACTGCATTAGGGAGTCTCTTGTCCCAATCCAAATCAAAAACATATCATCCAAAAATCTAGTGTAATTTTTGATGTAATTCATCTACCCAGATTTAAAAATAAAACGATCCTCCCAGTATGACATAACATAATTTGCAAATATGGGGGCACAAGCTGCCCCCATAGCCACACCGGTGCTCTAACAAAAATACTGGCCCTCAAACCTAATGAAATTGTGTTTCAGTACCATCTCCATTAGGGTCACAAATACATTAATTTAATCTTGATTATATGTGTCTGTTATTTGTCATTGGGTTGCAAACCATGCTAAGCCCTCTTCATGTCGTATTATCAAGAATAGGTTGCAAACATCTATGGTCACCAAAAACATATTTTCCATATATTGAAATATATTTAAATTCACCAGGAACTGCCATGAATCTTTGCGTATGTGTTTAAAGTGTTGTAAACCTCTCTTTAAGTGAAAATCCAAAAATTTACCTATAAAACAAGTTTAGCTTCTTTTTGTATCTACAATGAGTCTAAACTTTTGATTTTCTAACCCTTTATGAATTTTTGGCAATCCAAAGATGTTTGCTACCACTGGATGTTCATTTCTCATAAAATTGTGAGCATCTATATCTATTTGTCCTTGCAATAACATGTCGTTTAATGCTAGATCCAACTTTTTATACAAAATATTAATCTCATTCAAAGATATTTCACGGTAGGTGTCATCCATCAAAAGGGCTGGCATACAATTTAAATAATCACTTTTGTCTATCACCACCACTCCACTGCCTTTATCCGGCTTCATTATACGTATTTTTCTATCTCTCAAAATGTCAAACAATAAATTTTTTTCATTTTCTGTTAAATTGTCGCCTTGACTTTTACAAGGCCACACTTCCCTTATATCCAATTCACACACTTTTTCAAAAAAAAAACAACCAAATTACACATAGGTGGGTTAAAGTACCTGGTTTACATAATCTTGTGTTCATTTGGTTATTATTACAGTTATTATCTCCAAAACATGCTTTTAAATTCAACTTCCTTGTGAAAAGTTTCAGGTCTATTAGGGTATTCGCAACCCTACCCCTCCTACTCGGAACATAAGTGAAGCCCTTTGCTAACAAATTTGCATGGGTGGTCTGAATATCTTTATACGAGTAATTATAAATCTTAAAATCCCCTGTTGCATTGACAATAATTTTTGGCAAGTTTTCCATTTCATCAATATTTTGTTCATTATTTTGCAGTATATCATTAAGAGAAACACTTTTATCCATTGCATAAACATCTAAAATCTCACTAGCATCTAACATTAAATATCCAGGACAGTTTGCTTCAATTTCCTGGGGATTGCTGTCAGTATCTAAGTTATATAAAAACATAACTTCATTCACAAACATGTAATTTCTACTCACATTCTTTGATACACCCATGTCAGCATCCATATCAATGCAATGAATGTTATTTTCACTTGAATGCATATCAACAATCTCACCAAAAACTGTTATAGATTGTATAGGCTCATTACTTCAAATTAAAAAACTGTTTAAACATGTGTCTGATGCATTTGTACCAAAACAGTCACCAACAGATGATTCATTACTTTTGTTCCCATTTATGAGGTTAATGGCAGCATCCATCATCTCTTCAACTGATAGGGAGCATGATACGAGTTTTTTGGTCTTGCTCCCTGTACTGCATAATCCCTGTTGATGTCATTTTCCCCATAATTGTAAGTCCGATTGTTTAAATGAGGCCCCCTGTTCTTCAGCCTCTCTGAGCACCTTCTTCCTTGGTCTAAAGAGGCGTTTCCCCTTTCAGTACTTGATGACGTTGCCACTGATCTCATCTCGTCGTCTCTAAATTCATTCTGATTGGAAGGGACGTCTGCGTTGCTATGGCAATTTACTAATACTGGATATGCCCTCCCTTTTGCATACTCAGTAGTGTATCTTTTTATTTTATTCATTTTACAAGTGAAAACGTTCTTACACACATTCTCTATGTGCATGAATGAATTATCATAATTCATTCTGTACTGTTCGAACAATAAGTCCGACTGAATCATTGCATTTTGAAGGTCCAATTCCGCAGTCATAGCTTCCAGTTTTTTGTTGTTATATTTTATCATTATAACCAAGTACAAAGCACCTCGGACCCAGAAGGTAAATCACAAACAGTTTTATTGTAGCAACACCACACAAAATAAACGCCAGCAATGTTGAATAAACGTTTTCGTCCTCAACTTCGTCAGATAAACTCATTCATTTACAATCACCTTTTATAAACCATATAATTAACAACCATCCAATGTCCTCAGTTTTGCAATTAAATAATAAAGGCTTTACAATTAAATAGCCAAGGTTTACTAATTTATACTTAAAAATCTGTGTAACCATTAAAAACTCTAAGTTATAAATACATTTCCACTATTTTTATTTTATTTTATTTTTTACTAACTTATTAGATTGTGAGAGGTTTCCAGGTTTTATACATGTATATATTTTACTTGTAATTATGCAGATATCCACTAGATGGAGTTACAGGTTGTTTTATGAGAGCTTCTTTTAAACTATATTATTTTACTAAATTTGAATGAACACACATAGACATCTACATCTTTATTTTTAATTTTTAAATGTGGTTTTATTACTAGTTTCTGTTTGTTATTAAAAGGAAAAGGTTTTAATGGTTCACATAGAGTTTTTCAAAAGCATATTTTTTTTCAAAAGCACTCAGTCTTTCTGATAATGAGAGGGTTTTCAGCCTCTCAATGGGCTCCATATTCACTGCATTAAAGTTATAATTATTTCTCCAAGAAAGAAAAGGGCAATTTACCCCATCGTTTCCACTTCCCTCTTCATCACCATTACCAGTTCTCGATGCTTGGGTGGGTTGTGTGAAAGGAAGCCCAAAACTGCTGCCTGAATTGCTGCTGACATTCTGTATATCCAAAAGATACTTAATTTGTATCAAATGCTGGGAGAATTGCTGACTGATTTTGTTCAGCAACTCCATAATGTCACTGTTGGAATTAGTGTTACTGTTTTCAATGAGACCACACTGTCCAAACTTCTCTATGCAGCACAATCAACTGAAAATATCCACAAACCAGGTAACCAAAGGGAGGAAGAACAGCAAAGTCCTCTGTAGAAAACACTCCTTTATTGAATAAAACCACTGTAGTTAAGCGCTCTCATCCCTCTCATAGGGACTTCTTCAAACAATACCATCAAGATTTCCCAGCATTCATATACATCTAACAATAACCAATTAATACCCTTTAATTGCGTTATTTAAAATTTACATTGTTAACAATTAAAAGAAACATACTCTTGTACTCATACTATATACATATATATATATATATATATATATATATATATATATATTATACAATAATGTTATTAAACTGTGTAACCTTGTTGAATAATAATGTTAACCCAAAATGTGATTCATTTTTAAAAAACAATTCAAATTCACCTTTTCATTTATACCTGGAAACCTAGTGGCATCCAGAGTCAGTTGCCATTTTAATTCACAAACATCTAAAAACTCATTTAGTGTCCCCCCTTGTTGATCTACTTTAACGTGTTGTATTATTAAAAACTTAAGTGAATGGCCTACATTTTTTATAAGATGCCTACTCAAAGCATTTGTATTCTTACCATGCCTTATGTCTAATAGATGCTCATAAATCCTGTTCCTAAACCGTCTACAAGTTTTTCCTATGTAGAATGCTGGACACAGGGAACATTTTTCAATATAAACTACATTCTTGGTTTCACAATTATAATGACCTCTTATGAATATTTTCTTACCATTTAGTTTAAAAATATCACCCGTAATAAGTATATGGGAGCACTGGGAACACATTGCACATTTAATGTGGAAATCTTGATGGTATTGTTCTGAAGAAGTCCCTATGAGAGGGATGAAAGTGCTTAACTACTGTGGTTTTATTCAATAAAGGAGTGTTTTCTACAGAGGACTTTGCTGTTCTTCCTCCCTTTGGTTACCTGGTTTGTGGAAATTTTCAGTTGATTGTTTGTACATCCTGTAATTTGTTGTTGTTGGTCTGTATTGTCAATCATGTCAATATTTAAAGGGGTAATCAACCTTTTGGACCCTTAGTGAATTCTCTATATATTAAGTCTCTCTCCCTCTATGCATAACTCATGCGTGACAAGGCTTTTTTTTCTAATATCATATTCTTATTTAACCATAATTCTCACAGCTGAAACATACTCCCTAAGTATCGCTGACCAAACCCAGTCATTCTACAGCTTTTCTGTCTTCCTTTTATAGATAAAGGCACTGCTTGGACAATTTCTCCTTTCATAGTCAAACAATAAATTTTTAAAGATTTTTTTTCATAAAATATCAAACTTGGATAAATCATTAGAGTCAGTATGCTAGATGAGAATCCAGATAGTAAGCTCTCAATGCTTTCATAAATGGAAAAAGTCCAATATTTTCTACAATTAGAGGTAAAAAACACCATACTAAAATTGAAACCATATTACATGACATACAAAAGAAAACAAAGCCTGCCCTGGACAGGAATTCTCCACTCACATTAAGCGTTAGAAGAGTTACTTGCAAAATTTGAAGCCATTCAGCTTAAATCTTTTGAATTCAATGCTATTAAATTTAAGAGTTTTAAATAGGTTCGGAAGAACTTTGTAGTTTATTCCAGCCAAGCTACTCCAGTGAAAGGAAAGGAACCATCATATTTTCCCTTTAAAAAGTAACGACTCAGGTGTAGAAGTAACACATCCAATTGTAATTTGGAGGGATATTTACTTTTCAGACTGTATTACAATGTAGAATTTTCAGGGAATTGTTTCCCCTCTTCTACAGTTGTTAGTCTTTCCCTGATATTTTCCTCCTTAAAAACAGGTTTTATCCTTGCTGTTTCCCCTGCATTGGTTCACTTTCTCTGCCTTATTCCCATTATCCCCCCCCAATCATTTCCTTAATATTATACAATTTCCTACTCACAACCTCACACAATGATGTTCCACTGAATACACCATAAGTAGAACCTCATCTTTTATCCCATTTTTACCGGCTTTATAAATCTCACAAATCAAACACAAACCAGTTACATTTAATTTCTCCTAATATGCACAATATTAATAAAGTACAAACTTAAGAAGCCTTCAACAAAAACTTATCTGGCACCTCCTTTAAATCTATATAAAATGTTATGCTGTAACAAACAGATTCTCCAGTACTGAATTAACCAGCCAAAACAATCAACAGCCAGATAACAACATTCTTAACACTAGTGAAACAAAACAGTTTACTACAAACCTACAATGTTAAAACCTAAAAAAGAAAGCCCACCACTCATAAATTGTCAGCAATTATTATGAACATGGACTTACAGGATGGTTGCACACTGAACAGCAGCTTAATTTCAGTTCTCCCAGTATAAAAGCAGAAAAACTGAGAAAAAGGAATGCCATTGAAACTGTTATGTAAGAACTGATATGTAAGAATTGAAAATACTGTACAATACTAGAATAAACTAGAAATAACTGGAAAAATGGAATGAGGCTGGAATTAATATTTTTATCTTCTAATTACTCAGAACTGTGCTAAACAGGTGCCAAACATGTCTTTATGTGCCAAATCTTCTTGTACCTTTCAGAATAAAAGTCTCCATACACTATAGTTTATTTAAGAATGTTTTGTTATTTAGAGTGGAGGTAGATGTCAACAATATGTGAATCAAATCTTACTGTCTTCAATAACAGCTGATAAATTGAAATAGACTGAATTATAATGTCTGCAGCTACTGCACTCATTATACTGTCTGTAAATTTTGCACTCAGAATGTCAAATCTTACTGTCTCCAAAAACAGTGCTGATAAACTGAAATAGTGGTAATTATAATGTCTGTAGCTTCTGCATTCATTATACTCTGAATTATTCCTTTTCTCCTGAACAATATACTTAATATTCTGGAATGTTGGATGTTTGTCCTGACTTCTGAACCAAACTTCTATGGACTGCACTGCAATGATTTTCTGCATATCAATCCAAATCAACTAATTAACTCACTTCTATGTCTGAAGTATCTTCCCTCAATAATACCAAAATCCTTTAACTTTCCTACAAGTTCTTCATGCCTCTTTAATCTTGGTTCCCAAGCCTCATACCATTTAAACAAGATCTGTTTTACTCAATTATCTGAATATTCTGTTAGCTCATCTTATTCTTACCAGTATTCTTGACCGAAGGTTATTTATTTGAGCATAAACATTTCTTTTTATGGCATGCAAAAAAGTGAAGATATATGTCTTCTTTAATATGGCTGGATTTCTAGGCCTATGCAAAGATAACACTGTCTTTATGTCTAACAAACTACATATACGTGAAATCTAATCTTACAATTCCTCCTGAGACCCCTAAATAGGGGTCTATTTTTGTAGTTACTTTAAAATATGAAATATGAAATGAGGACACAGGCCTGGCCTTACCTTTTCAGGCCTACGCAAGGTCTATTTTACTAAATGCAATTATGTAGGTTTTATTCTGGAACAATTGTTTCTGAAATTAGTGAACTGGAATTTACTTCTGTAATTACTTTATAGATTGATTAATATAATCTGCAATGGATACTAGAATGAACTAAAACTAATATAAAATAATATTTCTTTATCTGGTAAATAAACCTGCAATTTTTATTTTGACCACTAGGTCTCACTTGAGCATTTATGGTATGTTAATTGTCTGAAAATCTTTTGTATTAAAGTTTCTTAAATTTATGATTTAATTATAACTGCTCAATTTTTAGATATTTTATGTAACAAGATCCATATAAACTTTCATTTATACCTATATCATACCTCTCAAATGTCCACATTTTATTGCAGAATATCCAGATTTTTGCCTCATACTTTTGGTCTGTTTCTCATGAAATTGTGGTTTGCTAGCAAACAATTATCAAATTATTGAGGATTGAAGTCAGGAAATAATGACAGACATTTAAGTGTCAGACATTATACCTTTAAGAAAATTCATGCTAATGCAAAACCTGTTATTCTATCAGCTTTCTAAGTTTGTAAGACAATATTTAAACATTGTCCTTATTTTTGGGCCTGTATCCCCCCATTATTTACAGCTTTGCCAATATTTTTTGCTCTAAGAGGTTAAGAGGTATGACCTAAATGTATCTTGAGGCATGGTTGCCATATTTTGTATTAACTTGTTTCTGTAGCTATTTTTGTTAAAGTGTTAACCAACAATCTTGTACATTTACCTTTTCAATCTTTTTTGTGCTGTGATAGAGGTCTGCATTTTAAATTTATGTCTCAAATATCCTGTAAATATGTGCTGTAACTGTAAATGTAATTGTACTAGAACCTGTGCTTTCTGCATTTTAGATATATGCCTTCACATACCCTGTCAGTGTATTTTTAACCTTCTGTCTAATATACAGTAATGTGTACTGTATTCTGTAACAAATTGCACCTGACCTGTTCCTTGAGTAAATTAAATAACTATTACTACTTATTGTGACACCAGGGAAATACTGCCAGTCCAGTTATCTGGAATTTTGTAAATAATTATATGTCACTTTAAAATATTAATATGATTTATATAGAAACTGCCAGCCCAGCTATCTGGAATTTTGTAAATAATCATATGTCATTTGTAAATAGTAATATGATTCTTATGCTTATCCTACAAATGTAAGAGAACTTTTTGTTATGTACTGAGCTTCAAGAATGTAACCACAGTATACACTACTGGAAAAGAACAGAAATGTATATAAACTATATACCTGTGCAATGTATGTTTTAATAGTAGAAGCTGGAACATACAGAGTTAACTTGCAAAACTTCAAGAAAATAAGCTGAAATTAAAAGTTCTTTATGATGTGCTATAAAAAGTAGTTTCAGTGTAGCAAGCAGACACAATGTCTAGAGCTAAAGGTTTTCCTATTGTCTTGAAACAGAAATAATTACTAGGTTTCAAATGTAAATGTGTTTGATTGTTTTATGACTTCCAGTTCTAGGCAAACATCTGAGAGCTTAAACTGTGAGCTTTGGCCAGCTAAGACCTGCATGCAATCAACTGAATGTATAAGTGAAGTTAAGTAAATCTTTATCAGCACTTTTTTCAAATAATACATGATTTAAATTAATTTGTTTGTGTTGCATTGAGCAATACCTAGCTGGAAGTTATAACTCTGACTCTGTTTTTTCAGTTAAGGCTTGTTAAAAAACCTGCATACCTAGTGATAAGTGGATAAGTGGCACAGTTTGAATTATTTTCTGCTTAAACTGTGAGCTTTGGCCAGCTAAGACCTGAATGCAATCAACTGAACATATAAGTGAAGTTAAGTAAATCTTTATCTGCACTTTTTTCAAGTAATACACGATTTAAATTAATTTGTTTGCGTTGTATTGAGCAATATCTAGCTGGAAGTTGTGACTCTGTTTTTTCAGTAGGTCCCCACCCACCCTCGCTGTTTTTGTTTTGGTGTTAATCTTGGTGGCTTTGAAACTGCCCGCCCCTCTTGTAAATTTGCACTTGGATACTCCTCCTGGGCCCATCTCATTTGCTCACTCAAAAAAAAAAAATTGTTCTTCTTTTATCTGCTTTTACTGTATTTGTGTTTCTTCCTACTTTAGTTTGCTTTTGTGTCATCTTAAAAGTACTCAGTTATATTTATTACTGCTTGGTGTAACTCATTCTAAGCCTTTCAGTTTAAGCACTTGGGCTTCAAACCAGTTGTTTTACATTTTGAAGGTTTGTGGTCTGCACTGTAGTGGCAGAACAGGTAGCTTACATCCTTCTAAGTTGGGAACTGCTGATTGAGGGCTCAGTGTCTGTTATTCTAAAAGTGTATTAGTACTGGTTTAAGCACCTGGGCTTCAGGCCAGTTATTTTACATTAAGAGGGTTCGTGGTCTGCACTCTTGTGGGAGGAGAGGCTGTACTCTGCCTTTCTGAACTAGTCTAGTCCAGTTTTCAGGCTTTGCTGAATCCAGGACTGTGGTAAAGGTTCCTGTGTTGCCCTTATCATACTTGGATAATTAGGTGGCTTCCTTGTTCACTGTGAGAGAGGGAATTCTGAGCAGCCTATCTGTCCCTGTAGGAGTGGTCCCAGCCCAGCAACTTGTAGCTCATTAGCCATTTTGGGCTAATTTCTATCCTTTTTGATCTCCCTGGTATAAAAACCACTTAGCGTGGGTTTGCGCACCACGCAGCGCTGTTTTGCTGCAGTTAAACTATTCTAGGCTCCATGAAGTCTGCACTTCAGTTTTTCCCTTGAAACTTGAAACACTTCAACCCAGCACTAGAAATAAGGCAATTTAAGAAAGGAACTTACTAAAACCAGCACTAGCTTACAGCTTGCACTTCAGCCCTATACTCAGGAAGTATAAGGCTCTTTACTCATACAGAAAGCTCCAAATAGACCAGCAAGGCAGCACAGAGTTCAATAAATTTATTAAATACTGATGAAATATAACAAACTAGTTTCGGCCAACAGCCTTCTTCAGTGTAAAACAGTATAATCAAGTTCATTTGCATCATCCTTTAAATATATATCAAGAGCCAATCAAAAGGTTGAGCTCATGAATACTAATAGGTTTGAAAAATATTTGTAAAACATGTTTTAGGGCACTTAGAGTAAATCATATAGATATACAATGAAAATTAGTATATATACTCATGTGAGCTCCATCCATAACAGGAAAAATAACCACCAGGTGAATACATGAAACTAAACAAATTATTAGTATATTCTAACATGTCCATATGACAATATATTCATACTTATTGTCTGTTTTTATAATCCCATATTGGATAAACCACTATCACATGCTATTCAGCAGTTCTTGGTTAGAAAAACCATAGGTAAAAATATCAAATACTAACGTTCAAAGGACTCAAACATGCTATGTCATAAGGGAGCATATGTTGGACCAATTAGGTTATATATATATATGCAAATGTATATATATAGAGATTGGTAGTGGGCAAAACAAATGATGAACATAGAGCACAAAGTAGATCAACAATAATGAGGATAACAGCCTAAACATAAAGGCTTACACATTTGTTCAGAATAAACATTACAGCTATTATATATCCGTCCATGACAAGAGAGAAGACCACCCAATAAATACAAGAAATAAGGTTAATTATTAATAGTTCTAACATCTCCATCTGGCAATGTATTCATACTTGGAATCTAATTTAATCTTCCCATATTGAATAGAACACCCACGCACTGTTTAACAGTTTTCAATTGACGACCCCATGGCTAGTACATATCAATTATAGATATTCAAAGGATTCCTACATGCTATATCATAAGGAGCATATGTTTAACTGGTTAAATTGTATATACCCACATATGTATATAAATATAGGTCAGTTATTAAACATAACTTGTAATGGACATGGAGCACAATATAAAAACTGGATCAACAATACTGAAATCAGCAGCCTAAACATAAAGGCTTGCACATTTCTTCCAAAAAGTGATTAAGGCTATTGTATCTCTAGTACATATATGTAAATGGCACCAACATTGTGTATCAAAAAGAGAAGATATTTGAAAATGGATTACATATACACAATGTATATATATACGCAGTAGAATAACAAGTATTCCACAATATAAGACGATATAACCAACCGTCAACAGTATGAGTAAGACCCACAACATGAGGCTAAACTTACAAACCAAAAAAAGAAGAAGAAAAAAGTGACAATGCATCTAGTTTCAACTTACATTATGCTAACAAATATAAATGCTCAGTCACCTGGCTAGCAAATAAAGTGCCTCTCATTCGTGCTCCCACAAAAGAGAAAATTTATTCTTAACTACACTTGGCCACCGCCCATATCATACATAGTATTACAAGATAGCCCATATGACTTGATATCTTAACACCCTGTTTAATATTGAACCAGAATGTTTTGACATTCATAATCCATATGCTTAAAGACATATAGATAGGAGACAAATAGAAATTCCCCACCTAGTGTCCTATTATTGAATGTACTAATACAGACTCAATATATTCCCTACAAATGATCATTTAGTCCCGGGTGAAATAAAGCCCCCAGTGTAATAATCCAATGTTTCTCTTTTCGATCCAGTAGCCCATGCCAACCTTGTTTGTTTGTTCTGTCTCCAGAAATGCGGTCAATGACCATAAAAGTGAACCTCGCTTGAGAATGTTTTAATGTGTGTTGATATAGGGCACTGGTCTCCTTATGGTTTTTTATATCACTGCGATGTTCGTTCATTCTAAATCTTAAGGCTCTGGAAGTTTGTCCAACATAAAATCCCCCACAGTAACATGAAGCCAGGTACACCACCCAGTCGCTACTGCAGTTTCCAAAGATCTTGATATCAAAAACTTTACTAGTATTACGACTGGTGAACGCCTTGGATTTCAACATATGTTGACAGGAACCACAGTGGCCACAAGGGAATGACCCAATGAGTTCATCACCATGAAGTGTCAGTTGTTTGTGGATAGTCCCCCCACTTGCCATATGTTTAAAATGTGAAAAATAGGAACCTAAGGTCTTACCACGTTTATATGAGAAAAGACAACGGGGTCCCAAAAAACTTTGCAGCTTGTCATTGGCCAATAAAATGTTCCAATGTTTATTAATGATGTTTCTAATCATATTAATGTTTCTGCCATAAGTGGTGATGAACCTAACACATGTATTAGAAGAGGATTGATTTTTATTTTTATTCTGATATTGTAATAGGTCGTCCCTCACAAGACGATTAGCTCTACTCTGAGCCGACACAATATCAAATTCATCATATCCCCTGTTAATAAACCTCTGACTGAGATCCCTACTGGCCAATTGATATTCCTCCATGTTGGAACTGAGACATTTGATACGTATAAACTGGGATATTGGAATACTCCTGATTGTGTGACGGGGATGTAAACTTGATGCATGTAACAGGGTGTTATATTGCGGGTACTTGCGGAAAACCCTCGTAGACAGAGTATTGTCTGGGTTCCTGTATACTGTGACATCCAAAAAGTTGATAGAATTTTTATCAAATGTCACCGAAAATTCAAGTCCCCAGACATTATCATTAAGATATTCAACAAATTCCATAAGTATCCTACATCAGCCCGCCACACCAACCAGCAGTCGTCCAGATAACGTCTCCAAATATCCATTTCCACCTGAAAGATGTTGTGTGATGTATCATAGATCATAAATTCCTCAACATAAGCCATGAAAAGGTCAGCATATATAGGGGCAAAAGATGCCCTATAGCTGTTCCTTGAAGCTGCCAATAACATTGGCCCTGGAAGTACAGAACATTCTTATTTAACACATGCTCGGACATACATATCAAAAGGGTGTTAAATCCCGGTGAATATAGGTTTACCCTTTCCAACCAATATTGTAAAGATTGGAGACCCGCCCAGTGGGGTATACTTGTATATAATGATTTTACATCCAAAGTACATAAGTACCACTCAGGTTCCAATTGGGTTTCCCTAATTAGCTGTAGAAACTGTGTGGTGTCCTGCAATCTAGATCTAATATGTCCCAACAGAGGTTTAAGATATTTGGTGAGGAAAGCCGATAGGGGTTCAGTCAGAGAGCCTATTCCCGATACTATAGGTCTACCCGGTGGTTTTTCCAAGGACTTGTGGATTTTGGGTAAAAGATATAGTATCTGTTTGGACGGTTCCGACACTTTAAGTGAATCCAAGCATTTCTTATTTATGATGCCTTCCTCAAAGGCCAACTGCAAAAAGGCATCAATCTCATCCTTAAATACTGGTGTGGGATCTATAGACATGTACATATAGCACTTGGCGTCTGACAATTGAGTTAACCCTTCATGAATGTAATCCGCAGTGTTCCAAACCACAACTGCACCTCCCTTGTCAGCAGGGACAATAACTATGTCTTTATTGTCACACAAGGTATTCAAAGCTATCCTGTCATCATCCGATAGATTGCTAGCCAGCATGATATGTCCCATGTTTTGAAAATGAATATCCCTCAAAATGGAGTCCATGAAAATAGATACATGTTTACTCATAGGAGGTTGGAAAGAGGACTTACCGAAACGGAAGTCCTCAGACGGTTCTGACCTGTTATCCTCAAAAAACAACCTAAGATTTAACATCCTACAAAAGTCATGTAAATCCTGTACTATGTGATATTCTTGACTAAAAAAAGAAGGAATAAAGTTCAAACCCTTATTCAACAGTGCAACCTGCTCATCCGTTAATATAGTCTTAGATAAATTCAACACATTCTGAGTGGTTCCAGATAGATCTCCTATTTCAGGAAGTTGTCCAAAAGGCCTTGAAGGGAAACCGGAGTGACCACTCTTTCTGTGCTTTCTGCCCCCCCGGTGTCCCTTACCCCTTCTAAAGGGGAAATTTTGTTAGTTATCTTCCTATTAGGTGAAGCCCTCTCACCTGAACCCTCGAAATCCGTAAGGGAGGATTCATCACCAGACGTACTATATGAGCTATCCCCCTTGTTTTTGAGAATTGATCGTGGTCTCTTTTTGGTGCGACTGGGCCCTGTTTTAACCTGATTGTTATCCGCAAATCTAACCGATCTGCTAAAATCAAAAGGTTTACCCCGTTGATAATCAGAAAAATCACGATGAAACTTCTTAATTTTGCGTTCCTTTAAAGTTTTTTCATGCTCCATCAGTTCTGAGGACAGTTTTTTGATGTTGTCCTGGTATTTCGTAGAAGATTCAAACTTTTGAGCCTCTGAACATATATTTTTAATTTCAAGTATATTAGAATCTACTGTCCTTTCATAATATTGTAACAATATGTTCACAAATGTCATGGATCCTGTCTGAAGTGCCTCCTGCCAATCATGGTTTAGTTTATCGTCTGGCTTCCCAACTAGAGGTTGAGTTCGTATTCGTAGACCTCTGGGAGCCATATTTTGGGCCGAATATGCTTTAAATAACTTGAGATGCCAAATGTTTGATCTAAGAGTCTTAAATGCTTTGGTGATTGAGTGGAAAAACATATCACAATCAACCACAGATGTCTGACCCGAACTAACTGGATCATTGCTTGGCAATTGATCAATGCCAAATACTGCTATATCTTGCCGATCAGCACATAATCCAGAGAGGATGGTATTTAGATCCATGTTGTGAACAATGTTAAAGTATACTACTAATAAAAACTGGTGGAGCACCAAAATCACAAAGGGATATAATTTTGGAGACAAGAATATAATATGATGGTTGAGAGACCCAGTAACATCAAAATAGGGTAGAAAATCAAACACCAATCCCTAATAGGAAATCACCTTATTTCTTGTATTTATTGGGTGGTCTTCTCTCTTGTCATGGACGGATATATAATAGCTGTAATGTTTATTCTGAACAAATGTGTAAGCCTTTATGTTTAGGCTGTTATCCTCATTATTGTTGATCTACTTTGTGCTCTATGTTCATCATTTGTTTTGCCCACTACCAATCTCTATATATATACATTTGCATATATATATAACCTAATTGGTCCAACATATGCTCCCTTATGACATAGCATGTTTGAGTCCTTTGAACGTTAGTATTTGATATTTTTACCTATGGTTTTTCTAACCAAGAACTGCTGAATAGCATGTGATAGTGGTTTATCCAATATGGGATTATAAAAACAGACAATAAGTATGAATATATTGTCATATGGACATGTTAGAATATACTAATAATTTGTTTAGTTTCATGTATTCACCTGGTGGTTATTTTTCCTGTTATGGATGGAGCTCACATGAGTATATATACTAATTTTCATTGTATATCTATATGATTTACTCTAAGTGCCCTAAAACATGTTTTACAAATATTTTTCAAACCTATTAGTATTCATGAGCTCAACCTTTTGATTGGCTCTTGATATATATTTAAAGGATGATGCAAATGAACTTGATTATACTGTTTTACACTGAAGAAGGCTGTTGGCCGAAACTAGTTTGTTATATTTCATCAGTATTTAATAAATTTATTGAACTCTGTGCTGCCTTGCTGGTCTATTTGGAGCTTTCTACTTGGTTTGGACCGTGCATCCCCTCGTGCATAGGACTTGGTTCATTCTGTTTGTTCACTCTGTGCTGGGGGACCGAGCAGTGGAGTCGTTTCTCAGCCTGTTCCTGGCTGAAGAATTTTGGTGGTAACATTTTGTGTTCATCTGCCTTCAGCTCACTTGTTTGCCTTTTACAGTGAGCTGGCAGTACTGTTATAAGTCTAGTTCATTTGTTTGGGCACGAATTGGTTTATACGAGCTTGTTTGAAGTAGTAAGCTACGGCTGTCGGGTGGATGAGCGCCATTTTGGTTTAAGTTTCGCCTTTGCACCTGCAATTGAGAACAAGTTTGTTGGACTTTCTTTCATTTGAATTGAGGAGCGTTGAGTGGTAGTAGGGTGTTTATTTTTCATACGGCTATATCGATCGTCTAACTTTGAATTTTCTCTATTTTGGATGTGTTCATATATGTTTTCTACGTCGTGGGCCAGGCCAACTACCTGAGGAACTACTGACTTTGGACATTTGAAAACACCGAACTGTTGTGTTGCTATTTTCACGAAATTTAAACCTTTATGTTTGTACCATGTTGGGGGCAATTACGCTATAGCGCTTGTGGATTGGAACATTTTGTGTAAAGACAGCGACGTCCATTCGGAAGATTTTTGGATGCCTGTTTACATCTGGGACTTGGAGATTTGTACAACCAGCAGGGACAAATGTACTGTGGACAAATTTTGTGTTTATTACATGGTTTGGTGACGTTGCCTGTTATCCACTATTAATATATGGTGGTGTATTGAGTGTGTAACAACAATATAGGGTTTGGAAGTAATACTATGTGTGTGTAACATTTTGGGGGTTATTACGGCATAGTGATTGGGGATCGGAACATTCTGCTTATAGACAGCGATGTCCATTTGGAAATCCTTTGGAGGCCTTTCGGTTAGATTTGCGGATAACAATCAGGTTAAAACAGGGCCCAGTCGCACCAAAAAGAGACCACGATCAATTCTCAAAAACAAGGGGGATAGCTCATATAGTACGTCTGGTGATGAATCCTCCCTTACGGATTTCGAGGGTTCAGGTGAGAGGGCTTCACCTAATAGGAAGAAAACTAACAAAATTTCCCCTTTAGAAGGGGTAAGGGACACCGGGGGGGCAGAAAGCACAGAAAGAGTGGTCACTCCGGTTTCCCTTCAAGGCCTTTTGGACAACTTCCTGAAATAGGAGATCTATCTGGAACCACTCAGAATGTGTTGAATTTATCTAAGACTATATTAACGGATGAGCAGGTTGCACTGTTGAATAAGGGTTTGAACTTTATTCCTTCTTTTTTTAGTCAAGAATATCACATAGTACAGGATTTACATGACTTTTGTAGGATGTTAAATCTTAGGTTGTTTTTTGAGGATAACAGGTCAGAACCGTCTGAGGACTTCCGTTTCGGTAAGTCCTCTTTCCAACCTCCTATGAGTAAACATGTATCTATTTTCATGGACTCCATTTTGAGGGATATTCATTTTCAAAACATGGGACATATCATGCTGGCTAGCAATCTATCGGATGATGACAGGATAGCTTTGAATACCTTGTGTGACAATAAAGACATAGTTATTGTCCCTGCTGACAAGGGAGGTGCAGTTGTGGTTTGGAACACTGCGGATTACATTCATGAAGGGTTAACTCAATTGTCAGACGCCAAGTGCTATATGTACATGTCTATAGATCCCACACCAGTATTTAAGGATGAGATTGATGCCTTTTTGCAGTTGGCCTTTGAGGAAGGCATCATAAATAAGAAATGCTTGGATTCACTTAAAGTGTCGGAACCGTCCAAACAGATACTATATCTTTTACCCAAAATCCACAAGTCCTTGGAAAAACCACCGGGTAGACCTATAGTATCGGGAATAGGCTCTCTGACTGAACCCCTATCGACTTTCCTCACCAAATATCTTAAACCTCTGTTGGGACATATTAGATCTAAATAACCTCTCCGTAGTGCAGTAGCCCAAAGGAACACTCGATGCTGCTTAAAAACTTCCAAGCTTTTAATGTCACACAGAAAATAAACACGTAAACGCGTTTTAAAATCACAAACACTTCTCATGCGTTTTCATCCATAAAATGGACTTCATCAGACAACCATTGATGTTTAATTACTCATTTAAGTAACCAGGCTCATTAACCTTAACCAATGAAAACCCCAAAAGCAATTCAAATGTGCAAATCAGCCTAACTCATACTTCATGAATATTAAATAAATAAATACACTTGTTTAATCCCATGTTAAAAGCCTAAGAAACATCTTAAAAACTCATGACATTAATACAATACAATACAATAAATATAAATTCTAAAAACCACATTTAATTCATGTATAAATAATTAATTAAATATGTTAAAAAATATTAAAAATATATTTCCCAATGAAACTTGTTACTGAATACTTAAGCCACTCTAACATTGCCCCCTAGTGCTGAAAGTTGAATATAGCACTTATATTTTGTTAGCTTTCAGTTTCAATAGGGAGACAATACTTAGGAAATCATTTAATCCAGGCTTTTTTCCTGCTTCCAAGTATATCTGCCACCACAATTCCCTACTCTCTAGAATTTCCTCCCAAATACCACCCCTGACATCTTTTTGAACTTGCTGAAGGACAAAAAAGTGAAAAACACATCCATTACAATCCTTACTGTGTCTATAGAGCGCATTTGTCTCTTTTTCTCTCAGAATGTCATAAGAATGTTCATACATTCTTTTCCTTAGTTCCCTTTCTGTTTTTCCTACATAGTAGGAAGTACATTTATCACAAGTTGCGAGATACACCACCCCTTTTGTCTCACAATTATAAAAGCCCTTACTTTTTATCAGTAAATTTCTACCTTCTAGAAATATTTCACTCTTATTATTGACCAAAGAACATTGCCTACACCTCCCACATTTAAATGTTCCAAGCCTTTTATTAATCATGCTTGGTGTATTCGTGTGCCCTTTTTCTAATAAATTCTTTATACTTTTTGAATTTCTATAGACAATCTTTGGTCTAATGTTACTAATTTCCACTATATCTGAAAGGGCTATAAATTTATTCCATTCTTTGTCCAGTGTGTCTCTCAAACTATAATTATTTCTATTAAATTCCACAACCAAATTTCTTTGAAAGGGATCTTCCCTACTTTCAACCTTATTATGTCCTTCTTCAACTGTCTTAAATTCAGACATACCTAAAATGGGTTGAAATCTATCATCTCTTCCTTTTTCCACCTCTGTTTTTATATTGGTTACGAATGTTCTGGGGTACCCCCTATCCAAAAACATACTTTCCAACTTATTACATTCCATATCAAAATCAGACTTGAGGCTGGTCATTCTCGACCCCCTCACAAATTGTCCCTTTACTATGTTTCTTTTGCAGTGCAAGGGGTGAGCACTGTCAAAATGCAAATAGGAATTGACATATGTTTTTTTCCGGAACACTTTAGACTCGTATTTCTGTTCAGACCTGTTTTTGAAAATTTCTATATCCAAATATTGTAGTACCTCAGAATTAATATTAAATGTAAATTTTAAAAAATCCGTACTATGACCAATATACTCCATAAACTCAAAGAATTTATTATATCCACCCGTCCAAAAAATGACGATGTCGTCAAGGAATCTCCGATATAATAACCAATTTGTGTTATAATCAGAGTGTATCACAAACTTTTCTTCCCATTTGGACAACACTATATTAGCGTATGTAGGCACGCTGCCCCCATGGATACTCCTTCTTTTTGTTGGAAATATTCTCCATCAAATAACACAAAATTATACCTAAGAACCATATCCATGAGGGCTACAGTTAAGATTTTTTCGTTCTGAGTCATAGTGTTGTCCAAAAAGATACTATCTTCGAACATCTTCATACCCTGATCATGTGGAATGCTAGAAAACAAATCCACTATGTCAATGGTAATGAATAACAAGTCTTCCTTAAAGGTGTCCGGTGTTACTTGCTTTAACAAATCCCAAGAATCCTTCAAAATGTTTTTATTATTGACCCAAATATGTTTTGTTTTAAAGTCTATGTACTTTGCTAGGGGTGTCGTTTTAGAACCCTCAGCAGTGACTATGGGTCTGAGTGGTGGGTTTAGCCAATCTTTATGTACCTTAGGGATACCGAACATGGTTGCTATTCTAGGTTTCTGAACATTTAAAAATTTAAATTGGTTCATATCTATAATTCCTTCTAGCAAAAAATCCTTTAATATAACATCTATCCGTTGATATGCTATGTTTACTTCATTTCTTGAAACAACTATATATTTATGTTCGTCCCTAAGGATCATATTCATTTTACCTTCATAGGTAATGTTGTCCATTATGGCTACCCCCCCACCCTTATCAGGTTTCATAATTCTTACCGATTTGTTGTTAATCAATTCCCTTAACGTATCATTTTCACCTTTGTTTAAATTATTTATGTACCTACACTTGTTCTTACTTTGTGATTCTCTAATTTTGTCCTCTAATATTTTTTCAAAGTTTTTTATCTGTGGTAAAAGGGGTGGATTAAATATAGATTTCCTTCTTAAATCAACTGTATTGGTATTATTCTGGAAACCATTACTAGTGGCAAGAATCCCTAAATTAATTTTCCTAACAAATAATTTGACATCCATAATTGTGGTGGCAATGTCTCCCTTGGTCCAAGGTATAAATTTGAACCCCTTACTTAATAGACTAAAATGATTTTTAACAAGTGGAAAATTACAATAATTATAGATGGAAAAATCTCTGTATGTATATTTAATGTCTTCAATCACAATATCATCAGGATCTGTATTATTGGTGGGGGGGTCACAACTTAAAATCTCCCCCTCCCCCTTCTCCCCCCCCTCGTATGAAAATTTCCCCTTCCATTTTGAGGTTTATATCCATCCTGTATATCTCTATCTAATGGAGGGAATTCCTGGTCATAGTAGCTATCTCTCCTGTAATTATAGTTACTAAAATCTTTTTTATTATTATTCCATTTAGTGTTGTTACTGACCTTAGAATCCCATTTAGTAAATGATGGCTTGGGGTAATTATTACCAGTTTCATAGTCCATAATGTCCCTTTTCATTTTCCCCATTTTACGTTGTAAAATTTCTTCACATTTAACATCAATGTCCTGCCTGATTTTATAATACTTCTCCCTCTCCGTCCTAATCCCATGTATTAAATCTTGTTTTATACAAGCATCTAATTCTTCTATTTCAACATTTAAACATTCCTGTTTCCTTTTATTTTCCTCAATAATGAGTCTCACAATTTCTAAACCACATCTATTAAATGCTTTGACCAAACTAGTATGAAAAACAGAACCCTGTTCAACATTGTTTGGATATTTACATACACGAAGTCCTTTGGGTACAATTTCTTTCTTTAAACACTCTGTCAAATAAGCATTCTCAATATTTACAGTTTTAAATTTTGTCATTAAAGTTTTAAGTTTGTCTAACTTCGACAAATAAGGCTCTCCATCCAGAGACTTCGTGCCTGTCTCAAAGTTACTGTTAAAAGAAAAGTCTCTCTTTAGCCATTCATATTAGATCTAGATTGCAGGACACCACACAGTTTCTACAGCTAATTAGGGAAACCCAATTGGAACCTGAGTGGTACTTATGTACTTTGGATGTAAAATCATTATATACAAGTATACCCCACTGGGCGGGTCTCCAATCTTTACAATATTGGTTGGAAAGGGTAAACCTATATTCACCGGGATTTAACACCCTTTTGATATGTATGTCCGAGCATGTGTTAAATAAGAATGTTCTGTACTTCCAGGGCCAATGTTATTGGCAGCTTCAAGGAACAGCTATGGGGGCATCTTTTGCCCCTATATATGCTGACCTTTTCATGGCTTATGTTGAGGAATTTATGATCTATGATACATCACACAACATCTTTCAGGTGGAAATGGATATTTGGAGACGTTATCTGGACGACTGCTGGTTGGTGTGGCGGGCTGATGTAGGATACTTGCGGGAATTTGTTGAATATCTTAATGATAATGTCTGGGGACTTGAATTTTCGGTGACATTTGATAAAAATTCTATCAACTTTTTGGATGTCACAGTATACAGGAACCCAGACAATACTCTGTCTACGAGGGTTTTCATAAGTACCCGCAATATAACACCCTGTTACATGCATCAAGTTTACATCCCCGTCACACAATCAGGAGTATTCCAATATCCCAGTTTATACGTATCAAACGTCTCAGTTCCAACATGGAGGAATATCAATTGGCCAGTAGGGATCTCAGTCAGAGGTTTATTAACAGGGGATATGATGAATTTGATATTGTGTCGGCTCAGAGTAGAGCTAATCGTCTTGTGAGGGACGACCTATTACAATATCAGAATAAAAATAAAAATCAATCCTCTTCTAATACATGTGTTAGGTTCATCACCACTTATGGCAGAAACATTAATATGATTAGAAACATCATTAATAAACATTGGAACATTTTATTGGCCAATGACAAGCTGCAAAGTTTTTTGGGACCCCGTTGTCTTTTCTCATATAAACGTGGTAAGACCTTAGGTTCCTATTTTTCACATTTTAAACATATGGCAAGTGGGGGGACTATCCACAAACAACTGACACTTCATGGTGATGAACTCATTGGGTCATTCCCTTGTGGCCACTGTGGTTCCTGTCAACATATGTTGAAATCCAAGGCGTTCACCAGTCGTAATACTAGTAAAGTTTTTGATATCAAGATCTTTGGAAACTGCAGTAGCGACTGGGTGGTGTACCTGGCTTCATGTTACTGTGGGGGATTTTATGTTGGACAAACTTCCAGAGCCTTAAGATTTAGAATGAACGAACATCGCAGTGATATAAAAAACCATAAGGAGACCAGTGCCCTATATCAACACACATTAAAACATTCTCAAGCGAGGTTCACTTTTATGGTCATTGACCGCATTTCTGGAGACAGAACAAACAAACAAGGTTGGCATGGGCTACTGGATCGAAAAGAGAAACATTGGATTATTACACTGGGGCTTTATTTCACCCGGGACTAAATGATCATTTGTAGGAATATATTGAGTCTGTATTAGTACATTCAATAATAGGACACTAGGTGGGGAATTTCTATTTGTCTCCTATCTATATGTCTTTAAGCATATGGATTATGAATGTCAAAACATTCTGGTTCAATATTAAACAGGGTGTTAAGATATCAAGTCATATGGGCTATCTTGTAATACTATGTATGATATGGGCGGTGGCCAAGTGTAGTTAAGAATAAATTTTCTCTTTTGTGGGAGCACGAATGAGAGGCACTTTATTTGCTAGCCAGGTGACTGAGCATTTATATTTGTTAGCATAATGTAAGTTGAAACTAGATGCATTGTCACTTTTTTCTTCTTCTTTTTTTGGTTTGTAAGTTTAGCCTCATGTTGTGGGTCTTACTCATACTGTTGACGGTTGGTTATATCGTCTTATATTGTGGAATACTTGTTATTCTACTGCACGTATATATATACATTGTGTATATGTAATCCATTTTCAAATATCTTCTCTTTTTGATACACAATGTTGGTGCCATTTACATATATGTACTAGAGATACAATAGCCTTAATCACTTTTTGGAAGAAATGTGCAAGCCTTTATGTTTAGGCTGCTGATTTCAGTATTGTTGATCCAGTTTTTATATTGTGCTCCATGTCCATTACAAGTTATGTTTAATAACTGACCTATATTTATATACATATGTGGGTATATACAATTTAACCAGTTAAACATATGCTCCTTATGATATAGCATGTAGGAATCCTTTGAATATCTATAATTGATATGTACTAGCCATGGGGTCGTCAATTGAAAACTGTTAAACAGTACGTGGGTGTTCTATTCAATATGGGAAGATTAAATTAGATTCCAAGTATGAATACATTGCCAGATGGAGATGTTAGAACTATTAATAATTAACCTTATTTCTTGTATTTATTGGGTGGTCTTCTCTCTTGTCATGGACGGATATATAATAGCTGTAATGTTTATTCTGAACAAATGTGTAAGCCTTTATGTTTAGGCTGTTATCCTCATTATTGTTGATCTACTTTGTGCTCTATGTTCATCATTTGTTTTGCCCACTACCAATCTCTATATATATACATTTGCATATATATATATAACCTAATTGGTCCAACATATGCTCCCTTATGACATAGCATGTTTGAGTCCTTTGAACGTTAGTATTTGATATTTTTACCTATGGTTTTTCTAACCAAGAACTGCTGAATAGCATGTGATAGTGGTTTATCCAATATGGGATTATAAAAACAGACAATAAGTATGAATATATTGTCATATGGACATGTTAGAATATACTAATAATTTGTTTAGTTTCATGTATTCACCTGGTGGTTATTTTTCCTGTTATGGATGGAGCTCACATGAGTATATATACTAATTTTCATTGTATATCTATATGATTTACTCTAAGTGCCCTAAAACATGTTTTACAAATATTTTTCAAACCTATTAGTATTCATGAGCTCAACCTTTTGATTGGCTCTTGATATATATTTAAAGGATGATGCAAATGAACTTGATTATACTGTTTTACACTGAAGAAGGCTGTTGGCCGAAACTAGTTTGTTATATTTCATCAGTATTTAATAAATTTATTGAACTCTGTGCTGCCTTGCTGGTCTATTTGGAGCTTTCTACTTGGTTTGGACCGTGCATCCCCTCGTGCATAGGACTTGGTTCATTCTTCTTTACTCATACAATCAGCAATACAGTCCCAACCATCTATTCAGGCATGTTCAAGGGATAGCTTCAGGTGTGCTCTCTGGTCCAGCTGGTGAATCTGGACATCCTGAGGCAATGTTACAATTGCCTCATGTACACGGACAACCCCCTCCTCCTCCCAACAAGCACAAACATATGTGAGAGATGCAGCTACACAGCCAAACTGGAGGCTAAGCTCTCTCAATCCACGACTGGATCAACCAGTCACAAGGAGAAGGGCAACACTAGCACCACATTACCAGACTCACATAGACCAGCCACAGCTGCACCAGAAAACAACTCTCAGAAACACGCAAAAACATAATCGGAGGCTCTAAATAAGAACCTGCCTAAACAACAGAGACCTCCTAAGCATACACCCAAGCAATCCTCACTCCACAACAGAAACCAGGTAACACATACATCACAACGTCAGTGTGCCAAGCAAAAACAGCCCCTAAGGCTAAATAACACACCTAACACACTAGTAATCGATGATTCTATCATCAGGCACACAGACGTCCCACTCACTAGACTGAACAAGGAGAAGGTTACCGTAAGCTGCCTGTCAGGTGCCAGAATCTGCCACATAACACATGCACTCAGGTCACTCCACAACAAGTACAAATATGACTCTGTCATTGTACATGTTGGCGTAAATGACCTGAGACGTACCTCCCTGGACTACATGAAAAGAGACATGGAGGAGCTCTCTGACCATGTAGCCCAGGCTGGTATGACTCTGACTCTGAGTAGCATCCTGCCTCATCCAAAATGATGCCAGCATACGAAGAAAAAATGATCAGTTTTAACAATTGGTTAAACTACTGGTGTCATTCAAAGGGGATTCAGTACTTGTCAGCCTAGGACGACATGCTTGACAAGCCACGTTGCTTCGCCAGAGATGGCTTGCACCTGTCACCCCTGGGCTTTTGAATACTGGCCAAGACTCTTGCCACCCCAATACTGCCTTTTTTAGGCAAGGCTCAAAAGACAATCCCACCTCTATAAACAACAATAATAAACAAAAACTGAGGGTAATGCTGCTCAACGCCAGAAGTCTAAACCTCAAAATGCACGCACTCAAGGCTCTCCTTAGTATGGAAGAAATCGACGTATGTGCAGTGACAGAAACCTGGTTCAAGGCTCCAGAGAGCACCCCAGCACTACCAGGCTATAACTCCTACCATACCTTTAGGTCCCAAAACCAAGACCGGAACACAAAAGGAGGGGGTGTGTCCATATTCATCAAGAACACCCACACCTCCAGGTTAGTAGCACAGCACGTGGAATCTGAGACCCTCCAAGTGCAATTGACAGTGGGTAAATTGACTGTTCAATTTATAGATTGCTACAGATCTCCCACCTTGTCTCAGGACCCTCACGCAGCATTCCTGAGAACATTAGAAAGTATGAAGATTCTACCCAACACCATGCTACTGGGTGAGTTCAACTATCCAAACATTAACTGGGAAAACTACTCAAGCTCAAACTCCCTAGCCCAATGCTTCCTTGAGTTTATAAACTCAAACGCCCTTGAACAGCTGGTCACCACTCCCACAAGAGGTGACAACATACTGGACCTGGTCATCACCAACATGGGGATCCTATGTTCCACACCTGAGGTAAACTCATCATTGTTAAGATCATATCACAAACTAATCACACTGGACATCCACATCCCGACCCCCCCAGTCAAGGAAATCAAGGTAAAAAACTTCTATAAGCCAACTTCACAGTCCTCAAGACCAAGGTGGGAAGTTTCAAAGCTCCCAATCAAATGGAAAATGATGACCCATCGGCAGAATCCTTTACAAGTGCATTCTATGAACACCTTCAAGAATGCATGGACTGAGCCATCACAAGTAAAACCAAGACCAACTCCTCAAAAAAGAGGAAGCCAGTCTGGTGGACCCTGGCCATAAATAAACTTTACAACAGAAGGAGGAAACTCCTGCAAGATAGAACAAAATCCCAAAATAAGAAGGCATCTCTGATTAACATCAGTAAAAAACTGCGCTCCCTCATTAAATCGTCCAAGGCCAACTTCGAAAGAAAAATAGCCAATGACTCTAAGGATAACCGCAGGGCCTTCTTTAACTATGTCAAGAGTCTAGGGGCAAACCCTCAGATATGCTCCGAGCTAGTGCATAATGGCCATTAATACACTGAACCAACCGACATTGCCAACATCCTGGCTGACAAGTTCAGTGCAAACTTCACCCCCCCTCCACCAAAGGGGCTAGCACCCATCCCAGAAGAATGTGGCGCTCCAGATATCTCAGACACACAAGTAAAGACAGCCCTTGTAAAGGCCAAAAATACAGCATCAATGGGACCAGATGCTATCCCAGGTTGTGTCTTACACGAGCTTCAAAATGAACTAACCCCCCATCTCAAATCACTATTCAAACTCAGCCTCTCTACAGGCTATGTACCCAAAGAATGGTATACAGCAACAGTCGTACCACTCCACAAAGGTGGTGCCACAACTGACCCTGGGAACTATCGCCCTATTAGCTTGACTAGCTTGGTCTGCAAAGCCATGGAACGCATTATCATGGAGCTCATTAACAGGGACATTGGGAACCTCCAGACACTGGACCCTACCCAGTTTGGCTTTGTTAAAGACAGATCTTGCCTCCTGAACTTGGTCGACTTCTTCGAAACAGTCACCAAGGCCATAGATGAAGGGAAGGTGGTCCACACAGCATATCTGCACCTCGCTAAGGTGTTCAACACCATCCCACACTCAGGAATCATAGGCAAACTCACCAGCTTAAATATCAACCCCCATGTCACAAGATGGGTTGCCAATTGGCTCTCAGACAGAACCCACACAGTAAGAGTGGCAGGCGCCATGTTTGACTCTAAACCAGTCACAAGCGGAGTCCCACAGGGCTCAGTCCTGGGACCCCTCCTGTTCGGTATATATTTCTCCGAAGTACAGGCAAAGGCAGAGGGACTGTGGCTAACCAAGTTTGCAGATGACTGTAAATTGGGTGCAATGATTGACTCTCCAGCTGACACAGACATCCTGCAAAAGGGTCTTACAGAGACAAACACCTGGTGTCAAAGTCACGGCCTCAAGCTAAATGCCAAAAAATGCATAGTAATCCCATTTGGGAAAAACAAAGTACCTACAAACTACCACATAGATGGGAATCCACTAAGTACAGAAGAAGTAATTAGGGACCTGGGTACCCAAGTAGATAGCATGCTCTCCTTTGATAACCACATAGCCAAAATAGCCAGGAAATCCTTCTATGTGGCACACCTGATCACAAAGGGTTTCTCATCCAGATCCAAGGAGGTGATTGTGCCCCTTTACTCCTCACTCATTAGGCCCACAACAGAGTACAATGCCCCATTTACGATGTACCTCACTAGACACCTGCAACAACTAGAAAGACCACAGAAGTACCTCACTAAGAGGATTAAGGGCCTTAAACAATTACCCTATGAAGCACGACTAAAAAAGCTCCAGCTCTTCTCAGTCACTTACCGTCTGCTCAGAGGTGACCTATGCCTGACCTATAGGGCCATGTCAAACCCTGAACTAATGGACATGCTTTACCTCAAAAAACCGAGATCCCTCAGAACAATTCATTCTAGTGACTTGAACCTATGTACAACAATAAACAGGACATGCTGGATAGATTCCTGTCCCAGTGACTCCCCTCACTCTGGAATAGAATCCCAGTCCATATTCGACAGAGCTCCTCTCTGACCCTCTTCAAGAGAAATCTTGATGAGTGGATGGGTAATCATAAGTTCTACCCTGGGATCACTTCAGGAGCCCTGTTGACAGAGGCCCAGGTTACTAATCTAATGGGGAGGCGAAAGCCATCACTCTGTGGCTAGGCTTATAAATGCCCATGGGCAGATAGCCTAGTACTTACCTATGAACCTATATGTATTTTTCACAGACAAATGTTAAATTTTGTTAAGTTTCTGTTAGCCTGGGAACTGAAGGCAGGTGACAAAGAGTGATGTCATCCAAGCTAACCCAGCAGTAATGTTGATTATTAATTTAAGAACTCTCTCAGAGAAAGTCTGTACATTTTGTATTTGTCTTTGGATCTGACAACATCCACTCATCATCAGCACTACATTTGCCTTGCTCTGTAAGTAAGTCATTTAGTGCATAGTATCTTTTAGATATAGATACGAATATAGTAAAGATTAGTTTAGATGTTTTCTGTATTTATTTGAGACTATCCTGTAATGTTATTTTAAAATATTTCTTGTGATCCTGAACTCTGTAGTTACTGTGTTGTTTGTGTATTGTCTTGTTCTTTTATTATTTATTATTAAATATATTTAAACCTTTTAATCGTGGCTGGTTTGCTTAGAGATAAGCTCTTAGAATACTTGCATATGTATCTGGTGACACTGTACACTCCTAAAAAGCCTTGAAAGTCTTGGTCACACTTACCATTTGGATTATTAGTAACATTACACAGTAGGATTGGACACCCTTTGCTAAGGGCCTTAAGTAGCTGATAAGGGGTTTTGGTGGCAGTGATAACTACCTTATAGTCTGGGCAGAAGGGGGCATAGCTAGTAAACCTATGCCAGCCTTCCCCAGGAGTGTCTGTGTGTAAATCAAATCTCAAAGTGTGTGTGTGTGTGTGTGTGTGTGTGTGTGTGTGTGTGTGTGTGTGTGTGTGTGTGTGTGTGTGTGTGTGTGTGTGCTATTTGGGCAGGGACATGAAGCACTGGTTGGACAGACAGAGTGTTGGGAAGACTTGACAGAACCCTGGCTAAGGATTCAACTCTATAGTTGTGCCAGTGAGGAGTCTTACTGGGGATCTGGAGAAAGAGAGAGAGAGAAACCAGCACCAGACTGACTTTGATCTCAGTGTACTCTTAAGGGAAATTGTACTTTACTGTGTGTGTACTTGTCATCCTCCCATTGTGTATGTCCCTCACTGGTGCTAGTGGTGAGGATTGAGGCTCTTTGATTACTGGGCCAGTGCAGGGGCATCACACTTATTCTTTAGGTAACTTATCTTGATAAGCTTGTTACAGGTAATTCTGTCACTTTCCCCTTAAAACTAATGACTGAATAAAGTGAGGTGTGATGTAATTCCATGTTGTAAACTGTCTAATAATGCTGTTAAAAATGTATATTCTGAAATCTGATTAAAATGTACTATACTAAACATTTAAAATAACTAAGTATGGGTATCATAGTCTGAAACTTGACTAAAATTTACACTAAAGTGATACATGTTTATAGTGAATATTTGAAATAACTGTGTATGAATGTTACATTCTGGAAACCAACTAAAGTATTATTAAAGCAATACTTTTTTTTTGGCCAGCATTACCTGAGCACAGATAAAAGCATTAACTAAAAGCTCATACTGTTATGCAATTGAATGAAAACAAAACTAGAAAATGAATTTCCTTTAGAGAACTAAAACACATTTACATAACATTAATTAGCATATGTACTAAATAATTTATGTAGTTAACTACATTTCATTTACATTTAAAGAACATTGAAAAACAATAGTACATCTGACTGTTGTAGTATTCTGTCTTCTGTAAAATGAGTATGCAGCAACCCAGAACTTGCAAAATTAAAATAAGTCTTACTCTATATTGTCCCAAGTCACTGCTGGGATATTGGAAAAGCCACCCCAAAGACTATATTTTCAGTGTACTTACTGTCTGATTTGGCAAGAAAATGAAGTGTAATAAAAATGAACACTCAAATAAGGAAAACTGAAGTTAGTTGAGAAGGTGGATAGGCATCTTGTAGCGTTTTTAAACTCCCTCTTGTAAGGACTCCCTTGTCTCTGCGATGTCATACTGGAAACTTAAAAGTCTGTCATCTGATTTGGAAATGGTGAAGTTTTCTGATATGTTACTCTTAACTGGATGATGTCCTTTACACTGGTACCTTGAAGAGTTTGAAGTTTTTGAAAGTTTAGTGTAGATTTTCTGAAGTAATGTTTTGAAGGGACACTGCTGCTCTGTTAAATAGACGTGATTGACAACTGTAGATTTGCAAGGTTGCTATGGACTTTTGGTACTTACTTTAACTGCAACCCCCCCCCCCCCATCGATGGGGGCTCACCATTTTAAAAATTGAAAGGAATGTGGAATACTAGAATAAACTGGAAATGACTGGAAGAAACTGGTATGAGGCTGGAATGAATGTCTTTATCCTTTAATTACACAGAACTGTGTTGAACAGGTGCCAGTCCTGTCTTTATGTGCCAAATCTTCTTGTACCTTTCAGAATAAAAGCCTGCATACACTGTATTTCAGTTAAGAATATTTTATTATGTATAATGGAGGTAGAGCTCAACAATAACTGAATCAAATCTTAATGACTCCATTAACAGTGCAGCTAAACTGAAATAGAATGACTTATAATGTCTGTAGCTTCTGCACTCATTATACGGTTTATAAATTCTGTACTCAGAATGTCAAATCTTTCATACTGCAAATTATGAGTAAGTATGTCCATTATCTCACTCATTACAATGTGCTTCTTTGTTTTAACCCTTTTTGCGTCTAGAAAGATTTAACATTCCTGAACTAGTAATACTGAAATTGAAATGAACACTTCTGGAACACAGTTTTTTAGACTGCTCTACCCAGTTTTTAACTTTAAACCCCACATTTACTTATGCCTTTAATGTATTAGTACAGTTTGACATATCTATCTATGCAGTTTAAATGTACTGATGTATTTAAACTTTTTTGAGATGAAGATACTGTTTCTGAAAATGTGATAACTTGTCTGCCTGCATTTGAGCCGTGGTAACTGAACCGGAATTTATTTTATCTTTAACTCATGAATCTGCACGTTCCTGTTGTAATTCATTTTTCAAATTCAGTACATCATCTACTTTCTTTTCTGTAAACAATGAAATATTGTCATTTTTCTTAACCTTAAACAATAACAGATAAGTAATCTGGTTTAGTAATGAACTGCCACACCCTTTATAGATATGCTGAAAATCCTTTTTTTATAGAACTAGTAACAACACTGTTTTGACCTATGGTATGTGTTTCTTTTTGATATTGCCCTGAAAAAAGAGTAACAACATTGACTTGACCTATGGTATTCATTTCTTTTTTATTTTGCCCTGAAGTCTGTGTACCATTTAAGCCAGTGTTTACTTTATCAAACTGATCAAAATCTGTAGCCTGATCCCTTGTATCCCCCCTCAGTGCAATATTTGCACTAGCTTCTGAAAACAATAAACTGGCATTTATTACATTCTGAACCTCTGTATGTGAAATACACATACATGGAACTACCTTATTTTAAAATTTTAATTGCATATGTAATGAGCTTTTAAGTCATATGCTTACCTTATGTTGTTTTTTCTTTTCTTTCTCACTGTTAATATCTATCAGATATTAAGTCTTCAGTTTGCTATGCTACCTGTATATAAGACTAAGTATCGTAATTGCACTCTCATTGTATACAATGTGACTACCTACTACTACTGTAAGAACTGTCATCTAGAAGCATTGTTGTATAAGATTATTGGTCTTGTCTCCCACTTGACCTGTTTATTCTGTTTTAGTCTTTTTACCATTATGAATGTCTGTTACTATTTTTTTTCTTTATTGTATTATACAATTTTCTTTCTACTAACATAATAGTCTACTAATAATGGAGCTTTTCTCCCTGGGCCTCTGCTGAAAAAGGGTTTTATGTCCAGTCGGACTCTTCTGGTAAACAAATGTAAAATAAATAATAATAAATAAAAATAATATGAACTTGAGACGTTGCAGATGTTTGCTTTGTGTTTTGTCAAGAAATCTGCAAATGACATACATTGATTTTGTTTATGTCTATATCTGCAATAATGTGACTTAACTCTGTATTTTGAATTACATGTGCTGTAGTATTTACATTAATTTGTAAAGACTGTAAACAAGAATTTGTTACAATTTGCATAATATTTAAGTCTGAAACCATACTGACATTAGAAGCTGAATTCTACATATAAGTGAAACCTAATTTTACATGTTATTTGGATAAAATTTAGTTACTGGTTAATAAGTGCATTGTATGGATGCCAGCAATGAAGTAATTTGGAGAATATGAAAGAAGATCAACCAGAAAAGGTGAAGGGAAAACACTGGCTAGGCAGGATCCTGCAGCTTTTCAGAAAAATGCAATTCAAGCTTCAGCTTTGGTTCAAGAGATGGTTTCCAATAATTTAGAGGAAAAATAAATCAGATGTACTCAGAGGTGATTAAAATAAATGAAATATTGAAGGAATATTTCAACTCAAATAACAAAAGGCTGAAAAAATAGAAAAAAATCTAACTAGATATCTGGATGAAATGATAAAACTGCAGAAAACAGAGGATGAAATGAAGAAAATGCTATCTGAGTATATCTCAAGAAGAACTGTTTTGAAAAATAGTAGTTAGAATACAGAGCATGCAGAAAAAAACTGAGATTTTCTGCTATGTCAGAGAAACAGTAAGAAACAGACTGTATTAATTTTATGAAAGGACTAATTAGCAATTGGAAGGGTGTTCCACAGAAGGATTTGTTAACTGAAGGGCACTTCGAGTGTATGCTCCAAACCTGGCCATGAGAAAGCTGCCAAGACCTACATTAGTAAAGATGCAACCATACTAGTAGAAAGAGTTGATCATGACTAAACTGTGGAAGAAAGGAAAAGTATTAAAACTGGAGACAACAGAGTATTTTTAGAAAATTATTATTCTCTGTACATGAGGCAGAAGAGAAGTAAATTCATCCTAGTGATCAGTGAATGTCAAGAGACAAGTATGAGATTCAACCTGTGGTATCCAGCTATCATCAGAGTAGTTCCTTCTTGTGGATCAAAGACATTCTTGATGCAGAACAGGCTAAAGAAGAAATAAAAAAGTTTATCCAACAAAAATGATCCATCAAGCAGAAAGGAGACTGATTTTAATTTTTTCTGACAATAAAGCTCACAGAGAGACTTTGCCGGTGAAACCTTTTCCAGTGTTCCAAAGAAAATGCTTGAATGACAGAAAAAAAGCACAGGAATTGACTAGAAGACTCGGGAGTACCTTACACTTGAATCAGAGTCTAGTGTTGGGAGATGGAGATGATCAGGAGGAAGAGCAGTAACACTGAAATTAGTGAATAAATGTGATATTGTAAAGCATCAATCGCGTTTGTGAAATATGGCTTTGCAAATGAAAGTGGTTGAGAAAAAAATGGACTTTTGCTGACTTTGTTAAACCTGTGGGTGGACTGTAAAATATATTCCCAACATTATGTCTTTATCTTCAGAAGGACACTAAAGGAAAGAATAAGTACCTGTAAGTAAAAAAAAATTATTAGTATTTGTATTTTTATAAAACATTTCATGATACAAATAGCATGTTATATCATAAAGCAGTTTTGTATAATGTGTAGCCAGGTTATTTTAAATATATGTAAATATTTTCAATAACTTTTTATATGTGCTAAAGATATTAAAATAAGCAAATACTTTTTACAGTTGCAAGAAATATAGGTTTTAAGGTATAACAAGAGAAGAAAGGCTGAACAGAAACAAGTTTAAGTTAATATAATGCTGTGATCTTGGGCTGCTTGGGTGGGGGTAGGGTGGGGTGTAAAAGAGTACCGATTATATTATATGTAGAGCTAAGATGATAAATTCCCTTGTTCTTACTAGAGTTGATATCTAGATTAATACCCTTGGCTTAAACTATTAAGTTTGTTTTGTAAACAAATAGGCTTGAAAAATAAGACAAAATTATGAAAGCCATGAAAATGGCAAGCTTCTTGTATCTGCAAAGAGATAAGCATATTTTCCATTAGCAAATGTTTTCAGTGACAAACAAGACGTCAGGGGAATTATATACATTCTGTTTTGAGTGGAATTTACAAAGATTCCTTCATGGATCTGCAAGTTGTTATCTGTTTTTTTCTCACTGCAGACTACTTTTACATTGAAACAAGCTGTCTGCAGGTATAAGCAATTAATCTTTTTTCCAAACACCTTTATTGAATTATCACTTGTGACATAGGCAAATTTACATTCATATAAAAGTAATCACACTATAATTAACATAAACATTTTGTTTCATATATATTGTTTTATTACACATAACCAAAGCAACATTACATAAATTATTCAGTTCCTGCCTTTTTTTCAAACAAGAAACATCTTTATTAAACCATCACTTACTACACAGGCAATCATACATTTATACAAATGAAAACAAACCACACCGACACGATCATAGTTGTAAGAATTTTACATCACAAACCATAATGACACACTCCCAGTTATAAACATTACACATCACTTATAATCTACCCAATCTTTTTCAGTCAAACGTTACATAGCTCATTTACATCCTGCCACCTCATTCCTCCCTTGTATGTATTCTTCTCACAATTCCCATTTTTCATATGTAGTTTGCTCCTACCCTTTACTAAAGATCTCAGTTCCAGTTGCTTTATCTCTGTTGCTATATTCATTACTTCTAGTATAGTTAGTTTAGATTTTGATTTTCTAGTAATTGCTTTTTTGGCAGCCACCATTACTAGAAACAAGGCCATACCATGCCTAGGCAATTTTGATTCTGTGTCATAGCTCAGAAAAATCATCTCCCTCATCAGATCAATTTGCTCACCCATGGTATAAGCAATTAATCTTGAGAGTTCACAGCATTCTTTGCTGAAGGAAATGCAAAATACAAAGGCATGAGAAACAGTTCAGTGAAAATTAAAGTTTGAAATTATGGGAAGTGAATAAGAGATAGTAACCTCCTCAGCAGCCTTAATAGTTTAATGTATTTAATAGAGTAGTAAGTCTTGAGAAATGTGACATAGGTTCAAATAGAGATGAATAGAAACATCTGTATAAAAGATCAACCTGCCAAACATTAGTTTGTGCATGTAAGATAAAAGTTAGAAATGCATATTAAAAGAAAAAACTGTCATGTGTAATAAGTGAGAACAATGGTAATCATTTGATATGCAAAGATCCACTAGACAGAGTCCTGAAACATGGAGAAGGAATGGCCGAAATATGGACTTACATATATTAAATCCAAGATGGCCTTTTCTCAAAATATTCCCTTTTCTTCAAGGAATTTGACAAAGAAAGGCTTTCAGGGTGGATATTCAGCAGAATATCAGGGAAAAAGGAAAATGCGAGTAATAATACTGATTACTATAGCGTCTCCAATAGTGATAGAAGTGGGAAAAAAAGACAATAATGGTAGATTTGTGGAAGTAAGGGTCTACTGGTAAGGAAGGAGGATTAGCTGACATGCATTTAAATTCCACCAATAACTGCTGTTATGGAGCTTAAGATAATTTTGGTAGAAATAATCAGTTTTCAGTAACTTATAGGTTGGGACTAGATCTTGCTGGTAATGGATTCCCTCAAGGGTTTTGCTAAGATGTTAAGAAATATAATAGGTCAGCAGTTATTGGTCTCAGTAGAACAACAACCTTTGTGTATTGATATTGTGTATCTTCCTTATGTCACCTGCGTAAATTATGTCTGAGTTAGCATTACCACTAAGGCAGTTTAGAAGTTGTGATGTATTTCTGAGAGTATGTAAAGGCCAAACAGACAAAGGAGCTTATGTGGCTCAACAAGGACAGTGATAAAAATGGATTTTCCTATTCATGGCTTTGGGATACTGTCTCTCAAAGAGAGTGCAATTGAAATGAATTCTTGTAAATATTGCAATGTATCTTGAATGTTTTGTAACAATTAAAACATCAGAAGATAATAGTCAATGAAGATTTGGACCTGCTCACTTTTATTGTAGATAATTCTGGCATGGAGGCACACTAATTTTTATGTTTTTGGTCTTTTCCTAAATACAGTCTATGGGTGTAGTAAGTCTTAAGTTATTTTACTGTTGCATAGACTTGTTCATAGGTTTATAGGTGTGTACTAGGCTAATGGCCCTGGAGCCTTTACAAGCCTAGCCCCCAAAAATTGCCCAAGCACCATGCCACCCATGTTAGTTCACAGTGCCCCTATCCAGTAGGGAAACTGGAGTGATCCCTGGAGTGAACTTTCTGTTACCCATCCACTCATCAAGATTGCTGTGCTTCACATGAGTGGGAAGCTTATTCCAGAGTATGGGCAGTCTTTGGGAGATGAACCTGTCCCTCCAGCATGTTCTGCTAATTGTGGTAATGAGGTTGCAATCTCTGGAGCATGTGGTGTGAGGAGATTGGGATTTCTTTAGGTGTAGTATTTCACGTAGGGCTGGGTCGGACATGGCTTTGAAAGTCAAGCAGAGATCACTTCTAAGTAGATGATAACAGATTGAGAACAGCTGAGGTTTCTTGAGTCTGTCCATGTAGGACATGTGTTTAAGGCCTAGAATCCTTTTTGTGAGGTACTTTTGTGGCCTCTCCAGCTGTTATAAGTGTCTGGTCAGGTACATGCCAAATGGGGCATTATATTCGATGATTGGTCGAATGAGGGATGAGTAGAGAGGGCTGATGACCTCTTTCTTCCCAGATGTGAAACCTTTGGTTATAAGATGTGCCATGTAGAAAGACTTTCTGACCACAGTGGCAATGTGGTGGTCAAAGTTGAGGTGGCTGTTGACCTGGGTGCCCAGATGAATTATCATCTGACAGTCTAATATGTAACCATGTTCATATGTTCATAATTGTTGCTTTTTATTAAAATATCATCTAAGACATAGGCACACATACATTAATAGAAAATAAAACAAGCCATATTTTGCCATTTACACACATTATACATTACAGGACAGATTCAATAAACCCTGCACAGTCCGCAAAGAGTATGACACACACATGGTAGCGGACTTGAGTAAATACCATGGCATGCTAATTACAACATAAGCAGCTGAATTGTATGCTAATCAACCAATCCAAGATGCAGGAGCTATTCAACAAGCTATAAATCAACTGTGTAGACTCAGTACTGGTTTTCCCTGTGAATTCCAAAACCTACTGGAATATAGCCATGAAAAGGAGTCTATACAGAAAGAGTGTTAAGGGCTGCTGTTGCTTTAATTCATGTGTATGCACAACAAGCTGAAGTTTATGCTGTTGCTGCTAATAGACCACAGCCAAGAAGGAGAAGCATTTTCAGACTCCATTTGACTTATCACAATATGCATGAGGTGGAAATTGTAGAGCACTACAGGGTGGATAGAGAAACACTATAGAAACTCTGCAACCTCTGCCATCCTCACTGAACCCATCTCAGTGGAGATAAAGGTATGTGTAGCATTTAGAATCTTAGCTACAGGAAACTTTCAGAGACCAACAGCGGACATGCTGGGGGTATCGCAGGCATCTGCATCCAAGATCCTCCATCAGTTATTGAATGCTATGCTCCAACATGCCAGTGACCACATATATTCTCCCTGTACTGCTGAGGACAGGGCCACAAAATAAGTAGGAGTTCTACCCTGTAGTACACTACCCTGAAGTACTGGCTGCCATAGATTGTACACATATAGAAATCAAGGCAGCACCTGGGGAACAGGGAAAGGTCTACATAAATAGAAAATGCTTCCACACTATTAACTGCCAAGTCATGTGTAATGCTAAGGGAATCATCTTGAATGTATGTGCTGGCAACCCAGGCAGTTAGCACGACTCACATACCTGGCACACCTCCTAACTGCATCAGATGTTCACTAGGGGGTGATACCCCACAGGGTCATTTACTGGGAGATGCAGGTTATGCACTGGAACCGTGGCTGATGATGCCCATCAGAAATGCACACACAGCCACTGAAGAACACCATAATTAGGCACATGCTCAAACCAGAAATATAATAGAGTGCTGTTTGGGCTGCTAAATTCTGAGTTCCAGTGCCTGGATACATCTGGGGGAGTCCTGCAGTACAATCCATGTACATGTACTGACACATTCACTGTATGTGTCATGCTACACAACCTCATCCTGAGACAACTGCTTCAGCAGGTTCAACAAGGAGTAGGGGTACACATCCCACCACCAATGGCAAGATCACCACAGCCACACGCTGGTAAGGAGTCAGAGGGTGAACCAGCAGCTGTTGTGGGTGTAGGCAGACGTAGGCATGCTCAATATGGCCTCGCATTGGATAACAGGCAATGTATAGCACACTCACTCACCATCTAAGGGGCTAAAACCTTCATTGTACACACATACATATAGTAACATTAATGCCAGGCAATGCTCACAACCTTTACCTACCCATGTAATTGATGTGTACTCCTAGCATCAGATAGACTCAGCCTTGAACTAAAATTGTAGCAACTGCTGGAGTTACAAGGTAAGTGCTAAACTTGTTGTATTAAACCAAAATTGTATAATAATAAAATGAATGGCATATCCTTGCATGCTGTTACTTGGTAATATAAGTAAGTAAAAGGTGGGTGATTTGTACAGCAATGACTTCAACATGTGACAGCAGAGAATTATGTGAATATGTGCCCTCTATCAAGTAATAGGCCTCAGGGATCAAAGATTCACACATTCATACCTCTCAAAAGTACTGATGGTCATTGAATGTCCTCAGTTTGGCCTCATATTTTGCAAATCATTAAAGAGAGAAGTTAGAAATTAATGAGACGCATTTCAGTTTCAGACTTCATAACAATCATAAGATTCTTAAAAATACTGATGCAAAAACTGTTTTGATTCTATCAGCTGTCTAACTTAAGACCAAAATATGTAAAAAAGTACAATTAGCAAAGCAACATCACAAACACAGATATACTAAGCACTAAGTCAGCTATACACCCTGAGCATGAGACACAAAGCTTATGTATTCCTGAAGCCAAAAGATAGAAAACAAGGATATGACACAGTTATTATCACTTGCACAGGTGTTGTGTGTGTGTGTGTGTGTGTGTGTGTGTGTGTGTGTGTGTGTGTATGTGTGTGTGTGTGGGGGGGGCAGGAAGCCAAGGCTGACACAAAACATAAGTGAGTGCGTATAGTCCAATATATACTAACAAACTAACAGCGGTGCCTCTATTACAGACAATACAACAATAAACATGACATTCCTGACACCCACATCACACATATGGATAAAATAAATAATTATTCGAACTGCTTATCAGAAATGACATAAAAATGTTTGGCTTATCATGTGCAGAATGATTCTAGAGTCCCTATGAAGGATGGTCTTGGAAGGAATTAAGCAAAAGGTAAGGACACCATCATCACAATTAACAGTAACACAGGAGGTTAAAACTTTTTTCCTTTTATATGTCTATTACAATATTTTTAACAAGAATTTGGATGGCACGTCTACCCCAAGCCCATGTGTAACTAACCAGAATGTGTTGTTAACTGTACTGATCTACACGTATCCCCCCCAAAAAAATTATGCTAAACAGAGCTTAAGTATTGCTGTCAATATTTTACTATACAAGAAATATTTAACAACTGAGATAAGTAAGCCTACCTGGAAGCTCCTCCTGGGATATACTTTCCTCCCTGAAACAGCAGCACCAACATCAATGACATGCTGTGCACTTTCCACTGGGCTCTCTGGATCCCTGACAGTGGACAGGAACTCTTCCTTTGGTGTCAGTGGTGGCTATGTAGCAGGCCCCCACAACCCTCATCTGTTCACAGGCCACTGCAGCCGTACTTCTCCAGGCTGATGAAATCATGTCAGTGACCCTATGGTACACCTGATCATATGTCCTGCACTGGCCACCTACAACGTTTACATCAGCCAGTATCTGCTGTCAAATTTGCATTCTGACTGACATACCCCCATGTTCCCTCTCAAACAGAAAGGCACTATGTCACCTAAATGTTTTGAAAATCACTTCATTCTCAGGGTCACTGAAGGTGGGGTTTGTGGGGATTGGGATACCTGGGTACTATAGTCCTAGGTGACATAAAACACAAAAGAAGGATAATACACATACGTATCACATAAATAAAAGTCCTGCTTAGATATAATACATAAAAGGTAGTTTTTTTAATATTACCCACTGGAGAAACAAAAAAACAGTCAAGATATTTAAATATAAAAAAAGGATTTACGTGGTTGTAACATATTGTAATCACACACAAAGCAAGGTTGTATCCAAAACAAGGAGAGTAACAATAGCAAAGCATACCTCTGTACAAACAAATTTGTTTTTGCCAACACAGAAATGGAACTTGGCTCCCCACCCCCAAAACAACAGGAAATGACAGATTTTGCTAACAAACCATCAGTAAACTGCTAAAAGTACTATCAAATAAACTGCCCTAAAACATCTGTACATATTTACCACATAACATTCAATCTTATGCAATTGCCAGTCATGTCTACCTGTGGCCAAGACTCCTCTAGAGGTGTGCATTGACCATCCTAGAAGGCTAACACCCCTGTGTCATTGACAGTATAGGACATTTAGATTTCACTGAAATAAAAATAGAAGAGTGTAAAGATAAAAAAACAGTTTTAACATTAGCACTTGTGATGACACTTAATAAGACTGTGTATCTGAGAAAGTTATATTCCCTGATAAACATGCATATGCCATCAGTAAACGTCTAAGAATTGCATAGAGATAAAAGTAGATTTTTCTTAGTGACACATGAGCGTATCCAGTATATAACTGAAAAATGAAATCTTACCTTAACAAGATCAGTAGCCTTCTGTGCAGATAAATCCCAAAGTAATATCTTCTTCTGTGTTATCCACATAAACAAGTCTCCTCACCTTAAGGTTCCCTAGCTACACGGTTCCCATTTTATAGTGTAGACTCAGGGCTGTGAGCAAGGTGAAGATGCAAATGAGGTGTGAACTCATTAGAATTGCTGAATCCCAAGTAATTGGCTTTGTGTATCTGATGTAAACATAGTGCAGGCACTCCCTCAGTGTTTGTTGCTAATGGATTACAACTGTGAATGATTACTGGTAGGGAGAAGGAAAACACAACAGCAATTCAGACTCCCTTACCTTTAGTGGGTGTGTCAGCCAGGTTAGATTTACAAAGTGTAGAAGTAATTGTATCATGATTTTAAATGTAATTAAGCAGCACACATTTTACAGTTTCTGTTCAGTAACATCCAACCTCCCCATCACTTCTTGATAACTGTATATTATTGCCATTTGATATCATCACACATTTATGGACAATGATGCAGAATCCCTTACAGAATGCATGTCTCAGATTACTGGTCAGATAAGAGAGGAATGAGCAACAAACACAGAGAGATAAGACATCTGCATTTCTGCAACCAATAGTCATAAATGGTTGTGTGATCACTCAATGCACTACATCTGAAATTAATACATGTACAAACAACTCATAAGTGTAAAACTGTCATGTTTTGTTAATACTGTGGATGATGTTGCAGTTGCTTGTATGCACAATGATTTTCATTCTCTGCTGCAAAGCTGCTTCTGTGGCAAAGAGGGGTAAGACAGCCTTACTGTGTTTTAAAGGTTCATTTCAGTGAGAGTTCAAATCCAGACCTGTGTAAAACTATTTCATGTGCACCAACATAAATTTTTGTAGTGTTGTTTATTTAATAGATTTTTTTCTTCCTTTCTCCTAATTTTCCTTTTTATTGTTTTAATGCCAGTATTTGCAGAGTACATGGCTTAGTGCAAACATGGGGAATGGAGAAACACAATAAATGTTATGTTTACTATTGCTTATCTCATTTGTGCAACACTTAGCAGTGCACAAACCTGGACTAGTGGCCCACACAGGAAACAGACAGAACACCTCCAGACAGGGTGTAGACATTCTAAATGTCAAAAAAGATACATTGTTGCAGTCTTTGCTTTCCATCACACAATACTGCTAGGCAACATTAAGTGGTGGTTAGCAAGCTTCCCCAACACCTACAGCTATTGAACACCTGCATAGAGGAAGTAGACAGTCAACATTCTCAAAATGGATATATTGTATCAACTGTGTGTTGGGTACTGTGCAAATGTGGTAAATGGCATTGTGAGGTGGGTAACACACAGAAGATAATAATGGATATGGAAATATCCAACTGTTATTTAACTATTCCTCTGGCAGCAGGTGTAAGTGTAGGGCTGTAGTGCACATGGTCCTAGATTCTAATATAGGAAGTGTAACATATTTCTTCTGTTGTGACAGTTCAGTTTATAGTAATGGACAGGAAAATATCCAAGTGCTATTTAAATATTTGCAGAAATAACCAAAATAACAACTAGCACCACAGGAAAATAAATGTTCTTGAGCATGGAATGAAAGAATAAAGTCAAATAATATAATAAGCTCAAGAACAACCACACGCAGTCATCTGCGTGTGGTTGTTCTTGAGCTTATTATATTATTTGACATTATTTAAATATTCCTGTGGCAACAGGTGTAAGTGTAGGGCTGCCGTACACATGGTCCTGGGTTTTAATCCAGGACATGTGAGATATTTTTACTGTTGTTCCATTTCACATTATATTAAATATCACTTATAACAATTTATATATAATTATAAATAGTGAAGCTGATATTAATTATATGTATGAAGGATAAGATACCCTTACTGTGTTTTGAAGGTTCAGATATATGACTGAGGGTATACTGTTTACTATGTTTCCATTTCCAAAACTGCTTTCCTCTCTGTTTGGCACTGTTCTCTGCTTAACATCAAGTAAATGTTGTTGTCATCATTGCTTAGGTATGCGCGCTATCAGTAAGTGCAATAACAGGAATTGGTGGGAAAACATTATTTACTATTGCACTGCTTTGGTGTTAGACATGTTTGTTGTTGGAGGGGAAGGTGCCCAAATTAGAACACAGAGGTGGGTTGTTCAGGAGTCCAGCATATTTATTGTATTAGTAATGCAAATTTGTTTTAATGAGAGCTTTCATCTTCACTTAAAAACTTCACCAGAAGATGAAATCACTCATTAAAACAGATTAGGACATCATTCCAGTGTGGTTTCCTACACTGGTGTTGGTTTTGGATTACTAGTTTGTTGTGTGTGTTTTACTACTATTTATTGGACTCCTAGTAAGGTGACACACCCAAAGGCTTTTGCAAGGTGACTATTCTGGCTACCAGTACAAGTCCGAAGTTTGGAATAGTCTGGCTAAGGCTGTATCTAGTACGACTGGCATTCCACCCATTGGAGAACAGTGTAGACATCAATTCAATGACCTAAAAAGGTGCAAGAGGGATGCACTCAAACAGTGGTTGGATGGGTTCTGAACTAGCAACATCCCTCAGTTTTGTAAGTATGCTAATAAAGAGAATTTATAATACATAGAAAGCTAAATATAGGCAAGACTGGTATGCATCATGCCTTAATGTTCTTTTCTTTTCTTTTTACAGCTAATTTTGAAATAGATGCATATAGGCAGACCCATGCTGAGTGACTAGAGAGACTGAGGGAAGCAAGTGGTATGTATGCATCACAAGAGAAGTATTATTGCAGCTTTAAAGTTTAAAGAAAATGTTATTTTATGTACATTAGTAGCAAAATAAGTATGCATATCCTAACTGTAAAAGCAAGTATGCAAGCATCAGTCTGTAGCACAAACCACCTTTAGGAGTCAAGTGTAAGACTGTAGTCAGAGGTTGTGGGTTCAAATACCATGAGTAACAAGTATAAAGTACTTCACTTCTTTAATAATATTAAAGAAATTAAATTCTACACAACTGGCATAAATGCCTTGATGTTAACTTTGATCTGTATAATTGTACCAAGCATGTGTGCAATATCTGCACATTGCAAGGATTACTTTGAGCAATCTGTAATTATAGTTTGTAGTTGTTGGGAAGTGTACTTACTTGTAAAACATCAGATAAAATAGTTGTATTATTGTCATAATGCATTGTATGTCACATATGATGGTACTAATTTTATCTCTTTGTTTTCTTTCACCCCAACCCTTATCCCTTTGAGCAGAAGCACATGTTGCATGTGGAAAAGAAAAATAAAGAACACCAAGATGGCATGAGCACTAAAATCTGTGGGACACCTAACTGCACTTTCTATGAATACTTGAAGGAATGCAACTCATTTGAGTGCCCCATCTTAAAAAGATGGTGAAATCTTCAGCAGGTGGTAACTGTAATACCAAAGAAAATGTATACAGTGCCATGTACAATGACTACCTTGCATTTTACATGGGTAAGACTATCAATAAACTGAAAAGGAACATTTCAACTCATCTTTCTGATATCAGACATTATCCAAACACTTGTTAGAACACCCCAGACATTCTGGTTTTAAATTTATCATTATGGACTGTGTGGAGATGGATGAGCTTGAAGGGAATGGTGTGCTGGAGAAACAAGAACTATGCTAACAGTTGAAATTAAATGCATTAAAAAAAACAGGATGTAACTGCTATTGCTATATGAAGAGTATGCTGAATTTACATAAGCTACCACACAATCTGTAAAGGCTTATTAGGGAAATTTTTCAGGAATATTTCTATGTACTACAAATATACTAAATAATAATAAAAATGATGGGTATATGTTTAGTTACTTTAACCTCAGTTCTGCTTTGATTACATTTATTGCATCACATCAGGGTTTTTTTATGTCACTATTACCATGTAATACTGGTATAATTCCCCCATTTACCATACTGGTGGACATTTATGCACACCCATACACACACCTGCACACTTTTATACATTACTAGTTTACTTCATCCATTTTTTCTGAGCTGGTAATAACTTACGTTTTTTATGCACACTAATACACACGGATGGATATTTACTAGATATTATTAGACAGATGTATTTTTATTTTATATATTATATATTATATTTTATATTTTTATATTTATATTGTTCTAGTATATGTTTATTCCATACATTTAGAAAGAGAATTGAAAGACTACCTTGGTAAGTCTCCCTCCTGCTCTTGTCACCACTCTACCTAATACATAATGCTCCACATGTCAGTTAGCAATTTCTCCTTTTCTTCTGTTACGTTATCTTTATACAAACTGGTACTGTATTACCTTAGCTATGCCTCTGAACAACACTATACTTAAATCTCATTTCTTCTTCTCCTTAGCTACTAAGCATCCCACACCTCCTCTCTTTTTTATAACTGTTGCTCTCACTCTTTTGACTGTCTAATGAATTTCTCCCCATCCCTCTAGTTAACTCTTCTATTTAATACCTCTTCTTCCTCAGTACTAACTTGGTTTAATCATTAAGATGTACTGGGGGCTTACTTTCTTTTGTTATTGCAAATCCACTTTTACACAACTGTTCTTTTTGCTGACTTTGATTTTTTGTTAACTTCCATTATAGCATGAATGTATCCAGTTATGTATTTATATTACCTAAATGTAACTTTGTTATTGTTATTGTCATTGTTATTTTTGTGTGTGGAGCTTTTCCCCTCATGTCTCCACTGAAAATGGGCCACTGGCCCAGTTGGACTAACCCGGTTAACAAAAGACAAATAAATAAAATAAATAATAAATAATGTGTTTTTCTTGAATTTTTTTGTCACAGACCTGATAAAGGTTTTATTGCATTAGTTAGCCAAAAGCGAGTTTAATTAAAACTTTTTATGTATATATTATACTTTTCTTAATACCTGATTTTGGAATGTGGGTTGCAAATAGATTGGTAGTATTTTCCTTAACTAGGACTTAGTTTGATGTAATCAGTAGTAGTGTGTAGGGTTGGGTAGTTGCTGTTCTAAAATGCATTTTTACAGCCCTGTTTATATTGCTTGTCATGAATAGGCTGGTTTAAAAGTAAACAATACGTATATTTTCCACAACTACCTCTAAGTATATAAAAGCTGATTTGCTTAACATTGTTAAAATATTTCAGATTTGTTGTTACTGAGGATCACTTGTCTGTGATGAATAAAGGCTTGCTACTTTGGAACACTACCTGGGTTTCAAGATTTTTGGAAATTATTATGTCTCTATGTCATCCATCTGTAATCACTAAATGCTTTACAGCACAAAGAGATAGGCCAACCCCAGTGGCTCAGCCTGCCCCCCACTCTACCAGCTCCAGCACTGATGCCCAGCACATATGGGACCCAACCTGGCAGTACTGCCTCTGCTGCACCTGCACTATCTGAGCCCTCAGGTAGCACTACCCTGGCAGATGGTGCTATGGCACCATCCTGGTGTACTGGCTGAGCTGGAGAAGATGCCAGGATTGTTGTGTATGGCTGTGCAAAGTACCATTGCTGTACACTTACATCAGATAGAGAGGCTGCTTTCCTTCATGATCCACAGAAGAAGGAGATGTCAAGCACTCCTATCAGCTAGTGGAGTAAGGGGACAGTGATGACAGTCCTGTGAGTGATGAGTAGATTCTCACTATCCCCATGTTTGATGGGCATGGGGTTACATTGTCCCCTCCCTCACCCCAGTCATGGCCTCCCCCAAACTTTTGTGCCCTTCACCATCCCTGTGTCCTGTCTTGTTTGTCCTGTTTGCTTGCATAACTTACCTGACCAGAAATACCAATGTCTCTTACCCAGCATTCCCTCTCTTAGTGACGTACAAAAAAAAAATGGGCACCTGTCCCACAAAAAAAATCATCCCATCCATAGCTCTCCATTTTGGATGTGTGTTCTTGATGCACTCGATTTGGTTCAATTGGCTATACAGTATAACATGATTGCATTGTCACCACTCCTGTTTGTGGAGGTGACAGTCCAAATTCAGCTAATATTTTGTACATAGTTTCATTTTATACTGTTGAAAAAATGGATATCTATGGTTCCTTTGTACCTCCCTCCCTCCTGCAAATTCCCACATTACTGTATTATTTTCCCTTTTTTTCTTCCCCCTGCTTGCCTCCCTTTTCACCAATTTCCTATCTACCCCATTTTAATATCTATAATGTGGTCAAAAATAGAATCACATACAACACACATACGTAATAAAAAAACAAAGGAGCCCTTCACTTTTTGGCATCTATGTTTGCATGGAGTTTGGCATTGCAGAACAATGCCAAATGATGGTGAACTGCTATTCTGTGGTGCGGTTGCCTCCACACAATGCTGCTTAAACATGCTGCACTATGTCAACACATAATAACATACAGTGAATGTAGTATAAAGAATTTCATTGCATTATCACTACTTATTTAAAAGTATTACATACACCTGGATTTGAGCTCTATATCATCTGGGCTCCAAAAGTAATGTGTTAATACATTTGTACCTGCTGCACAGAATCAGCTAAGCAGCATGTGTGTTTCATACATTCAATACTGCAAGATCTCAGAATCTTAGCAATGAAGCTTGTGTTTGCAGAGTGCTTAACTATGTGCAAACAGGGAAAGTGATAGAAATGAGTATCTCACATGCACAAAGACTTTGCCAACCATTGCATGACATGTTGCTCAGTGGTGCACTATGCAAAGTGGGCAATTGCATGTATTACTTTTGTTTACTATCCATTTAGTCTTCATGCCATGAAACTACATGTGGGAACACAAAGAATTACACATATTTACAATGCAGCCATCTGTTACCTCTCCTCATGCACTGCAACTTTGGTTTCTCAGTATTTGTTCACAAATATATCAACTACACTACATAAATAAATAACAAATGTTGTCTTATATACCATGCACATCTTTATAATGACAATACACATTCAGATTTCCAGTATTTGTAGTAATGTGGACACCTGTTTGCATATAGTTTGTAAAGCTGTCTCTTAAAGTATACCTGCTCATTGGAAACACAACCACCAAATACTACACATTGCACACTCACCAATCTGGTAACATGCAGAACTTTAATATCTTGAGAGTTGGACATGGCTAGCTATCCATTTCATGCTGACCTCCCAACATCTTCACTCCAACATCCACTGCTCATGTCATCCACTATAAGTTGTCCTGGAGCCTTGTAAAAGTCAGACTTGTGCTGTGGTGCTTGCATAAAATACAGAGTTCTCTAGTCTAAGTACTTAGGTAGGTTTTGTTCTCACTGCAGTCAACTGGGAGGTATGTGTGTGAGTCTATCTAGTCCGAAGACCATAAGTGTGTATCCTGCAGTTACCTCTCCAATCCCATGAAATGCCAATATTTTGGCACTTGCACATATCTACACATCCATTTCATGCTGGCCTCCCAACATCTTCAATCCAACATCCACTGCTGAGGTCATCAGCAGCCTTGTAAAAGTTAGACTTGTGCTGTGGTGCTTGTGTAAAGTATTGAGTTCTGTAGTCTATGTCCTTAGTTAGGTAGGGGTTCTAATCTCACTGCAGTCAATTGGGGAATATGTGTGTGTGTGTGTGTGTGTGTGTGTGTGTGTGTGTGTGTGTGTGTGTGTGTGTGTTTGTGCAGTTGCTTGACATTAGTGAGAGAGCATTTTACATCAGCATGTGGGACACTGCTATTACCATCTTCCCCTCACTAGACACTGCTGATTTCATCACCTATAAACTGTTGTCTGACACTCTCCAAGTCAGACTTGTGCTGCGGCATCTGCCTTAAATACAGAGTTCTCTAGCTGATGTACTTAGGTAGGGCTTCTGTTCCCACCGCATTCAACTGGGGTGTGTGTGTGTCTGTTTGTGCACTTGCTTGACATTACAGACAGCATTTTATACTAGCCTGTAGGACATTTCTACTGCCATCTTCCTTTCACCACACTCTGTTGATGTCATCAGATATAGCTGATTTCCAGATGTGCAGTATTTCCATCAGAGCAGGGTGAGAGACTGACCTGTAGGTCAGGCACAAGTCACCTCATCCTATACGATACAGATTACAGTGTCAAGGCATTCGGTCTATATACATACATCATGGCATAGTTTGTAGGCCCTGTATTTTCTAGGTGAAAAACCCCTGTGGTCTCTCCAGCTGCTGCAGGTGTCTGGTGAGATACATGCAAAAAGGAGCATTATATTCTATTAGTGTTCTGATGAGGGTCAAGTACAGTGCTATTATAACATCCTCAGATCTGGATACGATGACCTGACTTATGAGGTGCATGACGTAGCCTTTCTATACCACTGCGGAAACTTGGTGATCAAAGTTCAGATTTCTATCAAAGTGTGTTACCAGGTCTTGTACCACTGTGTTTAAGCATGAGGGGATTACTGTCAAAGCTGGAATTAGCAGGGAATTCCACTTTGTAGAAGGCAAACATAATGACACATTTTTTCATTTATTTGTAGACTGTCTGGCTTTGGCAGCAATCATTTGTCCATGTTAGCCCCTCCTGTAATATGTTAACATCATTGGTGGACTCAATGATTGCACCCAAACTGAGTAAGCCAAAGGCCGTAAACTTTAGCCTGGATTGTAGAGAAATAGATTGCAAACAATAAAGGGCTCAGCACAGATCCTTGGAGTATGCCAGTGGTGACAGCTTTACTGGTAGAGGTTGATTCACCAACTTTCACAGTATGTGTTCTGTCAGTGAGCCAATTGGTTAACTATCTAATGATGCAAGGGTTAATCCCCAGCTGGGAGAGTTTCTCAGTGATACCTGAGTTGGGGATTGTGTCCAAACCTTAGGCCAGATCAAGATAGTCAGTATGCACTGTCTTACCTTCATCTAGGCCTATCACACACAATCAATGGGCTGTGACAACATCACAGGTTGCCTATAGCATGACTTAGAACATACAACTACCAGACATGGTTGGATACACACTTCAATACACCCTCCAGATGGAATAAATTCCCATAGAAATGTGTACATCAACATGGCTCCATCTAAGTAGTGGTGGGGACAGCACCTGATGAATGCATGTATATACACATCCTTACTCTCCTCATCTGTAGAGTAGACCAACATGTAATCATGGACCTTTTCTAAATGAAAACTGGTAATATGCTGGCTGTGTGCAAAAGACATGTGTGCATTGTTAATGCTACATCCATACCTATTACATCTGTTACATGTTCTCAAAGAAGTCATCAAGGGCATGCATGATGACAACACTATCATCCTGTGGAACTTGACCAGGCCAAGGCATTTGACACAAATCTACACTGAGATATTCACTCAACACTGTCCGATGTGGCCATGAACACCTATATCACTAAGTGGATAGACCACTGGATCACATACATGGCATCTAAATATGTTGAAATGTGTGAAGTGACCTATATCTTGAGTCCATTGATCAGATCCCTACATCAAGGCTATGTGTTACTCCCTTTCTTGTTCATTATTTAAGTCACAGACATCAAGAATGACATACACTTCTGGTGTCCAAACAGCTGTCTGGAAGACTACATATTGTGGGCAATCATTGACTCCAACTGTGATATTAGTATAATGCAGACAGTATCAACACATACCAAAGATTGCTGCCACAGCCATAACAATGCATGAGATGAAATAAAAACATGGGAGGACTTGTTATGTTATGAAAACAAATGCACAGCCCAATGATAATGTAGACATCACACCCCTATAAGCAGACCAGGTGGTATGTCACCTGTGTCCTGGGGTAGATGCTATATGGAATGTCCACCAGCATATGGCCACAATGGGGACTACTTCCTTGTATGCTGCTTGTGTTAAAAATGCACCAACAGTGTATCCTGTTGGACAGAAAAAAGAAATACACTTGTATGTCAGACTGTTTTATAACTATTGAAATTAATATTGTAACAGAGGATACTGGATCAGAAGAGGTTAAGCTCAGCTCCAGCTAACTTTGAAATGGTGCAATGGTGCAGTGGTTGCATTGTCGTCTCACAGCAAGAGGCTCTCCAGTTCGATTCTCTGCTGGAGTTCCTTCTGTGTGGAGTCTGCATGTCCTCCCTGCATCCATGCGGATTTCCTCCAGGTGCTCTGGTTTCCTCCCATATTACAAAGACATGCTTCTGGAGTGTTTCTCCCCGGGTCTCCACTGAAAATTGGCTTCGTTCCAAATTGCTTTCCTGGTAAACAAATGTTAAATAAATAAATAATATGAAATTAAATTAGTAAATTTAGGCCATAAATATTGTATCTTACACTTCTGATTGCAACTGTGCCATAGAATGGTTTATTAACTCCTGTAGGAACAGTGGAACTGTTTTATTGTTTTATGACTTCCAGAAGCTGTAACATATCTTAGCAAAGAACTATGTGTGTATATTATTGACACATATGTGTGATATTCTGGTTCAGTTTCCAATAATGGGGGATAGTATGGGAAAAAGAAGTCAGATGACCAGATATTACATTTTAATACTAGATAAGACTGAAGTCTCAGAGCAGTCTGTTTTGTAACCTGTCAAAGAAGCATCTCTCACCTACTTCATCTTGCCTTTCTCTAGTAAGTGAACAGGGAATAGTAATTCTTTAGATCAGTCAGGAAAATATAGTGTGATTAGTTAAGTACTGTTTTTCTGTATCTGTGTGAATCTATTCATTTGTATTATTTTAATATTTCCTGTGATGAAACTCTGGTGTTTATTGTAAGTAGATATTTAATATTTTCATGTTCTTTTATTATTTATTATTAAATATATTTAAACTTTTTCATTGTGACTGGTCCTTTAGAGAATATTTAAACTTTTGAGAGTACTTATATGTATTTGGTGACTCTGTGGTCATTCCTGAAAGCCTTACTGCATTGGCCAAAAACTACCATTGGTATTAATATTAATTTCATTAGGTATAATTAAGTACCTATGCAAGAGCCTTAGAGTAGCTGGCTTTGGAGTGTCTGGTGGCAGTAAGTACCTCATAGTCTGGGCAGAAGGGGGCATAGCTAGTAAATCTGTGCCAGATTTTCCCAGGTGTGTGTGTGTGTTTGTGTGTGTAAAAATCAAATCTCAAAGAGTGTGGGTGTTAGTTGCTTGGAGCAGGGACACAAATCACTGTTTTCACAGAGACAGTAGTGGAGGAATTGGCTTGGACACTCGGCTGAGGACTCAACTCTACAGCTTTGCTAGTGGGGAGCCTTATTTGGGACCTGGGGAGAGAGAGAGAAAGAGAGAGAAACCCAGACCCTCGACTGAGTATATTCCTTGTGTGCTCTTAAGGAAAATTGTGATTGATGCTGAGAGCTGCATCTGGAAATACGGTGTGTATCCATTTTTGTTTCAAGTGAACATCTCTCTCCATTGTCAGTGGTAAGTATTTAGGCTCGTTAATTACTGGCTCAAAGGGCTATCCAAGGGCTTGCACAAGTGTATAAATACTGAGCATGTGCAAGCTCGACTGACATTTTTGTAGTTAGCTGTTGAGATGTAAGCATGTATGTACAAAAGGTCCGTCTGTTAACTGGTTCATTTATATTTAATGATGCTGATATCCATCCTGATGTGTTTCTATGTATTAGAGCATCTAAACAAAAACCTCAGCCTTCTTGTCATATGCGTTAGAGATGAACGAGCGACATGGTATTAGAAGTGGCATGTCTAAAAGGACATGATGTCAGAAGAGGCATGTCTGAAGGACAAGGAATCAGAAATGGCATATCTAAAGGGCATGAAGTTGAAGGCAGCTTGGGTAAAATTACTAGAGGCACTTGCTTAGAGATGGAGGGATATACATGAGCAGATCATCCCTAAAATGTGCATACTTTGCAAAACAGGTCAGAAATGAATTTCAGGTATTAAAACTTGCTCAGCACTATTTATTTTTGTATAATATGAAACGAGGCATACACAACATTCTAAATGATATTCACATAAGCCAATATGTACGATTGTGATAAAAATGTTTGAATTACTATGGAAACTGTTTGAAATAAAGTCCAAATTGCATAAAATGAATTAAATAAAGGGAAATGACCACATTTTCACAAAACATGTATTTTTCGTATTAAGCAAAGATATTTGAGTTATCAGAAGTGTATATAAAGTATTTGCATGTTTGTGCAGTGTTACAGTAAAGCTAGTTCACAAAAGTACAGCCATTACAAGGCATATTTCACACAGTACAACCACTGCAGACTATATTTCGCAGATTACACTATTTTGGAGAGTTTATTGTGCATCCAAATGTTGTTACTAGCTCACATAACTGTTCATACATAATTACAAGGGCCATATTTTCAGTGTGTTTGTGCATACTTTATGCACATGGCAGATGGATTTTGAAAACCCACTGCACTTGTGTTTCACAGTAATATTATTGAGAACTGGAGAATGATTGAACAAGAGTATGACATTTTCATACAAACTGCATTTTCTGATTAAGATGACTGTACAAAGGCATTTATTCTACTTTAGCTGGGCCAGAAGCCATAAAAAGGGAATGTTCATTTGTATATGCACCTGCTATCTATATAGGAGAGGGGGAAAACCATCATATTGTTGTACAGGCTGAGTCAAGGTAGGACCCAGAGTGCTTAAAACATAAATTTAGAGAAATGTGTAACCCCCAGAAAATGTTACAATGGAAAGGCACTTGTATTACACAAGGGATCAAAAGCCTGGTGAAACTTTTGCAGCATACATAACTGACCTGAGAAATAAGACCAAAATGTGCAGATTTGGTGATTTTAAGGGATGAGTTGATAAAGGACAAACTTGTGTGTGGTATAAAAGATGATGCTGTGAGAAAGATTTTGTTTCATGACAGTGATTTAACTTTGAATAAGGCCATTGAGATTTGTCAAATATGCGAGCTTACAGAAAAGCACACAAATATGTTTACAAACAAGAACAGCTGTAGAAGGCACAGTGACAGAGCTCACACTGATAGTATGCATCACTTTATTAAAAGAAACAGGCCCAAGCACATGGCAGCAACTGTAACCCTTGCAGCACTCACAGGTAAACCCCAGAGCTTTCTAGCAAATTCCATAGTGTGCACAGTCTCAGTGAAGCATAAGAGTGAGTCAGCAAATTCAAAGCATGGGCCCCAATCTAGTTTCATTGTCAATTGTCGTAATTGTGGTGGAAGACATGAATCTAAAAGGGAAAAATGTTTAGCTTTTGGTCAGCAATGCCATACATGTAATAAGTAGAATCATTCCAAAAAGTTTTGTAAATCAAAAGGCGCACATTCTTTTATTAAAAGGGAACATTTTAAGAAATGAGTTGATCAATTAGAAAGCCATGACATAGGGTTGCGGGCTACTCTTTATGTTGCTGGTGTGTCAGTGCTTCATGAAATGATCAATGCAGTAGATTTGAGGGCAAATAATGAAGTATTTTATATTGTTTGGATAAATGGCAAACCCATAGAGCTCAAAGCTGATACAGGTTCCAAGTGCAATGCTACATCAGCAGAAACATTTGCCAACATGTGTCATGGTGAAAGGCATGATTTGGCAAGGTGTGCTTGTTGCTTATGTAGGTGAAGAAATTCATACCGAAGGATCAATAGTGTTTTCATGTTACTCTGCTGGAGGAAGCTATGATTTGTTATTTTATGTGGTCAAGAGGCACATCCAGTCATTATTAGGGCTGAGAGACAGTTTGAAAATGGGACTGCTTTCATTTAATAAGGAAGTCCACCAAGTTAGCTTAAAAGACCACTACTCTAATTTTGCCAAGTTCATTTTTTCTATCCCTGCTGATCTTTTTGAAGACAAACTAGGCAAACTTCTAGTTGTGTAGTCCATGAACTTAGACCCAGAGGTCAGTCCAGTTATCAGGCCAGCACATAATATTCCAATAGCCATGCAGGGCAGAGTCAAGTCTGAGTTAGATAAAATGGTGCAGCAAGTTGTGGTTTGTCCAGTTGAAACTCCAACTGAAAGGGTATCTTACATGGAGCTAGTTCATAAGAAAAGCTCAGATGACACCTGAATATGTATTGCTCCACCAGATTTGAACAAAGCACTAAAAAAAACCTCATCATTCAATGTGCACAATTGAAGAAGTCACAGCCTTGATGCCAAATGACACTATTTTTTTCTGTCTTAGATGCAAACAGTTCATTTTAGCAAATTCAACTTGACCAGAAATCATCATTGCTCACTACATTCAGTACTCCGTTTGGTAGGTACAGATTTTTGAGAATGCCATTTGGGATAAATTCTGCAAGTGAAGTCTTTCAACAAGCAGTGGAGCAAATTTTTTCGGGATATCCTTGTACTATTATAGTAGATAACATACTAGTAGGGGGTCATGATGAAGCAAAGCATGAATGAAACTTCAGAAAAGTTCTAGAAAGGGCACATCGAGTAAATCTTAAGTTCAACCCACAGAAATGTAAGTTCAAGGTACAAGAAGTTACTTATGTTGGTCATTTATTTACTAGTACAGGCCTACTACCAGTCCCTTCAAAACAAACAGCCATTCTTGAGATGCCAGCAACAGACAATGTTCAAGCCTTGCAACATTTTCTTGGCATGGTTAACTATCTAGCCAAGTTAATTCCAGACTTGAGCCAACTTTCAGCACCACTCAGAGAGCTGACACGTAAAGATGTATCCTGGTCTTGGTTAGAGCAACACCAAAGAGCATTTGATGTCCTGAAACAGAGAGTTGCTAGTCCACCAACTCTCAGATACTATGATGTTCACAAGCCATTAACACTTTCCTGTGATGCTTTGAAATTTGGTCTAGGTGCGGTCATTCTACAAGAAGATCAACTTGTTGCCTATGCATCAAGAACTCTTACCAAAAGTGAGATGCCTTATGCTCAGATCGAGAAAGAGCTTTTGGCAATCAAGTTTGCATGTTCGAAGTTCCATGACTATGTTTATGGTAGACCTATCCAGATAGAAATAGACTACCAACCTTTAGTGACTATCTTGAGAAAGCCTATGTATTCAGGTCCAGCCAGACTGCAATGTATGATACTAAGATTGCAAAAGTACAATTTCAATCTTGTCTACAAGAAAGGTAAACTTCTTTATCTTGCTGATACATTGTTGAGATCACCTAGAAGTACCACAGAACAACATGAGAATGAGAACCTTGATTTTGAAGTAATCAAAGTAAGATATTTTTCTTCCACACATCTTGATGAGTTGAGAGATCACACAGATCCAGTTTTACAAAGTCTTAAACACTTTATCAATCAAGGTTGACCGTCAAAGCAATCTAGTTTACTTCAAGAAGTGCAGCCTTATTTTCTTTACAGAGATGAGATTTTTGGCTGACAATGGTATCATTTTGAAAGGTCCAAAAGTGATTGTTCCAAAGTCCTTGCAACAAGAGTACATTGCTGTCTTGCATTGTGGTCACACAGGAAACGATTCTACCAAAAGATGGGTGGGAGAACTAGTATTTTGGCCTTCTATGTCACAAGACATTGAGAGAGCACTTTCAGCTTGTTGCATGTGTAATAGTACAAAGACACATCAACAGAAGGAACCACTTCAGCTTAACCAGATTCCCGAACTACCTTGGTCGACAGTAGCCACTAACATTTTTGAGTGGAATGGTAAACATTATTTGGTGTTAGTAGACTCTTATTCCAATTGGTTTGAGATTGACCTACTTCCGAAACTACTATCCAGTCCATGGTAGTCCACACAAAGATATTTCTGACAATGGCATGCAGTTTACAAGCCAATAGTTCAAAAGATTTATATAAATGGGACTTTACTCATATCAGACGTAGTCCAGAGTACCTGCAGTCAAATGGTTTGGCAGAACATGCAGTTCAAAGTGCAAAACAGTTACGTGAGAAGTCAAAAAGAGATAATAGTGAATTTTTCCTAAATCTCTTGAAGCTCAGAAATGTTCCTCATGATAAACATCTTGGTTCACCTGCTCAGAGACTTCTGTCAAGACAGACCAGAACCATATTTCCAATCAGTAGTGAATTGTTAGTTCCATGTGTCAAGAATAACAGGTCAGTGAAAGCCAGTCTGTTGAAGAAACGCCTAACCCAGACCCAGAAATCCTACTACTATAAAACCAGCAAACTGCTCAATCCATTACAAGAGGGAAAAGTGGTCAGGATGCAAATGTCCAGAGGTTATGATCAAATTGGTGTCATGAAGAATATTGGTCCAGAGCTGAGATAATACATTGTGGAATCACAAGGAGCAGTTTTTAGGTGGAATCAGAAGCATTTGAGACTGGTGTCTGAGCCCATATCACAGCACATAGCCTGTGAGAAAGAGTCTTTATCTCAGAGTGAGTTGTCCAGTGTTCCAATTCCAGAGGAAGTTCCAGAAGATATTCCTGTTCCTATAATGAACCCAGAAGTTCCTGATATGAGTTGTGCACTGCAGACAGTTCCTGTTGCTAAATTTGGTCCAGATTGTTATGTTACGAGATATGGTTGAATCTCTAAACCCTGTAGCAGATATGAAGCAACTTGGACATGAACATTGTGTTTTGTTTCCAATGTATATGCTAATGCTTGTCTGTCGCTAATACTGCTTTTCAAAGGGCAATCTTTTTAAGAGGGAGGATTTAGATCAGTGTGTGTGTAAATATATACCTTTATGAAGCTATCCAAGAGCTTGAACAAGTGTATAAATACTGAGCAAATGCAAGCTAGACTGCCATTTTGTAGTCAGCTGTTGAGATGTAAGCATGTATGTACATCAGGTCTGTCTGTTAACTAGTTTGCTTGTATTTAATGATGCTGCCATCCATCCTGATGTGTTTCTATGTATTAAAGCATCTAAATGAAAACCCCGGCCTTCTTGTCATATGTGTTAGAGACAAACGAGTGACAAGTCAGAATCACATATGTTATGTCAGAGACATGGGATTACTGGTAGTATTATTCTGATATTGTCCATGATTGTGTGTGCTTCTGTTTAATGTTGGCTATGAGCCTGTAACTGTGTCCCAATTGTTGGAGACATCTGCTGACATTACAGTCATATTCAGGCAAATCAGTTTGCACAGCTTCACAATATGCACCCAAATCCGATTGTATGTAACATCCCTGATAGATGTCCTCTCCATTGTTCATATCAGGATGCTTATATCACAAAGACATCTTTCTCAGATGTCCTCTCCACTGTTCATGTCAGGATGTTTATATCACAAAGACATCTTCTCCATTGTTATGTCACCTTGTCTGACGGTCACATAATATACATTTTCATTGTGCAGTCCGTTCTGTATTATGTCAATATGTGATTAGTGTTCCTGCTACAACTGTCTTCCATTTACATGCCCTCATCTGCTGTACATTATGATGTTTCACCTGTTCTCTTTCTCTGTGTTCATTCCTACAATTATTCAATACACGCATTTCACCTGACTGTTTATTTTAAATGGCAGTCCCTGTACTATGACAGATCATTTATACTTTTGTTCAGAATATCTCAAATGGTATTGTACAATACTCTGCACTGTATACAGTGTCCTGCAATGTGTTTGGGCCATATACATTGCTATATTATTGACCCTAGCAATCAATGTGGCATTCTGCGCAATCCTGCAGACCTAGTTTGCCCATAGGTAAGCAGGTCTATATGTCTGCTGTTGTTTGTGTTGCTTTACATGGTTTCCTTGATGGCAACACTGTTGCCAGCCATGAAACCATGCTTGTTTATATTTAAATGTAGTGAGTGGCATGAATATGTAATTAGTGCTGCTGCTCACCATGCAAACACGTAAACTCTTTGTAGGCTTCATGCGAAACCTGCACGGAGATTATTGAATCCCAGCATACATGTTTTTTTTTTCATTATAACAACCGTCTTTCAATCCATAACATAAATCAGTCAATTCCTGCCTTCCCTTAAAACTTCACTCCTTTGCCTGGACATTATTTTGCATGTATTGTTCCCACAAAGTCCATTTATTTGTATGTAATTTGCTCCTTCCTTTTTCTAAAGGCCCCTCTTCCAGTTTGTTTATCTCTCTTGCAATACTCAATACTTCAGATACAGTTGGCTTCAATTTTGATTTCCGTTTTCTAGTAATTGTGTTTTTAGCAGCCAACAATATTAATATTAATAAGACCTTACTATGCCTAGACAATTTGGATCGTATTCTAGCTCAAAAAAATAATTTCCTTTATTATAGCCATTTGCTCTCCCAATATTTCTGACAGAGTACTCTAATGATTTTTTTTTTAAATCTGCCAACTCATTACACTCCTAAAAACATGTCCATATTTCTTTCTTTCTTTCCCATCATTCCTCTAACATTTGCAAACTACCTGAGGAAAAGTTTTTGGAGTCAACTCTCTACTGTAGTCTGTTTTAACACACTTTACCCTTCTTCTTACCTTCACAAGAAATGAACAACCAATCAGAAATTTTGAAAGATTTGTTCTGTCAAGATGGTACCAAAGTTAACTGTAGACATTGAAGGTATGAAGTATCCTTTCTGCCTCATTTTTGCATTCAGGAAAAAACTCAGGGAGATGGACAGTTTGTGTTAAAGTAACATGGTTACAACTTTAGGCATAAAAGAAAGAATTGGTTCTCAAAGAAATCCTCTTGTTGTGGAAAATGAAATAAGGTTGACCCACATACCCCTCAACCTCTTAGAGAAATAAATCTGGACAAATCCATAAGTAATGGGGGGGAGAGGGGCCCAAAAACAGGGACAAGTTTTAAATATTGGTCTTACAAACTTAGAAAGTTGATGGAATAACACGTTTTGTGCTAGCATGAATGTTCTGAAGGGTATAAAGCCTGAAACTCAAATGTCTGCCATTAGTTTCTGAATTCAATATTTAATGACTTGCCAATGATTTGCCAGAAAACCACAATTTTATGAAAAAAAGATGAAAAATATGAGGCAAAAATCTGGACATTCTGTGAAAATCTGTACAGTTGAGAGATAATGTTGACCCACCATAAGAGCTTCTTGCAGAGGTCAGACCAATCAGTAAAACTGTTTTCTATGTTAAGAATCTCAAGACAGTCAGATGAGCTGGTTCAAATGGGGCAATAGTTAGCTTCTCTAACACAAAATTAAGATCCCATGGAGGAGTCACAGTTTTTCTTGGAGGTCTCTTATGTAATGTCCCTTTCAAAAACATTTGGACATGAGAATGTATTGAAACAGGGAGATCAATGGGTAGACATACATAAGTGACTCACAGAAATATTTGCAAAACCAAAGAAACACTAGTCCTAAATGGGTGTTGCTTATTTTGTTGGCACCAACTATAAAACATTTTTCATTTTCTTATATATGATTTTCTAGTAGCAGGCTTTGTTGACTCAGTTAGTACCTGCTGCACATCCTCAGTAAACAGGTGTCTAAAAGTGATTAAGACCCTATCATACAGGCAGTTGGTTGAAGTTGCTTAAGGTTGGGATGTATCAAACACCTCTGTTCTTCTGATTAGATCCAGTCTGTGAAGAAGCTTGTGGTAATTGCCCTTGGTGAATTCCAAAAGAAAGGAGAACCACTGTTGCCTGGATCACAAGCGAGTCACTGCAATGATTTTTCAGGAATTCTTCTGAATCTTCAGAAAGGGTGGAAAAGCATACAGGAACATTCCTGTCCAAGGACAAGAAAAAGCATCAGTCTTCCAGGCATTCTTGAATGGAGTTCAGGAGTGGAATTTTGCCAGCTGATTGTTCAGACAGGAGGAAAAAAGGTCTCCTTGAGGAATTCCCCACAGATGGATCAAATCTTGGAAGATCCCCAATCTATTTCCATTTGTGAAGGTCTACCTTTGTCCTGCTGAGCTTGTCTGACACACAGTCTTGTTCTAACATAATGTAGGATGCCTCTAGAGTGAGATTGTGCTGCAAAGCTTTATCCCATGCTAACATGGGTAGCCTGCATAGGAGTTAAGATCTGGTTCCTTTCTGCTTATGTATGTGCCACATCACTGTAGTATTGTCTGTAACAATTTCAAGAGGTCCAGGGGATCAAAGGTGATTTCTAGACTTGAGTGCCTTGATAAAAGCAAGCATCTATTTTATGTTTATATGCTTTGGTCTCTGTTTGTTGTCCCAGATACCTTGTACTTTTATCCCCTTGATACTGCTCCCCAAGCAAAGTCCAAGGCATCTTTAGTGACTGATTGGAGCAAGAGGGGAGAATGGGTGACCTGGATTCAAGGATGTTTGATGACACCGCCAAGTGATTTCTCTTTTCACAAATCCCAAACCTGAGATTTGAAAAGATAATTGGTGTTAGTGCTGAGACCAAAGAGACTTTAGCTGCCATTGTATTTTTCTCAAGTAGACTTTTGCTGGAGGTATCATGCCAATCACAGATGCCACAAGTCCCAGAATCCTGAGGTATTCCCTCAGAGTGACCAAAGTCTGAGTGGAAAACTCCTGAAATAAATCTAAATATAGATCTATTTTTTCCTGTGGAAGAACAGCTCTTTCAACTGAGATGTCTAGCAGACACCCCAAGAACAAAATAGCATCTTAGTTACATGGGTTATATCCTGCTAAATGTCCACACCCTGGCATAAAAAACACATGAAAAAAACAAGGGGGAATGGTGGGAGGGTGTAGCTATTGCAGCAGTGATCATTAGAACATCTACTGTTATGGTAAGTGCAGCTTACACAACTGAGCTATGTTCTTCATGTTGATCACAGCTACAGTAGCCTTAGCTTTATGGGTAGATTACCGTAGCTAACAGTATTTGGGAGGTGGAAGGAGAAGGATCCAGTAGACCCTGGAGAATGGTCCTAGCAAAGCATGATCCAGACCTACAGAAGAAATCCAACTTATACTGCTTTGTACAAGCATCAACAGAAGACCAAGTAGCAGCTTGTAAAATACTTCTAGAATCCAACCCTTGCCAAAAAGCCATATAAGAAGCCAAGTCCTTGTAGAGTGGGCCTTGACCCTGCCTGGAACAGATTTGTCATGATGAGTAAAACAAAAAGGAACTGACTTAGACAACCATTTGGAAATATTCTGTTTTCACACAGGATGTCCTTTCTTCTTACCTTCAGAAGAAATGAACAATTGACCAGAAGATCTGAAAGATTTAGTTCTGTCAAGATAGTACCTGAGTTATATCTGGATATCCAAGGTATGGAGTATCCATTCCCCCTCATTTTTTGGTTCAGGAAAGAAAATGGGAAGAAGGACAGTTTGGCTTAAAGTAAACTCGGATAAAAAAATCATTAGTTACAAAGAAACCTTGTCCTTGTGGAACATGAGGTAGGGTTGACTCACCATAACAAATTGTAACTCAGATACCCTTCTTGCAGAAGTCAGAGCAATCAGTAAAACTGTTTTCTATGTTAAGAACCTCAAGTCAGGAAGATTAGCTGTTCAAATGGAGCAAGTGTAAGTTTTTCTGGATGTTAAAAACAACTGTAGCAAAAAAAGAAAAAAGAAAAAAGCCAAGGAAAACAAACCAATGTCATAAAACCCAGAACTTAAAAAGTATTATCATTGCCTATCTTGGGAGGGAGAATACTGACTAGCACAATATTATTTATTTATTTATTGGCATTTGTTTACCGGGATAGTCCACTGGGCCATTAAAAGCCCATTTTCAGTGGAGGCCCAGGAAGAAAATCTCCACAAAAAAATATGAACGTAGTACAATAAAGTAAATTAACAGTTGGTTAATATAAAGGTAAAACTGAATTTGTCAATTAGAACAATTAATACAAACTTAAATTACAGATAAGACGTGTGAAAAGGCAACATTATATGAAAATTTCTGCTATAGAAGTAGTCAGTTTATTCAGGAGATTGAATAGATAGTAGTTATTTAAAGAGGCAAAGAAGAAACATTAGGGTAAATAAGAGTATGGATATAAGAATATATTCTTGGAGTAGGGGAAGTTAGAATTTAAAAGTTGGAGGTTTGGTACCTGTGCAGTTCCAGATAGAAGAAAGGCAATTTTGTAAGGAGAGTTTAAATGAGGTAGTTTTGAATAGATCTAATTATTAATGGTAGAGCATTCCAGGCTCTGGCTACAGGACACATGTATAGAAGCTGGCCAGCAGGTAGGTTAAGCTTGTGCACTTGTAGAAGGAGTTGATTTTCAGATATGAGAGACTTTTTGGCTAGATAGTTGATGAATAAGGAAGCAAAGGCAGGACAGATTAGAGGTTTGTAAATTATTTTATGTGCAGTTGTTAGTTGCAGGTAGGAGAGATAGTGTGGGAGTTCAAGCCACTTAAGAGAGTGTAAAGCTGTGCAGTGGTGGGTAGATTGTTTAGCATTTCTAGCAAACTTGGTGAATTTGTTATAACACATTTCAAGTGTTGTTTTTAGAGAGGATTGTAGGTTGGTAAGTAATGGGGCACCACAGACGAGTGAGAGGGGAAGTTGATAAGTGGTAGCAAGGGTTTGTTTAGTGGAAGGGCTAAGAAAGTGTTTGTGCTTGTAAAGAATGCTTAGCTTTTGGTGTGTTTTGTTATCATTATACTGTATGTACAGGTCAGACTTGAGCTGTTCATCTATAATTACCCCCAATAATTTAGTATAAGTTACAAATTCAATTGTTTTGCTTTGAGAGAATATGGTAAACTGGGCCTTGTTTATGACAGTTTTCTTCTTCAGGGAAAATAGAATTAGCTTGTTTTTGTTTGGATTAAGTAAAAAAAAAATGATTTTACTAAACCAGTTTTCTATGGAGGTAAATGCCAGTTGAGTGATTTGTTAGAGGTCAGACATGGAATCAGCAGAGCAGATAATAATTGAATCATCTGTGTATTGTATAGGAGAGCCCTGACTGGGTGAAGACTGGAGATTATTAATAAAGATGGTAAGCAGGAGGGGACCTAATATGGAGTCATGGGGATCACCAGTAGAGTTAAGTAGATATGAAGAGAGGGAAGTATGCCATTTAACTGCCTGTTGTCTGTCTGATAGGTAACTAGAGAACCAGTTAAGAGAGGAGGGGGAGAGGCCAATTTGAGAGCGATGGTTTTGAAACTGTGGGTTAGAGACTGTATCAAAGGCCTTTGATAAATCTAGGAATAAGGAAGAGACAATTTTGCCTGAATCTCTAGATTTGTTGACTATATTCATGAAAGATATCAAGGTGGTCATTGTACTGTGACCTGGCCTAAAGCCGTGTTGTGCAGCAGATAAAATTTGATTGTTGAGAAGGATTTAGACCATTAGTGTTAAAAAGACACCATATTAAAAAGTGGGGCTGTCACCTAAGGCACTTCTACAGTTTAATTAAAATTCACCAGTGAATTCAAACCAAAATGATTTCATAATATAATTTATAGTATGTATAGTATGTTGAGTTTAAGAATGTAGTTGACTAAGGTATATTAAGTCAGGTTTATAGTAGGTGATAATGGCACTCTACCACTCTAGATTCTCTGGACAGGTATCTCAGTTTGTGAATGGTGTCAGATCTACTGAATCAGGAATGTGAAATGTGAATTTAATTCAGTTCTTGCAGGTCATTCTGTGCTCAGAGTACTAAGTTACACTTTATTCCTGATAACAAATAAGTGTTTGTAGATTCTGTTGTACAGAGGTCTAAACATCTTTCCTGAATTAAAACAATGGTTGTGTGGAGCATTTTGCCATGAGCAATTTTTGGATAGAGGAAAATGACAAATATATTATATAATAAGATATGGAATTTTGTATGACAAACTAAGAGAACTTCATTTTGAAATATGAAGAAATTCAGCTAAAGTATATATATAAGAGCAAAATCTTTACATAAACTGTCTTCCATACACTGGTGTGGGTATAACCTAGTCAAAACCTTATCTTTCAAATGTCTCACTTCCTTTTCTAAAACATTAGATTCACTAGTTAAAGCCTTAATTAATTTTACTTGACTGAACACTATAATCCCTTTAAGTTTCCTAGGGTGCATACTTTCAAAATGCAAAATACTAAAATATTAAGAAACAAACATGATAAATAATATGTAAAAGGACACAACATGAAGAAATGCATCTTTTAAGAAATATCTTCACTCTTTGAAAAGTGCCATGGGAACTTTCATATCTACCTCAGTTACTGCTAACTCAGGCAGATGGGATGTCTTGTAGTTAGAGAATATGATTGCCACTTTAGCTGTAGAGGTCTGATTTACCATGACACTTTAATGCCTTTAGTCTCTGCTAAATCTGCAAGTAGACCATCACAAGTATTTTATATAGTCAAGACAGAAAACATGACTCGAGGAAGGCATCATCATTTTCTTGGGTAACTACATTAAGATTATCATTATATTTTTCTGAGATTATACATCTATGTAGTCTCAGTTTACTGAACACGATCACTTGTAAAGTTTTTTAACTTCTCAAAAGACAACAATTGAAGTAAGTAGCGAGACAAAAATTCAATAACACATGACAAAGACAGTTAAAAAGTATAACAGTAATGTCATTTCACACAAAAATTCAAACAGTAAGCACTTTAGTTTCACAGCTGTAAATGCCAAGACTTCATCAGGCTGTTAAACATATGAATACATAAGCAAATACTTAAAAATATCAAATTGTCACATATTCAAAAACACCAATAAAATCAAGTCTCATGAATGATCTTATAAACAAAAATGTGGTTTTCGATGGTTGCAGCAGTAGCACCATGTTATTCAAATCTAGTACCTTAATCAATAGAAAAGAGGACTGTATATACACATCTTATGATTACGGGTCTACTTCTAATGACCGAAACGCCGATTCGCCGACAGTGAAATCACCGACGCCAGAAAACCGACAACACACAAACCCGACAACGCGAAACACCGAACACCATAACACCGACACACTACACGTAAACAACACAGTACACTACAACACATATCCACTAGCCCTAACCCAAACCCTAACCCTAAGGTCCGACACTACCGCACACTCTCCCTACCTGCACCCTAACCCTAACTCACTTACACACCCGAACCCCAAGCTCCGACACTACCGCACTCTCCCTACCTGCACCTAACCCTAACTCACTTACACACCCAACCCCAAGCTCCGACACTACCGCACTCTCCCTACCTGCACCCTAACCCTAACTCACTTACACCCCGAACCCCAAGCTCCGACACTACCGCACACTCACCTATCACACACCCTAACCCTACATCCCTGAGTATTGCACACTTACCTGTCTGCTCCCTACTCCTAAATCCCTCACTATCGCATACTTACCAGGTCGCGCTTACACATTCCCCTTGTCGGTCTTCCGTCTGTCGGGATTCGAGCGTGTCGGTCAACTGCGTTGTCGGTCGTTTCGTGTCGGTGATTTCACTGTCGGCGAATCGGCGTTTCGGTCATTAGAAGTAGACCCATGATTACACATGTTAAGTGTTGCTTTATATTTGTGGATTATGTTTTTTATATGGGAGGGAATGTCAAAGTTTGCTTAATGTATAGTTGGATGAATTAAATCAATCAACAATTTTTTTTTTGAAATCCAACACATCATATGAGAAAATTATACTTCTGAATGTGGATTTACACAAAAATGGTGAGAACAAAGCACCTACAAAAATCAGCTATAAAATGTTTCCAGCAATAGTATTTTGCATTTTGAAAGTATGCACCCTAGGAAACTTAAAGGGATTATAGTGTTCAGTCAAGTTAAATGAATTAAGGCTTTAACTAGTGAATCTAATGTTTTAGAAAAGGAAGTGAGACATTTGAACGCTAAGTTTTTGACTAGGGTATACCCACACAAGTGTATGGAAGACAGTTTATGTAAATTTTTGCTCAATATTCATTTGAATAATAATGCAAATCAGTATGAAGAAAATTCCTAAGACTGGAAATGGTTATGGGTCTTATGTTCTGCACTGTTTATCATGACATAAAATACGTTATTAATATTACTAGGAGAGTGATCGCATCATGTAATGTTTGGGCTAAGAAATCGGGGACAGTGTCAAAATGTATTACTAAGAACAACAGGAATGTTAAACAAACATTTTAAAAACAAAAATGTGTAAGTTCAAACAATATTAATAGGAGAGTACTTTAAAATGTGGGAGCTATACACAATGTAGATTCCTTGCACAGGGCTCCAATTGTTATGCATCTTTGATAGGGATATCTTTAGGATTCACAGGGGTCTTCACAGGTAACTTGAATTATGTAGTTTACCTTGCAGTATGCAGGAGATGAAAACATTTTTATATTGGTAAAATCACTCAGGCACTCCAAGTTACAATTTATGAACATGTATACATTACTTCGAAAGCTGACTTCATAAATGCTTTATTTAGACTCACACAGATCCTAATAATGCACTTAAGTTTAGATGTACTTTAAAACAGAAAGGATTGAGTAGGTTGTAGCTTATTTAAGATTTATGAGCCTTGCTTTTCGTGGTGTGTTTTGAACATGAGACAATTTGATTTTATTCAACTATTTGAGTATGCATGTGCTTAACTAACAGTCTAGTAAAGTCTTGAAATACACATTTGTGACACAAAAGTGTTTACTGCTGGAATTTTTTGCATTAAATGCCATTACTGTTATACTGATTAGTGGTCTCTGTCATGAACACTTATAAAGTTACCTTATAATTTTGCTGAATATAAAGCCCACCATATTTCAAGAGCTATCTCCCTCTATTTCAATGACGTTTTAGCATGTACATGTTGTTGTGCTCAAAATACTCTAAGCCCTGTTTTGTGGAAATGCCCTTGCTTTCACTGTACCTTATGATCAAACTGACATTTCCCACTGATCTTGACAGGGGGTTAGCATTGCTGAAAAATCTTATATTCCATTCGGGAAATAACAGACTTCAGGGTCTCAGAAGGCAGTGATTGTAAAGGAAAATGCTAGATGATATTTAGAGACAAGACACTCTCATCACATCAGAATATTAATATTTATTTACATTTGTTTACTTGCGTGGTGCACTGATCTCAATGGATCATTTTCAGGCATAGCATGGGGAATAGGATCACATAAGAAATGAACAATGCATATTTACAAATACAAGGATACACTAAGAAACAAACACACACACGTGTGTGTAAATATATTCAAAAAGCAGTTTAAAATGTCAAGATATGAATAAAAAATAAAATTATGTTTAGCAGAGCTTTATGAATAAGATGTAGTCATAATTACTGAGCTGGCTTATGCTACAGGGACACCAGCATATCATTATACAGAATGGTATGAAAATATTTGAAGAGGCAATAAAGAATAGTTGCAGGAAAGGATGCCATGAGGAGAAGACAGAGAAAAGGTAAGAGAGGAATGCAGAGGCAAGAGGAGTAGAAAGGAGAAGCAGTGTTAGATGCAAACAGAAGATGGAAGTAGGATAAATGAGAGAGAGAGAGAGTAAGTAAAGGGAATGCAAGATGAGATAAGGAAGGATGAAATAGGGATAAAGGGATCTGAGAGAGCTGCAAGGTTCATGTAACATGACATGGTGAGTGCAGCTGTACTTTGTGTGAAGAAGTGTTCTTTTAGCTATTGTCTGAAGTCTAAGTACTTTTAGGTGTCTCAGATTGAGACAGGAGTGGAGTCCCTTAGTTTAGATGGTAGGATGGAGAATGCAAGGTCAATGCAATAAAGTTTAATTTTTGGAGTTTGTCTGGTTGATTGAGATTGAAAGATAACCTGAGATTATATGCGGGGGTTTTGGTGAAAAGTTTATGAGTGAGAGGGGAATATGGGTCAGTAGAAAGGGCTTTGTGAATTAGTGATCATAGGAGATTGGCTATCAAATTTACTGGGAGTCATTTAGCTTTGGTGAGAATTAGGTAGTGGTGTTTATTATTGGGGGAGTTAGTAATGAATCAACAGATCCTATTGGAGATGTTTTCTAAGGTGGTGGCTTTTTCTTTTGAGGCTGCAGCTATAATAGGTAGTCGATAGTCAAGTTGAGATAAGAGCACTCCTTTGCCTATGGCAGCTTTGGCTGGCTTAGACAGAAGGGGTGATAGCTTATTTGTCCAGAACAGTAGTGTGTTGATCTTTCTGTATGTGTTTTGAGTGTGTAGTTGAAAGTTAAGAGATTGGTCTACTCAAATGCCAAAGTATTGGAAGGTTGTGGTAGTTTCTATGGTGGTACTGTTAACATCCTTTGCCCATGTACTAATCCTGACTAATATTTCCTCCTCAACCACCACCTTTACATGCACAAAATATGCATCCCCGACAAAAAAAAAACAAAAAACACACCACTGTGTTGTCTTTTTATATCAAGTATGCGTCTTTATTCTCTAATATTGCCTAAGCTTTTCACATATTAATCCTGTTATAATCATGTCATTTTTGTATTCTCTTATGCAGTGTATATTCATTATTATTGGTCTCTGTGTTTAATTAATTCTTTTAAATATGTATTTTACGTACTTATTTGTATCAATTTATATAATGCTGTAGTGGAGCTTTTCTCCCCGGGCCTCTACTGAAAATGGACATATATCCAGTTAGACTAGCCCGGTCAACAAATGTAAAATAAAATAAAATAAAATAAACAATCTTTAATATTAAGGAAGCTGGGTGCTTTTGCTATTTTTTAGTTGGTTCCAAATAGCATTGCTTTTGTTTTTGAGGGTTTGAGTATAAATTTCTGGCCTATTAGCCACTGTTGAGGGTTTGGAGGTCATCTTGGAGCTATGTGTATATAATAGAAGGGGATTTGTTTGACCTGTAGATGACCATGTCATCTGCATAGAGAATTAGAGGTATCTGAGCAAGATCAGATGGGAGTCTATTGATAAATATGGAAAAAAACAGAGAGGCTAAATTGGAAACCTGGGGGACTCCTTTCATAAGAGGATCTTTTTCAGAAGTGGTGGTGCCTAATTTCGCCTTGAAGGATTTATGGGTGAGGAAGTCTACAAATTAAGGTTTTATATTGTCGCTAACTCCTATTTCAGTTACTTTGTCAAGTAGTAAGTTATAATCAATTAGATCAAAGCATTTGTGAGGCCAATAAAGATGTTGCCAGGTTATCTGAGCCTCGGGGAGTATCTGTTTGTATTTGGTGCAATTATATTTCAGTCTCTTTGGTTCTATTTTTTTTGAAAAGGAATGATGTAATGGGTGGGACAGGTTGACTGTTAGGTTTGTGTTGTTGATGTGGGGTAGGTTGCTGAACTCACTGGGAAAGTCAGTGCATGAGAGTTTGTATGTGGTGTTGTTAGAGGGGTTCAGGAGAGTGGAGCTGTTTTATGTTTCTCGACCAGTCAACATGTTGATTTCTGTCCAGAATCTTTTAAGTTTGGCTAAAAATTAGATTTATTTTGATAGCAGTTGTTTTTGTGCCTGTGGATGGATTGCTTGGCTAGATTGCATGGGGATATATATTTGACTAGAGAATCTGTGGAAGGGTTGCATTTCCAATTGTGCCATGGTTCATCATGTAATTTGAGGAGGTGTTTGAGTTCATTAAATATCAAGTCGTATTTATGAGGTTGAATTAACCTTTGTACTAAGGGAAAGAGTTTGTTTTGCAAGTGCAGTAGGATATTGGTAAGGTTGTTTCACTTGCGTCTTTATTACATAATCAAACTTTTAAAAATTCGAACATCATATGGTCGACACCATATGATCAAACTTTTAAAAGTTCGAAAATGTAATAAAAAAAAAAAAACAAAGGAAAAACCTATCTGAACAGTTTAAGCAATGGGGCAAGGCCCCCTGGACCTCCCCCACACCCACCACCCTTTAAATATACCAACTCCGAGATCGCACTACAGTGCAGAAAAGGGAAATCTTCCCATTCTGCACTGTACAGAGATCTCCGTTGAAATGTTTGAACTTTTAAAAGTTCAATCATATGGTGTCGACCGTATGACGTTTGAACTTTTAAAAGTTTGACAACGTGATATAGACCCGTTTCACTTGAGTTTTGTATGGCAAGCAAATGAGACCGATCAAGGGTAGCAAGGTGTTTTTTAAGATTAGGGATATTCTGAAAGATTTTGGGTCTTAAGGTGATCATTTTAGGTTTATATTTTAATGTTAGATTATGTACTGGCAAAGTTATGGGCCAGTGATCACTAAAGGAGGGTACATGTATGGTGAGGCTAGATATCATTGCAGGATTTTTAGTTATTATAGGATCTAGTAAGGTGGGCCTGTTTGAGTGAGGGTTTGGTCTAGTAACTTCAGAGTTGATTTGGGTATGACTTAAACTGGCCAGAAGTTCTGAAATACCAATGGCTTTTGCTCCTAAGTAATTAAGGTTGAAGTCTCCAAGAATGATTAGGATAGAGTTTTGGGGAGTTTTGGGATATATTTATTAGATGAAAGGATTGAAATTTGGTAGTGAAGCTGGTGGGTAGGTATGCACTGGCTGTAACATGGGGTTTTTGGTTACTTGTTAGAAATTTTAAAACGATCCAGCTAGTATCTGATTCTGAATTGCTGTTGGCTTGTGCAATGATAGTGGGGTTAAAGTTATCTTCAAAGAGAATTAATGCTCTTCCCCTAGGTTTTTTCTTGTAGGTATGAATAGTTTAGAATGAGGTGGTGAAGACTAGGTGTGTCAGGTTTCAACCATGTTTCTGTAACAGCTATAATGTCAAGATTATGTTAAATGGTAAAGGCATTGATTTGGTTGATTTTGTTCTTGATGCTATGGGTGTTAAAGAGGGAGCAGGTAATATGACACTGTTTACTGGTTTGAGAGGAGGCATTATTAAGTGGTCCTGGATTAGGCTCAATTTTGCCTCTTAGCAGAAGCAAGATGATGGGCTTGAATTTGAGTAGTGATTCTGGAATGTTTAGTTGTGGGTATAACCGGGGTTTTATATCAAAATTAGAAACCTGGGACCCTGATATGTTTGATGTGTGTGAGTTGGGTGCTGCCATGGGTGTGATGTGATGTTAAAGTTTAATAGGGTCTGGGTATACAGTATGTTAGTGTAGGTATTAATGTAGTCTGATATATGGAAGTACTGGCAGTCAGGTAATAGCTGTGGGTTTTTGTGTGAGGGTTGAAAGAAAATAATTGATAGCAGGACAATGTAAATGTATGTAATGGTTATGGAAATTGTGATAATAAATGCAAATATAAATGTAAATATATTTATGAATAAATATAAATAAATAGAAAGGGAGCTCAGGTATCTCACTAGTGTAGGGATATACTAACCTCATCATACAAGAATATTAATAAATACAAAGGGAGTTATTTTGTCTTACGGGTGTAAGTATATGCTAATTTCATCACACCAGAATATTAATAAATGCAAAGGGATTTCAAGTGTCTCACTGCTGTAGGAATATGCTAATCTTGTCACACCAGAGTATTAGTAAATGCAAAGGGAGTTCTGCATGGCACATGACTACACTATCAGAGACACAGATTCAAACAGTGGTCGAAGCATTAGAAGGCCAGCCAGATTAGTGTGGAACGAGGTGGTCAAAAGCCTGCTCTCTGTTTCTGGGGAGATGGTGAAATAAGTACTGCAGTTCTTCCCCTGGCATCAATCAGAAGATTAGTGAGCTGGCAGTCTAGTAGCAGTTGATGGCCATCCACAGTTGCATATATATATATATATATATATATATATATATATATATATATATATATATATATATAAGAGCATGGCATACACATGCACAACTGCTTAGCAGTAGGTATAACACATGCACTCTTTGCAAGCTAGTGAGCAGGATTTTCTATGCATTTGTAAGATGACAGTGGCCTGATCACCCTTACTGTAAGACATGCTATTCTGTTGATTTGTTTACCTAACATATAATTTGTTTACATTTTTGCTATTACGTGTAACTAAGTTAATCTTAGGTAGTTTACCACAGTTACTTATGAATTTACATATGTTCTCTCAACTACTGCTAAATTACTGATTTGCTATTTGTTCACTGGTTTACGTAAGTACTAGAGTTACTCACTTAAATTTACCTTGACTTCCTAAAACTACTGGTGCTGTTCCAGACTATGGTAAGCTACTGCATACTGCTAGATTTCATTAATTTTGACTTGAATTCTTGATGTACCTCTTCTGAAGCGACACCATAGCATTACAGCTTTCTAGAACTGCATCTAACAGAGGGATATCTGAACAATTTGTTGATATTTTCTTTGTTCGTTGTGTATTTCTGAATCCAGTCCTCAATGCTGCCATGATAAAGGGCTTTATTAAACTAAAGTATGAGCCATCATGCTATAAAGAAATGTCCAGCTCATACTGGGTATGGTACTCTGAACTTATTATGGCATTTAATCTTCCTTTCCCTTATTGATTGTGGTCCTGGATCCTGAGACTTAGTAATTGCTTTGATCTCTGAAACTTCAAATTTTAATCCAGTTTTATTTCTGGAAGTGTTTTGCTCATGGAGTCTTTGTCTTCCATAGGGTGGCACAGTGACACAACGGTTAATGTTGTTGCCTCAGCAAAGAGGTTCCCCAGTTTGATTCTCTGCTGGGATGCCTTCTATGTGCAGTCTGCATTTCCTTTCTGTCTTCATGTGGGTTTCCTCCCACATTCAAAGACATACAGTAGGTAGATTAGACACTCTAAATTGACCATGGGAGTGAGTGTTCATGTGAGGGTGTGGAAGAACTACAGCGGCAGGACTAGCTACCTGGTGGTGTAAAACTTGGCGCTAGATGATTGTCTTGTGTAAAAATGGGAAAAAGGGGTTGTGGATGGATGGATTCTATTCATTAATGTCATTGCATCTTTCAGGAATGCCTGGACTCTAGACACCAGTATTTTATGTTTGTTATAGGGTTTGCTTATCAATTTCAAAATACACTGCTTACTATGATTTTAATTCTACAACTATCAGTTCAAAGGAGCAACATAGATTTTTAAAACAATAGAGTTTAAATTACTTGTATTCATTTTCTGATTTCATTTATTAATTTTCATAATAAATTGGTTTTCACAGATTATCAGGTTCAAAATTTTGGTTTGCTTATTTGGTATTGATTTATTACTTTACTGACTTTAATTGTTTATTGAATTACATTAATTTATTTCGCTAATTGTGGCTTTCACCCTGTTGTATTGGCTTTTATCACTGGACACATAAGTGGCCAACTACTGTTCTTTCATCCATTTATTTTTCTGAAATGATCCAGACCTTTTTTACCCATAAAATCTAGGCATCCTTAAGGGGCTTAGGAACAGGTATGGCTGTTGTTCTCATTAGGGACAGTCAGGACTGGGATTTCAGCCTTTACCAGTCCATTGCAGTACCTGCAGTGGGGTGAAACTTCACAATGATAGGTTATCCCTGCCTTGTACCCATGGTTCTCCCATTCAGTCTGGGAGATATAGGTAGGACCTGCTTTCTAGAGGCATCGGTTTAGGTGCCATATGTTAATACCAGGTCTTTCCATAACAAGATGAGCATTTATCTGATTATTCCATATCTTGGAACTAGCATTCATCAGAAAAATCTGACTGGATAAAAATGTTGGTCCCATTCTTGAAGCCTTTAGTGTCCTCTAGGTCTTCTGTGGTATAGTGTCCATGGCTGGATGAGGCTGGTGGCTAGGTTTCAGTTATCTGTCATTTTGCCATCAAACTGAAGATCAGAATTTTTGTTTTTGCCTTTTCTTCCACCTCTCATTGATAATCAGCTCTACTTCCTCAGTCATACAGTTGTTCCACTTGTTCCCCTTTGGCCACTAGATCCAAGGCTTGGGTTGAGCAAGAAGACAGCATCATACAAATGGCAGGCAGAATTATATGCTCTGTCCCCTTGAGCCAGTTCCCGGCTAGTTGTTGGGTTCCTGGGGCTTGTGAGGTGAACGTTCCACCTCTGTGGTAATGTGCTTATCTGGAATCCCACCCTCAAGAAGCATGTAATGAGGCACTACAAGGCCAAACTCTGTCTTTGCAGATATGTATTTCCTTCCTGTGGGCCCGCACCTCCTGGCCTAGAATTAACTCTGTTGTGCTTTCCAGAACACTGGTAGCACAGTGGCTACACTCATCTCCAGTACATACTCAACATTCATCACCCAGATAGAGAGAGAGAGAGAGAGATGAGTGGACATTCCCTTTATTCCTCTCCTTCCCCTTCATCAGTTTCTTCACTGCCAGAGCTGTAAATCAAACCTTGATCACTTGGGTTAAAGGCAGGACTCATTCCCGCTATGACATGGACATGACTTTGAACTGTAGATCAAAGCTGAGAGTACCAAGTCCTTTGAGTCTGTAATGAGGTACAGGAGTAAATTATGACTACATCCTTATACGCTGCCCTCCAACTAGAGCTAAAATGCTCCTTTAGTAGTTCTCTGATTTCCTTGTTACCTTGGTGCACGTGTCTCCTAAATGGCTTATTCTGGAGGACTTCAACTTCAGGACTGATGAGAAGTCAGTGGCTTTTATAAAAGAACTTATGTGCATTATAAAAGGACTTGCATGTGCCCAGGTTGTTACACTGAGACCCACAGATTTGGGCGTATTCTGAACCTGGTCTTCCAACTTGGTGTTGACTAGTGATTTTATGTTGGAATCTGTCACTTGGTCAGACTACTTTATCATTCAGTTTTTGGTTGACCATTCCTAGGTAGAATCCAGGATCTGGGTCTTGACCAGCTTTATGACTATAATGTCACTGCTCCAGATGAGGTGATGGTATTTATATCAGGGCCTCGCCACCTTACTCAACATATTGGCACAAGACATGAATGGCTTGTTCATATGATTCTGTGTGAGTTATAGTTTGATTTTGAGCTTCATAGAGTCAGAAGGAATGACCAAAGAACTCAATGTAAGTGATAATGTTCTGGCCTGCCCTAAGGACAAACTTGCTCTGGATAACCACTTTTTAGTATACCAGGCTATTACATAATGGAGAAAGCCATGTAAGAGTTCTTCAGCAGCAAACCAACCAGTTATACTATTAGGGGTTGTAAGGAGTGTGATGCCCCAACACTGGCCCAGTAATCAAGGAGCCTCAATCCTCACAACTGGCAACCGTGGGGCACATACACACTGGGAAGATGACAAGTACACACACAGTAAAGTGCAATTTTCCTTAAGAGCACTCAGAGACCACAGTCAGTCTGGGGCTAGATTCTCCCACTTTATACAGGTCCCCAGTAAGACTCCCCACTGGCACAGCTATAGAATTGAGATCACAGTTGAGTGGCCAAGCCAAGACCTTCAGCACCCTCTCTGTCCAACCAGTACTTAGTGTCCCTGCCCAAGTAGCTGACACACAAACTCTTTGAGATTTGATTTATACATAAACACACACAAACACACACACACACACACACACACACACACACACACACACACACACACACACACACACACACACACACACACACACGCACACACACACACACACCTGGGAAAGGCTGACACAGGTTTACTAGCCATGACCTCTTCTTCCCAGACTATAAGGTAGTTTTCACTGCCACCAGCCACTACTTAGCTACTTTTAAGCCCTTAGCAAAGGGTGTCCAACCTTACTGTGTAATGTTACAGTTAATCCAAATGGTAGTTTGACCAAGAGCAAGGCTATTAGGAGTGGCCTGCACAGTGTCACCAAATAGATATGTAAGTACTCTAAGAGCTTAAATATCTCTAGATATGGTTGCCACCCGTCCCGTTGTCAGCGGGACACTCACGGTTTGAGTGCTCTCATCCCGCTTCCCGCGCTCACCAAGCGTGGGACTTTAAAAGTCCCGTTTTTTCCCCTTTGCGCTTGCATTTTAAAATTGCCGCGGAAAAGCCGAAAATACTTCCAGTTTTTCCACGGCAATGCGGCTACGTCAACACCCGGACCTGCAGTTAGAGGGATTCTCTGCTAGGTCCGGGTGGTAATGCAGCACAGTAATTGGCTGCAGCTATTTGTAGGGGGCGGGAACTTCTTGTGAAGAGCCCCATAAAGGTCGCAGCTGTAGAGCACTAAGCTCTATAGCAGCCCGGACAAAAGATCTGAATTTTTCGCCAGCATTGAAGCCAGCATTGAAGCCAAGCCAGCAAGGGAGCCAGCCCAGCCAGCCAGCAAGGGAGCCAGCCCAGCCAGCCAGCAAGGGAGTCAGCCCAGGCAGCCAGCAAGGGAGTCAGCCCAGCCAGCAAGGGAGCCAGCCCAGCCAGCCAGCCAGCAAGGGAGCCAGCCCAGCCAGCCAGCCAGCAAGGGAGCCAGCCCAGCCAGCCAGCCAGCAAGGGAGCCAGCCAGCCAGCAAGGGAGCCAGCCCAGCCCAGCCAGCCCAGCCAGCAAGGGAGCCAGCCCAGCCAGCCAGCCCAGCCAGCCAGCCCAGCCAGCAAGGGAGCCAGCCAGCCCAGCAATAACTGAGTGGTAAGTAGATAATTGCATTTTCTGGCTTTAGTTATTTAAAATGGGAATAGTGTGCTTTATTTAAGTTTTTAATGTTTAGAGGTAGATGGGGATGTAGTATGTAATATTTAAATCTGTGCAGTGGTTATTTTGAGACTTTTGTACTAGTTTAAAATGGGAATATATTGTGGTTTAATTTTTTTAATGTTTAAAGGCAGATGGTGGGTGCAGTACGCAATATTTAAATCTGTAGTAGTTAGTTTAATATTTTTGTGTAGTAGTTTTTAAAGAGATAAAACCTGAATGTATATGTAATTGTTATTATGCTTGGGGGGTATGATTTGGAAGCATTACTTTTAAAAGGCTGAACTGTGTATAGAAGTTGTTTGTTTCTGTTGGGGGGCAGTGAAATATAAACTTAGTGTGATGCATTTCTATTGTCGTAGCTTTTTCTGGGTATTGTCTGTATGCATATAGGAATTGTTTGAGCATAGTTTGTATTTTTTGTATGGAAATATGCACTATAATGCTGTTTTCAGGAAGTTACGATATACTGTTTAGGTAACTTTTCCTGTTCCTGCAAGTCCATGTCTGTGGTACAAGTCTACCTTTTGAGGGGGAATGTTAACAGTTAATGTAATTCATTTATTATTCTAGTAGGTACACGTTGCCAATTTGCCAAAGCTGTTTCAAGATTGTTTTCATTTATACTTGTAAATGTGTGCATTTAATTTATTATGCATTTTTAATAAGGTTAAAATGTACTGTTTTGCTTGTAATGTGAATATGGGTGTGTTACTTTTACTTGGGCCTGTTTATTGCATTGCTGTGCTGGATTAATTGCTATGTTTTGAGGTAAAAGGAGCCCATGGAGTCTGCTGTACATTGTAGTTTGTTACTTCTCTTGCAAGAAGTATTTTTAAAAGTCAAAATGTTTGGACTTTTTCCCATTTATTTTTATTTTTGTGGATGGATGCTCTGAAGTTAATGCAATGTATTTCAGATTGTGCTAAACCATGTTACAGGGTAGTTTCGTCTAAGTAGCAAAGTTTTTATTTTGTGTTTTAGTGATGTCTTCAACATACTTATTTACTGTTTTCATTATAATCAGATTATGACCAGTGCTGCTGTTGGGCATGTTTATTAATAGATCATTGCGCTGTGTAAATTAGTGCCATACATTTCTTAACTGCTGTGGTCAAAAGCTAAATTAGGTCTATGGTATCCACTGTGCATTGTCATTCATTTTACTGTTTTGGTTCAGTGAATATGGTTAACGTTTTTGTCTTGTGGGGTGTGGTGGGCATGTTCAGTGGTAAAAATAATGCATTTCATTTTCTACAAGCTGTGTTAATGTTAGTCTTCAATGGCCAAAATGCCCCTACATTACCTCATTTACTATTTGACCTTAAACTGTTTGTAAACTCTTTTTTGCTCCATTCCTCTATTTCGCATGCCAATGTTTTTCGAGCCAGTTCTTTCACATGCCAATGTTTTTCGAGCCAGTTCTTTCGCATGCCAATGTTTTTCAAGCCAGCTCTTTCATGTGCCAATGTTTTTCAAGACAGTTCGTGTGCCAATGTTTTTCGAGCCAGTTTCGCATGCCAATGTTTTTCGAGCCAGTTCTTTCACATGCCAATGTTTTTCAAGCCAGCTCTTTCATGTGCCAATGTTTTTCAAGACAGTTCGTGTGCCAATGTTTTTCGAGCCAGTTCTTTCGCATGCCAATGTTTTTCGAGCCAGTTCTTTCACATGCCAATGTTTTTTGAGCCAGTTCTTTCACATGCCAATGTTTTTCGAGCCAGTTCTTTCACATGCCAATGTTTTTCAAGCCAGCTCTTTCATGTGCCAATGATTTTCAAGACAGTTCGTGTGCCAATGTTTTTCGAGCCAGTTCTTTCGCATGCCAATGTTTTTTGAGCCAGTTCTTTCGCATGCCAATGTTTTTCGAGCCAGTTCTTTCGCATGCCAATGTTTTTCGAGCCAGTTCTTTCACATGCCAATGTTTTTTGAGCCAGTTCTTTCACATGCCAATGTTTTTGAGCCAGTTCTTTCACATGCCAATGTTTTTGAGCCAGTTCTTTCACATGCCAATGTTTTTTGAGCCAGTTCTTTCACATGCCAATGTTTTTCGAGCCAGTTCTTTCACATGCCAATGTTTTTCGAGCCAGTTCTTTCGCATGCCAATGTTTTTCGAGCCAGTTCTTTCGCATGCCAATGTTTTTCGAGACAGTTTTTTGTGCCAATTAAGCCAGTTCATTTGTGCTGTGCAGCAATATGTTACTGAACCCTACTAACAGTGTTGGTCAATATGTTGCATATCAGGTAAGTACAGATTCAAGCATGAAGAGAGCAGCAGCTTCATCACAGTCAACCAGCAGCAAGAGAATGTGCAAGTGGCAGGACGTTTGGAAAACAGAATTTGACTGGATCGAGAGATGCACTGATGTCAAAGCATTCTGCAGGTACTGCAAGAGAGAATTTCTAGTGACCCACGGTGGAAGAAATGATGTCGCACGACATGAGGCAACTGAACAACATAAGACTGCCATTCTTCAAGCTAAATCCACTCACCTGATGACAAAGTGGGCAAGGAATGCAAACCTTGAGGGACCAGAACTTAGAATCATTGCAGCAGAAGCCTCTGAGGTTTTCCATGCTGTTAAGCACAATATTTCATATAACAGCTTGGACTGTGCAGTAAAGTTGGCCAGCCAGTTGTACAGTGACTCAGACACTGCAAAGAAACTATCTTGTGGCAGAACCAAGGCTGAAGCCATAGTTGAAAATGTTTTGGGGCCACACTCATTGGAATGCCTCCTGCATGACCTTCAAAACCAGGTACTTCATTTGCAATTTCATCAGATGCTTCCAACAAGGGGAACATAAAATTATTTCCCCTTGTTGTGAGGTATTTTCTAAAGAAGAAGGGGTGGTGAATGGCCTTTTGGACTTCTATGAAGACCCTGACGAATCTGCACAGGCTATTTCACAGCAAATTTCCAACATTATGGAAAGGCATTCCTTGCCCTGGAACCATATTTCAGCTTATGGGGCTGATAATGCCAGTGTGAACTATGGGAAGAAATCTGGTGTGTATACCAGATTAAAAGAAAAGTGCCCATCACTCCAGAAAGCTAACTGTCTTGCCCATATTATTCACAATGCAGCCAAAAAAGCTGCAGCACAACTACCATACGATGTGGAAGCATTTGTAATGAGACTTTTCAGCCACTTTTCTGGTTCTGCCACAAGGACCAGAGACTTGAAAGACTTCTTTGAGTTTTGTGGCATGGAATTTGAGAGTCTGTTAAGACATGTGCCAACAAGGTGGCTGTCACTACTCCCAGCCATTGAAAGAGTAGTGAAAAATCTCCCAGTGCTCCAGTCCTATTTCCTCTCTCAGGGAGAAGAGGAGACCCCCGGCAGATATGGTCGTACTTTTCAGGTAACGAGCATGGTGAGAATGAATTGCCTACACTGCCCCAGTACTATCTGCACTTTCTCTGTGCTGTTCTTGTCGATTTTAATGAACACATAAGTACATTAGAAAAATCAGCACTTACTGCCATGGAAACTTATTGTGTAATGGTCTCTCTCAAGCAAAACTGCAGGCAAGAGCTGAAGGTGCTTTCTTTGGAGGGAAACTTAGGGCACTTATGAGCACATTAGACAGCACTTCTGCTAACAAACTGAAAAGAGACTTTATTGTTTTCTTGGAGACAGCAGTGAAATACCTGGAGCAGTGGTTTGATTATACTGAAAGCAACTACTTGTTTACACTATCTAAATTATCTTTAAATGAGCCATTTGCCTTCAGTGATTTGCTGAATGTGACCACTGCCCTGAGTCTGCAGGATGTAGATGAAGATTATCTTTTTAGGGACTACTTGGCAATTAGGCCCTCTCTCGAACAGTTATGTAACACAAGCTTGACCCCAGGAGAGAAGTGGCTGAAGCTTTTCAAAGAAGGGCCTGAACTGACTACACTCTATCCGGTAATTGCTAGGGTTTTATCTATACCACCCTCAAACGCATTTGCAGAAAGAGTTTTGTCACTGGTGAAAGGTAAATGGACAGATGTCTTGAAACCGATGTAGTGTGGACTTGTTAAAAGCTGAACTCATGATGAGTGTAAATTACGGATGAAATGTTGTGACTTTTACTCAAATATTATTTCAAATCGGGCCCTTCTTCAAGCCATAAAATCAAATTCAAAATACACTTTTAAAAAAAGTGATTTACTGTACGTAATTTTGTGTTTTTCTTTGTTTATCATTAATTTTTACTAGGGTATGTAGTTTTGTGTTCTTTGCTTTAGCTTTAATTGACAGTCTTAATTTTATACTTGGCTTGTATGTGGTATGTAGATTTTTTTAAGTTTTCTTTCTGAATAGCAATGGATGGTTTATGAATTTTACTTTTTAAATAAACAAGTGTCTGTTTAATGAGTAGTGTGTTTTTAATTCCTTTAAAGTTTATTGTTACAACCGATTAGTGTGTGTGCAGTAATAGTTCACTTCATTTAAATGGTTTGAGTTTTCAGTATGCTGTAATGTCACAATGTTGCATCCATAACTAATACTGCATCTCCTTTAACAACTCTGGTGATGTCGTGGTGGGGGTGTGGCCAGTGTCATGTTGGCCACACCCCTATCATGTTGACCACACCCCCATGTCCCACTTTGCCCTTGTTAAAAGGTGGCAACCTTGTCTCTAGACAGACCAGCCACAATTGAAATGTTTAAATATATTTAATAATAATAAAAGAACAAGAAAATACTGAGTAAACAATCATAGTTACATCAGAGTTCAAAATCATGGGAAATATTTAAAACAAATTGTAGCACAGTTTCAAATAAATAAAGAAAACATCTAAGCTATACTCCACTATATTCCTAACTGTATCTAAGAGACATTACTGTACTCTAGACTTAATTACTCATAGCAAGGAAATTGTGGTGAATGGATGTTCTTGTCAGGTCAAAGACAAAATATAAAGTGTCTCTCTCAGGGAGTTCTTAAATTAATATCTCAAATATTGCTACTGGGATACTTGCAGCATGACATCACTTCTTTCTCGACATTATGTCTCATGTTGCACTGAAATTGAAAGTTAACATCTCTTTTATTATGTGGTTAGAAAATAATTTAATTTCAACTATTTTGTTCTGAAGTTTTGCAAGTTAACCTTCTATGTGCCAGTTCCCACTGTTAAAACATATACATTTACACAGTTACAATAGTTTATATACATTTCTGTTCTTTTCCAGTAGGGTACACTGTGGATACATCTTTAATCTGAGTACTCTACAACATACAACATCAGCACACATGTCTGTACAAACCATCTTATAGGTTCATAGGTAAGTACTAGGCTATCTGCCCATGGGCATTTATAAGCCTAGCCACAGAGTGATGGCTTTCGCCTCCCCATTAGATTAATAACCTGGGCCTCTGTCAATAGGGCTCCTGAAATGATCCCAGGGTAGAACTTATGATTACCCATCCACTAATCAAGATTTCTCTTGAAGAGGGTCAGAGAGGATCTCTGTCGAATATGGATTGGGATTCTATTCCAGAGTGAGGGGAGTCACTGGGGCAGGAATCTATCCCTCCAGCATGTCCTGTTTATTGTTGTACATAGGTTCAAGTTGCTAGAATGAGTGATTCTGAGGGATTTAGTTTTTTTGAGGTGAAGCATGTTCATTAGTTCAGGGTTTGACATGGACCTGTAGGCCAGGCATAGGTCACCTCTGAGCAGACGGTAAGCGACTGAGAAGAGCTGGAGCTTTTTTAGTCGTGCTTCATAGGGTAATTGTTTAAGGCCCTTAATCCTCTTAGTGAGGTACTTCTGTGGTCTTTCTAGTTGTTGCAGGTGTCTAGTGAGGTACATCCCAAATGGGGCATTGTACTCTATTATGGACCTAATGAGTGAGGAGTAAAGGGGCACAATCACATCCTTGGATCTGGATGAGAAACCCTTTGTGATCAGGTGTGCCACATAGAAGGATTTCCTGACAGTTTTGGCTATGTGGTTATCAAAGGGGAGCATGCTATCTACTTGGGTACCCAGGTCCCTAATTACTTCTTCTGTACTTAGTGGATTCCCATCTATGTGGTAGTTTGTAGGTACTTTGTTTTTCCCAAATGGGATTACTATGCATTTTTTGGCATTTAGCTTGAGGCCGTGACTTTGACACCAGGTGTTTGCCTCTGTGAGACCCTTTTGCAGGATGTCTGTGTCAGCTGGAGAGTCAATTATTGCACCCAATTTACAGTCGTCTGCAAACTTGGTTAGCCACAGTCCCTCCACCTTTGCCTGTACTTCGGAAAAATATATACCGAACAGGAGGGGTCCCAGGTCTGAGCCCTGTGGGACTCTGCTTGTGACTGGTTTAGAGTCAGACATGGCACCTGCCACTCTTACCATGTGGGTTCTGTCTGAGAGCCAATTGGCAACCCATCTCGTGACATAGGGGTTAATATTTAAGCTGGTGAGTTTGTCTATGATTCCTGAGTGTGGGATGGTGTCGAACGCCTTAGTGAGGTCCAGATATGCTGTGTGGACCACCTTCCCTTCATCTATGGCCTTGGTGACTGTTTCGAAGAAGTCAACCAAGTTCAGGAGGCAAGATCTGCCTTTAACAAAGCCAAACTGGGTGGGGTCCAGTGTCTGGAGGTTCCCAATGTCCCTGTTAATGAGCTCCATGATAATGCATTCCATGGCTTTGCAGACCAAGCTAGTCAAGCTTATAGGGTGATAGTTCCCAGGGTCAGTTGTGGCACCACCTTTTTGGAGTGGTACGACTGTTGCTGCACGCCATTCTTTGGGTACATAGCCTGTAGAGAGGCTGAGTTTGAATAGTGATTTGAGATGGGGATTAGTTCATTTTGAAGCTCGTGTAAGACACAACCTGGGATAGCATCTGGTCCCATTGATGCTGTGTTTTTGGCCTTTGCAAGGGCTGTCTTTACTTGTGTGTCTGAGATATCTGGAGTGCCACATTCTTCTGGGATGGGTGCTAGCCCCTTTGGTGGAGGGGGGGGAGAAGTTTGCACTGTACTTGTCAGCCAGGATGTTGGCAATGTTGGTTGGTTCAGTGTATTTATGGCCATTATGCACTAGCTCGGAGCATATCTGAGAGTTTGCCCCTAGACTCTTGACAAAGTTAAAGAAGGCCTTGTGGTTATCCTTAGAGTCATTGGCTATTTTTCTTTCGAAGTTGGCCTTGGATGATTTAATGAGGGAGCGCAGTTTTTTACTGATGTTAATCAGAGATGCCTTCTTATTTTGGGATTTTGTTCTATCTTACAGGAGTTTCCTCCTTCTGTTGTAAATTTTATTTATGGCCGGGGTCCACCAGACTGGCTTCCTCTTTTTTGAGGAGTTGGTCTTGATTTTACGTGGGATGGCTCGGTCCATGCATTCTTGAAGGTGTTCATAGAATGCACATGTAAAGGATTCTGCCGATGGGTCATCATTTTCCATTTGATTGGGAGCTTTGAAACTTCCCACCTTGGTCTTGAGGAGTGTGAAGTTGGCTTTAGAGAAGTTTTTTACATTGATTTATTTGACTGGGGGGGGTCAGGATGTGGATGTCCAGTGTGATTAGTTTGTGATCTGATCTTACCAATGACAAGTTTACCTCAGGTGTGGAACATAGGTTCCCTATGTTGGTGATGACCAGATCCAGTATGTTGTCACCTCTTGTGGGAGTGGTGACCAGCTGTTCAAGGGCGTTTGAGTTTATAAACTCAAGGAAGCATTGGGCTAGGGCATTTGAGCTTGAGTAGATTTCCCAGTCAATGTTTGGATAGTTGAAGTCACACAGTAGCATGGTGTTGGGTAGAATCTTCATACTTTCTAATATTCTCAGGAATGCTGCGTGAGGGTCCTGAGACAAGGTGGGAGATCTGTAGCAAGCTATAAATTGAATAGTCAATTTACCCGCTGTCAATTGCACTTGGATGGTCTCAGATTCTGCGTGCTGTGCTACTAACCTGGAGGTGTGGGTGTTCTTGATGAATATGGACACACCCCCTCCTTTTGTGTTTCGGTCCTGGTTTTGGGACCTAAAGGTATGGAAGGAGTTATAGCCTGGTAGTGCTGGGGTGCTCTCTGGAGCCTTGAACCAGGTTTCTGTCACTGCACATACATCGATTTCTTCCATACTAAGGAGAGCCTTGAGTGCGTGCATTTTGAAGTTTAGACGTCTGGCATTGAGCAGCATTACCCTCAGTTTTTGTTTATTATTGTTGTTTATGGAGGCAGGTTTGTCTTTTGAGCTTTGCCTAAAAAAGGCAGTATTGGGGCGGCAAGAGTCTTGGCCAGTATACGAAAGCCCAGGGGTGACAGGTGCAAGCCGTCTCTGGCGAAGCAACGTGGCTTGTCAAGCATGTCGTCCCAGGCTGACAAGTACTGGATCCCCTTTGAATGACACCAGTAGTTTAACCAATTGTTGAAACTGATAATTTTTTCTTCGTATGCTGGCATCATTTTGAGTGAGGGCATGATGCTACTCAGAGTCAGAGTCATACCAGCCTGGACTACATGGTCAGAGAACTCCTCCATGTCTCTTTTCATGTAGTCCAGGGAGGTACGTCTCAGGTCATTTACGCCAACATGTACAATGACAGAGTCATATTTGTACTTGTTGTGGAGTGACCTGAGTGCATGTGTTATGTGGCGGATTCTGGCACCTGACAGGCAGCTTACGGTAACCTTCTCCTTGTTCAGTCTAGTGAGTGGGATGTCTGTGTGCCTGATGATAGAATCACCGATTACTAGTGTGTTATTTAGCCTTAGGGGCTGTTTTTGCTTGGCACACTGACATTGTGACGTATGTGTTACCTGGTTTCTGTTGTGGGGTGGGGGTTGCTTGGGTGTATGCTTAGGAGGTCTCTGTTGTTTAGGCAGGTTCTTATTTAGAACCTCCGAGTATGTTTTTGCATGTTTCTGAGAGTTGTTTTCTGGTGCAGCTATGGCTGGTCTATGTGAGTCTGGTAATGTGGTGCTAGTGTTGCCCTTCTCCTTGTGACTGGTTGATCCAGTCATGGGTTGAGAGAGCTTAGCCTCCAGTTTGGCTGTGTAGCTGCATCTCTCACATATGTTTGTGTTGGTTGGGAGGAGGTGGGGGTTGTCTGTGTACATGAGGCAATTGTAACATTGCCTCAGGATGCCCAGATTCACTAGCTGGACTGGAGAGCACACCTGAAGCTGTCCGTTGAACATGCCTGAATAGATGGTTGGGACTTTATTGCTGATTGGATGAGTAAAGAGCCTTATACTTCCTGAGTATAGGGCTGAAGTGCAAGCTGTAAGCTAGTGCTAGTTTTAGTGAGTTTTAGTAAGTGCCAATCTTAAATTGCCTTATTTCTAGTGCTGGGTTGAAGTGTTTCAAGTTTCAAGGGAAAAACTGAAGTGCAAACTTCGTGGAGCCTGGAATAGCTTAACCGCAGCTAAACAGCGCTGCACGCTGCGCAAAACCTTGCTAAGCGGTTTTTATACCAGGGAGATCAAAAAGGATAGAAATTAGCCCAAAATGGCCAATAAGCTACATGTTGCTGGGCTGGGACCACTCCTACAGGGACAGATAGGCTGCTCAGAGTTCCCTCTCTCACAGTGAACAAGGAGGCCACCTAACTATCCAAGTATGATGTGGGCAACACAGGAAACTTTACCACAGTCCTGGATTCAGCAAAGCCTGAAAACTGGACTAGACTAGTTCAGAAAGGCGGAAAAACGAGGAATTTCTTTTTTTTAGAAACAACAGAAATGCAGAGCTTAAATTACTTTAAATACACAGAGGAGGCTAGCGCACTTGAGTGTGTAGCCTGTGACTGTATTACAGGTAACTTAAATGCAAAAATGACAAAAAGTAACTTTATTTCAAGTGAAACAAGGAAATAAGTACAGTAAGCAATGCAGATATCACTAGGGATCCACAGAAGCACTGAAAAGCCGTGTTTTAGGTGGAATTGGCATTTCAGGGAAATAACAAGCAAACAAACAACAAGCATACAAACAAAGCTAGATTCAGCAGGCCTGGATCTAGTCTATGCTACAGCAAACAAGGTGTATCAATTTCAGTAACAAACAGTTCAAATATGCAGGCACTATAAGCCTTTAAGCAGAAATTCCCAGCTCAGAAGGGCAGAGTCCAGCCTCTCCTCCCACAAGAGTGCAGACCACGAACCTTCTTAATGTAAAATAATTGGCCTGAAGTCCAAGTGCTTAAACCAGAACTAATACACTTTTAGAATAACAGACACTGAGCCCTCAATCAGCAGTTCCCAACTTAGAAGGATGTAAGCTACCTGTCCTGCCACCACAGTGCAGGCCACAAACCTTCCTAATGTAAAACAACTGGTCTGAAGCCCAAGTGCGTAATCCAAAAGACTTAGAATGATAGCTACACTTTAATCAAGTTACTACCAAGCAGTAATAAATACAATTGAATAATTTAAAGAATGCCTGGATTAGTGCTCAAGTTATACAAACAAAGCTAGGATTCAGCAGGCCTAGATCTAGTCTATGCTACAGCAAACAAGGTGTGCCAATTTCAGTAAGAAGCAGTTCAAATATGCAGGCACTATAAGCCTTTAACCAGAAATTCCCAGCTCAGAAGGGCAGAGTCCAGCCTCTCCTCCCACAAGAGTGCAGACTACGAACCTCTTAATGTAAAATAACTGGCCTGTAGCCCATGTGCTTAAACCAGAACTAATACACTTTTAGAATAACAGACACTGAGCCCTCAATCAGCAGTTCACAACTTAGAAGGATGTAAGCTATCTGTTCTGCCACTACAGTGCAGAACACAAACCTTCTTAATGTAAAACAACTGGTCTGAAGCCCTAGTGCTTAAACTAAAAGGCTTAGAATGAGTTACACCAAGGAGTAATAAATACAACTGAGTACTTTTAAGATGATGCAAGAGCAAAATAAAGTAGGAAGAAACATACTGTTCTAATACATTTGTAACACTAGCATATGAATCATGTTGATATTCACAAATGACACATAACTATTTACAAAATTCCATACAGGTCTGCTGGCAGTATCTCCTTCTGTAACACTTCTATGTAAATCATATTAATATTCAAATGACATATAATTATGTTATAATGGGCTGGCAGTATCTCCTTTTGTGACACCCCCTCTCCCGAAATCCCAAGCTAGTTTTTCAAGTGACCCTTGAGAAATGCTGCTTGAGAGGGTGAGCCTATCTGGGAATACACTACCCCATACCCTGTCTTGAGATTCCAGATGCCTTGGCATTGCTGACCCCAGCACAGTGCTGCACTGTCCTATCGTATGCCTGCAACCCTAGGTTCAACCATAGTAATTTGAGGTTTGGCTGGCTGGCTCCCTGTAGCCATTGTTCCCCCTCAGACTCCTCCTGCCTTATACTGCAAATACTTAGCACCAACACGTAGCTATCATGGTAAGGTTTCATCATGTTAACATGGTACAGTTTGTGCCCCTGCCTCCTGCCTAGCAGTTCTACCATGTAGTTAACATCACTGACCTTCCTTGCCACTTTGAAGGGTCCCTTCTAAGCTGCCTGCATCTTATTGTTTCTGACAGGAGTGAGAACAATCCAAGAAAGGGTATAACGAACTTCACCAAAAACAGGAACACAAATCCCAACTCTCCACACACAGTTTTATTTTATTTTATTTTAAGTGCGTTAAAATATCATACACTTTTCGTCAAAGTCAAATGCCTTAACTTCTTCAGAAACTTCAAACAGCATCAGTTGGCCACCTTTATAGTGTGGCCATAATTAACATTCATTATCCAATTAGTGTCTTAAAAGCATATGCCAAAAAACTAAAAATATCTTTCCCTATAAATAACACAATCTTTTAATGCAGTTTATACATCATGTAAAACTTTTAAATATTATATACCTAATAAATATTTTAATAAATATATATATGTGTATATAAAAATGTTAATATATAAAAAATGTCTATATAAAAAAATGTCTATATAAGAAATATATATAAAATATATACATAAAACTAAATATGAACTTGTGTGTATATACTCGTATGTACTTATGGCTACTATTTGATCCCATATCCTATAAATTGCAGTTTATACAGTTGAACTGTTATATGTTTAAATCTACCTTAAATAACAAAAAGTTTGTTTATATGTTTGTTTACCTAATTAATTAATTATTTATTTGTTTGTTTGTATGTTACCCTACTAATCATTCATGATGTTAAAAAATATTTAAATAGATATTATTTTTAAAATATTATTTTTAAATAGATATTATTTTTATTTTTATATTTATATTTATATTTTTTATATTTTTTTATATTTTTTATTTATATTTTTATACACCGCCACCTTACTAGCACTCACTATTATTACCTTTCTAAATTTTTTAACCTTAAAATACACATAATGGAGCTCATTTCATTAATGCCTGGAACTTGACAGGCATTCGTTCTAAGTTGCCATAGAAGTTCTGTCCTCTCCAATTTCAAAGACTCATGTCTCATGTAACATACAAACAAACAAACAAATAAATAATTAATTAGGTAAACAAACATATAAACAAACTTTTTGTTATTTAAGGTAGATTTAAACATATAACAGTTCAACTGTATAAACTGCAATTTATAGGATATGGGATCAAATAGTAGCCATAAGTACATACGAGTATATACACACAAGTTCATATTTAGTTTTATGTATATATTTTATATATATTTCTTATATAGACATTTTTTTATATAGACATTTTTTATATATTAACATTTTTATATACACATATATATATTTATTAAAATATTTATTAGGTATATAATATTTAAAAGTTTTACATGATGTATAAACTGCATTAAAAGATTGTGTTATTTATAGGGAAAGATGTTTTTAGTTTTTTGGCATATGCTTTTAAGACACTAATTGGATAATGAATGTTAATTATGGCCACACTATAAAGGTGGCCAACTGATGCTGTTTGAAGTTTCTGAAGAAGTTAAGGCATTTGACTTTGACGAAAAGTGTATGATATTTTAACGCACTTAAAATAAAATAAAATAGAACTGTGTGTGGAGAGTTGGGATTCGTGTTCCTGTTTTTGGAGGAGTGAGAACAATAACCTGCTACCTACAGCATACTCTCTAGCTCGAGCATTCCTGTCATGGTGTTGGGTTTCTGCCAGGTTCTTCTGGGTCAAGCCTTTGAGTTCCCTGAGCCTTATCCTGAGGCTTAGGACGTATGCCACAACAGACTCCTTGTGGCATTCACACTCACCCTCCCACTTATTATGAATCAAATCTAGAAGTTCCCTTACCCTATGCCCATACATCAACTCAAAGAATGAAAAACCTGTGGACTACTGGGGCACCTCCCTGTAAGCAAACAAGAGATGGGGCAAATATTTGTCCCACTCCCTCTTAAACTGGTCTGCAAATACCTATAGCATGGTCTTGAGTGTAGAGTTTAATCTCTCAGCAAGACCATTAGTCTAGGGATGGTAGAGGGTGGTCTTTAGGTGCTTCACCCCACAGTACCTCCACAGACAAACCAGCAGGTCTGACATGAAATTGGCACCTCTGTCAGTCAGTATTTATTTTAGGAAACCTATCCTGCTGAAAGTCTCAAACAAAGCATTTGCCACCTTTTCTGCCTCAATGGAGGACAATACCACAGCATCAGGGTATCTGGTAGCATAATCTACTACCGCTAGGATATACCTCTTCCCTGTGAACCTGGGGTACTCAGAGGCCCAACAATATCCATAGCAACCTTCTGAAATGGCTCCTCAATCATAGGCAAAGGCATCAAAGGAGCTTTGACCCTGTCCCCTGCCTTACCTACCTTTTGGCACTGCTGAATATCTGCCAAAGATGACAATAACATATCATCTGCTTGACTAACTAAAGGTTTAATATGGACTCTTAGGCCCCTGGGAGTGATCCCTTTGTCTAAATAGGCCTTAAAGAGTCTTAAATGCCACACAAAAGATCTCAAAATTTTCAAGAAAAACACTTTAAGTTCATGTCCATATAGTAAAAAGTCCGTTGAGCTTTTATTTAAAGCTAACAGGATGGTATTCACCTCTTCCGTTCACTTGTTTACAACTTTTTTTGAAAAAAATTAATGTTTTTGAAAATTCAGGGAGCCTTATGTTATACATATAATCATTTTTCTGGACAAATGCTTTGATTAATATGTGCATTGTCAATAGCAGTTTGATATGATATGTTTATTACATATGAAAGTAAATGAAAGTTTAGTATAAATGCTCTATCGTTTTAAAGTGGGGACTGCATTAATATTTGTCATTGGTTGGTAGGATTTATATGTGGGCATAACAGCATTTTTATGTATGCATAATGAATTGTGAATGTTTGATTCAATTGGTGTATAAGTCAATTTTTCAAGTATGGATTTAACAGCTATTCTAAAGGGGCTGTCAGTGGATAAGGAAAACATCCTGTTTTTTGGGATGGGGAATACAAATGTGATGAATAGTCATACAGCCAATAATTTGGACCAGACTCGTATTTTTTTGTTTGACCAGCTTATTAAGCACATGAAAAATTTGAAATCTCTTGTGTAGCATTTAAGACTCTTTAAGGCCTATTTAGACAAAGGGATCACTCCCAGGGGTCTAAGAGTCCATATTAAAGCTTTAGTTAGTCAAGCAGATGATATGTTATTGTCATCTTGGGCAGATATTCAGCAGCAAACTTCTTTACAGTTTGTAAAAACCTTACATGATTTTTATGAATGAAAGATATATTTATATAAACCAGAAGTCACTCTTTTTTGTGAGAAAGTTAAATCTTTTGAGGGCTCTGTTATTTATAAAGAATGTTTCAATAAGTTGAGAGAAGAATTACTTCTTTTTGAACAAAGTTTAAAAGAAAGAAAGATAGGCAAATTCAATAGAGACACAAGGGACTACCAATTAGGTAAGCCCTTTGAGTTTATTAAAAATGGCAAACAAAGTAAGAATGTTAGACTTGCTCAGAAGGAATTTATGTTTACTGGGCAGAAAAGAAAAAGAAATATGTCTATTTTGAAAAAAGTCTATGAGTGATACTTCAGGAGAAGACTCATCATATACGGATACAGAGATAGATAAACAGCAACTGCCATCAGCTACCAAAAAGTCATGTATAGGAATGCAGGACAATTTGTTATTGAATTCGGACATGGCCCCTTTACCTTTAGGAAAAGGAGGGAGGGTAGGAAACATAAGTCCAAAAACAGAGATCGATGGAATGGATCTCTGGAAGCCAAGCTGAACTTCCAGAAACCCAGATAGTGTCTTCCAGTAATGTGGTTAACATCTCTTTAGTGGTTTTGTTTGAATCTGAAAGTTTGTTGATGAGCAAGGGCCTCAATTTTATTCTAGGGTTTTTGTCCCTGAGGATGTCCTTGTGGAAGATTTATATGCTTTTTGCAGACTGCTTAATTTGAAACTATATTTTCAGAATGGGGAATCTGTTAGTGACAGTAGTGGCTTTAAGTTCAATAAATCAACATTTATTCCACCTATGACTAAGAATGTAGAAGTATTTCGGAAATGTGTATTTAAGGAGTTACATTTTAGGCTAAATAGTCAACAATATGTTTCTCCTTCTAATTTGTCTAGTGAAGAAAGGAATGCTTTGACACAGCTAAAAAATAAAAATATAGTTATAGTTCGAGCTGATAAAGGTGGAGCAATTGTTATTATGGATAAATCTTTATATATCACTGAAGCAAACAATCAGCTGCAAGATAACAGATTCTATGCATGTATGCCTTTTGATCCCCCTTCTGATTTCAAAAAAGAAATTGACATGTTTCTAGAGTCTGCTGTTAGTGAGGGGATTATTGACAAATGTACAATGTTTCATCTGAAGGTTAAAAATCCGTCTTCTCAATATTTTTGCCTTCTCCCTAAAATTCACAAGGACATGCAGCAGCCACTGGGTAGACCGATTGTATCAGGTAAAGGATCCCTAACTGAACCTTTGTCTGCCTATTTGACTTATTTAAAGTCATTGTTATTAGGAGTGAGAGCCAGGATAAAAGACACTACTGAAATTTTGAATATTATTTCAGATGCCCAATTCGAGTCTAACTGGTTACTATGTACTTTAGATGTTAGGTCTTTATATAATAGTATTCCTCATTGGGCTGGTTTGTGTGCTTTAGAATATTGGTTAAACAGAATGTCCTTATATAGCCCAGGTTTCAATACATTTTTGTTATGCTTAACGGAGCATGTGTTATATAAAAATGTTTTTTCTTCAATACCAAATGTTTTTTGCAATTGAGGGGTACAGCGATGGGTGCATCGTTTGCACCCATCTATGCTGACCTCTTTATGGGGTATTTGGAACAAATAATAATATATGATATACATCACAACATTTTTCTTGGTGGGACTGATATCTGGCGTAGATTTTTGGATGACTGCTGGAAGGTGTGGAAGTCAGATGCTGTATATTTACAGGAATTCGTTCAATATTTGAATGAAAACAAGCGGGGCATCAGGTTTACAGTAAATTATGATGCTACATCTATTTCTTTTTTAGATGTTAAAGTGTCTAAAGAATCTGATGGAACTTTTGTCTAGTACATTATATAGAAAACCCCACCATTCCAAGACTTTACTCCATGCATCCAGTTGTCATCCTAAGCACATTACAGCAAACATACCTAAATCACAGTTTATGAGAATACATAGAATATGTTCCAATACTGAAGAATATATACATTTTGATAATGACCTTGTAGAACAAGGTAATTTATTGGCACAGGTTAGGCAGACTAGTAGGGAAGTACAATCATATTCAAGAAGAGAGCTTTTGAAATACAAAGATTGTGGCCCTTGCTCTAGCAACAAAATTAGATTCACTACCACCTATGGTAGGAACACACATAAATTTTTAGATATGATACAACAACACTGGGACATTTTATTAACAGATGACAGGTTGTGTGAGTTGCTAGGTCAGAGATGCTCTTTTTCTTTTTGGAAAGGGAAAACTTAAAGTAGTTACTTTAGCCACTATAAACATTTTTACCCTCTATAAATTCTGTACAAACTACTATAGATGGTACACAAGTGGTGGGTTGTTACCCCTGTGGCCATTCTTCTTTTTGTAAATTCATATGTGCAACTAAGGAATTTTCAAGTAAGAACACATCTAGGCTTTTTTCTGTCTGAATGTTTGGCAATTGTAATAGTGACTGGGCTGTATATCTGGCTATTTGCTCTTGCACAGCCTTTTATGTAGGTCAAACTTCCATACCATTAAAATTGCGAATTTCAGAACATCTAAGTAGCATTAGAAATAAGTATCTGGCTAATGCCTTATATAAACATACTATTATACACAAGACAGCGATGTTTAAATTCATTATTATTGATAGGGTGTTAGGACATAGATCAATGAAAAGTGGTTGGCATAATGTTTTGAACAAAAAAGAAAAGTCTTGGATAATAAAATTGGGCAGATTGTTTCCACCTGGTCTTAATGAACATTTGTATTAATTGTTTAATGGGATATAATTATTCTATTATGTAATCATATATAAGATAGGGAATGTACTGATGTGTTTTACAGTGAAAAAGGCCTGTGGGCTGAAACCAGTCTGTTTTTGTACATTAAAACTAGATATTTTTTCCAGCTGACTGCTGGCTATTTTGTTTTATTGATATTGCCTTTTGAGCCTGTGCACCTGCCGTCCTTGCAGAGGTTTTGGTTTGGGGATTATCCTCAGATACACCTACTTGCTGGCCTCCTTTTCCACCCTCCCAATCAAGATGAACCCTAGCCAAAGGTATTTAGAATAGGGTCCCTTCTAAAGCTCTGACTGGAGTAGACTGCCCAAGCAAATAGTGCACCTCTTTAACCATTGCAGGGTTCACAATGGTTAGGTCAGAGGCTGTGTCTCTCTTAGCAGTGGCATGTTTTCCATTTGCTAAGATAGGATGTAACTTCTTGTGGTAGTTTTGCACCCTTGTTGCGTCCAGACAACATACTGCTGTCATTCTGTCATTCCCACTTTCTGGCTCTCCTACCTTCTGTTCTCCACCTTGCCTCCATGGACATCTATATGCTATAATGCCACACTGGTTGCATTTAAAACATTTAACCCTTGGTCCTGGACATGTACCTGGACTAGTGGCTTCCCCTGCTACTGCCAGACTCTGTTGGGGCAGTTTAGGCTGCCCACCATGTGTTCCCTTAGACCCATGAGCAGCACTGGGTATCCCTTTCCTGTGCAGTGATGCCCTGCTTGCTAGGTATAGGTCTCCCTTCTTCCCCAACTCATCTGCAGTATTGCATTGCTTATCTGCTAACCAGATTCTCATGTCTTCAGGCAAAGTGCTAAGGGCTTGTTCCCTCACCAAAAGGTCTGCCAGCCCTTCAAAAGTGGTGATCTGACACCCACTCACCCACCTTTGAAAATAAGTGCTTAACTCATCAATATAGTCACACACACTTTCATCTGCCTTGCATCTATGCTCACAAAACTTTTCCCTATATGCTTCAGGTGTTAACTTAAAACACTCTAACAGACAATTTGTAACAGTATTATAATTTAAGCAATCAGTATCAGATAATTTAGAAATAGCAGTTACAGCTTTACCATGGAGTAAAGGGGTCAGGAACCGTATCCGGAGCCCTTGGTCAACATTATACTGTTTACATACTGTAGAGCTGAGTGTGTGATGTGTCTTTAAGAAGCACAGCAAGTGATGAATGTGCATCTATAAATAGCATTTACATGTTGTACCTAGTGCCATTTTGAAAGTGCAGTCAGTAAGCATGTGAATGAATATAGCTAGTTTGCATATAAGTTACCTAAGTTAAAGTTAATAAGCTTCAGTCGTAATGTGTTTGTACATAATAAAGCTGCCTGAACAGAACCCACAAAGACTTGTATATTACATGCTAAGATGAGCAACATGGTGCAGAGATATCCGGGATTCCAGAGATTGATATTTGGAGCCACAAGGTGCAGAGATATCTGTGAAGGTGAACTAAGAGAAACGAGCACGAAAAAGAGCCAGAGAAGAACCAAAGGTAATGAAAACTTGCACAAACAGTTTACTTTATAAAAAAGATAAAACAGACCATTACAAGGGCACAAACCATATTATTAAACAAGAGAGAGGCACAAAAGGTTTATTAATTATGCAAAATGTTTAGATTAAAGTATTTGCTAAAACAGCTAACAGAAAAGCAAAATGAGCATGTTTAAAGCAAAATGAGTATGTTTAAAGCAAAACAAGTTTGTTTAAAGCAAAACTAGTATGTTTAAAGTAAAACAAATGTGTTTAAGGCAAAACGGGCATGTTTAGAGTAAAACGAGCAGAAGAAAAGTACAATGGGCATGAAAAGAGATTAAATGAGCAAAACGAATATAATAAAGGTAAAAAGGGCACATTAAACATAAATAAATCAAGACAACTGCATGTTTTTTGGCAAAGTGCTGTATTTTGGCATAACTACAACATTGTATTGTATCAAGAGCATAACTAGAGTTATTTGAAGTATCTCAAAGTGTGTAAAAGTGCTTACAGTGTGTGCTTATTATTGTGCATGTATTCTGAAGAGTTTATTTGTGTGCAAAGTGCAACTATTTCATAAAGTACAGTCAAAGTACAGCCATGTCAAAAAGTTTCTTGTGCTGGGTGTGTCTATTCGCTAAGTACTACCATTACAGAGTATTTCTTGTACTGTAAAGAATTATCTAGCAAAGTACCACCATTTTGGAAAGATTTCTGTGTGCCATATACTGTTTATTTGCACAGTGTAGTTACTTTGAAATGCTTCTTACTCTGAGCTACTTCTGCCCAGTTCATTCACACAATTCAGTTATTTGAAATGTTTCCTAAAATGATGATAAATTACTTTTGCTGTATGGCAATTTCTAGAGTGTTACAGTGCCCGAGAGACTTATTTTGGAAGTTCAGTTATTCAGAGGCTTGTTGTGCCATTGGGCAAAGTTACAAACACTGGCATACATTTCTGGCATATGTGTATGTGTGTGCATTTCTGCATATTTGCAAAACCCTTCACTGGTATGTATAAATATGGCAGATGGATTTTGAAAGCCCTCGCCACTTGTATTTGATCAGAATATTGCAGAGAATTGGAGAATATTTGAGCAAGAGTACGATATTTTTATACAAGCAGCTTATTCATTTTGCTAAACCTAACTGGGTCAGAGGCCATTGAAAGAGAGCATTCATTTGTGTATGCACCAGCAGTATATGAGAGAGAAGGTGAAAATTGGCATATTGTTGTACAGGCTGAATCAAGGTAAGACCCCGAGTGTCTGAAGTGCAAATTCAGGGAAATGTGCAACCCCCAGACAAATATTACATTAGACAGGCATTTGTTTTACACAAGAGATCAGAAACTAGGGGGAAACATTTGCAGCTTATATTACTGACCTGAGAAGCAAAGCCAAAACGTGTTGGTTTGGTGACTTAAAAGATGAGTTAATAAAGGACAGGCTTATGTGTGGTATTAATACTGCTGCTATGAGAAAGATTTTGCTTCTTGACAGTGATCTAATATTGCGTAAAACCATTGAGATTTGTCAAATCCATAAAGTTACAGAAAGATACACAAGTATACTTGCAAGTGACAAGAGCATGGTTTCACCAGGCTCCAGAGCAAATGTAGACAGCATGCAACATGTGGCAAACAGAAGCAGGACTAAGCACATGGCATCCACAGCTTCTGCTGGTTCATCAGGGAAACCACATAGTTTTACAGCAAGTTCTAAAACTACTTCACTTAAACAAGCATGCTCAGTGCAGAACAAAGGCTGCTCAGTGCAGTACATGTGTGAGTCAGCAAAACCCAAATCTAGCTTTATTGTTAACTGTCGCAATTGTGGTGCCAATCATGAGTCTAAAAGAGAAAAATGCTGAGCATTTGGTCAGCAATGCCACAAGTGCAAAAAATGGAATCATTTTCAAAAGATTTGCAGAGCAAGTAAGCCTCACACGGTTACAAAGAAGGGTCACTTAAAAAAGCAAATTGATCAAGTAGAATTGCAGCAGTCTATTTTCTGTGTAGATGGTGGCGCAGTAACTGGTGAAAGAGTTGATGCAGTGAATTTGCTAGCAAAGAATGAAGTGTTTTGCACTGTCCAGATCAATGGTAAATCCAACGAGCTCAAAGTAGACACTGGTTCAAAGTATAATGTTATATCAGTAGACACATTTGCTAAGGTGAGAACTAACGAACACCTCAATGTGGCTAGTAGTGCAAAACGTGTTGCTTATGGAGGTGAAGAAATTCAAGCCGAAGGCTCAGTAGTGCTTTCATGTTATTTATCTAGAAACTGTTACAGCTTGTTATTCTATGTAGTTTGAAAACCTGTGCAGTCATTATTGGGTCTCTGAGACAGTTTGAGAATGAATCTGCTTTCTTTTACCAAAAAAGTTCATCATATAAGTGCATATCCTAATTCCAATTTTTCTGAAGCCATTTTCTCAAGAATATGCAAATGTTTTTGATGACAAGTTGGGCAAACTTCCGGTTGTGTATTCTATGAAGCTAGACCCAGAGGTCAGTCCAGTAGTTAGACCAGTGAGAAAAGTTCCAATAGCTATGTAAGATAAATTCAAAGTTCAGTTGGATAAAATGGTGCAGCAAGGTGTAATTTGTCCAGTTACAGAACCAACTGAATGGGTGTCGTTCACAGTAGCTGCCCTCAAGAAAGGCTCAGACAAAATCAGAATATGTATTGATCCAAGAGATTTGAACAAAGCATTAAAAAGACTGCCTCATCCAATGTGTAAACTTGAAGAGGTCTCAGCCCTAATACTGAATGTCACTGTTATTTCTGTCTTGGATGCAAAAGGTTCATTTTGGCAAGTTATGCTTGATTGCAAATCCTCATTACTGACCACTTTTAGTACCCTGTTTAGCAGATATAGATTTCTGAGGATGCCGTTTTGAATAAAGTCTGCAAGCGAAGTCTTCCAGCATGCAATGGAACATATTTTTCCAGGTTATCCTTGCGCCATAATAGTAGATGATGTATTAGTTGGAGGCAATGATGAAGCAGAGCATGGCAGAAACCTTAAGAGAGTTCTAGACAGAGCATGTGAAGTGAATTTAAAGCTCAGTCCTTTATAGTGCAAATTTAGGCTACCAGAAGTTACATATGTAGTTCATTTATTTACCAGCACTTGCTTAAGACCAGATCCATCTAAGCAAGCAGCTATCCTTGAGATGTCAGTGCCAGATAATATTCAAGCTTTACAGCATTTCCTTGACATGGTTGACTATTTAGGCAAGTTTATACCAGACTTCAGTGAGTTGACAGCACCTTTAAGAGAGCTAACATGCAAAAATGTTACATGGTCTTGGTTGGAACAGCACCAGAAAGCATTTGAAGACCTTAAGCAGAAAATTGCCATCCCACCTACATTAAGATACTATGATGTCAATAAATCAGTCACTCTTTCCTGTGATGCTTCAAAATTTGGTCTTGGTGCAGTTGTTCTTCATGAAGGCAGACCAGTAGCCTATGCATCTATAACACTTACCCAAACTGAGATGCAGTATGCTCAAATTGAGAAAGAACTTTTGGCAATAGTATTTGCATGTTCAAAGTTTCACGATTATATCTATGGTCGAGCTATTCAGATTGAAACTGATCACCAACCTCTAGATACTATTCTAAATAACCCTATGCATTCAGCTTCAGCAAGATTACAAAGAGTGATGGTCAAATTGCAAAAGTACAACTTTAAAATGGTCTATGCAAAAGGCAAACTTCTTCATCTGGCTGATATCTTATCCAGATTGCCCGGAAATATAATGGAACAGTTTGACGCAGATAATTTTGACTTTGACGTAATGGCAGTGTGTAATTTTTCTACCACGAGACTTGATGAGCTGAGAAATCATACAAAGACTGATCCAATTTTGCAAAAGCTCAGCCACTGCATTAATGGTGAATGGCCATCAAAGTAATCTACTGTACCACCTGAAGTGCAAACCTATTTTCCTTACAGACATGAGATGTTGATGGAAGATGGCATTATTTTCAAAGGTCCTAAAATTGTTGTTCCTGCGTCCTTACAACATGCATATATCCAGATTTTACATCGTAGTCACCTCTGTTCAGACTCTACCAAAAGAAGGGCAAGAGAACTAATATTTTAGCCTTCACTAGTGAAAGACATTGATAAAGTACTTTCTACTTGTTCAGTATGCAATAGCACTAAACCACATTTGCAAAGAGAACCACTTCAGCTAAGTCAAGTTCCTTAACTACCTTGGTCAACAGTAGCCACTGGCATATTTCAGTGGAACAATCCACATTACTTAGTATTGGTAAACTCTTATTCTAACTGGTTTGAGATTGATTTATTCCCTAATCTAACATCCACTACTGTTATTACCAAACTGAAATGTAATTTCTCAGTCCACAGTAGTCCACACAAAGTTATTTCTGACAATGGTACTCAATTTAATAGTTAGTTATTTCAGAAATTTGCAAGAGAATGAGACTTTGTACATCTTACTAGAAGTCCAGAATATCCATAGTCAAGTGGACTAGCTGAACGTGCAGTGCAGAGTGCAAATCAATTACTTGAAAGGTCAAAGCTTGACAATACAGATGCCTTTTTCAATTTACTTAATCTCAGAAACATTCCCTGTGACAATATACTTGGCTCACCTGCTCAGAGACTTATATCCAGGCAAACCAGAACAGCATTGCCTATTAATTCCAGTTTATTGAGGCCTAACGCTGAAAACAACAGAACCATCAGAGCCCAATTATTCAAGAAGTGTTCTATCCAGAAGTCTAGTTATGATAAATCAAGCAGATTTCTTTGTCCATTGAAAGAAGGAGCAACAGTGAGGATACAAATGGTGAAAGGTTTCGACTAGATTGGTCAAGTAACAGGTATATGTACTGAGCCGAGATCCTACTTTGTAGAATCTGAGGGTGTGGAGTACAGGAGAAATTGCAGACATCTCCTTCCTGTACCAGAATCATTATTGCAGCATTGTTCCCGTAATACAGACTCTAGATCTCAGAACAATCTAGACAATGTTCTTGTTCCAGAATGTGTCCTACCTTTTGATTCCATTCCTGATGATGTTCCCGATATTCCTAAGGTTGAACATTCAGCAAAGACAGTTCCAGTTGCTAAGTCTAATTCTCAGTTTTATGTCACACAATTTGGTTGCACATCCAAACCTGGTGTGAGATACACAGTGACTTGGACATAACTGTATATACATACATAGTTCTGTTTACATGCATGAGAGAAAAAGCTATTTGTATTATTCACATGTCAACTGATATTCTCAGCACTGCGTGATCTATTTCTCAAAGAGGGAGGATGTAGAGCTGAGTGTGTGATGTGTCTTTAAGAAGCATAGCAAGTGATGAAAGTGCATGTATAAATAGCAGGCACATGTTGTATCCAGTGCCATTTTGAAAGTGCAGCCAGTGAGTAAGCATGTGAGAATGAATGTAGCTAGTTTGTATATGATATCCAAGTTAAAGTTAATAGCTATAATTGTAATGTTTTCGTGCATAATAAAGCTGCTTGAACAGAATCCACGCAGACTCATCTATTACATACTGTCTAGACAAGTGACACATACCCTTTCAAACATATGAATAAAACTGTTAAAATTATCACCCTCTGTAAATTGTGGAAGAAATTTACTGACCTTTGTGGCTTTTGGGGTTTGGTTACTCCCTTCCCCATTACCTTCTTGACTCTGGCGAAGAGTCAGCATCTCCTTCTCATGTTGCCTGTGCCTCTCATTCTCCTCAGCTTCCAGCCATCACAGTTTTTCATTTTCCTCAGTCTCCAGATGTCTCAGTCTCTCTGCTGCTTCTGTTTCCAAATGTTTGGCCTCCAGTTCAAGTCTCTTTAACTCCAGACAGAGTTTAAGTTCTCTGTGGAAAGGTGGAACTGTCTGCTTTCTGAGAGTTGTACATCCCCAAGGCCAGTCTGACTGTCCTCCTGGTTTCTGGTCTGTGATGCAACTGTTACTAGGGCTGCAATCATCTCTGCTTGAGTCAGGATAGCATGCACCAGTCCTTTGTCTTGGCACATTTCAGCCAACTGGCTCCTTGTCAGCTTGCCATACTCCTCTGCTGACATCCTTGCCTGCTCTCCCTGACTAACTAAGCTAACAAAAAATAAATAGAACTATTGTGATATGAAACTCTGAATGTTCACTGTGTGGCTGATTGAGAGCACAAATGCCTTCTTTACTGACCACTGTTTACAGGCTACAGGAATTCAATATCCATACCACTGAATTCTAATATGTGGATATTCCACCAGTGCCAACCAATTAACATGTGACGCCCAAACACTGGTCCAGTAATCAAGGATCCTCAATCCTCACCACTGGTAACAGTGGGGCATGTACACACTGGGAGGATGACAAGTACACACACACACACACACACACACACACACACACACACACACACACACACACACACACACACACACACACACACACACACACACACACACCTACCTTGGAAAGACTGGCACAGGTTTGCTAGCTATGCTCCCTTCTGCCCAGACTATAAGATAGTTTTCACTGCCACCATCCACTACTTATCAGCTACTTTAAGGCCCTTAGCAAAGGATGCCCAATCTTACTGTGTAATGTTACAGTTAATCCAAATGCTAGTTTGACCAAGATCAAGGCTATTAGGAGTGGCCTGCACAGTGTCAGCAAATAGATATGCAAGTACTCTAAGAGCTTAAATATCTCTAGACAGACCAGCCATAACTGAAAGGTTTAAATATATTTAATAATAAATAATAAAAGAACAAGACTATACTCAGTAAGCAATCACAGTTACATCAGACTTCAAAATCATAGGAAATATTTAAAACAACATTGTAGGACAGTCTCAAATAAAGAAAGCACCTAAGCTATACTCCACACTATTCCTAACTGTATCTAAGAGAAATTACTATACTCTAGACTTACTTACTCATAGCTAGGCAAATGTGGTGAGTGGATATTCTTGTCAGGTTAAAGACAAAATACAAAATGCACAGTCTCCCTCTCTATCTTTCAGAGAGTTCTTACATTAATATCTGAAATATTGCTGCTGGGATACTTGCAGCATGACATCACTTCTTGTCATTTGCCTATCCCAGGTGAAAATCCCCACTGCAGTTGGTAGCATTTAGCATCTCTCTGTGAAAATACCTAAACAAGGACTTCTCTTAGATCTAAGGCAAATGGTGGAAGTCATAAAATAATTTATATTCCTCCACATCTAAACACAATACAAAAAACTTCTAGTTCTAGGCATTATGTCTCCTGTTGCACTGAAACTGAAAGTTAACATATGTTTTATTAAGTGATTATAAAATAATTTAATTTCAACTATTTTTTCTGAAGCTAACATTCTATGTGCCAGTTCCCACTGTTAAAAGGGTCTATGTCAGAACACCTAAAAATCAAAAAATCGAATGCTCACATGAGTGAATAATCAGGAACTCTAAATCGCTATTGTGGGGGGCTGTGTCTCCTACAACCCCCGCTAAATATATATTCCTACTCCGAGATCACACTACAGTGAGGAAAGGGCAAATATTCCAGTCTTCACTGTACTGCAATCCAAAAAACTAAATATCGAATTCCTGATTTTTGCTCATTTGAGCTTTCAATTTTTTGATTTTTCGGTGTTCTAAAGTAGACCCTGTTAAAACATATACATTTACACATTTACAATAGTTTATATACATTTCTGTTCTTTTCCAGTAGTGTTCACTGTGGATACATCTTTAAGCTGAGTACTCTATAACATATCTCTTCAGCACACGTCTGTACAAACCATCTTATATAACATACAGTTCTAATACATTTGTAACACAAGCATATGAATCATGTTGGTATTCATAAATGACACATAACCATTTACAAAATTCCAGACAGCTGTGCTGGCAGTATCTCCTTCTGTCACATGTCTATATAAATCATATTAATATTCAAATGGCATATAATTATTTAGAAAATTCCAGACAGCTGTGCTGGCAGTATCTCCTTCTGTCACACTTCTGTATAAATCATATTAATATTCAAATGATATATAATTATTTACAAAATTCTAGATAGCTTGGCTGGCAATATCTTCTTTTGTTACAGGGTAATCCAGCCTGTGCCATGACTTGGAAGACTTTATCTAGGGAGAAATGTGATTGATTTTGTTGCCAAGTGGGCTTGATCAGATCAGGGGTTCTTCCAAAGTGCTCAATAGGATAGTGTCAGTAGCCCTAATGAGTTGACAGCATCCATTAGTTTCTGTTAGTTTTTATGTCTCATTATGATGATTTTTATCTATGTTACATTCAGTATGTGCACTTCTACTTGTGGGCTGGAGTCTGGTCCCTCTTGGCATGTTATCACTTGTCTGGGGGTACTATGTCCTGTCCTATATTAGATCAACACCATCTCTTTCTCAAAGATGGAGAATTTTTAACTCAAAGGAGACATTCCATTCAATGAAAAGGCCATCTTAGAGCATGACAAACCTTACAGTTATTGGCATGCCTCAAATTTTTGTGGTATGCTTCTTGCAAAAATAGTGTATTTGTCACTGGAATCTTACTTGAGAGATAAATACATTAATGATTAACTCTAGTTCAGTTTTGGGCAAGACATAGCACTGAGGTAGCCCTCACTAGGATCTTTAATGATCTCCTTATGGCAAAGGAAAGGGCATTATTTTGGGTGTACTTGATATGTCATCGACATCTGATATGGTGGATTATATTACCTTATTGGATCAAATGGAACATTATTGTGGCATCACTGGTATTGTCTTGGATTTGTTTGCCTCTTACCTTTATGGATAAATGCAGAGAGTAGTTTGGGGGTTAACTCACCTGCTTTGTATCCTCTGTGGTGTTCTATGGGGTTTTGCACTCTCTTCAGTATCGTTCACTATGCACATGCCTCTTCTGGGATACATTATTCAAGTAAGAAGTCCGCAATATTATTGCTGCATTAAGAATATGTACTCCAACTTCTCATTCTCTCAGGAGTCTATATCAGCTGTTAACCATTTATCTACTGACTTTGAATGCATCCACTATTACGTATTTTATAACCAGCTGAATCTCAGTACCTCCATGACCATTGCTACGATCAGTCACAACACACTTAAGAACTCTTTGGAGCCAGGTTCATCTCCCAATACCACTTATAGTGGAGAAAAAATGCAATTTAAGTCAATGGTTCATGACAATGATCATTGATGACACTCTGACTTTAGATCCAAGTATCAGCTGTTGTCAAATTCTCCTGCTTCCATGTCAGATTTGAACTTTGCCCTCATCAAGCATCTAATTTCATCTTCATATCTCCCTACCATGGTGTATGCTCATTTGTCTTCCTTTTTCTGGATTGATGTAATGCTTTATACCCAAGGATTCAAGATTCAAAGCCTAATTACTTGCAACCTGTACAGAATTCTGCTGCATGACAATTTGCTGGGGTCCCAACATGTCACCATTTTACACTGGTCCTGCATGCACTGCACTGTCTTCCAATTGAACAGTATATAATCTACAAACATCTAATCCTTGTTTACTTAGCCTTACATGTCCTGAGGAGACCTACAGATCTCTACAATCTACAGATTGTGCTGATGTGATGATGTGATAGAGGCTGACCCAGTCTCTTTGTTCAGCCTCTCAGTTGCTGTTAGTTTTTCTGGTAGTATGGCTCAAAACTTCTGGGATTTTGACATATACTCACCAAGGACCGCATCACTAATTGACATGGTCTCCATCACTGGGCAGGTTCCAAGTGTTCCCCGAAACTATATTTTTTGACATTGATTAATTTGGCAGCTTTGACTGCTTTTACAGCTGCCTTTACTGTACAGTAGTATCCTGCTGTACTTAAATTTTATTTTCACTCATCTTTAAGGACCTGTTACTGACTTGTTGTAATACTTGATATTGTATTCTAGTTCGTTGCATCTTTTTATCTTTTCTTGTATTTATTTTGACTTGTACAATGCCTGGGTTCAAGCACTTAACATAAATTGGAAGTTGAACCATGCATGATTCCTCACAACATCACCCTACAAGGTAATTCACCAGAGAAGGAAGTACATGTCAATGGGGACAGTTCAGGGAAGATGGTGGTGGTATTACTGAGTTTACAGGATCACTGAGGATAGAGATAAGGGTCTGAAGTCACATTTAGAAGGAGTAAACAATGGATATTTAGTTCTTTACCAGCTTCACTAATTGTGACAGAATGTTCACTAATTACATCATGTCTTAGTTTTCTCTATAGTCTGACAAATATAATGAAACAGTTTGCTAACATCTCATATGGCATACAAGACCATATCAGGCTTTATCAAGCCATCTTGTTCCTTTTATATTTTTTCTGGAAGAAATCACTTGTCAATAATCCATCATGAAAATGGTCCATGTGTATCAGATCTTTACCCCAATTAATACTCACATAAATAAATAAATACATGATTAAAATACTTTATTTTTCTGAACCAGTGAGGCCCCCCTTGCCATCTCAAAGTCAGTGCATGAACCCATTCCTTGCAACTCCTAATTGGTCCACCTTCTTTGGGAGAGCATTACTTAAGCCTGGTCATTAGTATTCTGTCTATGCTTGCTGTGCAGTGATATGAAAGTGTAGATACCCCCGTCCAAGCTCTTGTATGTATCTGTTTTGGGGTCCCTACCTCTATAAGAACTTACAAGTGAAGCAGCCAATGCACTGAAAGTATACCTTTCTACAGTTACCTGTTGGCAGCAGTTGTACAACCTCATGTTTATGGATTGAAGCAGGCAGACAACTTGCACTTGGGACCAGATTGGAATGACATAATACTGATCCCACCGCCTTCCAAAAGGGAAAGCTGTTCATGGGTGCTGAACTTCCTAGTTTGTCCCTTCATCCCACTTGCCCTGTAGCTTCCCAAGTTAATTCCTAGGCCTGCATTGATGGGAGTACAGGTGGATGTCATGATATGTACAAATGGACGAATCCATTTTGAGACAGCTGTTAGTATATACACCGTTAAGCATCAGACATTAGCCTGTAGTTGGGAATTAGATGCGTCTGGACGTAGAGTACAGAAGTTACCCAAGTCACTACTTTGTTCTTAACTTCTTCTTTGAGGTTATATTCAGCAAGATACAAGGATGTCCAGCACTTGTTTTGACTACAGATGATTGCCTGACTGCAGCACAACACAGAAAATTACCTTCATTGTAGAGAGTAAGGGGTAAATTTTCTTCATATACTTTGAGTTCTTGTTAAAACATCTGATGCACACAGCACAGCTGAAAGGGATGCTGGTCTGTTTTGGATTTAGTGGGACTTTTTTTTACGAGTTTTCTTGTTTCCCAATTGACCTTTCTGTAATTAATGTCAAAAACATTATAACTGATAATGGTAATCCTAGCTAACTGAGGGATATCAGCCTTCCTTGTTTAATTTGTAGAAAGCAGACCTTCTGGGAAATTTATGAGATGATCACATAGTTGTTATCTAACACAATGAAAATGATTCTAGAAATAAGCAGATTCCTTAGATGTGTACAAGACGTACAGTTAGAGTGAAGTTTAATTAATCAGATTGTGCCCTACAGTAATCTCTGAACTACAGCTTCCACTCATTAAGTAATCTCTTTATAATAAGTAGTAGAACACAAAGGGAGGGGAGTGCTGTCATAGGATATGGTGTGGACCTGAAGGAAATATTAAACAGAAAAAACTCATTGTGAAGATGATTAAGAAAAAACAAATATGGTTATTTCACATTCATCATAATCATACATCAGAGGTGCTGAATGGTTAATTACTTGCTGCTTGGTGGAGCTATCCTTTCCACGATCCGGCAGGTTTAGCACCTTGGAGATATGGTATGATACAGCAAAATTAACATTACTTTGTATAACTTATTTTTCTCTATACTTCACTTTTAGCATTCATGTCTCTGCAACCATTCATATGTGATATTTGACACACTCATAGCCTCAAGCAGTGTAAATGTACTCATTAACAAAGTGTCAGTTAGATATATTACAAATTCAAAATGTGGTCTAAAAATAGAAGAGATTGATGGATAAACACAACTTTCACTGTGACTTCTATATTTGGATACAGTCTAAAAAAAAAAACAAACAAAAAAACACTCATTAATTCTGTACTAATGGCTCATTTCAAAGTAAAAGTATTACGGAAATTTTCTGCATTCATTTGAACTTTGCAATATGAAAAACAGAGAAATTAAGCTACCTAGGAATAATTCTCTAACCTCACATACTCTTCTTGTTCAGTCACAACCAGCATCACACCCAACCCATATTGCACTGCATCACACCACTGCTGCTGTCATGCCACGTTATTTATTTATACCTCTTTGTATCTGGGTTAGTCATATACAAAGGGGACTTTGGATTTATCAATACCTTTCTTCCTCCTGGCCTCCCTCTCTCTCTCTCTCTCTGAATATATAGCTAGACATTCCTGTTGTAAATGATTTTGGCTTCAAACCCCCCCCCCCCCCATGGGGAACTATGCCCTAACACACCCCTACCTAAATAAAACTAACACTGGGGACATACCAGCACTGAGAAAAGGCACAGCACCATAGTGAGCAGGACTTTAACTGACTGAGCTTTTCAGTATAACAGTCTATCTAATAACGCTTGCACGCATGCACACGCGCGCACACACACACACACACACACACACACACACACACACACACACACACACACACACACACACACACACACACACACACACACACTCATATCTATATATATATATATATATATATATATATATATATATATATATATATATATATATATATATATATATATATATTTATATGGGTCTGTCAGAATATTGAATGTTTGGAACACCGGCATTCAGAACAGTGATCCAGAAAGCTCAAAACAGCAGAATACCAAAATGCTGAAACACAGAAGAATAGAAGATCGAATTTACTTGTTCTAACAGGGACCCATATATATGGATATATATATATATATATATATATATATATATATATATATATATATATATATATATATATATATATAGGGGGACACAGATAGATAGATATATTAGATATACAGATAGAGAGATGGATAGATAGATAGATAGATAGATAGATAGATAGATAGATAGATAGATAGATAGATAGGTAGGCTGGCATATACCTTTGCTTGTTGAACAATTAGTTATAATTCATACTGGGGCATAAAAATAATTGTAATGGGATCACTAGTTGGTACGTATGCCTAAGAAAAGAACATTAGTATGTAATAGTAACAGCTTAGAGGCAATGTTAAATACATTAGAAATGGCCATGTGACATCACAGCTGTAAATGTTCTTAAGGAGCATTAGTTTAGGATATACAAAGAATACTACTGGACATTTGAAACAGACTCAGTACAGATACAATCAATGTATAAGGTATATAGACAGAAGTCTTGATAGAATCACTTCTAACCTTCCCAGTTTTGTTTTGCATACCCTTGACAGGTTAGAATGCATGTAGTTAAGGAATGTGGCATTACAGTGGAAATGGTGTGCTACTGCACTTTTGGTGCATTTGAGGGAATCAAGTTATGAAGGGACCATAACAAAGGATAATTTCCATAGGTTCTGACACAGTAAAATTTAACTTAACAGAGGATTGTTTCATACTTTAGGTGGTTTTGAAAAGAACCCTAAGTAGAATATTACTAAAGAACTATCCCTCTTTTCATGAATAAAATAAAAATATTATCATACTGGCTTTGTGGTATGTGGCACATACCTTTTACCTTTGGCATTATAATGCCCAAAACACATAGGTTCATAGGTAGGTACTAGGCTATTGGCCCTAGGGCCTATATAAGTCTAGGTACCCTGGCGTTCGCCAACCAAGAAAATTATTTTCCTGTGCCCTTGTCGAGGAGAGCCACAGAAGTGATCCCTGGGGTGAATTTCCTATCTCCCATCTAGTCATCAAGATTTTTCTTGAAGAATCCTAATGAGGAGCTTTGTTTGATATAAGTAGGTAGCTTGTTCCAGAGTATGGGAAGTCTCTGGGACAGGAATCTATCCCTCCAGCATGTTCTGTTTATTGTGGTGACAAGGTTTAGGTCCCTAGAGCGTGTAGCTCGGAGGGATTGGGATTTCTTTAAGTGGAGCATGTCCAACAGCTCTGGGTTTGACATAGCTTTGTATGTTAGGCAGAGATCACCTCTGAGTAGGTGATATGCGACAGAGTAAAGCTGGAGTTTTTTGAGACGGCCTGCATAGGGCATCTGTTTGAGGTCAGTAATGCTCTTTGTGAGGTATTTCTGCAGCCTTTCCAGTTGTTGTAGATGTCTTGTGAGGTACATATCAAAATGGGTGCTGTATTCTATAATAGGTCTAATGAGTGATGAGTAGAGGGGAACAATGACCTCTTTTTTCCTGGATGAGAAACCTTTTGTGATGAGGTGTGCCACTTAGAAGGATTTCCTGACTACTGTGACAATGTGATTATCAAAGGCAAGACTACTGTCCACCTGTGTCCCAAAGTCTCTTATCACACTTTTGGTGTTAAGTAGACTACCACCTATGTGGTAGTTCATGGGTACAGAGTTTTTACCAAAAGGGATGACAATGCACTTTTTGGCATTGAGCTTGAGGCCATGGCTTTGACACCAGGCATCTGTCTCAGTGAGACCCTTTTGTAGGATGTCCACATCGTTAGGAGTTTTGACTATGGCTCCTAGTTTGCAGTCATCTGCGAACTTCATTTGCCAAAGACCTTCTGTGTTAGCCTGTACTTCAGAGAAGTAGGTACCAAACAGGAGAGGACCCAGGACTAAACCCTGTTGTACTCCACTTGTCACTGGTCTGAAGTTGGATTTGGAGTCTGCTACTTTCACTGCGTGGGTTCTGTCAGTGAGCCAGTTGGCAGCCCATCTTGTGACATAGGGATTTATACCTAGTTTAGTGAGTTTATCTATAATTCCAGAGTGGGGGATGGTATCAAAAGCCTTGGCAAGATCTAGATAGGGTCATCATAATGGGGCGGTATTTCCCGGGGTCCGTGGTGGCTCCCCCTTAGTGGAGTGGGATCATTGTTAATGTGTGCCATTCATTGGGCACAAAGCCTGAGGTTAGGCTATGATTGAACATGGTATTTAGGTGGGGTGCCAGTTCGTTCTGTAGTTCATGTAGAATGTAGCCTGGGGATGTTGTCAGGTCCCATGGATGCTGTGTTCTTGGCTTTGGAGAGTGTGGTTTTACCTGTGCAGCTTTGATTACAGGAACTTTGCATTCTTCCAGTATAGAGATGGGCCCTTTAGGGGGGTGAGAGGGGGGTAAAGTTAGCACTGAACCTATCTGCCAGGATGTTGGCAATATCAATTGGTTCTGTATATTTAGTGTCATTGTGCTGTAACTCAGAGCAGATCTGAGCAACTGAGATTCTTGACATAGCTATAGAATGTTTTGTGGTTGTCTTTAAAATCAGTGGTGATTTTGTTTTCATAACTAGCTTTGGAGGATTTTATGAGGGATCTCAGCTTCTTACTGAGGCTGACCAGGGAGTTCCTCCAATCATGGGATTTTACTCTTTTTTGCAACAGTTTCTTTCTTCTGTTGTAGAGTTTGTTTATGGCAGGGGACCATCAGATTGGCTTCCTTTTTTAGAGGATAGCATCTTGGTTCTGTTAGGGATAGCACGATCCATGCACGTGTGTAAGTGCTTGTAAAGTGCATTTGTGTAGGATTCAGTAGTCATACCTCTATTGTCCATCTGCATGGGTGTCATGAAGTTTACCACTTCTGTCTTAAGAAGCGTGAAGTTGGCTTTGGAGAAATTTTTTACAGTGGTTTCCCTAATGGGGGGTGGGGGGTGGGATGTGGATGTCTAGGGTGATTAGCTTGTGGCCGGATCTGACCAACGAGGAATTGACCTCTGGTGTGAAACACCAGTTGCCCATGTTGGTAATGACCAGGTCTAGGATATTGCTGCTCCTGGTGGGGCTGTGGATAAGTTGATCCAAGGCTTTGGAATTTATGAATTCTAGAAAATGTTGAGCAAAAGTGTTGGTACATGAGTAGTTTTCACAGTTAATGGTGGGGTAGTTGAAATCGCTCATTATTAGTGTGTTAGGTTGTACCCTAATATTTTCCACTGTATGAAGAAATGAGGAGTGGGAATCCTGGGGCATGGTGGGGGATCTGTAGCAAGTTACAATTTGGATTGCGGTCTTGCCCAGAGTTAGTTGCACTTGGATAATCTCGGATGCATTGTGTTGAGCAACAAGCCTGGAGGTGTGGATATCCTTAATGAATATGGACACGCCTCCACCTGTAGTGTTTCGGTCCAGGTTATGTGGCTGAAAGGTGTGGTATGAATTATAGTCTGGTAAGGCAGGGGTACTCTCTAGAGCCTTGAACCAGGTCTCTGTCACTGCACAGATGTCGATGCTCTCCATTTTAAGGAGCACCTCGAGTGAGTGCATTTTGAGGTTTAGACTTCTAGCATTGAGTAGAATTACCCTCAGATTTTGCTTGCTTGTACCTGTTATGGTAGTGAATTTGTCATTTGGACCTTGCCTAAAAAAGGCACTATAGGAGTGGCAAGAGCCTTAGCCAGTATCCAGAATCCCAAGGGTGACAGGTGCAGGCCATCTCTGGCAAAGCATCATGGTCTTTTGATCATGTCATCCCAGGCAGACAGATACTGGTTCCCCTTAGAATGACACCAGAAGCTTAGCCAATTGTTGAAGTCAATCATTTTGTCCTTGTACTGTGGTATCATTCTGGGGGATGGCAGGATGCTACTCAGGGCTAGGGTCATACCTGCCTGAGCTACAAGATCGGACACCTCCTCCATGTCTCTTTTTATGTAGTCCAGGGAGGTACATCTCAGGTCATTCACACCAAAATGGACAATGACAGAGTCATATTTGTACTTGTTGTGGAGTGACATGAGTGTGTGCATTATGTGGCAGATCCTGGCACCCAACAGCAGCTGATGGTAACTTTCTCCTTGTTTAGCCTGATGAGTGGAACATCAGTGTGCCTGACTATAGACTCACCTATGACTAGAGTTTTGGGTACGTTGTTATGCCTTATGGGCTGTGGTTAAGTGGCACACTGAGTTTGTAGGCTATGTGTCATTTGGGTTGTGTTCGGGGGGGTGGAGGTTGCTTGCGTTTCTGCTTTGGAGGTCCCTGTTGCTTGGGCAGATTTTTATTGATTGCCTCCACGAATGTAGGTGTGTGTTTCTATGTAATTGTGTTTTGGTGGTGTAGGTTTTGAGGGAAATTATGTGATGAGTGTGGTGTGGTGCAAGTGTTTACCTTCTCCTCTTGACTGTCTAGTCCAGTCTTGGGTGAAAAGAGCTTTGCTTCCAGTTTGGCTATATAAGTGTATCTCTCACAGGTTGTAGTGTTGGGTGGTAGGAGGAGAGGGTTGTCTGTGTACATGAGGCAATTGCTGCATTGCCCCAAGATGCGCAGATTCATCAGGTAGACAGGAGAAAACACCGGGAGCTGACCCTTAGACATGCCTGGATATGTGCTTATTTATTAAGTGCTAAAAACTGTTTTCCTCTAGACAAGTGTGGAAAGTTGAGTGCTGTAGTAATTTGTAGCTTATTTAGTGCTTACAACAAGTTCTGAATAAGTACTGAGCTCAAAGAAACAGATTTGATTGCTAAAACTAAAAAAACTGGCTAGTTCTAAGGGAAAATTTCAAGAGCAGACTTTATGGCCCCGGGAATAGTTTAACCCTAGTTAAGCGGCGATGCATAAAGGTTTTTTTTTTTTTTTTTTAAATAAGATACTTAGTGCTTACCACTCCCAGTGATAAGCTAGAAGGCTTCCCTCCAACACAGAAAGGCTTGGGGGCTCAGAAACTTTCAAACAGTCCTGGATACAGCAAATCTAGATCTGGACTAGACTACTTAGAGGAAAGGCAAGAAACAAGCTTAGAATTTTTTTTTTTTGTAAAGTGGAAAAGGAGAGGTTAAGAAACTAAGTGGGTTGGCCTTCAAAAATGTTCTCTCTGTGAACAGGAAGAATTAGGTAATGACACTAGACTGGGAGGAGTGTCCCAGATAAAATTTACTGTAGGGGTGAGCAACTGCAAACCCACCAAGTATAAGAACAGGATACCAATAGGGAGGAGCGTGGGATAGATGCTTAACAAATGTAGAAAATTTCCAGTTAATACCTCACACACAGTGAAACTAGCTAGACAAGTATGCAGCAGAGAATAAAAGTGCTATAAATAACTTGTAAAAATAAGCAAAAAACAGGATACTTAATGTTATATATCACAGATCAGTTTGCTCAGTGCCCTTCCTCCGATTAGCTCAGTGTGAAATGGCAGAAACACTCACAAGTTAACTTCTTAAGTAACAGAAAGTTGAAACCTGAAACAACTTCAAAAAAAAGCTTGAAAGAACCAATGAGGGGCTTACTCCAAGCCGTAGTCCAGGTAACCCCAATCAGCCAATGACCATAAACACTTCCGTCCAACTGAAATGCAAGAATAGCTTTGGTTAAACTAAGATGGCCTGGAATATGTGCTCAGACACACAGCCTCTACAAACAAACAAATAGGCCCAAAACACAAGCCTGAATATGGACAATGCTACAACTACCCACACTACTTAGGTAGAGAAAAAACTGCAATGCTTGTATGTTTTCTAGTCTCCATATGTCCTGCTTTGTTTTAAAACTTTGTGCCTTCCTGTGCACAGGGCCTACATTTTAAGGGTGTTACAAAGTCCTTGAACCTTACATCATTAATGGTGTACTTATTTTTTCAACAAGTGTGCTATTATTCCCCATATGCAATGCATGGAAGGCATGCCTGTAAACCGAAGGTCTATTATCTCTGCGCAGTATAAATCACTCTTCTGCATACTGTCTCTGATAAGTTTGAGAGGTCAGATACCACTCAATGTAATATGGTTAGCTGTAGGACTATTCCCATAACTGAGTTTCATAATGAACCTCCCTAGAGAATGGCAGATATTTCCCATCCCCCTTCCCTGTTCCTTACTGGTGCAAGTTATTTTACATCTATGTATTGCATAATGTGGTAATTTTTTTTAATGGGGGCTGAAGGTTATGTTCAAATTTTTCAAGGAGGTCATGAATAATTGAATTTAATGTGGAAATAAACCCTTTGACTGACAGTATGTCTTATGGGGGTTATGGTGATAACACCGCAAGGTAGATACATGAGTATACCATTTTACAATAGGAATGCAATGAGCCAAAAGAAAAATATTATGTTCACCTCCAAACAGCCAAATCTGAATGGCACCATATCTGAAATGCTCACAGTCTTCATTGTAGGCAAGGCATTGTGTTCTCCTTAATAAGGTTATTAACTAAAATGGTAGTACTATGGTTAAGTAACAGACTTTGACAGCATCCTTCCTGGGATTCAGAAACATGGCACTCATGACCATGCCATCTCAATAAGCCAGCCACTGTTTACCTACTATGTATGATGGTGCTGCAAGAGCATTAATGATTAACAAAGGCTAAAGGCTGTTTGCAGATTTTAGCTCATTAGGAAATCTGCTGGTGGCCACAACAAGGTGTGCAGTGAAGGAATGTAACTCCAAAGGTAACAAAGACATGCCACGTGCATGGATCATGAACTTGCCTTGACTGCTGTCACCATATTCATGCATCCAGAAAAATGGTAATCTTGAGAAAGTACTAGACCCAGTGCAAAGTGCTACAGCATCATTTAAATCTATCTTTTGACAAGATGAAAGTGTGGAAGTTGGTGTAACCAACTGAAGAATGATGGTGCCAATATACCAAAAAAAAAATCATGAATGGAAGAATGTTAATATGTGGGGTCAGTACTGATTTTTAATGGAAATGGATGATAGGTAGATTGGGGAAAAGATGTACAACTGAGAAATATGTCCTTTCATCAACAAACAAGATTGACAGAGGAGGTGCTGACACAATGGTGGGGGGAGGGCACAATGGAAAAGGAGACATCTGAGAAACAGAGGGTAGACAATGGCGTCTGACAGAACTGGACAGCAAACAAGGGCAGGCATAGACAAAAAAGGGAGGGTAACACTATGATGGGAGATAGGACAGAGTTCAGCAGCTGCCTGCAACCCAGTGGGTATCTAAATGCTACCTTGGACTCCCTCACTACGGGGGCCTGGTTCAGATGGAGGCGCCATTGAGGGGCAAGGATGGAAGAGAGTCTCTAGATGGCCAGTGCAGGCATCTGGCAGTCAGTCAACCTACTTGCCCACCATGTCTGACAATTGCCTGTGTCACAAAAATGTCACTCTCACTATCACTAGCACTGGAAGGAACAACAGCTTTTGTATCCAGTGTAGGGCTGGATGGCATATTTCTGGCAGCTGATGTTTGAGCTGGGGAGGCAGGCCACAGAAGGGGTAGATGGCGATTCCACTGGGGAGTATCCTGCCGGTCCTTGATGTATGTATGTATGCTGCTGAATATAACTACAAAATAAATGGAGAAAAAAAACATACAAATCATCCAAAATAATGTAATAGAATGGACAGCAAGAAAGTGGGTGGGAGAGAGAGTAAAGTATATATACAAAGAAAAATGCAGCTCATATGTAATTTTTTTTCTTACATCATGATAGGTACTGTACTCAAAAGTACAACACACACCCTCCCTAAATTACCAGTGCCTTAACATGGGAAATTACTTTTACAATCCAACCGATCTCTCCAATCAAATATATCCTACAAGTATCAAAGTGACAAAATGCTACTTTTGAACAATGGAACTGGCAGAGTTGGCAGCAAACAACAAAAGTTACAGTGGCAGACTACAGCTATAAGCTTTCAACATCATCACAGTCTGCCTGCAGCATGGATAATTGCTCAGAACTGTGATGATACATTAACCTGTACTGTAACAAGCAGGTATATCCACCCTGGCACCTAGTAAGTCACTCAGTTTCCCTCCTGTGCAGCTGTGAATTCTCTGCAATTGCTTCAGGGGCTGGGGAGAGAGGAACAGGACTGTATAATATCTGTAGATACTGCATGGGGCAGTATATGCAGGCACAGGTGAGACAAATTTTACTCTGGTGATGTAGCTGTAGCCTTTTTCCTCCCACCTGCAAAGGATGACAGTGTGGTTTTGCTTGAGGAGAATGTAATGATGGCAACGTTGCTCACCTATGTGTGGGATTCTCGTAGCATCTGAACATTGAATCATGTTATGCTTGCAAGGAGAAAGAATAGAGGATGTGAGAAAAGTCTTAGAATGTCTTAATGGAAGGAAGCACATGGAGCTATTTTTATTCATTTTGGTACAAATCATCTCATCTACAAGGACTCTCTGACTGCTAGTAGAGAACTTATAGTCCTTAGATGGCATAACTTGTACAGCTGTTAGAATGTATTTTTCACAAATCATGTAGAGAAAGGAAACTCAGGTCAGAATGAATTAAATTATTTTTTTGGGTAAATACTTACATGAAAAAAGTGGCACATTTAACAAACAAGAAACGTAGAGCATCCAAACCTAATTTTGGGCACACGTGTTTAGACAGGATGGCGAACACTTGGCAAGACAAGGGAAGAGAATTTTTTTAGCAGATATATTGCAATATTTGATTAACACAAGACAGGATTTTTTCCAGGTCAGAAATTTAACAGTTCATAGATAACAACATTTGATGTATCTCTGATTGTTGTTACTGCTAGGAGCATTAGTAATAAAGTTTTTTTTTTATTGGCGAATTTGCTATATTCCAACAATATTGATGTTGTTATTGTTGGTGAAACATGGTTAAAGAACAATGACTGGAAACCAGTGCTGTCATGGTATAAATGTTTTTACTGTAACAGACATTTTAACAAAAAAGTTAGGTGGAGATGTTATTATAGGAATTAAAGATTATGAGACCTGTGATTATTACATTTTCAATGATAACATCAATACTGTAGTTTGTGTAACTGTGACAATAAAGACAACTTTGATTGCTGGACTATATATACCACCAAATTGAAGTGCTGATGATCTAGAGGAATTCATGCATTTCTTGCATGAAATACAGGAAGAAAAAATAATAGTACTGGGGACTTCATTTTACCGGAAACAGTCTGGAGTAATATTGATACAGCAACATTAGAATGGAAATTATTTACAATGTATGTTTAGGAACAATTGCTTCATATTGTAAAAAAAAAAAAAAAAAATGGAACTTAATATATATTGTTTGTGTCCTAAGGAAATGACTGTTACATCATGTCAAGTTTTATGACTATTGATTTGTAGTGATCATGGAGTTATAAAGGTTAAATTGCTGCTAGATAATTCTCTCACACTGAAATCTAAACCAATGCCACTATGTAAAACTAATTGGAGTGATGTGTTCAGTCATGGAAAAACTGCAGAAGGAATCCGTCTAGTTTGAAAGAGAAAATGTCTGAATATAAACAATTTAGGATCTAGGCACACAACATCTAGTTTCCATAAGAAAAAGATACCTGATCAAGGTGAGAAACAAAAAAATATATAAGAAACGGAAAAGAGGATGAACTATAACTTTGAAAACTGAAATAAACAAGTTGGACAGACAAATTAAACATAGTGTAAGACAAGATCAAATAAAATTTGAAATATATATATATATATATATATATATAAAGATACTGAGCATAAGAGGAAACCATAGGATGTGGTAGGAGTAAAGGAATACAAATTGATCAACTGTGGGTAGATTCTAAACATCTTAAACAAAGCAGATTATTGATAATATTTACAGAATGTTATACAAAGCAGTTTGACTCCACAAAAACTGATAAATTGTCCTTGTAACATCCAAGTAATTTTAGACCCTGAAAGTAAAAGAAAGTTATGCACTTACCATAATGACAGATCTGTGTTGCCTCATTTTTGTCCAGTTCAACGTTTGGGTTGTTGGATCTGACCTGATCTGATCTTGGCACCTTATACCAGAGTATTGGATATGAGAGCTCTGACTACTTCCCTACCCACAATTTCCTGCCTCTAATTGATTTACCTCAGATTGAGTTTGATGACTACTCTCATATATATATATATATATATATATATATATATATATATATATATATATATATATATATATATATATTTATATACGTATGCACACACACCAAAATTATGGAATGAAAAAGAGGGTATAAAAATGTTCCATGCTTAAGGAATATGATGGTGAACAAACAAATAAGGTCTTAGTCAAGGTCTGTCTAGGCCCCAGAAGATGTAAAATGACAATTTGGGAGGGGAAAAGAGACAGGCATGTTGAAGCAGACGACAATGAGACAACACGGATATATTGTTATGGTAAGTATATAATGTTCGTATCCTGTGTTGTCTATTTTCATCCAATTCAGGAGGATTCAAGGAAGGACATTCCTGAGAATGGCAGAGCCAAAAGATGTGCAGTTTCTGGATTGCACATCCAATTTATAATGAGTTACAAAATTGTGAGCTGCTGACTAGGTTGCTGCTGCACAGATGTCACTGATAGTTACTCTTTTTTTCAAATGCTGTCGAGATGGCCATTGCTCTGGTGGAGTGAACCTTAATATTTGAAAACAAAGACAACTCTCTTCTTTTATATAAAAAGGAAATACAATTTATCAACCACTTTGAAAGTGTGACTTTTGTTCCATGTTGTCTTAGTTTCATTTTGGAAAAAAGGCAAAAAGCTTGTGTGATTTTCTGATGTCATTGGTAGAATGTATGTAAAATCTGAGCTGTTTGTGGACATCTACTGTATGAAGAATGTGTTCACCTTGGGTAGAAAACTTTGTAAAAGATACAAGTAAGTCAATGTGTTGATTTAAATGTGTTTCAGAAGCGACCTTTGGGATATAGCAAGGATTTGTACTTTGTGAAACTTTATCCTTGTGGAATATGAACAAGGAAGGCTTGCATGAGTGCACTTGCAGGTCCAAAACCCATCTAGCAGAGGTGATGGCAATCAGAAAAATGGTTTTCCAAGGAAGGAACTTTAAATTGGATAAAGTCATGGGCTCAAAAAGTTTTGATTCAATTACTAAAGCAACAATGTGATATCCCAAGGAGGGACTGGATCTCAAACAGGAGGTCTTAACACGAAAGTTCCTTTGAGAAAAGCTTTAGCTATTCTAAGTAAAGCAATAGATAAATCATTATGTCCTATGTGAAACTTTGAAAGGGTAGACATCTGAACTTTTATAGTAGAGTAACTGGAGCTCTGCCCAAAAAAATTATTTATTTATTTATAGTTGTTTACCGGGAATTTCCGACTGGACACAGGTCCTTTTTCAGTGGAGGCCCAGGGAGAAAAGCTCCACATAGCAGTAAATAAGCAAAGTACAATAGTAGTTGGATTACAGTAATAAAGAAGACTACATATGATATACAGAATAATTAATTACATTAGTTGAATATACTGTACAGTATAAACAACCAATGTTGGATTTACATTGAAATAGTAGACTTAGGATTATCTGTCTAGAAATCGGATTTGGGCTAGGAATTAAATTGACAGGAAGTACTAAGATCAGACATATTCTGTACCAGGCTAGTAGGTCCTCAGTCATGTATACAATGTTGAGGAAAAGAGTTCAAGCAGGTAATAGCTAGGAGGCATGAGACAGGGTGAGGTGGGGTGGATGGGATGAAGAGAGAAAGATGGAGGGATTAGTTGAGACTGGAACAAGGACAGAGCCAGTGCATTTTTAGATGAGATTTAAGTGCGGTCTTGAATTGACTGCTAGAAGGTAGTGTGGTTATAGAGAGGGGAGGTAGTTCTGGATATGGTACAGGAGAATAGAGCATCACTTGCTGAGTTTTTGGCTTTGGTGATGAGAAGTAGATTTTTGCTGCTGGAACATAGAGGTCTAGCGGAGCTGTAGGGTTGGAGGAGGTTTTGAAGGGATGGAATTTTAAGAGGATGGTTTACTAGTTTGTGGGCATGTGAGAGTTGATTCAGGTGAAGAAGTTGAGGGAGTTCAAGCCAATCAAGTTCCCTAAGTGAGATATAGTGGTGGCAGCGATAGAATGCGCCAGTGGCAAATTTTGCAATTTTATTGTAGCAAGCCTTAAGATTGTTTAGGTCTGTCTGCCTAAGGTTGGTAAGTATAGGCGAGGCATAGAATAAGGTGTAGATTAGTTGGGAATTGGCAACAGAAATTCTGGCTGTCTCGGTGAGGTATTGTTTGTTTCTATACAGTGTACCTAGCTTTTTGTGTACTTTTTTATGGTAAGAGATATGTGGGTTTCAAATCTGAGATTGTTGTCAGTCTCCACACCAAGTAGTTTTGTGTGATCTACTGGGGAGATGATGACACTGTCTTTGGCTAGACTACTGAAGTGAGGGATTTGGATAGGTTTGGAGGGTTAGAAGATGAGGAGTTTAGTTTTGCTTGGATTGAGAAGGAGTTGAGCATTGGATAGCCAGCTTTCAACAGATGAAAATGATTCCTGTGTGATCTTTTGGGGTTCAGGTATTGCTGGGGCAGAGCAGATGAGGGTGGAGATGTCTGCATACTGTATGAGAGTAGCATGCTTAATAGCGGCATGTAGGTTATTGGTGAAAAGGGAGAATAGTAGAGGGCCAAGGATGGAGCCTTGGGGGACACTGAGTATAACAAGAAGTCAAGGAAATAGGTTGACTTTCCAAAGAACTGATTGTTGCCGAGTCCGACCAGTTAGATAGCTGTGGAACCAATCAGTAGCTGATTGGAAAAGGATAGGTTAGTGAGGACAAAGATTAGTATTTTGTGTGAGACCATGTCAAAAGCCTTTGATAGGTTCAGAAATACAGCAGTGGAGAACATGCCATTGTTTTTATGATGAAGGATAGTGTTGGTGAAAGAGAGCAAAGTGGTAGTTGTGCTGTGATATGGCCTGAAGCCATGTTGGGTGCTGGAGAGGAGGTTATTAGCTATGAGACAGTCTAAAACTTGAGAGTTGGTGGTGATGGGATGGTAATTGGAAAGTTCAGTGGATGAGCCGCCTTTATGGAGGAGAATGATGGGTGATATTTTCCACAGAGTGGGGACATAGCTTTCTGGTATGGAGCGATTAGTTAAGATGGAAACTGGAAATTCTAGGGCATCAGCTGCTATTTTTAGGTATTCTGAGAGGAGATTGTCAGCTGCTAGTTTTGTGGGCTTAAGCTTTGAAGAAGTCTCTTTGTATAGGAGGTGGGTACTGAGGAAAAGGAAAAAGTAGGTGGGCAGAGTATTTGGTTTGGGTATGGGTGGGTGGGTGGAGGGCTGTGCTGTTTGGCTAAAGTTAGAATGGTTTCAGTGAAGTGTTTATTGAGCAAGTCAGTAATACTGCTGGAGGAGTAAGGAATGGTCAGTGGGGGGGGGGGGGGTCTACTTTACCTGGGTGGAGGATGGAGTTTATTGTGGACCAGAACTGCTTAGGGTTGTGGTGAAGGAATTTAGGGTGGACTGATAGTATAGGGATTTATCAATTTTTATTTGTTTTTTGGCCTTATTGGGTACCTCAAGGAAAGATTGCTTAGAGGAGGGTGTTTTTGATTGGCATCAGTGTTCCCAAGCCTTATCTCTGAGTTTCATTAGTACTCTGGTGCTTTTTTGTAGCCAGGTGGCATTCTGAGTTCTGACTCTAGCATTTCTGAAAGAAATTTTAGTATCAATGGAAGAGGGGCTGAAAAAGGGTCCATGCCCTTTGAGGACACCCAAGTAAATATATTTTTTTCATTTGCTCTTATAAGTCTTTTTTGTCAAGTCCTTCTGAGAAGAAGATGTTATGTGGACTACTGGAGAGGAAAGCCTGGCATCTTTGGCTATTGTTAAAATTGGAGAAACCATGTGGTTAACATTTGGGCTTAAGGTCTGGTAGAGGCATCCCAAACTGGTGACTCAGTAGATCCAGGATTGGATCCAGCACCCATGGTGAGCACAGTAAGTAAGGAAGGGGAACCATACCTGCCCCAGAATGGGGCCATAAGGATCACATTGGTCTTGCACCTTATGGCTTTCTGAATGAATTTTATTAAGACAGGTATTGGTGGAAAGGCATATAGGAGAACTGGGGCTAAATATGGACTAGAGCATCTCATGGTGACAGTCCCTGTGAAAGGATGAGGGCAAAATAACTGCTGCATTTGTTGTTTAAGCAAATGTCAAAGGGGTTGCAACAAGGTTGGCCCCAGTGGCCGAAGATCTCTGTTGTCACTGCTTGACTGAGACACCACTTGTGAGTTAATAAGATACATCTGCTCAACTTGTTCGGTAGTATAGTTGACATCCCAGGCATGTGTGCTACTACCAGAAAGTGATGGAAACACATCGCTCATTGCCAGGCTCACACAGCTTCCTGGCAAAGAGTGTATGAATGTGTTCCACCTTGTTTGCTGATGTATCACACGACTGAGATATTGCCTGTTTGGATGGAAATCACACCCTTGGGTAGGAAGTCCTGAAATGCCTGTAATGCTAGGAGGACTGCTCTCATTTCCAAGACATTGATGTGCCATTTGGCATCCATTGATAACTAGGCCCCTTGGACTGTCTTCCCTTTGAAATGCCCACCTGAAGGGGAGCATCCATGGTTACTATGGCTGGTGGAACTGGTGGGCAGAAAGATCTACCCTCTGCATCTGATGGAGAAGTTATCCACCAACTTATATATACCTGAGTGAGATGTATTCTGGCATATGGTGGATGAATATGCTGTGACCATTGGATAGATAGTGTCCCTTGTAGTACTCTCATGTGGTATCTCACTAAAGGGACTAATGTAATGATAGATACCACCAGGCCCAGCAGATGGAGAATCAGTCTTGCCTGTGGATCGGGATGTTGAACCACTTGTAAGGCTATTAGTCTTAAAGATCAGACCCTTGTAATGGGAAGTCTGGCAAATTGTTGAACTGTGTCTATTTGGCATCCTATAAAGTCTATTTGCTGCATGGGTGACAGTTTTCTCTTCATGTGATTGACTGTTATTCCTAACTGATCTGCAAGTCTGAGAAGAAAAGTTTGGTGATTCAATAGTAGATGCTTGGAGGTAACAGTAAGGAGCCAATTGTCAAGGTATAGAAAGACCTGGATCCTGCGTAGTCATAGATGAGCTGCTACCATTGCCATACTCTTGGTGAACATCCTGCAGACTGCGGTGAGACTGAATGGCAGTGCCTTGAATTGATAGTGATTGGCTCCCAGCCAGAAATTGAGAAATCTCCGGGATTGTCTGAATCTTGACATAGTAATAGGCATCCTGGAGATCCACAGAGCACATCTAATTGTCCTTCCTCAACAGAGGCAGAATGGACTGCACCATGACCATTCAGAACTTTGTCTTTTTGACATATTGGTTGAGGAAGCTTAGATCTAAAATAGATGTTTGGTTCCCTTTCTTCTCTGGAACTAAAAAGAACCTTGAATAGACTCTGGATTCTAATTGGTCTGGGGGGAATGTTTGGATGACTCTTTTGTTTAGCAAGTTTAACACTTCTGTTGCTGCAGGTAGCATATCAGGAATCTTCAATCTTATCTCTGCAGAAGATAAAAGGAATACAGTGTAGCCTAGTGATTATCATTAACACCCATTTATCAGACATTATGGTTTGCCAGGCTAGAGAGTGTAAGGTTAAGTGTCAACCTATTACTTCCAAAGTGCAGCAGATAGACAACCATTCAGGGACACTGGTAAGGTTTTTGAGTGAAATCTTGACTCTACAGTTTGCTTCTGCCTCGTGGGTGAAGTCCATTCAAATTTCCTCCATCTCTGCCTCAAGGAGGTCTATCTCCAGGAGTGTCATGGTGAAAACCCTGCAATTTTTTAACTCCTCTTTGATTCCTGGAAAAGGATCTTTATGGAGTACAGAAATGGATTCCCATGGTAGATAGGGTCTTACCATCGTGTTCACTCCTGGCAAGCATTTCTTTTACCTTAGATCTAAACAGAGTGGAACCGTTGAAGGGGGTGTTTATAAAGGATGCCTTGAAGCTTTCCACAAAATTGTATCGCTGCATTCAGGCATGGTGACGCATGGTAATGCTGACTGCACTTGGTGTGTGCCATCAGCTGCATTTAATAGCAGCTGCATGGTCACATTTGATGAAGACTGTAGGGTAGACATTTGGTTATCCACCATGTTTTGAACATCCGATGGAAAGTTACCTGAAAGGGATTTGGAAACTTCCTTGATAAAGTTCCTTTTGAAACGTGTCAAATGTGCCAGGTAATTCAGAGCTCGAAATGTAAATGTCACCGAAGTGTGTCTTTTTTACTAGACTGTCCAATGCCCTGGTCCCTCTGTTAGGAAGATGGAAAGAAGACCTTTCCTCAGATAGTCCCTTTTTTGTGTCTGCTGCTGCCATGATGGCACCTACTGGAGGGCCTTTGGAACAATGTTTCCTAATCCTTCAGGGCTATTACGATTCTGTCCACTTTTTTAGCAATTGGCTGTGCCTGTGCCACGTTAGGTTCCTTGCAAGCTTTCTGAGCAATAAGGTCTGTTAAGGCATCAGGAGTTGGGGCTACCCAGGACGTTGATGGGCCAAACCCAAAATTTTCAAGGAATATAGACTCATCAGAAAGAGCTTTGGTGACCATCCTCTCCTCTGCTTCATCAGTTTTAGAATGTCCCTAAAGGTGACATCCCTGGGGGGTGGGGGGATCTTGGGGATCCTTTTCCTTCATCTAAGTCCATGTCTTCAGTGACAGATTCAGTCAAGGAATCTATATCCTTTCATTTGCATATCCTCTTTCTTGGAACATGTCTCAGGGGCTCTGTCTGAGACACATCAGAATCAGATGGAGAGCTCGACCATTGAGCTATCTCAAAGCCAGTTGGGTTTGTGCATCTCTGTGGACTCAAATGAGAAGAATGAGGCAACGGATTCAATGGGAGTCGAGATGGATCCAAACTTGGTGCATGTATTTGTCTTTGTGGCCCAGCCAAGGACCTCTCCACAGCCCTGAAAGCCAATTCTGTATTGGAGCATGGAAAAAACTTCCTCTGTCAGCTAACTCTGGAATTTTTCCATCTCCAATAGAGGTCAGTTCTGAGGGGGACCTCACAGCCAAGCTGACAAGAGCTGAAGCACTGAGGGGAAGGAAAGGATCTCAAAACTTCAGAGTTGACTCCACCATTGGAACTCTGACTCCTACCCTTAATCTCCGGGATTTGTCTTGACCCAAAACTATCTGAGTCAAGACAGTAAAGTATAAGTTGAAGCTGAAGTCTACAGGGCTATCAGGTCCAATAAAGGTGCACAGGAAGGGTTAGGACCCATGAGTATTGAATCTGAGAAAAGAGTCAGTATTGGAATGTGATAAGATGGGGTCGATGAGCTCACTCCTAGCCCTCCTCTGGGGGGAAATTTGTTGGGAGGAAACCCTTCTGAATCTGTATCCTCAAGAAATTTCTCATCATCTGGTCTACATCTACCTTAGTAAGACTTTTGTTAGACTGATCGTAGATCGTATCTCAATGGTGAAGTTACAGATGCAGGTCTTGAAGGTAGCTTGTGCTGAAGTACTGGTGAATATAACCTGGGACTAATTGGCTCTGGGGAAAAAAGTTTTGGTGAGGGAGTTCGGATCTGGGTTGTAGATGGATCTGACTGTATCAATGACTTAGGTGCCAGTTTTTGGGATACTAGATGGAGCCAAAAAACAATTTCTATACTTTTCTGTCCCTTTTCCCTTCTTGTCTTTTCTCATCTGCTGATTTCCCTTTGTGTGTTTACTTAGGTCTCTCTTTATCCTTCTCTGTTTTCTTCTCCATAGAGAGAGATAGAGAAGGTTGTCTGACTTCAGAGGACATCGTGGTAGACCCCGTCTGAGGGGGAAGTAAACCCTTGAGTATTAATTTTTCTTTCCTGCCTTAGAGGGTCCTGGATCCAAAAGGCAGCACAGATACTACAGCTATCTTGAAGATGGAAAGCACCTAAATAATAATCACAGGGGAAGTGGGGGTCTTGGGGAAGGATTTTCTGTCCACAAGCTGAGCACTTTTTGAACTCAGTAGACTTTTCAGACATCAGAAAAATACACATTATAACAAACAAACCATTACTTACCATTATTTATATGTGTGTGTGTGTGTGTGTGTGTGTGTGTGTGACACACACACACACACACACACACACACACACACACACACACACACACACACACATATATATCTTAACATGAAAAATATCTATAGATTAACAGCAGACAAGACAGTACTTACCCTAAGTAAGCAAGACTATGAATCTAAATACCTATAACTATAATATTGAAATGTAAGTAACCACACTACTTGAAAATTCTATAAGGTAACAAACCTATGCAAGGATATACATTTCAAAAAATTATGTACACTAACCCTAAAAATAACCTAATTCTAACTTTAACAATACTATATGGGAAGGGAGAAGCAGAAAATCTTAACAAATATTTTGCTTTCACTTATCATGAATGCTCGGAGCTCTTGAAAGACAAGTCTGGTCAAACAGGCAGCAAACGAGATCTGAAGTAAATCAGTTAGAAGGAGGGAATTGTGGGTAGGGGAAGATATGGAGCTGTCAGATCCAATACTCTTATATAAGACACTGAGGTTGGATCTGGTTGAATCCAGCAACTCATTTATTGAATTGGACGAACATAGACAACATAGTATATTAGATTACATTGAAAAAGATCTACATAAACTGGACCCAAACAAAGAACAGGGAGGAGACAAAATTAATAATAATGACCTGATGACACTTCAGTATGAACCTATATCTGTTAGTCACTAGGACATTTAACTATAGTGAGATTCCTCAAGCCTGGAAGAGAATTAGGACAAAAACAGTCATACAGAACCATAAGTTTACTTTCATGTTGTGAAAAATATGGAGAAGGTTATTTTAGATAAATTATTATCAGATTTGGAAAGGTTGGGACTTGAAACCATCTATCACCATGCATATTTTGAAAATAGATCAATAGCCACCTGTAACACAATGTTGTATAATAACATAATAAAAGCTATAAATGACAACAATTGTTCTGTGATGAAATTTATATATACTTAACTTCAGCATTTGATAGGGTCATACACAATACACTGATCAATAAATTAGAACAACTAGATACTGATGTATTATTGATAAGGTGAATAGCTGCAGGGCTTACAAATACGACATGATAAGTACCATACAGCAACTGGACAGATTAAATTCTAGGTTACAGTCAGGGTGTCCCTCAGGGCTCTGTCGTAGGCCCATACTTGTTATGTTGTAACTTTCAGGTCTATCTTTTTCATCTGAGGTGTTCTATAGTCTGTATGCAGATGACTTGAAAATGAATGAACCACTTACATGTGTTACAGACAGGGCATGTCTGTAAAAGAACTTTACTAAATTGACTATTTGTGCACAGAAAATAATATGCTGATAAATACATCAAGAAATAAAGCATAAAATTATAAGGTTGATTAGGAGCAAATATGAGGGATCGGAGGTGAAGTGTGTGTGTGGGGTTCTTCTCTGATGAGTTATGTTTGAGCAGAGGAACCGGGCAGGGGTGTCCTCTTTACCCTTTGTTATTTGCATTATATTTACAACCACTGGCAAAGAAAATAAGGAACTCAGAAATTCAAGGATATATCTGGTATGCTAATCAAGAAAAGTTGGCTTTATTTGCAGATGATATTACTTTGTACCTGACAAAACCAGAAAAGGACATTTTAGTATTGTGGAACATTCTGAGACAGTTTCACATCTTTTTGGGTTACTAAATTAATGAAGATAAAGGCAATAACTATAAACTATATATCCACACACAAATTGGTTCAGCAATAACCATATTTATTGGTATATGATAAAATGAAGTACTTAGGAGCATGGATTAAAAAGAATTATGTTATGGCAGCTAAGGATATGTGGAAAGAGACTATGCAAAAGGTAATACAAAAAATGAGAAATTGGAAGCTCTGTTTTTATGAGTATAGATAGCAAGATACAAGCACTGAAAATGTTTTTAGTCCCTTTAGTTTTATACACAGGTCAGGCATATTTTTATTAAACAGGGGAGTAGCTGTGGATAGAAATTAATAGAGAGTTGAAAGATTTTATCTGGGAGGGGAAGAGGCCAAGAGTCAAGTGGGATAAATTGATCTTTCCGATAGAAGAAGGTGGTTTGTGATTACCTGATTTATAGGGGTATTTTTTAACTATGCAGTTAACGCTCCTATACATACCACAAACAGAAAGCTGTAATTCCAAGTGGAAAGGGATGATGATGAAACAGGACAGAAGCTCAAGAAACAAGGAGACTGGGATTTTTGATGCAGATCCTTAAGGACAATAAACATAACCATGCAGAATATTATATACATAAAGTAGCAGAAAGTATTTTACGAACTAAGCCAACACAGGAATGGAGATAGGAGGGGAGCAATAGGGAAGGGGAGGGCGAGTGTGGTTTGATGAGAGATCGGAGCTAAGTGCTTGTCAGATTGTGTTAAATGACTATGGTGATTTTAAGATTTATAATTATAGTAGTTTTCAGGTGAATTCTGGATGGGCCAACTTTGTTGAATGAGGGCTCACTTTTGTACCCACTGCAAAAAGCAAAATTGATGAAGTTCTTTTACAACTAAAATTATATACTAGGAAAATTAATTTAGCCTTGTATTTTAAGGAAGGGAATCGAGTAGATGGGAATATAAGTTACCTTATTAAAAGACCCAATACATTTAATCCTCTGCTCCATCCCACAGTATTATTATTCAAGAAACTTTGTGAGTTTGATTTTAGGAGATTTTTAAAAGGGCCCCTTGACTCATTTGTGGGTTATAATCTTAGTGAGAAAGAAAGGGTTTTGTTGAAGGAAATCTCATACAACAACCAAATTAGAGTCATGAAACTGGACAAAGGGGGAAGCTTGGTGGTGATAGTAATGATTACACAAATAAGACGTTTAAATAAGATGTTTAAATTGTTATATTCTAATATTTATGAAGAAGCTTCTGTAAATGAGGTTAATGTTGCATATCTCAAGACTAACTTGATTTTAGATGAGATGTCGCTTAATGATCAGATTACTACTGAGGAATACAATTTTGTTTATGTTAGGAACCCAAAAATTCCCACCATTTTTGGTATTCCCAAGGTCCACTAGAATGCCTCTGACCCTCCAATGCATCCAATTGTTGATGCTAAGGCATCTAATACGTTTTGTATGGTTACATTTTTTGAGTTTTATAGCAGGATGGTCTTGGATGCCAATCCAGTTCTTCTTAGATAATCCTGGGATTTTTTATCTAGGGTATCGGATGATCTTTTTTGTGATGGTATTAATTTTGTTACTATTGATATCCAGGATTTGTATTCGGTTATTCCCCATACGTTGGGAGTAGAATGTTTTTATGAATACCTGAGACAGAATACAGCTTTGAGACCTGATAACATTGATGTTCTTAGGGATTTTATGGAAACTGGTTTGGAAAATAATTTTTTGACTTTTGAAGGTCAACTTTTTAGACAGAAGACTCGGGTGACTATAGGGGCAACCTGTGCTCCTATGTTTACCAATGCAGTCCTCTACAATTGGGAATCAGATTTTGTTCTTAATTCTGAATTCTAGGACTGTTGGCTCCTATATGGATGTGTTTTGGATGATATGATCTTTTTTGGAGGGATACAGAGGAAGATTATATCTGTTTTTTGACTATTTGCATACGACTACTGATTTTTTGCATTTTACTATGGACATTCAAGGGGATTCAGTACATTTTTTGGATGTCTCCCTAAGGAATAACTATGTTAAGAAGGGTTTATATTTTAGTAATTATTGTAAACTTAGTTATTCTAATTCCTTGCTTCACCTCAAAAGTATGCATCCCTTACATCAAAAAAATCTTTGGTCAAGGGGCAATGTGTAAGGTTGGCATGGATGATATCAGGTGAGGCTGATTTCCAGGATGAAATGCAAAAATAGAGGGGGATGTTTTTAGGGAGGGTTTATCCTGATGCCTTTCTATTCAGTATATTTGATGAGGTTTGCTTTAAAAGGATGGGTTATTTTGCTCCCCTGCTTGGTCAGAAGGGTAGTGTTGAGTCCTTCCCCTTTAGGGATAGTGCTAGAGATGAAGAGGATGGGTTGAAACCATTTAATAGAGCTTCGGTTTTAACTTACACTAATCAGTTTCAGGGTTTGAGATCGATCGTGCAGAAAAACTGGACCATTTTTGGGGTAAACAAGAAGCATATGGATGTTGTGGGACAAAAAACAGTTGTTGCATTCAAAAAGAATCTCAGTTTTAAGACTATTTTGGAAAGACTGACTATAGCTAGGCAAGAGTGGAGGATGTTTAAATGTGAGAATTGTAGCCAATGCCAATATATTTTGGAGGGGACGTCATGTTATGTGAATGGGTATTGGGAAATTGTCTTACATTGAAGATTCTGTTGCAAGAATATAGGGGTGATGTATTTGACCTTATGCGGACAATGTCCAGCTTTTTATATTGGAAAAACTAAGCTGAGTTTTAGGAAAAGTATATACCAGCGTATTTATGATATAAAAAAGAGGGATGACAGGAATGCTTTGTTCAGACATGTGAAAGGGAGTCCCTCTCACTAGTTCAAGTTTTCTGTAATTGATCAAGTCAATTTCAGGGAATGAGGGGGCCCAAGTGAAGAGTTTTTAGAGCTTTTAGAGTTGAAATGGCAATTAAGGACCAATGCCACACAAGCTTCCTCCCTATAAGTAGGATCTTAAAACTGAAAGCTTGCTATTTTTTTACCTGACTTTTTTATTTGATTTTTCATTTGTTTTAGTTTTTCTATATTTATTTGTATGTTACATACCTAAAATATATATATTTATATTTATGGTCTGACATTTTTAATATTTTTGTAGGGGAGGTAGAGGTTCTTGTTTTTTAATATTTTTATCGTTCATTAATGCCTATGTATTGCATACCATTGTGCTTTACGTATGAATGTTTTACAGCTTTACCTTTGGTTCGTGAGTTTATTGGTGTGAAGATGGTTAAAGTTGAATAATTAATTAATTAGGGAATTTTAGGGAATTTTTGCTTTGTTAAGCAAAGGCTATAAAAAACCTGTGTTTTTCACCTGGTGTGTTCTGATGAAATCCAAAAAAACTAAAGGATGAAAATGCTTAACGGTTTTATTTTAGTAAAGCTTATTCTTGGGTGGCACTCAGCTCTGAAGTCTTCCCTTCCTTTCTGTTCAGTTACAAGTTTGTCGTGTGGAGTTTTGATTTGAGCGGAGTGAGTTAAAACTTCACTGCAGATAACTCTGTCAGAAATACTTGGTGAGTATATTGGCGTAATAAAGGAGATGATTTTTTAGAGCTGTGATACAGTATCAGAATTGCATAGACTTAGCTAGTCCTTCTGAAACTAATTTTGGTGACTGTCAAAAAAGGCAATTACTAGAAAATGGAAATCAAAGTCTACACTAACTGTACTGAAACTAATGAATATAGCAACTGAGATAAAAGAACTGGAGGTGGGATCTTTAGAAAAGGGTAGGAACACATTACATAAAAAATTGGGAATTTTGGAAATAAGACATGCGGAATAATATTTTGGGAAGGAATGAGGTTTAAGTGGAGGCAGGAATTAAATGATCTATGTAATGTTTGACAATGATTGTACAGAAGGTTACAAGTGGTGTATAATATTTGCAACTGAAAATATGTCAATATGGTTTGTTTTCATTTATATAAATGCATGATTGCCTATTTCAAAGGGGATTATTCAATAAAGAAGTTTCTAGTGAAAAAAACTAAGCATATGAGATTTGGAAGATATAGATTGAAAGGTGGATATATTTAGTACAGCACACAATGATTGAAGCTATACATTTGTTTAAGGATGTGCGTATATTGGTAGCTCCATCTTTGAGTTTTTTTCTAATATCAATCAATTGGTTAATGACAATTATAGAACTATAGGTTGTATAAAAATGTATAAAAATTTAGGAAATCAGAAATTTGTTAGTTACATTAGTCCCAAAGTAGAATATGGACTAACAATATTGAAACCTTATAAGAAAACAAGCATGAGTAAATTGGAAAGAGTACAGCGGAAATATACCAAGGGCATCCATGGACATGATAATTTAAGTTATCATGAAAGACTAAAATATCTGAACTTATGGAGTGTGTCTCATGTAGATATTTAAGAGAAGATAGTATTCAGGTATATAGAGCATTTAGAGACAACTATCTCTGGGAATGTTTGGGATTTTCAAAAAGTAGTAGAGAATCATCAGACAACCTATATAAAAATTATATAGGAATGAGAGGTGTACTAATTGGTTTTCTGAGAGAGTAGCTGATGCATGGAATAGACTAACAAATTACATTAAGGCAAGCACTAATTTAGATATTTTTAAGTATAACCTAGACCCTTATTATGGGGATAACTGTTTTTGTATATTGACAGGGTAGAAGGGTATTATTGCCCATGCCTGAAGTACTTGCACGTATGTATGTCACAGCTTTGGTCAGAGAATTCCATGCCTCTGTTTTATATTTGCTCCTGAAATAAGTGTTGCTGGTAGTCACATAGAGCACATAGAGGAAAATTACCTCATGCACCACCTATGAGCCCTGCAATAATGTGCATTACCCACATCTTCTCCAGATATTTTTTTCTGTCACACAAATAACAGAGAAATATGGCTGGCATCTCAAGGTAATATATATAATCTAGTTCGTTCATTGCTGCTCAATGTGAGGTAACTCATTTGCATAACATGTGCTGTTACTGTCACACATATGCATCATATTGCAATATTTGCACAGTGGATTTTAAGATGTGAAAAATGGCATCAAAATCTGTGAGACATGCTCTGTCCTATAAGGGATTGTTACAGCATGTAGGAAAAGAGCTTAATTTTCATTAGTTAAGATGTGATTTACACATATCCCCCTTGAGTCATGGGGTAAACCTTGCATGTATGATGTTTTCCACCAGTGCCTGCGTATGTGCACAATGCATGTAGAAATGGATGTGAAGTTTTGGTAGCAAATTCAAGGCACAAGTTGAAAGATTCAGAGAAAATAATTACTTGAACTCACCACAGCAAGATACCCAAATCTGCAAGATATAAGCATGAAGGGGCTGCAGTGAGTCTCATCACACTGTGGAAGGCACTATAGAGCTGCTAATTTGAATGAGAATTTAGGCATTTTTTGTCATATACTTGTTAGAGGTGCTGGAGTACAACTTGCAGAAGGCTGGTGAATTTCATTCTCTATGTTTACTTGCAAATTTACTTATTAAACTGCAGATGTTTTGAATTCCATGCCATATTCCTATTGCCTGAAGCTGAGATGACCCACTCACATAAAAAATATTTAAATCCTGTGAGAGTTTTGTACTGCAGGGATAATTCAAATAACTAGAGACAGACCCAGCAGCAAGTAAGCAGAAATCTTAACTACAACATATATATATATATATATATATATATATATATATATATATATATATATATATATATATATAAATATACAGTATTTCCCCAAAAATAAGACCGGGTCTTATATTCTTTATCCCAGCAAAACCCGCATTAGGCCTTACTATCAGGGGATGCCTTATTTACCCGAACCGTACAACAATCTACCTTTATTCATGTACAAAAACTGACATTAATTAATGAACACAAATTGACATTTCTTCATGTACAAAAATCGACATTTATTCATGTACACAAACTGACATTTATTTTGTACTTTTCTATTACTGGAGAGCAGTTCTAATAACGGGTTGACAGTATTGTGTGAATTCTACATAAACAGTGCAACAAACATTTCAAGTCCAGAATATCTGCACCTTGGCTTTTACAGATATTCAAATACAGTCATGTCATCTTCTTCTGGGACATTGTCATAAGTGTCCAACCCCAGACTTTTGGCCTGAATTTTTTGCAACTCCATTTCCTGTAGAACCATTGGCCACAATCTGTCATGCCTAGCAATTGAGTTCTCCTTAAAAGAGCACTGCTTGTCCAAGTAGCCTGCTCGTAGTGCATTGGCAACACAGCTGTCAGTGATTTTATCCCATGAATTTTTCACCCAAGTCATGACCTCTTGCAGGCTAGGCTTCACAAAATTTCCATGATGATTTCTCTGCATTCTATTTTCAATGTAGTCATTGAGTTCCATGCACAAATGGTCCTTGAATGGCTTGTTTATTGTAATATCAAGAGTCTGGAGATAGGCAGTCATTTCTGCGGGAATCATTATTTGATCTGTTCTCCTCCGTGCTAGGAATTTCTTTGTTTCTTTAACACAGTGAGTGCTGGCTGAATCCCAGACTAGGAAACCTCTTTTGCCTCCTCACAAAACAAGTGGCAGCATTACATCGACCCACTTCCTTATAATTGCTTGTGTGCATCAGGCTTTTTCGGTTTCAAGAATGTAAATGCCTGAAACACGTTCAATCTTATCTTTCTTGCCCTTACTAATGATTAGAGGTGGGGTTTTCTTTCCATCTAGAGGAATTGCCAAAATACAGGTAACACGTACACTCTCATAATCAGTGGAGGGAATGTAGATTGACGAGGCACCCCTCTGATCAATTGTTGTTTGAAATCCTTGGCCCATAAACACTGCAGTTTCATCCATAGCAATCATGTTTGAGAGTTGGTATTTAGAAAAGTCAATGCCATCAACAAAGGACTTGAACACAAGTGCACGTTTAATAACTTCAGTATCTTCCAGTGTCAGAAAAATATGTATTAATGTGTGTATTAGTAATATGCTTAGTGCATTTAGAGCTTGAAAAGGGTTAACACATTTATTCTATTTCATACTGCATAAATCTGTACAAACTGCAGATGCTTTCTGACCTTGTATTGTCAGCTAAAATCTTTGCTTATGCTTGGAAATTTACTGAGAAGCAGATGATTTCTGCTTGTGTTAGAAAAATAATGAATAGAACAATACTACTTGTATAAATGTTATGTGGCTTAGACAAAAAGTTCCGCTTGTGCTGTGAGAAAATACACAGCTGTAGAAGCTATAAATAATTAGAACAAAGACTGCTTGAAAATATGAACTGTAATCAGCATTTGCTTATGCCTGAGTTAAAAAAGTAACTTGAAATGTAACACATGTATTAAAATTGTACAATAGGGGCCTGTAACGGGTTAGTGCCCACCAAGGCCAGGTTGTTTTTCTCAAAAAGTTTCTCACAAATCTAGTCATGTCAGCAAAAAATCTGAGTAACATCTGCTGTAGAACAATACTGAAAATTGTGTTTAATTACGTCAGCTATAGAAGGCCATGTCTTGTAAAACAGTATAAGAATAGCATACTTCCTGTTAGTAGTTAGGCAAAATCTTGTATTTGCATGTTTTTGTCTCCTTGCTGCAAGTTATTAAATGTGCCTTAACTAAACCTTACGTGTATTGGTCTTTGAAGTTTTTTCCTTTAACATCCAGCTTGAACAGTGTTGTTGATCTTCTTAGAGACAGTTCATATCGCTGAAGGATGCCATCCAGCCAATGTTGTAATGCTTTGAATTCTTCTGTGGATATTTCTAACTGTGGTGCTATTGCAAGGGCAAATGCTTGAATATCAGCTCTGCGCACAACCAAAGGCTTTGCTCTCCTGTTAGCAATCCACTCACAGATGATGTCTTCAAGCTCAGGATATAATGGTTGCTGACCTGATCCACACTTACACTTCTTAGCATTTCCCTTGTCGGCCTGTTGACCGAGGTTAACGTATGCTGCTCACCATTTTCAGACCATTCGGAGATCTAACTTCTTCTCTTTACAGAAAGCCATCAGGTTCTTTCCACAGGAGTCCTCCTCGAGTCCTTTCTTGTACTCAATGGAATAGCTCTTTCTTTTTGCACTCATCTTGTCTGGGGGGGAGTTAATTGAAGACTTACGCGACCGGAGTGGCAACACAAAATGGCACCAGTTATGAAGAGAAGAGACTACCACAGCTGCTCGTTACCATGAGTGTGTGCTTCCCGCATGTTGTCTGTACTTTGACCGATCAAAGTACACCTGCGTGGGTTTATGGGCCAAGGATCTCAACCTTCAAGTGTGAGTGATGATTAGGTTACAGTAAGAATCGGAACTGGGGCTTATTTTTGGTGTAGGGCTTATATCATGAACACCCCTGAAAAACCATGCTAGGCCTTACTCCCTGGTTAGGTCTTATTTAGAAAGAAATACGGTATATATATATATATCTAGAGTATATATGTGTGTGTGTGTGTGTGCATGTGTGTATGATAGGGATGTTGTTGGTAGTAGGTTCACTTGTCAATTCTTATTGTTGTGTAGGATTTTTTTTGGGCTGGGGGTTGAAATGGTGCCTATGGAATCTGTATAGCTGACATAGTGATAAATGTGGGTGCAGGTTCAGTACGTGTAGGAGCTATAGGGTCAGTAGTATGTAGAGGCAATCAGGAGTACATTGAGGCAATGAGTGGCTAGTGGCAGTCAATACCAGGATGCTGACACAAGTGTTTTCTATATCCACAGCATTATGCCTGGTAAGGATCAACAGGAGAACACCAGTGTCAGTGGAAAGAAAACAAAGAAGAGAAAGTTCTCAGTTGCCAAGAATGAGTTGATACTACAAGCCCTCCATCTCCATGGCCAATGGCTCTTCAGGCAAGCTGCTGCCATCAACCAGGCCTACCAAGACTGTATATGAAAAGATATTGTAATGGACATAAATGTTGTTGGAGGCCAGGACTGCGCTTATGAGCAGTGAGTAGGTCCTCCATTAGGTGACAGAAATCAGCCATGTGGCTGAAAGAAGAGCTGACTGCCTTGCACAGGAAGGTAGGTTAATGGGAACTGGGCCATTGGTTGACCAACCTCTAACAGAGAAAGAAGAGTCCCTGGCCCCTGTGAAAGGCACTACAAAATCAAGTAGGTTCCACAGAGTAGTGCCAGACCTCAGAGCAGAATTGCAGTAAGAGAGGTCCCAGGTAGATAATGTGATATCTGTAATTATATGAACAGTATTTCCATTTTCCAGCATTCACTGGCCATCTGACTGAAAATATGTGCATTTTGTTTTACCTTAGAAAAAGCAGGGATACAGCCTGCGAAGACACCTGCAAAAGGTAGAATGTTTACCTGCACTGTTGAGTAATACTGTCATATTACATTTGCACTGGGGCTATGTGCAAGCTGATGGTTGTACTTACGCTATGATTTCTAGTTTACTGTGTTCACAGGTGAATCACTGTCAGGCAGGACCACTGTGGAACTGCCACGGCTTAATATCAGAGATGCATTTATCTCTAACCATGATGGCAATAATGAACTGGCATGGTCAGGGAGTGCTGTGAGTGTATTGGATGCAGAGGAAGGTGACCACTGGGTCCTCTATTTAGACCACTTATGCAGTATCTGCGCCTGTGATCTAAGTGATACATGTACACAGGGGAGACATGTTCAAGGATCATTGAAAGCTAGGGTAGTGTGATACTTCATACAGAGCAGTTATCCATGCTTGCAACAAGCCACATGTGGTGAAGTCATATGCACAGGGGGTGTTGTAGACACTGATACTGCCATTTCCATGAAGTAACTCTGTCAATGGCTAACCCAGTGTATATGTGGGCCATCCGAAGGCAGAGTCTAGTACCACAACAGCTATTTTAGAGTTATTACAGCTAATGCAGAGTGTGCAGGATGACCTCTGGGAGTGCATGTCCCGTATGCGTGATGGTTTTGATAGACTGGATCAAATACTAGTACATGCCACATCCTCTCATGTTCACATGCCATGTGTTAGACTATGTACACAAAAGCTGTTCCATTGCTACCTCCATGGACTACTGGCCATGGATGGGCAAGACTGCAGCCACATATTGCTAGCACTTTTAAAGCTACATCTGTTGTTGATGTGACTACAGCTAAGGGAGAATGCCCCCAGAGTTGTAATAGTTATGACAGTGGCATGTATAGTAATGGACATCATTCCTGGTCCCACAGTAAACCAAAATCTAGCCAGGGTCATGATACAGTCCACACAACTCTGGGAAGAGGCATTTCTCATGGGTGAGTGCATGCACAGAATGCCCATTCTTTTACCATGCATGCCTTGGACCTGTACAGCAGATCAAAATGCAGTGCTGCAACTACTGCTAAACTTGTATCCCAGCAGTCACACGCTGTCACCACTACAGCTCCCACTGCATTAAATACATACACTTCTAGTGATACTGGCTCTCCACAAAGCTTTTATGGAAATGTCCCTGTACATAGCCCCTACACACAAGTGCAGTCTTACTTTTCATTGTCCTCAGCACTCACACGTTTCCCTGTGAAAGACATTGCCTACTTGTGTTCTTTCCCCATCTCTGAAAATGATGGCAGCTGTGCCCTGCCCATTGCACTTTGTTAACTGCCTGATGTATAGTGTAACCAGCCTATTCATGAAGTAGGGTTTGCATTCCTTTTACTGTATTGTATATGCTGTATTATGGGCCAAAGCTGTGCTAGCACCAAGGCATACTGTGTTCATCTACTGCTGCTGGGTTCTCTGCTGACTCTTTATCCTGCTCAGCTTCAACTGCCTTGTGTGCTAAGGACTCTACCTACAGCAACCTCTTTATCTGCTGTAACTACCTCCTAAGTATGATACTGTGTAAAAACAATAAGTTCACAAACTGTATAACTAAAAGTACACAGCAAAGGAAGCAGCAACCAGTTGAAATAATGAATAACTGTTTAATCCACGTTAAGCACTTTTTCCCCTCTAGAATACAAGGAACTTCATCAGAACAATGTTACACAAATCAACCCAGTCATTTATACTCATTTAATCCACATGCTAATTGAATAATGAGTAATAATTAATATAATTGAAACAACCAGTTGTTGTTGTGTCTTTTGTTGTGTCTTTCGGCTTTTCCCGGTTAGGGGTCGCCACAGCAGAACGCCGGTCCGCTAATGATTGGCAGTAGATTTTTACATGCCGAGTTGCCGCCCCTGACGCACAACCTTCAATGAAGGTACACCCATTCACACATGTCTCCACACAGAAGATGCTCTAGCTGAGAATCGAACAGGTCAACATCTTACTGTGAGGGGACAATGCTACTGCAGCACCACCACCACCACAGTTAATTGAAAGAAATAGTTGTATACTTAAAATCTGCAACTATGTTGCTGAAGAAAACAATAACTACATAATTTAATATAAAATATACACATAAAACACCACTACACAACAACTTAATAAAATAAAAACTTCATAAGTGTGGTGAATGAAGGAATAACATTATCCCAAAATGTTTTTTAATTTTAAAATACAAGAAATACTAATCGTTTCATTTATACCAGGATATTCAGTTGCATTATACCACAACTGCCATTTTTGTTCACACACATCAAGATATAAATCAGTACATTTCCCTTGAGGGTCTTTTTCAATATGTTGCACTACCAAAAATTTAAATTGATGGTCTTTGTGATCCTTAATGTGCCTAGCAAGAGCATTAGTAAATTTTTCATGCCTAATGTCCAACAAATGTTCCCCTATTCTATTTTTAAATAATCTACAACTTTTCCCTATATAAAATATGGGGCATTGTTGGCATTGAAGCTACTGCCTCATTGCTAGCACCAAGGCATATTGTGTTTATCTACTTTCGCTGGGTTCTCTGCTGACTCTTTATCCTGCTCAGCTTCAACTGCCTTGTATGCTAAGGACTCTACCTACAGCAACCACTTTACCTGCTGTAACTACCTCCTAAGTATGATACTGTGTAACACTGCACATACTGGGCACAGTTTCAAACAAATGGCAAGCTCATACAGTTGGGCACCAACAGCTACATCCTGGCAATAAAAGTGTGCCTTCAGCAGCCTGAATACAAGTGCCACAATAGCTCTGATTTATGATATGGCACAACTGTATTCCTTATCTGTTTAATTTAATGGATTTCTGACTAGTGTAATTCACCAGAGCTCCATGCCATATCCAGCACTGGCAATAAGATGCCCTTGAGAAAGTCACCCCTTGCAAACCATTGGCATTGATCACACATGTGTTATATGATATGCGGTATTCATGATAACTGCCTGGTTGCCCTGCACACACATTGTAGATAATACCTTATATGTTATAAACCACTTGACAGTTACAAGAATGATACTCATTACAGTTCACATCCCTTCTTCCCAGTTCCCCTGACGAGGCCTTTATTTCAGTGTGGGTACAGTCTATAGCCTCCAGTACCTCTGTGAAATGGGATATATCATAGAAGTCTTGCATGGTGTTGGTTTTCTCCTCTATGGAATGTGCAGACTACATATGTTCCCCCCACATGCTGCAGATGCCTGAGATACCCCCACTGTGTCCCCTGTTGGTCACTGGAATGTCCCTGTATCTAGTATATGGAAAGATATACATACCTTGGTATCCACTGGGATAGGTAATCCATGACTCCAATGATGAGGCCAACACATCTCTTCACAGCTCCTGCAAGGTCATCCTTTTTACATGGCACCCGCTCACAATGTCAGTTTGATGGAGTCCATGAAGTGTTAAGTGCAGTTGGATGATACAGAGCCTCTGAGGGTAATGACATACATTACTTTGACTCATATCTACAATATGAGCTTCCTGCATACATATGCATTTACTAATGCTAAAGTAAACAACCCCTAACATATTTCTATGGTTGTGTAGCATGAACCCTGGGATTTAGCTCTGTTCTGCAGCAGCACTGTTAGATGATGATATTGTGCTCCTTATACGGAACTGGCCCACCATCTTGGATTACCTCGTTTACCTACACAGCAGCACTCACTTTCATAATGTTGATCTTTAACATCTGTTTATATTGTCATTAACATATGCCATGGGTAGCTCTGCTGACTGGCATTCCTGCTTGCACTACGTGCATCTCTGTATCACAAACACCCTGCGAGTGGCTACTCATCTTGCATAACTGCTTACTACCATGTGGCTATGGTTTCTGAATCCCAGGGCATGCCTTTTAATGTTCTTCATCTGCGTCCACTGAAATCTGGGTAGTTAGAACTAGTGAATTCCAAAGTGTCCACATATTTATTCAATTTCTTTGTTTATTTTACAGTTTGAGCTAGGTAGGTGGACTGGTCAAAAATAATGTTTTCAACCATGACCCAGGCTAAAAAGCAGAAACGGCATGTTTTAAATATTAAGAAAGAATACCTTATAATCAGTAGCAATCAATAAATTCAGCAGTGCACATCAAACAGGTAATGTCTACATATCGGAAATAAAAACTACATCCTCATCATGCATTGCCGGCATATGAACTCCTAGCTGGAAACATTTGAATTCAGCTACATAAATAGTACTTTGGGCATCATTTCTATATCCCAAAACACTTCTTTAGAAGTTTACAAAAAGGCGTCCCATTATAAATGAAAGATGTTTTACGCTGGTGGATTACACTATGCAGTGCAAGAGTACATAACTTTCACACAGATGTTTTATATGATGCGATAGTCTGATGTGACATTGTTCATGCACTGAAGTATTTATTGCACACTGTAATACAACATGTGAAGGGCTTATACTAGACTGAGGCACATCTGTGCAAAATAACCAATACTTATATATTTTTGTAACATTTGTCTTGTTGTGGCAAAATACTGTTATTGGGGGACGACCTTTATATTGATGATGTTCCTTTTGAAGATCGATAGTGATGGTACTGCATAGCAGGCAAACAGCCTTACTTTCCAGATTAATAGTAAGGGTCTATGGAACTGTGGAGAATATCTGGTGTTTACTAGTTACATGTACTCAGTGCTGTGCCCCATTTTCTAACTATTAATCAAGTCATTAATAAAGTTATTTCCCCGAAACAGCCTCCATTTAGTAAAATGTTTAGAATTGCATCTCCATGGCAGCAATGGAGCTAGTCAGTGCTATCTGTGTAATAAAATGGCATTTTCCACCTGATTATCCTTTTATTTGTATTTGTTTCCAGGGTAGAGCACTGATCTCCATAGACCTTTTTCAGACTTAGCCTGGGAGCAGAGTGTGGTTAAGTGACTTGCTCACAGTCAGACAATGAAGGCTGAATTGACCCTTTCACCACTGGACCACAAGGTTAAAAACAAATAGTCTGTTTGCAGAAAGACATAATTTGGAAGACCAAATTCAGTAAAGATCAAATCAGCCACACAAATTACATACTGTTTTAGATGGGGGAAGCCCCCTTCCAACCTCTTTGTGTGCACTGTACCTTTCAGATTCATCTGCTTTAATGAAAGGTACAATGATTGCCTGCAAGGTTTGTAGTAGTATATTTTGTAGCTCCTGTAGCAAAAAAATGTCTTTAATTGCTTCTGAAGGAAAGCACACACAACACCTGATTAGCCCAAGATACTACGTCACATTATGTTGCCCTTAGGAACTGATGACAAAGCTTCCAGGTAGGGGAGTACTGTTAATGAGCACAAAATTACCAACATGAAAAATTCTTATAAACGAAATGTAAAGGTCATGCTGCTAAATACTAAGAGTCTTAGCATGAAACTGCACTCATTGCAGGCATTCCTTGCACTGGAGGATCCTGACATTTGTGCAGTCACTGAAACCTGGTTCAAAGCTGCGGAGAGCACCCCAGCCTTACCAGGTTACTTGTCCTACCATACTTTTAGACCCTAAATGGAGGCTACAAAGCCAAAGGAGGTGGAGTTTCAATATTTATCAAAGACATACACACCTCCAGGTTGGTCAAACGGTATGACGCATAGGAAACACTCCAAGTGCAGTTAACTGTTGATAAAACACCTATTCAAGTCATAGCTAGCTACAGACCCCCAACCATGACTCAGGACACTAACTCCACCTATCTGGACTTACTTGAATCCATCAAGATTCAACCCTCTACCCTGATCCTGGGTGACTTTAACTACCCAACCATAGAGTGGAAGACCTATTCTAGCCCAAATATGAAAGCCCAGAGATTCCTCAACTTTGTCAATGTCAATAAATTGGATCAGCTGGTCGACACCCCTACAAGAGGTGAAAATATCCTGGACCTGGTCCTAGCCAACATGAGGAGCCACTGTAGCACTCCTACAGTGTCATTCTCCTTGGTAAGATCCGACCATAAAGTGATCACTTTTGAAGTCACCATCTCCCCTGACTCCCCCCCTCCCCCCCCAGTCAGGGTCAAATGAAAAAACTTTTCCAAAGCTGACTACAATCTCCTCAGAGCAGGTATAAGCAGCTTCACAGCCACCATCCCATCAGTTGGAACTAGCACTAATGCCCAAGCCTACACCAAAAAAACTATAGGAGCACCTACATAGCTCTATGGACTCAGCAATACCTGACAGGACCAAATTATTTTCCTCAAGGAAGAGTAAACCTGTCTGGTGGGCAGCAACAATAAACAACTCTATAATAGAAGGAAAATATTGCTGTCCAGGGCCAAGAAGGAACAAGTGTCAGGTTGGAAGTAATCTGTCCTTTGAACAAGCAAATAAGGCCACTGGTGAAATAATCTAAGGCTAACTTTGAGTCCAAATTGGCCACATCCACCAAGGACAATCACAAGGCCTTCTTCACATATGTCTGCAGTCTCAAAGGCAACACCCAAATCTGCTCTGAACTGGTGGTCAATAACACCACATACACAAACGTCATAAATATAGCCAACCTGCTGGCAGACATGTTCAGTGAAATCTTCACACCCTTGTTCCCCCCATCAGTAAACCAGGACATCCCCGGCACTTTCCCCCTTGCCTCATCACCAGGGAGCAGGTCTTTAATGCCCTCTCAAAGGCAAAAAATACAGTCTCCATAGGAACTGATTACATCTCTGGCTACATGAACTCAGGCATGAGCTCTCAGCTCCATTAGACATCCTATTCAACCAAATCCTGGGCACCGGCTTCATCCCAACCGAATTAAGGACAGCCACTGTCATCCCTACACAAAGGGGGAACGTCCACTGACCCAGGCAATTATAGGCCCATCAGCCTAACTAGCCTGATTTGCAAGGCCATGGAATGCATTATCATGGCCCTTATAAACAAGGACATTACCATCCTCCAAATGCTTGACCTCCACAGAGTTTAGTTTTGTCAAAGGGAGATCATGCCTGTTAAACATGACCAACTTCTTCAAAACAGTCATGAAAGCCATGGCAGAGGGGAAGACAGTGCACACCGCCTACTTTCACTAGCAAAAGCCCTTGACACTATTCCCCACTCGGGCATAATAAACAAACTCTCCCAGATAGGCATCAACCCATATTTTACCAGATGGGTAGCTAACTGACTCACTGATAGAACCCATTCAGTCAAAGTAGGGGGAGCCACCTCTAGTAGTAGACCCGTAATAAGCAGTGTACTCCAAGGATCGGTCTTGGGGCCTCTACTGTTTGGGATATACATTTCTGAGGTGCAAGCCAAAACTAGTGGTCTGTGGCTGACTAAGTTTGCAGATGAGTGCAAGCTGGGCACTGTGTTAAATTCCCCTAGTGATGTGAACATCCTCCAAGAGGGTCTTACCCAAACTAATGACTGGTGCCAGAAGCATGGCCTCAAACTGAATTCCAAGAAATGCATCATTATCCCCTTTGGGGAAAATGTCATCTCCACTAATTATGACATTAATAACAACATACTAAGCATGAAATCAGTCATGAGGGACTTGGGCACCCAGGTTGATAGCAACCTGACATTCGACCACCACGTTGCTTCCATTGTACAGAAGGCTTTCTACATGGCCCACCTCATAAATAAGGGTATTTCATCCAGGAACAAGGAGGTCATAATATCCCTGTACTCCTCCCTTATCAGACCCATTATCAAGTTCAATGCCCCCTTCGGCATGTACCTTGCCAAGCACATGCAGCAGTTGGAGAGACTACAGAGGCTCCTGACCATGAAAATCCAGGGTCTCAAACATCTATTGTAAACAGATAGGCTAAAAGCTCTGTCCCTCTACTCAATCTTATACAGACTGCTCAGAGGTGACCTGTGTCTGGCATACAAGGCCATTTCAGACCCAGCCTTGATGGAGTTGCTGCATATCCAAAGACAAACTCCACTCATGTAACCCGCATGCAAGGCCTTAACCTGGTCAGTGACATTAATAGAACTTGCTGACGGGACAGATTTGTGTCCAAAAGACTCCCCCATTTGTGGAATAGACTCCCTCTCCATGTCAAGCAGAGTACCTCTCTAGCCCTTTTTAAGAGGAACATGGACGACTGGATGGGAAACAAAAAATACACCCCTGGGATCCCATCTGTGTCCCTGCTGGACAGGGGAAACAGGTGTTGACTGTGAGAGAACATGGGCAAAATTCTTGGCTAGGCTTATAAGGGCCTCCAGGCCAATAGCCTAGTATCATCCTATGAACCTATGACTCCCTCAGGGATCTGTCCTTGGACCGCTCCTTTTTGACATTTACTTATCAGAAGTCAAGGCCAATATCAGTGGTCTCTGGCTGACTAAATTTGCAGATGATTGAAAATTAGGAGCGGTCATTGAATCTCACACTGACACAAATGTTCTCCAGGAGGGGCTGACACAGACAAACAACTGGTGTCAGAGTCATGGACTAAAACTAAATGCCAAGAAATGCATAATAGTATCCTTTGGGAAGTCATCCATCCCTGGTAACTATTATATTGACAACACACCCCTTAGAGTTGACCCAATAGTCAGGGACTTAGGGACACACATAGATAGTAATCTAGCCTTTGATCATCACGTGTCTATAGTGGTGAGGAAACCATTCTATGTTGTGCAAGTTATAAACAAAAAGTATGGCATCTAAGTCCAAGGAAGTCATTGTTCCACTGTATTTGGCATTCATCAGACCTATCATTGAGTACAATCCCCCCTTTGGTATGTACCTAACCAGGCATATCCAACAACTGGAATGTCCACAGAGTTTCCTCACTAAAAGAACACAGGATGTAAGTAATATGTCCTATGCAGACCATCTCAAGGCCCTATCCCTGTATTCTGTCTCCTACAGGCATTTGAAGGGAGATCTATACCTGGCATACAGGGCATTGTCAGATCCCAATATAATAGACCTCCTACATATCTACAAAACAAACAGTACCAGAATTACCCATTCTAAAGACTTAAACATTGCCTGTGATATAAATAGGACCTGCTGGAGATATAGGTATGTATCCCAGAGACTACCCCATCTATGGAAGAGGCTCCCCATCCATGTGAAGCAGAGTTCCTCCGTAATCCAATTCAAGTGCAACTTGGACAATTGGATGGGAAACCACAAATTCATCCCTGGTTTGGCACCTGGTGTCTCTGATGCAAACAGGTAATCTGTAAATGGTTCATCTCCAGACCCATACTTACACTTATTAAGGGTATCAGAACTTGTCAGAGATTTGGGATGCATGGCTAGGCTTAAAAAGGGCCTTGTGGTCATTAGCCTAGTAAACACCTATGAATGACATCAGCAAACTGCATTATTTTGGCCATTATTTTGTTCGCTTTCATCATAGTATAACATCTGAGAGGGAAACGGTACTGGAAATATGGAAGCAGACTATGTGAAAAAGGGCATCAAATTACACTTTCACTGTCAGGCAATTACCAGAGCTGTGTAGTAGGAATATCTATACCTGAATATAAGAGGAACACTTTGAAATGTATTGCTATGGCTATTAATTCTTTCAATGGCATCAATCTCTCAACTAAGAAGCAAACAGTGATAAGGTGCTAATTCTTAGGGAAGAAGGTGGGAATTAAAGCTGTATGAAAGCAAAGGAAGTTGGTTTACTCTGTGTCTTTTAAATGATTTCTGATATGGTCTATGATCAAATGATCACTGGAATGGCTGTGGAGATAAGACCACTCTATGTATGTGAAAGCAGCAACCTCAGCTTTTCACCAGACTATGTGGAGAAAGTCAACTTAATTGGGGACACTGCTAGTTTCCCACTAGTACCAGGTGATGAGACTGAGCTCCTTGATGGTCTCTTTTGGCTGGATGCTTAGCAAGAACCTGTGAAATACAATACATAACTGGCTATTATTTCATTCTCTTGTGGCACAGTCACACATTAAACAGTTATACAGGACTGTCTTTGGTGTGGCATCAAGCTATGTGTGAAAAGGAAAGGACAGCTACATCGTTACTGTTAATCTATTATTGTTATGAATTGTCTGGGGACACCGTATGCACTAGAGAACAACAAATAGAAATACATTAGTTTGGCCATTATGTTTTTCAATTTCTTAACTATCAGACATCTGAAGTATACAATGAAAGTGTTTATTTTTGTGGCAGCATGAGAGACAGGCTATGTGCAAAATTAAAGGGCAATTGCATGATCACTGACATGACTTGAAGACTTTCTGCATGAATTTACCAAGTTGCCCTTCAGCAGACTTTTTGACACCGTTCCACTTTAAGCAAGTCAAAGCCAAAGTGACAGGCAGTTAAAAAGATCCCAGACAACAACTCCCAGGCTCTGATGAACTTCACTCATGGTGCTCTTAATATATACTCCACCCACTAAAACATATCTTTAATCTCTCACTCTAAAAAAATATTTCCAAAAATCTAGAAAACTGCCATGATAAAACCCTTTTGCAAAACAAACTCTCCACTCTGTCTTTTGGCCAATCTCTGTACTTCTCACACTAGCCAAAGCCTTTGAGAAGCTAACCTATAACCAGTTAGTAAGGTACTTCAGTATGGCATCTGAGAAAATGGTAGCATTGTGACACTCTCACTGATGGCACTCTTATGGCTATGGATAAAGGTAAATTAACGGGTGCAATCTTCATAGCTTTGACCAAGGCCTTTGGCACTGTTGACCACCCCTTTCACAGTAAAGCTCTACTTAACCATAGAATCAGTAACAGTGCTACTTGGTGGTTCATCAACATTATTTCCAACTGAACTTTTGTACTGAAATAAGGTTTCACCCACTCAACCAAAAATCCTCTCTCACAAGTCTACTCCAAAGTTTAGTCCATTCTCCATTGCTATTCTCCATATACATTAATAAACTGCCTGCATTCAGTGCAAATCTAGCAATTCTAATGTGAGCTGTTAACATGAGCATCTACAGGTCAGTATTCTTGGCAAAAGATTAAATCATTGCTCCATCAGGACTTCTTCTCCCCCCTCATCAATTAGCTCAACTGGAGACAACTTCATCTTAAATAAAACTAAGGTAATGCTTGTTGGTTTCCCAAAATAGCTAGAAGAAACTCTTATGGAGTTAGGAATCCTAGACATCAATAACAGTCCCCTTAGAAACGTTGCACCCAAAAAACAGAAAAATACATCAAACACCTTTTTGGCACAGAATATATCACACTTTTTCTCCCCAGCAATAAAAGAAACTTTTGCTTTACCTACTCTCATCACTCACCTTTTATCTCTCCTTCACTTATTTCCCTTATGTCATCTCTGCCCTCCTCCAACTTCTGTCTTTTCATTATTTTTCCCCATTAGTGATGTCACCCCATCTACCTTATTAAATTAGAGTACTTTCTCAGAAGGGTTGTTTACCCGCAGTTATTTTTCAACCTGCTTTGTGTAATGTGCAAAATACTGTAAAGGTTTAAACTTTCATCTTGTATAGTTAAACTTTGTTTTTTGTTTATTTGATAGTGAGTTCTTGTGTTACAATCAGGCAGAACCTGATATTTGTCCATTTGAATCAGTGCTCTACTCTGGTTAACACATTTCTAATTTACCTTTACTAATGGCATATAAATGTTTGTATACTCGATCGCTAAGCTTCCTATCGGTTTTACCAATGTAGAAAGCAGGGCATACACTGTGCTAAGTACACTACCATCCTGGTGTTACAATTAAATTTTTTCCAAGTTGAATAGGAGGTGTTCCTAAAATGAAATTTTGGCCTGTTTCCATATATTTACACATCTCACATTTGGACATTCCAGGGGTCCTAATTATGTTTAATATAGGTCTTTCTAACAAATTTTTCAAGTTGTGTTCCCTCCTGAAAATTATTGTAGGAGAATTACCTATTTCCTTAGCCAGTTCCCTATCGCTACTCAATAAATTCTAATTTTTAATAATAATTTTTTTGATTTCATAAGCGTCTGTACTAAACGTAAAAATAAAATTCAAGTTGTATTTATTTGTGATAACTGTGGCAAGTGGATCTAGTTGACTACTGAAATCCGTTCCCATATCACCTTGTATGCCTGTAAATTATGCTAGTTGGATATGCTCTCTGTTTAAAATAGGTTTGTATATTCCTTTGTTTCTTTTGTTTATGACTTCATTAGACAAATCTACAATTAGAGTATTAGGGTAGCCTCTTCTAAAAAACATGTCTAAGGTTTTCACACTCCTCTAAAAATTCATTGTCTAGAGTCACCATTTTTGCCGCCACAACTAGCTGTCCTTTAACTACGGATCTTTTCTGACTAAAAGGGTGTAAGCTAGTATAATGCAAAAATGTATTGGAGTGTGTCTCCTTCCTATGTATTTTTGCTATATATTTAAACAAACTTCTGTCTTTCTTTAAATCCACATCAAGATATGATATATTCTCAGTGTCAAAATTGCTTGTGAATCATAAAAACTGACAAGTGTTGTTCAAATACAATACAAGCTGTTCAGCCACACTTTCATCCCCCTTCAGTATAATAAAGATATCATCCAGGAAATGGGTGTAGTAATATAACTGGTCTTTGATATTAATCTCATTAAAAATAAATTGATTTTCCCATTGGGCCATCACCAGGTTCGCGAAACTCGTGCCACATGGTGAGCCCATTGCCACCCCAATTTTTTGTAGATAAATGTCTTTTTCAAAGGATATGAAATTATTTGTCAATATAATATCTAAAGGTTCCTCCACTAATCTAATTTCTGATGGAGGGGCCCCATTTGTTCTCATTCTAGACGAGACCCATTCTATTCCTTCAGCATGTGGTATGGAACTATATAAATATTTCATGTCCACTGTTAAAAAAATTATAACTTTCCTCAAAATCATGATTATTAATGTCTGTTACAAAAGACCATGAGTCACAACAAATATGTGTTTCTTTGCTAATATATTTCTTTAACATCATATCTAAAAATTTGGCACTAGAGTAAGTGATGGAATATCTAGGGTCCACAAGGGCTGTCATGGGTGGGTCAGATATACTTTTGTGTATCTTAGGTACACCAAACAGTCTAGGAGTTCTAGGAAATAAAGTTATTAAATAATTGAAAGTATTTATATCTATAATTGCTTCAATAAACATGTCGTTAAAATAAGAATTAATGCAACTATATGCTTTGTTGAGTTAGTTTAAGCTAACTTTTTTGTAAGCGTCACTGTCCAATAAAATTCTCATTTTCTCCAGATACACATTGATGTCCATTATAACCAACCCACCCCCTTTTTCTAGCTTCATTATTTTCACTGGCAATTGTCTTAGTTGTTTCAAAGCTATACTTTCAGTTTTAGACACATTGCTAAATTCATTTCTGTAAGTATCATTAAGCAAAGCTCTAATATCTAATTCACATACACATTCAAACAAACACAACATTGGATTAGTTGGGGGATTGTAAGTGCTTGCTATTCTTAATTCCAAGGCTGTGAACTCATGGTTGCCTAACAAAATAGCTAGATTAAATTTTCTAATAAAGCATTTAAAATCCATCAAAGTTTTAGCTATGTTCGATTGATGCGCTGGAATAAAAGTTAGCCCTCTAGAAAGCAACTCCAGTAATTCCGTGTCTATTTTAAATGATGAAAAATTATAAATGTTAAAGACAGTGTCCTTATTTGTAAGAATTTCACACTCAATGACACTATTTAACTGTTCATTTAATAGGTCTGTAGTTACCTTTTGTTCTTCATTTCCCCCCGTGTATTGTACTGGTGTTGCTGATAAACTCGACCCGAGTTGTGGTTCTGTTTCCTTGGGCTGTGAAAATTTTGTCAGTTTGTTTGAACAACTTGGGCAAATGTCTGCTTATGTGTGTTGTTGAAATTAGTTTCAGAAACACCATCAGTGTTCGTTGGTACCCGCTCCTTCCTTCTATGCGACATTGAAGCAGTTTCTCCATTAATATTAGCCACTGCTTTGCTTGTACTTGGTATCAGTGATGTCACTCCCTCTCCCTCCACATTATCCTTGTCTCTGGCATCAGTTGAACATGAAGGAAACCCACCCACAGAGTTCCAAGTTTGAGACAGGGGTGGAATAGGATATGCTACTCCATTATTGTAGTCCGCTCCATGTCGTTGTAGTTTTTTAAGTTTGGTACCCCTCAATTTTCCAACCTGTTGGTCAATACTTGAAAAAATTCTATTGTAGTCATATACATATCATGAAAAATCATAATCATCTCTTATAGTTTTGTCCAAAACCTCTACTTCACTTATTATGTTGTCAGCTTGGATTTGGTAGTGTTTAGACATCAGGTTTAGAAGTTCCAAACCCTGCTTACTGAAAAGTTCTATAAGTTGTTGATGGAAAATGGACCCAGCCTCCAGTCCAGTTGGATACTGCCATGATCTTAGCATTTTTGGGACGATGTTCTGTTTTATACACTTTGTGAAGTATAAAACTTCAAGCTGTAGCTTTTTACACTTTAATAGTTTGTAATCAAGCGTTTTTAAGTTAGCCAATATATTGTTCGCACTTCCTCCAGCCGGCTGTACTTGAGAAGTATTGAAACTTTGACCAAACATTTGTAATGGCTCATTGAGCCAAGTATTCAAATTGGGTACTCCAATAAGCTCCGAGGAAGTAGTAGTAGTACGATTAAGTATAGTTGATGGTCTAGATACGCTCATTAAATTACATTTGTCTCGTAGTACTGAGTGGTTAACTGAATTATTCGCTTGTGTTTGTTGATTACTATCAACAACGACAATGGCAGTAGTAGCTACATTACCAGTAGTTTCACTGGTTCCACAATTTAAAGTTCTCATTGGTCTTTCTGTTGAATAGGTTTTTGGGTTTTGTAAGGTAGCTTGAGGTAGTGCTTCCACTCATGAAGCCAAATCATCGATACGTTGAGTCATAAGTCCAATTAAAACAGTTAAATTCCCACTTTCATCTTGCGATTGCTGTGATGTTAAAACACTTGGGCTGCTTAAATCCTCAGATGCCATCATACAGACAAATAACCATGTCGTGAAAAACCAAAACACCACAAGGTGTCAACAAATCTGGCAAACTCAGGTTAACAGTACGCAAGTAATTTATTAATTAAATGAAGTGCTTTTCATCTAGAACATGTCTTAGACTTCTTCAGATAAAATACTCACTATCCATCACAGTTTAAAAAGCAGTTTCAGTGTCATGTGACCCAAATTAACATGTCTAATTAGTTACAATAAGATTATTTAACCCTTTAGAAGCAACTCTGTCTGTGAATGCATACCAGGACCCGGGTTTAAATGAAGCCTGTTCAGTTTTATGTCACTTGAAATTAAAAAGCTTTAATAGATAAGCACTTATATAAGTTTAATAATCAAAATACTTATTATTAAGAAAGACTTAAATTATTAATTTATTATTGTATTTTTTATTAATAGTTTTTATTTTTAATTTTATATGTACTATTGATTCTATTAACTAGAACTTGACATCCACTTTTGTGGATGTATGTACACATGCATACAAAAATGTTTATATTTGTTAGTTATATATTTAGCGGTTTGTAAGAGTGGCTTCTGAAGGGTTAAATAATCTTATTGTGACTAATCACATATGTTAATTTGGGTCACATGACACTGAAACTACTTTTTAAACTGTGTTGGATAGTGAGTATTTTATCTGAAGTGTCAGCCAGTAGGCTCTAGGCACTACCAACTGCTGTATTACCCCACTCTCTAGCCCTATCTTAGGTATCCACTATACAGTAACCATTTGTTCCAGTATACAAACTCCCCTTTTTGTTGGGCATCAGGTGTCTCCTTAGATACCTCCCTCAAGCTTTAATGCATTTTTAACACAAGCATCTGCCTAAATCAGTGTGATAGTCAAATGACACAAAATTATTTACAAAACTCCAGCTAACTATGCTGGCATATATTACACACGGACTGCCCTATTCTCCCTGGCACAGATGCCAATACCTCACATTGTCACATCCAGTCAAATGCTTTTATCACATAAAGGTTTTATGGGTTGCAGTCTTTCTTTTTTTTTTCATATTCTCCGAGAAAATTTTCCATTGAAAAAACAGTGTCAGATATAATGTCACAAAATATCTCTTTGTTAATAAAAATACATTTTCTTACTTCATGTGCTTTTACACCCATATGAGCTATTAAATTGCCCCACACTTCATGCCTGTTTCTTTGTCTTCTTTACTTTGAATCCTTACCATGTACATTTATTTTTCATTTTCTTCTGCCTTCTTTTCTGCTACTCCCTTTTTACCTTCTTTTCCTTTCCCTGCATATGTTTTCTTTTCCATCTTACCACTATTCTTCAGGATTGTCTCTGCATCATCCTTTTGAATTTTCTCAATAACGTCCCCCCAGGAAACTCCTCCTTCATTTTGTGGTACAATAATAATGTTAATTAGAAGGCTATATGAGGGTCCAGAGGCAAAAATGAAAGTGGAGGGTTCCTACCTGATAAATTGTCTCTGAATAGAGAAACCAGTCAGGGGTGTTCTATTTCCCCTTTGTTATTTGCATTATATTTGGAGCCATTGGTAAAGAAAATAGACAAAAACAAAATGAGCCAGCTGAAAAAATATTATATGTCTCTTACTTGCTTCTTGCTTGGTGTGATGGATTCGCAATGCTCTTATGACACTCAGTCTTGCTGGCTAGATTCTGCTAAAATTCAAAGTCTGATTATATTTGCATTCACAGTCTGTTGCATACAGAAACTTGCAGAATATACTCTGATGAGAGAATATACTTTGCAGCATCAACTTTAAAGAGCAGTAACAAATAACTTTTTATAATAAATCAAACGAAACCACGTTGCAGCTTAAAAGTACTGTTCCAACTTTACTTCTCATATAGTATAGATGATGTGAGAGATATAACATTTACCTCAGAACACCAAATGTGTTCCTACCATATCCCCAAACAACTGGATTTATACAGCTCTTTATATACTCTTTTTAAACATATTTTGGAGAATTGCTTATCCTGTAGAAACAATACTAAACTTCCTTGTTTAACAATGTCTTGTAAGAGACCAGCTTTTCTGACAGTGTGAATATCCTGTAACAGTGTCCTGATGTCCATGTAGAAAAACATATTTTGAGGAAACACATTGTCCTGTATTCTATTTGAATCTGTGTATAGAAACATGTGTTCTTATGTCAATGCTGATAAGCATATCCTGTTTTTTATGAAGAAAAACATATTTTTGAGAAAACACATTGTCAGAGATCAGCTTTTCTGACAGTGTGAACATCCTGTATTTTATTTGGATCTTTGTAAAACATCTGTTCTTGTGCCATCCTGTTTTTCCATGCAGAATAACATGTCATTGTTCTTTAAAAGCAGATTTTGCATTTTTGTTCTTGCATACATCATGCCTTGAGTCTGTAAGGGAAAAATGTCCATTCAGCAGATTCCTTTTCCAAGCCATGGTCATTTAGTATGACTGCTGATCACATATTACTTTTCAGATTTATATTCATAAAATCTAACAATTCCCTCTGTTTTTAAACATACTCAAAACATTTTATATAGAAAACACAAGAAACAAACCTTTAGTTTGATACAACAAATCAAAATGCAATTTTACATAGTTAATACAATGATATTAAAGTATTACTACCAAAACTGAATGTATTTAACAACTTTTTCTTTTGCAGACCATTCTGTGAAAATATTTTATCAGTTATGAGCTGTGTCTGCTTTAATTTTACTTGATTAATTTATTATTTTGCAATCATAGAATTTCATTTATAACTTAGAACTGTTTCATTAACTCTTTGCAGCTGTTAAATTAACTATAAGACAATAACTATGTGCTACTGCAAGCATTTATACACTACTGAAAACACACAATTTCAATGTCATTTTAACCATCACATTGTGTTCATGTCTCTGAACTGCTACAATGTATTCTGTACAGTATGTATTTACATAGACTGTTTGCTGTTCATGCATTTCAATTTACTAGGTATACTGGACCCACTTTTTTAAAACATGTTTTTTCACACATATTTATTACTAGACATTTATTTAATTTGTACTGAATTCTTCTGCATTTGTACATACAAAGACTATAAAGTACATTTCGTCTAATCTTACAAATTTAATAACATTAATATTAAGCAAAATCTTGGAAAATGTTTGTCTCTTTAGAAATATCTAGTGGAACTGATACCATATCCATATGTCCTGTTATTTTAAACTACATACTCAGCAATTAGAAACATTGATGTTTTTTTATACCAACATTGTTTTGCCAAAAACATATTAAAAATAGTGACCATTCTTGCTATTAGAAACATTTATGCATTGTGCATATCTTTATTCTCTCTTGTATAGCTTTAATAAAGTAATTTTAAATCATCTCTTGTTTTTTAAACCATCTCTTGTATAGCTTTACAGTTTAACAGGCTGTAAATACAATTTAATTCTAAACAATACAATAATAATCATTATGATAGCGATTAATAACTTGTAAAATATCTTATCCTGTCAGGTTTAATCCAGTTTACCAGTATTTCTAATACACTAATACCTGTTTTTTCATCTCCCTAAAAGAGTATTGTCAAGAAGGAATAAGATATTTTTTCCTGTAGCTTTATTTTAGACCCTTATTATTTATTTTTATGTAGCTTTATTTCAGACCCTTGTCACAGTCTGTTTATACAGTCAGTGTAAAACTGAGAAAGTGCCCCTCCCTCTTGTAGCTTTATTTTAGACCCTTATTATTTATTTTTATGTAGCTTTATTTCAGACCCTTGTCACAGTCTGTTTATACAGTCAGTGTAAAACTGAGAAAGTGCCCCTCCCTCTTATACAGTCAGTGTAAAACTGAGAAAGTACCCCTCCCCCTGCAGCACTCCAGCACTGTTTACCTGCCCCACGCTGCAAGAATAGAATGTATGTCAGCCCAACACTATGGTCATACATTTATTTTATCAAATTATGAACTTTTGTCTGACTTGATAACTTTTTATAAAGCTTTTGCTGTTTACTACCTCTACCTCTAGTAGGTATTTGCACCCTCCTGCACAATTGTTTTGAACTGCATGTATACTGTAGCCCATTTGCTGGCTGTACTTGATGCAACTGAGTTTTTTTTTGTCCTTTTAACATTTACTTGCAAACAGATTATAAGTGACATCTATGCACAATTGTGGCATTTTATGACAATTACTAAATAGTGTTGCTTGTAAACATTTTAACAATTATGTTTTAATAACAATAATGTTTTAGAAAAACTCAAGCTACTTGCCTGGCAATCAGTCTTGTTGTTTATCTTATCTTTCCAGCATTTCCTGTAACTATTCATTCAGTCTAGGAAGGTCTTGGCTCACATTTCATACTCTGTAAACTATAGTTAATTCTTTTAGCATTTTCCTTTAATGTGATTGTGATTTGCATAACTATGCATTTATACAACATAAATAGACATAATTTTACAATTACCTTACATGGATTTCAGTATTTTTTTTTTATTTATTTATCTATTTAACTGTCCTGCCATTAATTTTACAAAAACTGTTTGAATAATACCATCTGTGATTTTATTTATTTTTAAAATTCAGAACTTTAAATGTTTGGTGTTACTATACAATTATAATATATGTTTATTTATACTTGCTGTTGTCTGCCTTTTGCTTTTGTGCATTGTAAACAAATGTACTCTAGATGAGAAGAACACACATGCATGTCTGTCTTGTATCTGTATATCTTTATACAAGCATGTCAGTCTTGTGACTTTAAATCTTTATTCTTATTAACTATTTTTATTTAATTTTATGCACTGTAACTGTTTCATTTACCTTTTGACTATGCTAAGAATGGCATTCATATGCTTTACTTTACTGTAGTACTGATAGATGTCTTGCTTTAACTGAATGAAAGTAAAACATTTAAGAATGATTTGTCCCTATCATCCTACCATGTATGTTTAACCATTTTCAAAACATAAACATATTATAAAATATATTTCTTTTGCACAGATTAACTGTGTATGCAGGAAGTTCCCAGTCTCTGTCAGTTCAGCTAATTTATTTCCTTTATCCTGCAACTTCTGTTGAAGAATTTCCTGGAATGTTGTATGGTCTTTCTGACATTCTTTAGTAAGCTGTTCTGCTGAATTTGAAACTCCTATGCACTTTTGAAAAGATGTATGTATAACTTGTCTAAGCTTCCTGAACTCATTGTTTCTGTCTTTTAGAAGTTTACTACATTCCTTTGTAACAAAATGTACTAAGGGTTCTATCAGTAACTGATTTGACTCACATGTGGTGACAGGACATAACTGTTCAACATCAGAATGTAATGGAAACACTTTACCCTTAGTTAATTCTTCAGATCTGTCTTTACAGTCTATTTTTTTAGCAATATGATGCAATATTATTTTATAGCATAATACACAAAATGCAGTTTTTGTTGAATCACACAATAAACATTTGTCATTTTTCACATGGTTTTCTTTGAGATACCAGTCAAATATTGTAATACATTTGCATAATGCCTTACTATCAACCTGCCCTAATAAGGTTTTACATTTACTAATGTGCTGTGTATACCAACATAGCAATTTACTAAAGTTTGGTTTACTCCTGCATGAATTATAAATAATATCCATACTATCTAGTAATATACAACCTGTCTAGGAATACAGAAACTATATATGAATATACAAACTGTCTTAAGAATATAAAAACTCTCTTAAGAATATAAAAACTGTTTTAACATCATCCACACTAAATATGTGACACAGAAAAAAGTCTTACCAGTTAGCAAGAAAACAGGTGATCAGGCTGCTATTGCAGATGGCTGGAAATTTTTCAAAGTCACTTGAGAAGCTGGGAAAGCACAACAGGCAGTGGACTGATGGGCTAGTGGATATCCCCCTTTTCTTTAGTGAAATTATGGCACTGCGAATTTCTTGAACTAGTCTCACTCCGGATTGTAGACGTCTAAAAACTTTACTACTGCAAGCTGCATAAACTGGAATACTTCTGTTTAAGATTGACACATACGTACAAATGTTAGTTACTGCAATTTAACTGAAGTGACCCTCTGCAGGGCTTACCATCACTCCTCCTGTGGTTGAATGCAGATTGTAGGTTCAAATGCAGACTAGCTTGCCATTGAAAAATTATATGGTGCTAGTCACTCAGTGAAATCAGAAATGCAAGGATATAATTGGTATAGCAAGCAAGAAAAGTTGGTTTTATTTGCAAACAATATTATTTTGTACCTGATAAAAACTAGAAAAGGACATCTTAGTGTTGTGGAACACTCTGAGAGAGCTTCAGGTCTTTTCAGGATATAAAATGAATGAAGACAAAACAAACCCCCGGATTCAGCAAGCGGCCATGCAGGAATAAGTTATTCCTGCACGGCAGGGACTGTTCTTGTTCAGCACTGCAGCGCGCCATGCATATGTATGAAGGCACGCTGCCGTGATGTAAAACTGACACGGTTCTGTGTATGAGCACAGGGGGTGTGTCTGAGAGCAGAGCTCTCACAATATACATGCCCCCTGCACTCCAGAATTGCCTTTCGGCAATTTAAAATGAGCGAGAATGCTCATAACATCGCAACCCATCAGGATAACAAATCTGGTCAAAGGCCATAAGGGACAATTGTCCCTACCAAGAAAATAATAACACATTTAACATAAGCACATAACGCACACCTCCCAAACCGTCAGAGTAAGGAATGTGGACAAAGCCAAAAGGGACAATCGTTCCACAAAGCAGAAAGTTGATAGAATAACAGGTTCATCATTAGCCTGGATATTCTGAAGGGTACAATTAAAAAAACACAACAAATAATATTTTTTTAAACATGCAATAAAGTTTAAGCGTAGCTGTGCTCGTTGCTTAGCTACGCTTAGTCCAGCTTAAACAGCTCAAGATGTTAAATATCAAGAGACATCCAACATAAGCAGTACTGCAGTACAGCAATAATGAAGTGGTTAGAGCGTACATTTTGCAAGCAGCCATTTCTGGTTCAATCCCCACTCTAACCAATTTGCATTTTACATGTGAAACCAGTGCATAAACATTTTGTTTAATAATTAGTTACTAAATAACATATATTTGTTAACCAGAGTACTGTAGTAGGTCCAGATGTGAGGTGCCAGTTTAATAAAGATGTGAAACCTCCATATAAACACAAGTGCCCCATACAGTATAGTCGCACATGAATAAATGTAAAGGAAGCACATTGGGGGTGTCAGGGACAGTAAGCAAATGTATAATATGTAATGAATGATGAATCAATCCCATACAGCAGATAGTTTATAAAGCTTTGCTGACTGGGTGTAAACATTGTGTACATATGAATACTAAGCAATGAATAGCCCAGCTAAGTGGATTTGCCCATTTGTAAGCAATGCTGAACCTGCCCCTTTAAGCACTGCCAACCTTAGCTAAGCAGGTTTGCCCGTAGCTTAGCTTTGCTCAGCATATTCAAAACTGTCCAGTCACGGCAAAGATTGGGAAATCGGCCATATTTAAACCTCACAGGTGGAAATACAACTCATAACTGGTTGCAGCTTCCCACTGTAGGCAGTTAGGCAGGAGTTGGTGAGGACATGCACTTCTGGGCACAATTCTGGGGCATACAGGAGTCCAAGGTCATGGTAGGACTCCTGGCACAAAACCATGATGAGAGACTGCTGCAGGGCCAGTACCAGGGCTCCCAATATAAAGCAGAAGCCTGGGACCATCTCACCCATAATCTCACTAGTGCCACTGGTATCCCTCGGACTGGTGAGCAGGTCCGGCACCACTATGCTAACTTGAACCGGAGGAAGAGGGAGCTCTTGGACGAGTGGGTTCAAGAAGCAAGGCAGAGGGGTGATGTCCCAGCAGTGTGTAAGTAGTCATACCAATAGCTGTTTACTAATGTCCAGCCTGTGTATGTGATGGATAGGTATGCCTAAATATTTCTCTATTTCCCTTACGGCTGCAGCTGAGTGGGCTGTGAATCAGGAAGCCCATTCTAGTAGGTTGCAAAGGCTGCATCGCAAGGCTGGTGAGTAACAATCCTGCTTGTAGTAGTTATATCAAATAAATATAAAGTAGTAGAAAGTCACCTGGCAGTATAAAAACTGTGTATGGGTTGTACTGAATAAAGCTGACAGTATGACAGCAATAGTCCCATATGTCATATTTAAATAAAACTGTAACTGCCTCACAATAAAGTTCTAAATCCTAGACTGGTTATGTTTACTCTGGTATTATATGGCATTTAGTGTTGCATTCTCTGAATAGTAATGTGTTAACCACTGTTACCCACACTGTGCTACATAAAAAAAATGTCTAGGAATGTCTGTATAAGACTGTTGTAAGTACAAGATTAGACTGTACAACCAAGAGAGACTTAGACAGAAAACACTGAGGGAATTGACAGCAATATCCAAATAGCACACTCTAATGAAACTCAAATTGTTATACTTTTAACAGACAGAGCCATGGCTTGAATCCTGGGAGTGGTAGTAAGTTGTATGCATAATCATACCTCTCCACTGTACAGATTTTTGCAGAATGTCCAGATAATTGGCTCATATTTTCTGCCTGTTCTCTGTCCCCCTGGCAAATCAGTGGAATGATCTCAGAATTGTAGTCACTAAATAATGACATACATTTGATTTTCAGACCTGAAAACATTCAGAAAATGTATATTGAAACAAATCATGTCACTCTAACAACTCTCCAAGTTTATGAGAGCAATATTCAAAATATGTCCCTATTTGTACCCTCATTTTGTCAAGCTTTGTCCAGAGTATGTGCATTATGAGATTGAGAGGTATGTGCATAATATTAATTAGGAATCTGGGAATATGTGTACAAACTGCCAGGTAGTGTTAACAAACATTCCCCCCACAGGTCTATCAGATAAGAAAACTGTAACTGACTGTCAATAAAGATTTAAATCCTGGACTGGTAGTGTTTACTCTGGTATTGTATGGCTTGACATGTAGCATTCACCAACATCGGATATCAGAAGAGTACTGTTGTGTCAACCATTGTTTCTCACTCTGTGCTACATAAAAATATGTCTAGGAATGTCTGTATAAGACTGTTGTAATTACAAGGTTAGATTGTACAACCAAGAGAGACTTAGACAGAAAACACCGAAAGAATAGACAGCAATATCCAAGTAGCACACTCTGATGAAACTTAAATTGTTGTATTTTTAGCAGACACAGCCATGGTTAGAATCCTGGGAGTGGTAGTAAGCTGTATGCATAGTCATACCTCTCAACTGTACAGATGTTTGCAGAATGTCCAGATAATTGGCTCATATTTTCCACCTGTTCCTCTGTCCCCCTGGCCAATCAGCGGGATGAGCTCAGAACTGTAGTCACTAAATAATAAAATACATTTGATTTTCAGACCTGAAAACATTCAGAAAATGTATATTAAAACAAATCCTGTTACTCTAGCAACTCTCCAAGTTAATGAGAGCAATATTCAAAATATGTCCCTATTTGTACCCCCATGTTGTCAAGCTTTGTCCAGAGTGTGCGCATTAAGAGATTGAGAGGTATGTGCATAATATTAACTCAGAATCTGGGAATATGTGTAGAAACAGTCAGGTAGTCTTAATAAACATTCTCTCTTTAGGTCTACCAGGTAAGAGATGTAGACTTTAGCTATAAGACAGCTGAAGTATACACTGTGCACAAACATACCTCTGCCCAAACCAAGGTCATAGGGTATTGTAATAATACCTGTAAAGTAATTATTAGAGCAATGATCATTAAAGTTGTGAGAACTGCAAGGATATATAAGTTGTTAACTGACATCTCCCCCCCACTATATCTGCAACAATAATCTAAACACACAAATCAATGGGTATGTTTACACCAAACCTACTGTTGGGACATATGTCTTATTGTTGAACAAATATTGAAATGTGTTTCTATTAATGTTCCTGTTTAAATATTATCAATTGTGGCCTGTTGCTATCAGTGTAACCTGCATGTTGGTGCAATGGCCACTGTGGTTCCATATATGCATGTGTTCTGTTTGTTATGCAACTGTTCCAAATCTGGTGTTTTGGGTTAATGGGAATATCTATGCATGCTATTATAACAAATCCTGGATTGTGTTGACTATTACTAACCCACATTTGTTCTAAAACTGCAAAACCATAACATGTCTGGGAAGGCCGGTCTCAGTGGACTCACCTCTCCCACCGCATCTGGCCATGGCACTGGGTCCCAGCTCATCTGGGACCCACCCTGGGACCTCCTCATCCACTGATCCTGCACCACCTTTGGGTGGAACCACCTTAGAGGATGGGTCTTGTCCCCCCCCCCGGAGCTGGTGCGGACAGGATTCTGTCACCAGAAGTCAGGTCTGGGGATTGGTGCATAGTGAGCTCTGAAGGGGGTTTGAAGATCTGCTATGCCAGCTTGAGGGCTGTGTGGTGCATTTAGAGGGTCAGCCTGCCCCTCCTGCTCAGCCACCAGCACAGCCACCTTCAGGGCCGTGAAGGTGCAGTGGTGACTGCCCATGAGTGGGGACCTCAATCCCACTGTTTCAATTTGGGGGCTCATGGGCTTCTGCTTTCCAAACACCCCTCCCTGTCCAAGGTGTTTACCTACACATGTGTCATATACCACCCCTGTATGCTGTCTTGTCTGTCTTGTCTGTCTTCCTACCCAACCTACCTCCCAAAATATACCTACTATCCTTTCCAACATCCCACTCTCACCGTAAAAAAAAGGGCAATCTGTTCCCCCCAAAACATTATGCCTCATACATAGCTCTCCATTTTGCACACATGTCACCTGGACACATGTAATCTGGTCTAATTGGCGTCACAACACATTACTGTTGCCCTCACCCCTCTCCCAGGGGTTTGAGTGTCCACATCTACCTCCAAATTCAATATATATGCAGAGCTGCTGCTGTAGAAGAAATGGACAGCTATGGACCTTCCCTACACCTGTCCTGCACATCCCTAGCTACTTTCCCAATTGTCTTTCCCTCTTTGTGCCCCCTTTTCCACCACTTTCCTATCACCCCTTTTTTCTTTTCTTTTAAAAAAATTAGGGTGGGGGTAAGCTGGAGAAAGCACTTTTAAGCAGTAGTAAGTGGGATTAAGCCTGTTAGCATGGCGCTAAGCAGTGCCTACACAGATTAAGCACTTTCAGGCTGTCTGTAAGCATATTTAACCAGAAGTTAGCATTGCTTACCACCATGCAAACCCGCTTACAACTGATTAAAAGTGCCTTAATCACTCTGTATCCAACAGCCTTTGTTCTGCCTAGCAACAAAATAATCAGCCCTTGCAAGTCTCGAACCCAGGTCCCTTCACAGCATAGGCACAGCAAGTTACCACTTAGCCATTTGAGCTGTAAATAAGTGCAATGTTTTCTCAAACATATCATGCAGCACAGTCATTCAACAGTATGGAAAATGTATTTATATATGTATATGTATGTGTATATATATATATATATATATATATATATATATATATATATATATATATATATATATATATATATATTTATTGCATTTGGACATCGGATCCACACTCTGAGCCTCTCACTGCAAATCATCTGACCAAAGGCACTGTAAATGGGGGTGAAGGGGCCCAAAATGGGGATCTCTTGTAATTATTGCCATTATCCCTTCCTCCACAGCTGAACTGATCTGCCTTGCAACAAAATAACCAGCACTTGCAAGTCTTGAACCCAGGACCCTGCACAACATAACCACAAGTTACAAGTAAGCCATCTCAGCTGTAAGATGTTGGGATGATTTCTCTAACATATCATGCAGAACAGTCAGTCTACCACAGGGAGTGTACAATGTGGAAGCACTAAACATTCTAATGATACATACACACACACACACACACACACACACACACACACACACACACACACACACACACACACACACACACACACACACACACACACACACACACACACACACACACACACACACACACACATATATATATATATATATATATATATATATATATATACATATACATACATACATATATAAATATATAAATACTTATAGATATATATAGAGTATATATAGAGGGTGCACAGCATATCAAACAGCCATTATTCCTACATTTGCCACATTTTCTAATGGCCAGTGTCTGATTCTTTCCTACAAATGAGAATTATTACATGAAACATATACCCACACACAATGCAAAGGACATGACATCACACTCAGTTTGCATACATATAAATGTTTATTTGTGTACTATTTCAGTTCTTTATGCCATTTCTTATAGCATTTAGATGTTTGAAATACATAATAACTGATTATTGCACCTCTCAAAGAAAACATGTGCTACAGTAATCTGCAAAACATAACATACTTTGCGGTGTAGGCTAAAGCCTTCAAGTAGTACAACAGTAAAAAACACACTTGCCGTGAAGATAAGAATCAATCAATACTATTACAGATGTAGTTCAGCAGCCTCCAATTACACTCTGTACTCAACCCCCTAGGGGGAAAGTATCAGTTGTCACAATGTAAATGTATCCATTACATAACAATGCTTAACTTAAAACGTCACTATCACACTGACAAACAGAACTGTGAGCAAGACAGTAAGGTCTAGCCCACCACTGTTCCCATGGAGAAACATATAAAAATGTATGGCCATATACCTTAATGTTTCTTATTACTGATATCCCTCAGATGTTGTAACAGCCTGGGTTAAAAACATTGAATACCCCTCCTCCATAAAATGTCTTACAAGGGCATATAACAGTGTTCTCCATAGACTGACCTCCAGACTGTACAGGGTCACACATGTTTTGTCCAGCTGTAGCCCTCATATACATGGACCCTACCCCACAACTTGTGTGGGGGTCCACAACATCACTGAAATGATAGCAGGAATGTCAGCACTAAATAATGATAGACCATTAACTATCAGCCTTCTACTGCATGACATCTGGACAAAGCCTGATATATAGGTGGAGGACAGAGGCTGAAACACCGGGTCATATTTGAAATATTGCTGTTATACACTGTGAAAGTTGCTGGTGTTACAGGATTGGTTGCAACATACCCTTACTCAGGAATATGAAGTCAGAAACACAAATGGATGTTGCCATGTACTGGTAGCAATCAATGGAGAGAATGCCATTGATATGTCAGGGACAAGACCTGTGTGGGGAACAGACAAAACATAACAGCCAATCCTTTGGCCATCATGTGGATAGGTCCACAGTTGAGAGTTATGCAGACAGACTGCATTCCATGCAAAACTAGCATGTACACAGAAACCCTGTAAAACTAGCAGTATTCAATGCATATAAAAGCAATAGTCACACACTGTCCCTAGGTCTGGAACCTTATACAAACATGTAGTTGGACGGTGTGTACAAGCCCTGTTGTAAGGAGTATAGCTACCTGCTGCCTGTAACACTGCTGCCCACACAAAGGAAGGATGTCTTCCATACAGGAAAAGTAAAGGGACAATGCCCACACTGTCACTGCATACAACAAAATAAAATGTGTACTGTTACTGATTGTTGCATTGCCATGACACTGATATTGGTACTACAGTAGGCATGATTATCACATAATAATCAGAGAAGTGTACAACTGTGTTATGACCCACTGTCCATGCCTACCACTAATAGTTATATCAACACCCATATACACTGGATATCAAAGTGTACACACCCCTGTTGGAATGCCAGGACTGTGTGCTATATGCCAATGAGACCACAGGAAGTCATGTCAAAACATTTCTCACCTCAAATGTGACCCATAACCTGTAAAATTCTATTTAAAAATAAACAAAGCTGTTTCATGGAAGGTGAGCAAACATTGCCAAGTGAAGATGTGACAGACCAAGACAACTGGATGCTGTGATCAACTCAGCAGGTGTTTACACAACATATCAGTGTTAGGGTGTGCACACACATTCAACTGGCTTGCTGTACTGAGTATCACTTCCCATATGCAGGAGGGACAGATTCATAATCCAGAGACTGTTGGATAGTGAGTATTTTATCTGAAGTGTCAGCCAGTAGGCTCTAGGCACTACCAACTGCTGTATTACCTCACTCTCTAGCCCTCTCTTAGGTATCCACTATCTATACAGTAACCATTTGTTCCAGTATACAAACTCCCCTTTTTGTTGGGCATCAGGTGTCTCCTTAGATACCTCCCTCAAGCTTTAATGCATTTTTAACACAAGCATCTGCCTAAATCAGTGTGATAGTCAAATGACACAAAATTATTTACAAAACTCCAGCTAACTATGCTGGCATATATTACACACGGACTGCCCTATTCTCCCTGGCACAGATGCCAGTACCTCACATTGTCACATCCAGTCAAATGCTTTTATCACATAAAGGTTTTATGGGTTGCAGTCTTTCTTTTTTTTTTCATATTCTCCGAGAAAATTTTCCATTGAAAAAACAGTGTCAGATATAATGTCACAAAATATCTCTTTGTTAATAAAAATACATTTTCTTACTTCATGTGCTTTTACACCCATATGAGCTATTAAATTGCCCCACACTTCATGCCTGTTTCTTTCTTTGTCTTCTTTACTTTGAATCCTTACCATGTACATTTATTTTTCATTTTCTTCTGCCTTCTTTTCTGCTACTCCCTTTTTACCTTCTTTTCCTTTCTCTGCATATGTTTTCTTTTCCATCTTACCACTATTCTTCAGGATTGTCTCTGCATCATCCTTTTGAATTTTCTCAATAACGTCCCCCCAGGAAACTCCTCCTTCATTTTGTGGTACAATAATAATGTTAATTAGAAGGCTATATGAGGGTCCAGAGGCAAAAGTGAAAGTGGAGGGTTCCTACCTGATAAATTGTCTCTGAATAGAGAAACCAGTCAGGGGTGTTCTATTTCCCCTTTGTTACTTGCATTATATTTGGAGCCATTGGTAAAGAAAATAGACAAAAACAAAATGAGCCAGCATACAGTGAAATCAGAAATGCAAGGATATAATTGGTATAGCAAGCAAGAAAAGTTGGTTTTATTTGCAAACAATATTATTTTGTACACTAGAAAAGGACATCTCAGTGTTGTGGAACACTCTGAGAGAGCTTCAGGTCTTTTCAGGATATAAAATTAATGAAGACAAAACAAACCCCCGGATTCAGCAAGCGGCCATGCAGGAATAAGTTATTCCTGCATGGCAGGGACTGTTCTTGTTTAGCACTGCAGCGCACCACGCATATGTATGAAGGCACGCTGCCATGCTGTAAAACTGAAACGGTTCTGTGTATGAGCACAGGGGGTGTGTCTGAGAGCAGAGCTCTCACAATATACACGCCCCCTGCACTCCAGAATTGCCTTTCGGCAATTTAAAATGAGCGAGAATGCTCATAACATCGCAACCCATCAGGATAACAAATCTGGTCAAAGGCCATAAGGGACAATTGTCCCTACCAAGAAAATAATAACACATTTAACATAAGCACATAACGCACACCTCCCAAACCGTCAGAGTAAGGAATGTGGACAAAGCCAAAAGGGACAATCGTCCCACAAAGCAGAAAGTTGATAGAATAACAGGTTCATCATTAGCCTGGATATTCTGAAGGGTACAATTAAAAAAACACAACAAATAATATTTTTTTAAACATGCAATAAAGTTTAAGCGTAGCTGTGCTCGTTGCTTAGCTACGCTTAGTCCAGCTTAAACAGCACAAGATGTTAAATAGCAAGAGACATCCAACATAAGCAGTACTGCAGTACAGCAATAATGAAGTGGTTAGAGCGTACAATTTGCAAGCAGCCATTTCTGGTTCAATCCCCACTGTAACCAATTTGCATTTTACATGTGAAACCAGTGCATAAACATTTTGTTTAATAATTAGTTACTAAATAACATATATTTGTTAACCAGAGTATTGTAGTAGGTCCAGATGTGAGGTGCCAGTTTAATAAAGATGTGAAACCTCCATATAAACACAAGTGCCCCATACAGTATAGTCACACATGAATAAATGTAATGAAAGCACATTGGGGGGTGTCAGGGACAGTAAGCAAATGTATAATATGTAATGAATGATGAATCAATCCCATACAGCAGATAGTTTATAAAGCTTTGCTGACTGGGTGTAAACATTGTGTACATATGAATACTAAGCAATGAATAGCCCAGCTAAGTGGATTTGCCCATTGGTAAGCAATGCTGAACCTGCCCCTTTAAGCACTGCCAACCTTAGCTAAGCAGGTTTGCCCGTAGCTTAGCTTTGCTCAGCATATTCAAAACTGTCCAGTCACGGCAAAGATTGGGAAATTGGCCATATTGAAACCTCACAGGTGGGAATACAGCTCATAACTGGTTGCAGCTTCCCACTGTAGGCAGTTAGGCAGGAGTTGGTGAGGACATGCACTTCTGGGCACAGTTCTGGGGCATACAGGAGTCCAAGGTCATGGTAGGACTCCTGGCACAAAACCATGATGAGAGACTGCTGCAGGGCCAGTACCAGGGCTCCCAATATAAAGCAGAAGCCTGGGACCATCTCACCCATGATCTCACTAGTGCCACTGGTATCCCTCGAACTGGTGAGCAGGTCCAGCACCACTATGCCGACTTGAACCGGAGGAAGAGGGAGCTCTTGGATGAGTGGGTTCAAGAAGCAAGGCAGAGGGGTGATGTCCCAGCAGTGTGTAAGTAGTCATACCAATAGCTGTTTACTAATGTCCAGCCTGTGTATGTGATGGATAGGTATGCCTAAATATTTCTCTATTTCCCTTATGGCTGCAGCTGAGCGGGCTGTGAATCAGGAAGCCCATTCTACTAGGTTGCAAAGGCTGCATCGCAAGGCTGGTGAGTAACAATCCTGCTTGTAGTAGTTATATCAAATAAATATAAAGTAGTAGAAAGTCACCTGGCAGTATAAAAACTGTGTATGGGTTGTACTGAATAAAGCTGACAGTATGACAGTAATAGTCATATATGTCATATTTAAATAAAACTGTAACTGCCTCACAATAAAGTTCTAAATCCTAGACTGGTTATGTTTACTCTGGTATTATATGGCATTTAGTGTTACATTATCTGAATAGTAATGTGTTAACCACTGTTACCCACACTGTGCTACATAAAAAAAATGTCTAGGAATGTCTGTATAAGACTGTTGTAAGTACAAGATTAGACTGTACAACCAAGAGAGACTTAGACAGAAAACACTGAGGGAATTGACAGCAATATCCAAATAGCACACTCTAATGAAACTCAAATTGTTATACTTTTAACAGACAGAGCCATGGCTTGAATCCTGGGAGTGGTAGTAAGTTGTATGCATAATCATACCTCTCCACTGTACTGATTTTTGCAGAATGTCCAGATAATTGGCTCATATTTTCCGCCTGTTCTCTGTCCCCCTGGCAAATCAGTGGAATGATCTCAGAATTGTAGTCACTAAATAATGACATACATTTGATTTTCAGACCTCAAAACATTCAGAAAATGTATATTGAAACAAATCCTGTCACTCTAACAACTCTCCAAGTTTATGAGAGCAATATTCAAAATATGTCCCTATTTGTACCCTCATTTTGTCAAGCTTTGTCCAGAGTGTGTGCATTAAGAGATTGAGAGGTATGTGTATAATATTAATTAGGAATCTGGGAATATGTGTACAAACTGTCAGGTAGTGTTAACAAACATTCCCCCCACAGGTCTATCAGATAAGAAAACTGTAACTGACTGTCAATAAAGATTTAAATCCTGGACTGGTAGTGTTTACTCTGGTATTGTATGGCTTGACATGTAGCATTCACCAATATCTGATATCAGAATAGTACTGTTGTGTCAACCATTGTTTCTCACTCTGTGCTACATAAAAATATGTCTAGGAATGTCTTTATAAGACTGTTGTAATTACAAGGTCAGATTGTACAACCAAGAGAGACTTAGACAGAAAACACCGAAAGAATAGACAGCAATATCCAAGTAGCACACTCTGATGAAACTTAAATTGTTGTATTTTTAGCAGACACAGCCATGGTTAGAATCCTGGGAGTGGTAGTAAGCTGTATGCATAGTCATACCTCTCAACTGTACAGATGTTTGCAGAATGTCCAAATAATTGGCTCATATTTTCCACCTGTTCCTCTGTCCCCCTGGCCAATCAGCGGGATGAGCTCAGAACTGTAGTCACTAAATAATAAAATACATTTGATTTTCAGACCTCAAAACATTCAGAAAATGTATATTAAAACAAATCCTGTTACTCTAGCAACTCTCCAAGTTAATGAGAGCAATATTCAAAATATGTCCCTATTTGTACCCCCATGTTGTCAAGCTTTGTCCAGAGTGTGCGCATTAAGAGATTGAGAGGTATGTGTATAATATTAACTCGGAATCTGGGAATATGTGTAGAAACAGTCAGGTAGTGTTAATAAACATTCTCTCTTTAGGTCTACCAGGTAAGAGATGTAGACTTTAGCTATAAGACAGCTGAAGTATACACTGTGTACAAACATACCTCTGCCCAAACCAAGGTCATAGGATATTGTAATAATACCTGTAAAGTAATGATTAGAGCAATGATCATTAAAGTTGTGAGTACTGCAAGGATATATAAGTTGTTAACTGACATCTCTTCCCCCCCCCACTATATCTGCAACAATAATCTAAACACACAAATCAATGGGTATGTTTACACCAAACCTACTGCTGGGACATATGTCTTATTGTTCAACAAATATTGAAATGTGTTTCTATTAATGTTCCATGTTTAAATATTATCAAATGTGGCCTGTTGCTATCAGTGTAACCTGCATGCTGGTGAAAAGGCCACTGTGGTTCCATATATGCATGTGTTCTGTTTGTTATGCAACTGTTCCAAATCTGGTGTTTTGGGTTAATGGGAATATCTATGCATGCTATTATAACAAATCCTGGATTGTGTTGACTATTACTAACCCACATTTGTTCTAAAACTGCAAAACCATAACATGTCTGGGAAGGCCGGTCTCAGCGGACTCACCTCTCCCACCTCATCTGGCCATGGCACTGAGTCCCAGCTCATCTGGGACCCACCCTGGGACCTCCTTGTACACTGATCCTGCACCACCTTTGGGTGGAACTGCCTTAGAGGATGGGGCTCGTCCCCCCCCTGGGAGCTGGTGCGGACAGGATTCTGTCACCCGAAGTCAGGTCTGGGGATTGGTGCATAGTGAGCTCTGAAGGGGGTTTGAAGATCTGCTATGCCAGCTCTTGCCTGCCTGCCCCTCCTGCTCAGCCCCCAGCACACCCACCTTCAGGGCCGTGAAGGTGCAGTGGTGACTGCCCATGGGTGGGGACCTCAATCCCACTGTTTCAATTTGGGGCTCATGGGCTTCTGCTTTCCAAACACCCCTCCCTGTCCAAGGTGTTTACCTCCACATGTGTCATATACCACCCCTTATGCTGTCTTGTCTGTCTTGTCTGTCTTCCTACCCAACCTACCTCCCGAAATATACCTACTATCCTTTCCAACATCCCACTCTCACCATAAAAAAAAGGGCAATCTGTTCCCCCCAAAACATTATGCCCCATACATAGCTCTCCATTTTACACACATGTCACCTGGATATATGTAATCTGGTCTAATTGGCTTCACAACACATTACTGTTGCCCTTACCCCTCTCCCAGGGGTTTGAGTGTCCACATCTACCTCCAAATTCAATATATATGCAGAGCTGTTGCTCTAGAAGAAATGGACAGCTATGGACCTTCCCTACACCTGTCCTGCACATCCATAGCTACTTTCCCAATTGTCTTTCCCTCTTTGTGCCCCCTTTTTCTCCACTTTCCTATCACCCCTTTTTTCTTTTCTTTTAAAGAAATTAGGGTGGGGGTAAGCTGGAGTAAGCACTTTTAAGCAGTAGTAAGTGGGATTAAGCCTGTTTGCATGGCACTAAGCAGTGCCTACACAGATTAAGCACTTTCAGGCTGTCTGTAAGCATATTTAACCAGAAGTTAGCATTGCTTACCACCATGCAAACCTGCTTACAACTGATTAAAAGTGTCTTAATCACTCTGTATCCAACAGCCTTTGTTCTGCCCATCAACAAAATAATCAGCCCTTGCAAGTCTCGAACCCAGGACCCTTCACAGTATAGGCACAGCAAGTTACCACTTAGCCATTTGAGCTGTAAATAAGTGCAATGTTTTCTCAAACATATCATTCAGCACAGGCAATCAACAGTAGGGAAAATGTATTTATATATGTATATATATGTATGTATATATATATATATATATATATATATATATATATATATATATATATATATATATATTTATTGCATTTGGACATCGGATCCACACTCTGAGCCTCTCACTGCAAAACATCTGACAAAAGGCACTGTAAATGGGGGTGAAGGGGCCCAAAATGGGGATCTCTTGTAATTATTGCCATTATCCCTTCCTCCACAGCTGAACTGATCTGCCTTGCAACAAAATAACCAGCACTTGCAAGTCTTGAACCCAGGACCCTGCACAACATAACCACAAGTTACAAGTAAGCCATCTCAGCTGTAAGATGTTGGGATGATTTCTCTAACATATCATGCAGAACAGTCAGTCTACCACAGGGAGTGTACAATGTGGAAGCACTAAACATTCTAATGATACATACACACACACACACATATATATATATATATATATATATATATACATATACATACATATATATATATATATATAAATATATAAATACTTATAGATATATATAGAGTATATATAGAGGGTGCACAGCATATCAAACAGCCATTATTCCTACATTTGCCACATTTTCTAATGGCCAGTGTCTGATTCTTTCCTACAAATGAGAATTATTACATGAAAGATATACCCACACACAATGCAAAGGACATGACATCACACTCAGTTTGCATACATATAAATGTTTATTTGTGTACTATTTCAGTTGTTTATGCCATTTCTTATAGCATTTAGATGTTTGAAATACATACTAACTGATTATTGCACCTCTCTAAGAAAACATATGATACAGTAATCTGCAAAACATAACATACTTTGCGGTGTAGGCTAAAGCCTTCAAGTAGTACAACAGTAAAAAACACACTTGCCTTGAAGATAAGAATCAATCAATACTATTACAGATGTAGTTCAGCAGCCTCCAATTACACTCTGTACTCAACCCCCTAGGGGGAAAGTATCAGTTGTCACAATGTAAATGTATCCATTACATAACAATGCTTAACTTAAAACGTCACTATCACACTGACAAACAGAACTGTGAGCAAGACAGTAAGGTCTAGCCCACCACTGTTCCCATGGTGAAACATATAAAAATGTATAGCCATATACCTTAATGTTTCTTATTACTGATATCCCTCACATGTTGTAACAGTCTGGGTTAAAAACATTGAATACCCCTCCTCCATAAAATGTTTTACAAGGGCATATAACAGTGTTCTCCATACACTGACCTCCAGACTGTACAGGGTCACACATGTTTTGTCCAGCTGTAGCCCTCATATACATGGACCCTACCCCACAACTTGTGTGGGGGTCCACAACATCACTGAAATGATAGCAGGAATGTCAGCACTAAATAATGATAGACCATTAACTATTAGCCTTCTACTGCATGACATCTTGACAAAGCCTGATATATAGGTGGAGGACAGAGGCTGAAACACCGGGTCATATTTGAAATATTGCTGTTATACACTGTGAAAGTTGCTGGTGTTACAGGATTGGTTGCAACATACCCTTACTCAGGAATATGAAGTCAGAAACACAAATGGATGTTGCCATGTACTGGTAGCAATCAATGGAGAGAATGCCACTGATATGTCAGGGACAAGACCTGTGTGGGGAACAGACAAAACATAACAGCCAATCCTCTGGCCATCATGTGGATAGGTCCACAGTTGAGAGCTATGCAGACAGACTGCATTCCATGCAAAACTAGCATGTACACAGAAACCCTGTAAAACTAGCAGTATTCAATGCATATAAAAGCAATAGTCACACACTGTCCCTAGGTCTGGAACCTTATACAAACATGTAGTTGGCCTGTGTATACAAGCCCTGTTGTAAGGAGTATAGCTACCTGCTGCCTGTAACACCACTGCCCACACACAGGAAGGATGTCTTCCATACAGGAAAAGTAAAGGGACAATGCCCACACTGTCACTGCATACAACAAAAATAAAATGTGCACTGTTACTGATTGTTGCATTGCCATGACACTGATATTGGTACTACAGTAGGCATGATTATCACATAATAATCAGAGAAGTGTACAACTGTGTTATGACCCACTGTCCATGCCTACCACTAATAGCTATATCAACACCCATATACACTGGATATCAAAGTGTACACACCCCTGTTGGAATGCCAGGACTGTGTGCTATATGCCAATGAGACCACAGGAAGTCATGCCAAAACATTTCTCACCTCAAATGTGACCCATAACCTGTAAAATTCTATTTAAAAATAAACAAAGCTGTTTCATGGAAGGTGAGCAAACATTGCCAAGTGAAGATGTGACAGACCAAGACAACTGGATGCTGTGATCATCTCAGCAGGTGTTTACACAACATATCAGTGTTAGGGTGTGCACACACATTCAACTGGCTTGCTGTACTGAGTATCACTTCCCATATGCAGGAGGGACAGATTCATAATCCAGAGACTGCCCATGCTATGGAATTGACTTTCCATACATGTCAAGCAGAGCACCTCACTGGCCCTCTTCAAGACAAATCTTGATGAGTGGATGGGAAATAGAAAGTTAATCACAGGGATCACTCCAGTGTCTTTACTTGATAGAGGCACTGGGAACTAAGGTTGGATGGCACTATACTAGGGTAATCCCATGGGCTAGGCTTGTAAAGGCTCCAGGGCCATTAGCCTAGTACACACCTATGAACCTATCAACCTATATGTTTCCACAGGACAGGTTGTTATGTTCCCTATTGAACTGAGCAAGCTATAGGACACATCACAGGTGGGGATTGTGTTGACATGTGCTTTTGTGGGGTCATGTTCCAATTGTACAAGTACTATGCATTGTAATGTGGGTGTGCACACTTCATATCCACTGTAGCTATATGGAATTAGCAGTACCTTACCTGTACAACCATTCGCCAACAACGATAGAGTAATCCCCCTTGGTGGACACCACCAAGACACAAAGCACATAATAGGTTGCTATAGTGACTGCACAGGGATACATAGGTGCAGACCACAACTTGGAAGCAAGTGCACCTCTATCTGAGCAAGCATGTAAGTTCACAGGTGACCTCCTGTAAGGCTGACTATGACTAGAAATCAAACATATGCAAACCACCAAGGCCAGTTGCAACCATGTCTGCACATATGTACTCAGTCTCAGAGCCAGTAACACAAGTCAACCTGTACTGGGGGTAAAGCACACCTCATACACACATGCCATGGATACAGGCAACCTGCATCAGATAGGATAGGTGGCAACAGTGGCAGCCTGTCCACAACAGTAGTACAGGGGGATATGCACATCACCTACACTCCTGCCCACATCAGTGGTGAGCATGGACATAATGCTGACTGATGGCAACAACAGCAAGTCTCCATGGGGCATGAAAACATCACAGTTTGCCTCCTACATTAATACAGGCATGTGCTCACAGTCCCATCACACACTACAGTCAAACACACTCATGCCACCATCCACACACCATCCACATGGAAGATGGCTACTGTCATCCCTCTACACAGAAATGAATGGTGTGTAGTGGATTATGCCATTAAGTGTCCAACATTGGAGGAGCTGAACAGGTCAGGGCCAGGAGTGTAATGCAAGATGTACAAGCCATGACTGCTTACAGCGTTATGGTATAGTCTGGATTATTTGCAAGTAATACCCACTGTTGATGTGCACGTGGACAACTGTATGAGGTCCCCTGACATTTTTTCCTGTTTATGCCTTCCAGGTACAATGTCCTGGGAATGCCTGGCCATGTACATAGCCCTGAGCCCTGAAAAATTATGCTATAATCCAGTTCCTCATAGTCCATCATGCCATCCTCTTTAGCCACAGGGCCCAGGATCTGCAGGAGAGGACTGACCTGTGGAATGAGCTCGTCCACAGGGTAAATGATGTTGGCCTGCACAACCACAATTATGAGCAGGTGCATCATTGCTGCACAGATCTGATCCACCATGCCCGCCAGCTTGCCACTGCAGTTAGGAGGGACCAGCTAGCCACAGGTGGAGGTCATACCATCCAGCCCCCATTTACACATGCTGAGGATCTCCTCACCAGCCTTGGGGCACATGCCAGCCAAGCTAGCAAGCTGAAGACAGCATTGTGGAGGTGGGTGCCACCCATACAATGGATGAGGAGCAGGCAGGTAAGGCTCCAGGGCACATTAGTAGACCACTGTTGCTTATCCATTTTCATCTGTAAAGTATCAACATGCATATGCCAGATAAGATAAGTCTGTTGCTGCAGTGTAGTAATGAACATATGTGCATTATCTCTAGTATTGTGGGTTTGTAGTGTTGATGTGCTGAAATGCTGCTCCCTCTTTGTACCAATGCCACAGGTGTGGCTACTGACATTATGTCTCTCACACAACTGTTTAGGTCTCTCTGGTATACACCTGGGGCAGCAACCTGTAGCTGGTGAGTATGGAGTTGTTTTGTTCAGGTTTGCCAATACACCAGCCATGTTAAGGCCATGCTATTTGCCATGCAAACCTGCAACACACCTACCCATAATGCATGCTGTACATGTTCACTTATTGTTGCTGTTAACTGCACTGCATCACAGTGGTCACCATGGTGGCATATCCGAAGGGTATGTAAAAGTTATGCAGTATACCTAACAACTTGTCAGTGCAAGATGTGTGGACAGATATGGACATAATGGTGGGGCAAATGGCCTTCAGTAGGGCCATGTCTGAAACATTACCCTTATACAGTGGCTACAACAGTGTATACACCACTATTACAATGGCAACTGTTCATGATCTAAACAATGGCAAATCACAATACCACATTCCACACGTTTTTGTAACCTGTAATGTGATCTTAACATGAGCAATGAATGTGTAATATGGAAACCTATGTTAGGACAACAAATATGGGGAATACATACCTTAACATACACTGGAAGCATATGTGTGCATGCACTCCAAATAACATATTGTGGAAGCAGCTTGTGAGGTACTGACAGCATTCACTCTTCTTGAGTACAGACCTTCCATCAAGTACAAGGCCTCAATGTCATACCAAGTAATGGTCTGCTGTCCAAGAAGTATGTCCATGACATTTGCCCACTCACCTCCAAGAGAGGCAGCTGTGGCTTCCATACATCTTACAAACCATAAAATGGATCTCATATCCAAAAGGTAGCACTCAGGAGTGGGAAAAGTAGCCTTACCTCACCATTGCATATACCATGGCAAACAGTGCAGACAGTCATGTATGTGTGTATGAAGTATGGGACAACATTAATGTTGAAAATAAACAGATGTCCATCCAAAACAGATGACAACACATGTTGCAAACTGTTCACGGAGGCTGCCCAGGAACATGCAGCAATACTGAGGGACTTGCAGGAATGTCTAGCAAGTACTGCCTGTGCAGTACCTGTGTTGAGAATCACCTGGAATCTGCATAAGTGTGGCCTATGGGTTAGGGTAATCAGACAGAAGAGTTGTTCCACAGGCAACATCATCCAGGACTCTCTACAAATAGCATATGCATAACATCAAGTTTCCCAAAGGCATGTGTTGCAATGTGTAATGGTGTCATGACACCAAGGCTGAAACCTACGGCCAGTATTTGTAAAGATACATGTGGTGCACGAATAATACCTCACTCCACCTCAGGGCCACCATCCCCATTTTTACCTTGTTCGTGCCAGTGTACACCTTTAGGTTTGCTGTTCATTAGCAGGAACTAGTCCAGTAGACATGGCATTTGGAATTGGAACACTGCAAAATGACACTCATGTGTGGCCCATAGTTGTCAAGCATCTGCAATAAGGCTGAGGATGGGGAGGGGTGTCATCCTGAAACACAACAGTGAACTGAAGCAGACATCCAAAGCTTACTAAGAATGGCTGTATATAAACACAGTAAAGGTCATGAATTGTGTCAGACATAACCCTGATTCCACAGCAATAGTGAAGCCACTGTGTGACCTCCAAGGTCTGTGCACATGAGCTGACCTTGCAATCCAGCAGAGTTGGGGGACATTTGTAGGGTGGAGTGACCAAATAATGGCAAGTGAAGATGGGCCATGCTACTGTACCCCTTCCAGGAATAGTGACTGCTGTAGTTCAATTAACAGTTGCTGCAACAAACCATTGTGTTAAGGGTGTGCAAACCACATATTGTATGCATCTCATTTAGCATTTGCATGACTAACACATTTGTTTGATACTGCATTGGATTGCACAGGTCATATGTCACATATCAGGTGTGTGTAATGTTAACATATGCAGTTTGTGGCCCCATTGCATACCATGGAAAGGGCTGGCATATCAACAAGGGTGTGTACACTCCTCATATCCACATTAAGCTTTGGAGGTTGTCAGTGTAATTGGATTTTATTGCTCATACATGCACTACTGATGATGAGATCTGCAAATCAGAGGTCAGGCATTAACTAGACATCAGTCCTCATATCATCCCAGGTATGTGTCAGACAAACACATAGGGGCTGTGAGCAACAGAGCAAACATAACTGCCACACATATACACATTCAGCAATGGTGTGTACACTTATGAGGTATGGTGCACAGTATATGCCAGTGTGCTGTACAGGTGCACAGCAATACTGTATACATGAGTGCAGTGTGTTTCAGGGGAAGGAGCATCACCTACTAACACAATTCATGCATCACAGAGCTGTATAATGTTGGTAACAAGGATTGAGTATGGCTGCAGTGCATGCTTTTGAGTGCCATATGTCATGCATGTTGACTGTTGGGTAATGAGAGGAATGTATAATATCTTTTTGCCACCTCACCTATGTGTGTGTGTGTGTGTGTGTGTGTGTGTGTGTGTGTGTGTGTGTGTGTGTGTGTCTGTGTGTGTGTGAATGTGTGCAGAGGTAAACCATAATGTACAGCTCTTAAATTACACTTTTTGTTTGCCCCTCACATGTGGCGAGGTGGGTCCGGGTTCCTCCTGCAGGCAAACTGATGTTAATAAAACAACCAAGGTGGATCTGATTCCACACAGGACTGTGTTTAATAAGAATCCACAATTGACATGAAAAATTAACAGAACAAAAATAAAACATAAAAATACTGAGCACTTTCACCCATCAATTCTGTGGGTATCTTCAGAGTAATAAAAACTTCACTATGCACATCTATTAAATAATGAGGTTAATTATGCATAGCCAATCACTTGCCATATTTTTTCTTGTTGTTTAACCAATGCCTGATAGTCTAGAAAGACACAATACAGAACAGTATAACAGACACAATTATAATATAATAAATATACATGGTAAATCCAATAAGGATAATGACAAAGTTTTTTTAGAAGAACCAGTATTGAGGAGGTCAGAACGATTACGTGACCGTTATCAGGGTCAGTATCAGCAGCAGAATCAACACAGGAATGTAACAAGGTACAGGACACATTCACACTATTAAGTGAAAGATACAATGGTTGTGAAAGGCCCACACTATGTCTTAATAAAAATATTAATGAATGGTCCATACTGGGTTTTGACAACAATTTTAATGAATCAACAGTAGTTGTACATGACTGTGACCATGTTTTTAACACTGGAAATGGTGATGAGTTAAACATTGATGGTAGTATTGCTTATGGTATCATCATTGACAAAACTAGTATTCAGCAGAGAGACTGTTGTTCTATAGTAGTTGATGGTGGGTTTACATTATATAACTGCACAGATACAGAATTTTGTCTTGACTACATTACACTTCTCAAAAAAGGTTTTACATATGTTCCTAGTTTTAAAATTGACATAGGTAAAATTTTAATCAACTTAAAATTGTTTACAAGATTATTAAATATTAAAATGTTTTTTGCTAATGACAATAATAATAGAATTGAATCTGACTCTAGTTGTTTTAGATTAAAAAGAACTAGTACTTTTATACCCCCACAGAATCCTATTATTCATTTATATGAAATGTTATGTGAGGTTTAAATTCAGAGAGTCCTCACAAAATCTATGATAGTGGAAGATAATTCAACCACAGCCGAGAGATTTTGTTTAAGGGAATTGACTAGTACTGACTAATACAGAGTCATGAAACCTGACAAGGGTGGGGGGTTGTGGTGATGTCAAAGATAGATTATTCAAATAAAATGATTAATATATTAAGTAACAGTGAAACTTATGAGAAGGTGTCTAAATATGAGATGTGTAGGGCTTATACTAAGTGGATTGGCAATTGTATGAATTATTAATGGATGGTACGATCAATAAGGAAGAATATGGTTGAGTTTCCTATTACTCCCTCCATTTTTGGTATACCCAAAATTCATAAAAGTATTAACAATCCACCTTTCAGACCAATTGTTTCAGCAAAAGGTTCAAAATTGGAAACTCTGGCTCACTACATAGATGTAAATTGTAAAGACACCCTGTCACGTTTGCCACACATCCTCAAGGATTCCTGGCACTGTCTTGAGGTCATTAGAAAACATGCAGCATTTATTAATAAGGATACTATTATGGTCATAATAGACATAGTAAATTTATTTTCAGTTATACCACATGAATTGGGTCTGACAATGTTTGAGGCTAGTTTGTCCAAATTTAGTGGGATGCACTTTGTTAAACGTAAATTAATTATTGAGTTAATGAATATGGTGTTAGAAAACAATTATATTTTTATGGATGGTGAATATTTTAGACAACGTGCAGGAGTGGCTATGGGTGCCAGATGTGCACCCATATATGCCAATTTAGTGTTGGCCCAGTGGGATACACAAAGTATTTTTACTTCTAGGTACTGGTCTAAAATTGTACTTTACTGTAGATTCCTAGATGACATATTCATTTTTTGGAAAGGCAGTAAGGAAGAAATTTTATAGTTTATATCATTTCTTGATACTACATCTACCTTTCTAACTTTTACACACAACATTTATGAGAATGATTGTGAATACTTGGATATCTTATTCCATATAAATGAGGATGGCATAGAATCAAATATATTTAGGAAAAAAACGTATTCAAATTCCTTTTTACATTATGGCAGTAGCCATCCTCATTTTCAAAAAAGGAATCTGGTAAAAGGCTAGATGGTTAGATAATCTCGTATTATAAGCGACGATAATAAATTTATTATTGAAATTGATAAACTTATTTACATGTTTTTAGACAGAGGCTATCCACAAAAATTACTTACTGGACTGAAAAAAGAAATATTGACTAAAAGGAATCTTACATATAAACCCATTTTAAAATTTGGACAAGAAAATATAGCACTGGGAAAAACTGAAAAAACTATGAACAAAAATGCTGCATTTATATTACCATACAATGAAGTTTCCTATGCAATAGTTAATATATTAAATGAGACATGGACCAGTGTATTCACTAACAAGACAGAATTTATGAATACTCTAGGCAACTACCCAAAGGTTACTTACAGTAGGGGTAAGAGCTTAAAAGAATATTTGGAGTAGTAACAATAGTCAGCTTTATAAAAATTAAAAAATGAGTAAATGTGGTTTTTGTAGGACATGTAAATATATAAATGATGGCCCTTATGTAGCAGTACAAAATTACGGTAGATCTATTAAGTGTCCAGGCTATTGTAATTGTAATACAAAAATGGTGGTATATTTGGCCTCATGTTTATCTTGTCCAGCTTATTATGTGGGAAAAACTATTAGGAAGTTGAGAGACCGTATTATGGAACATAACAGAGATATAAAAAATAAAAAAGTGACCAATTCCTTATATACACATAGTATTACATGCAAAGATTTTAAAAGGTTTATATTTTTTGTTATTGATAGGATTCCTTATAACACTAGTAAAGGAGGTGATGACAATAATTTACTAGAGGTTAAAGAATGCCTGTGGCAGTTAAGACTCAATGCCAGTAACATACCAGGCATCAATGAACAAATTTCGATTTCAAGTATTTTGAAATACAAGTCACATTTTATTTAATGGGAAGTAATTAATATATATATACATTTTTTATTAGTGATTATTATTAAATTATTACCAAATAATACATTTATACATTGTCTTATTTAAACACATATATTTATTATATTTATTCATATTTAATATATTTATTATATTTAATATTTTAGATTATGTATATAGTATGTATAAATTGTATTTATTTATTTATATGATATCTGTGTTAAAAAGCTATTGTACTACTACACATCACTATTATTTATTAATCATTTTTAGGTAACAGCAGCTTGACATTATATGTAGAATTAACTGTATTTTTAAACTCTTTTATTTTTACAACATTATTAACATTGTTGGTATGTGCTGATTGTATTAATGGAGGCGTTGGTTAAACAACAAGAAAAAATATGGCAAGTGATTGGCTATGCATAATTAACCTCATTATTTAATAGATGCGCATAGTGAAGTTTTTATTACTCTGAAGATACACACAGAATTGATGGGTGAAAGCGCTCAGTATTTTTAAGTTTTATTTTTGCTCTGTTAATTTTTCGTGTCAATTGTGGATTCTTATTAAACACAGTCCTGTGTGGAATCAGATCCACCTTGGTTGTTTTACTAGTTATTGCTGCCTTTTGGTATTCGTGAAACTGATGTTAATGTCCATACAGACTCTGACAATGATGATAGGAATGGTGAGGCACAGGTAGTGTTCTCAGGGGCTGAAGCTGTGCCATCGGTTGACACCCCACTTTTATCCATCCCCATTCCTGCACACAGTCTCAATGCCCATACATACCCCATCATCAGTGGCCATAGATGACGGACAGTTGGTGGGTGGTGGCATGGGACAAGACAGTGTGGGGACTATGGCAAGTGTGTCTGTACACAGCATCTATAGCTGAATGACTGGCGAGGTACTACACAAGCAGGTGTACAGGGGTGTTCGTAGGAGGGATGCTGGCCATCATGCCCCTAGTAGTAGTGTCACAGCAGGTGTCACCAGATGCATGTTTTGGGCCATCATGGAGGAACAGGCATGTGCCCAATGTTATTTTGCAGAGGTCCTGGATAGACAGTTGGGTGAGATGGTGGGAATCCTTGACCGTGTGGTGTCTGTGGTAGAGCATGTGGTGGGAGTAGGGTGGCAGCCACGTGGACATAGGTCAGCAACACCAGCAGGTGGAGGTCTACATAGATGTGGAACAACTCACGGCCACTCTCGTAGTGGCAGTACCAGCAACAGCACTGAAGGGGGTGTGCTGTCCACACCACAATGCAGCAGGCAATGTTGTGGTCTGCTGTCCTTTCCTACAAGGGGTGTAGCACTGTGGTGACACATTGACTGTATCATATCCCAGGTACAGCTGAACACAGGTAACGTGTCTGTATAACAGTTACTGCATGTGCCACATGGCTGATAGGTCTGAGGTGTGTATACAGGTGAGTGCATGGTGGCTGATGTCAGCAGCTCTTCTACAGTTGACAACTGTAAGTGTACTGTGTGGCACACACAAAATGTCCATGAATAACACACACACACACACACACACACACACACACACACACACACACACACACACACACACACTCACACAGAGGTTGAGGTATCCATGGCATGTGGTGCATACAGGGTGGGCTTTCCTAACTGTGGCATTTATAACACAGCTGGGCAGACATGTCAGTGCCAGTCAGTCATAGATTGCCTATAAGCAGCCAAGATGGATACCTGACATCTGCACATCTGTACAGAGGACAGAGAGAAATCAGCTAGCCAACAGGTTATGCATTAGGATGAGTGTTTTGACAGACATCTGACACTGATAGGTATGCCATTACTACATGACAGTAGCCCTCAATGACATGTCCTAAACACATAGCAGTCTATGGTTAATATTCACTTATCAGATCAATATCCAGTAGCAGATACTTAATAACATACAGCTTGCACACCAAGAACACAATAGTCAGTACTCAGAGTCCAGGTTTGCATGCAGGGGTGTATGGTTCCAGTACTGCAATCTGCAATCTGCTCTTACTTGGAAAAGCACTGTTAAAAGTAGAAACGTAATGCAATACATGTAAGTTTGACTGCATATAACCTGGGATACTACCCATGTATGAAACATACAAGGAGAAAAGATTGTTGTACTAGCCATGTATACTCAGGTGTCCCATACAGTATATTCACACCACTTGCTATTGTAATGACAGCACATAGAAGCATGTTATGTACATGGAATTAAATACACTTATTAAAAATTTTATTACCCTGCTATTTTATTATACTGGAATGTGTTCACTGGTTACCAGGGCAGAGCTATGCTTAGCAGGTGTAAGCATTGCTTAAATGTAAATGTTAAGCACATTTGCACACTGGTAAGTGAAGCTTACATGGTATAAGCGCGTATTCATTTAACCATAAATTAGCAGTGCTTACCATCGTGCAAACCCACTTAAAACTGCTCAAAATTTCCTTAACCACTCTGTTATCCAATAGTCCTTGTTCTACCTAGCAACAACAAAAAAACAGCCCTAGCAGGGCTTGAACCCAGAACCCTATACACTACAGTCACAGCAGTTAACCACTAAGTCATCAGAGCTGTGAAGATAATATCTGTTGTTTTTTCAAATATATAATTCAGTATACATACTGAATAGTAGTGAACAACTGCTTTGACTACTAAAATTGTTTAGTACTTGTAAGTGAAAATAGTGTTGAAGCAGTCACTTTTGTATATCTAAATATGCACATATCAGATAAATATGGTGGGATACCTCTGAGAAGGTATATACAACACTCATGTTTACACATAACAAGGATATATATATATATATATATATACATATATATATATATATATATATATATATATATATATATATATATATATATATATATATATATGTATATACATATATATATATATATATATATATATATATATATATGTGTGTGTATATATATATATATATATATGTGTGTGTGTGTGTGTGTGTGTGTGTGTATATGGTTGTATCAACAGGCATGTTGTGTAGGAAGTCACTTCTGATACTGACATGTACGCCATCAGTTACTGACAGACATCATAAAATCATCATAATGAAGTACCACACAAATCACAGTAATGATCCTGTGGAATACAGCAGAAATATGACCAATAAACATGGACACTCTGACACAATCTGGTCAGTCCAGAGGTGTACACAGAACTCCTTAGTGCAAGATGTGTGGATCAAGCCTGGCAAAGGGGATGTTTACAGCCATGAAAATGGGGATATAACACAAATACTGGAATAGATAAGCTCACACAGTTGATGCATTCACACCTTCCTGTCTCTCCTGACACATATTAACTGGAGGAGCAGAGGTCCCAAGCCCACATACATCCCACTAGTTAGTGACATACATTTTCACAGCATCCTACTGCTTTTTCAGAAATACACAACACATATTGAGGCCAGGCAACAGTCTTCTTCTTCTTCTTTCATCTTTTCCCGGTTAGGGGTCACCACAGCAGATCACCTGTCTGCTCATGATTGGCAGTGGAGTTTTATGGTGTCGAGTTGCCAGCCCGGCACCCAATCTTCCACAGAAGGCACAATAAACCAAGAAACTCATCTTTCCCACACAGGACTTTCTTTTATGTTAGGGGCTATTCAGTCAGATTTCTGCAGGAAACTGCTTTAAAAGATTGTGCTAAAAATAATTACTGAACTCTATAAGAAATAATTTAAGAGCTCAATATCAGTAAAATAAACCAAGGGGTCATTCAGCCTGATTTCAGTTGAAAACCTTGCAATGCTTTCTTTCTCTTTAAAAAGAAATACTGGTGTCCAGATCCACTTCCTTTCAAAAGTTGTTAGTTTCTAAATCCTAGAACTCATGAACAGAGACAAAATTGTTCTCTCTTAACCAGAACCTTTAATATTTTAAAGCACTGTACTAAAAATAAACACAACAACCCACACAAAATAATATTTAAAAAGATAAATAAAATAAGAAGCTTACTTTTCTCACTCAACATTTTGGCATCTGCAAATGTTCAGTCAGGTGTTTGTCGAAAGCTATTTTAAAATTCAGCACTAAAAATAAACTGTTCTACCCAGACAAACTGAAAAAAAAACACTATAAGAAAAAGAAAGAAAGAAGCTTACCTGTAATGCAACAGTACATCTGACAAATATCTGGACATAACATCACACTAGGTAAATACACTCAGCTGCTAGGCATGTCACAAATCACTGTGCAAACTACAGGCAGACTGCCACAACACTGGCCTACATTTCTTATGGGGGATTACACATGTAGCTGCAAATATAACAGGCACTACAGGCATGTAACAGCACAGAGTAACAGACACCAGTGTGAAAGTGCATACCCTCAACCAATCTGAACACAGTCACAGTCACATTATGGTAAGCCTAATTAATAGTACAGTATATGGATTGCGTGAACAAAACCATCCTCATATTTTCCACTCACATACTAACCCCACATATACTGGCCCAATACACAGTGTAGTCTGATGCCTGATTGTGGTATGGGACATGTCTCAGTCTGGTCCTACAAACATATACACTGATAGTGTACCAGAAACTGGAGCAGCATGCAATGTCAGATAGAACAGGACCAAGAACACTGACATCTACCACAGTCTGTACACAGGCCAAGTAACATATTCACAATACACTGCTACACAATACTGACACTCTGTCAACAATCACCATAAGTACACAAACCTCACTACTGTACAGACTACAACAGAATGTCTAGGTTTTGTCCTCAAATATAAGGCCTACTATACATAACATGTCTAGCATTCTGATATCTCACTGGCTTGTTATCAGGTATGATGTCAGCAAATAATGATGTACTGTACATATGCACCTCTTACTGCATGACATATGGACAAAGGGTGACAGACTTGGGGGACAGAGGCACAAACACAGGGCCAATATTGACATATTGCTATGATAAACTGAGAAAATACCTGGTGTAACAGGGTTTGTTGTGACATATCTCTTCTGAGGGATATGAAGTCAATAACTCACATGGATGTCACCATGTACTGACTGCAATCATCAGAGTATGATACTGCATTTCTAAAGATAGGAAATGTGAGTCACACACACCACATCTAAGACTCAAAACTCTGGTCAGTCTGCAGATAGCCCTACAGGTGAGAGTCTCCTCAACCACATAACACTGTCATGACAGACTTTAAATCATGTAGAATACCCATATTCACACAAACCCTGTTAAACCAACATTACTTCAAATGTAGAACAGCAATACATACATTCTGTCCCCATGTCTGGAACATCCCCCTCCTGTTTGTTGGCCTGTTTCCACAATATATGTTGTAAGAGGTATTTCCAACAACCCTCTGTGATGCTGTTTGTCAGATACCCACATGAAGTCCTGCTCACAGTGAAGGAAAAGGGCCAACACCCACATGAAATGCTTAGTTATAGGAGTGTGTTTCCATGCAATTGGCTATAAGAATGATACCACAACTGTTCCACATGCAATTAGCAAGTGGGGGAACTCCAATTCGTGCACAGGCCATCAGCTGATCATGAGCATTACTTACAAAATTCAAGATGCTGCCTATGCAAAACAACTGTACTCTTCCACATCCACCAGAGAGAGAGAGAGAGAGAGAGACAGAGACAGAGAGAAAGTAAGAAAGGAAGGCAGTAAGAGATTAAGAGCCAAGCATGTTTGTGTATGATTCGTGGGTGATGAGTGGTATCTGGGTATTATAACGGTTGCCTATATTATTTACTAATCCATACTGTCACATAGTAATTGCACATGGCTGTACACATTTATGGCTGAGGATTATCTACACCAACCTCTACAGTGTTTGAAAACTATTGGTCTTGTAATATGGACTTTGGGACATATAGGTCCTCAATATAATGATGTAGCAAAACCCACAGTGCAATGGATCCTGTCATTACACAATCACCCCAACACCCACACAGGATACTGATGACACACACCAGTACTGAAGTTCAAACCTCTACCTGACTATGTATTGCTATTACAGTGTTACGCAGTTATTGCATGTGCCATGGAACTTACTGGAGAACTCTCCAAAGGTATCTTTGAAGGTGAGTGACATCAGCAGCTTGGCTAAAGCAGGGGTAAGGGAAGTGTAGTAAGTGAGTATGAATGTCCACAAAATCAGGTGTTAACAAAGACACACACATGTCTCTCAGAGAAACACACACATGATCACAGTTGGCAGGATCAGGATTAGACCTCCTACCTAACTAGTTTGCTACACTACAGTACTACACAGTTATTGCAAGTGCAACAGAGCTCATAGGGCTGAAACATTAACAATGGGTTATTTCCAGGTGAATGACATCAGCAGGTGTGCTAAAGTAGGACAGTGGAAGGTGCAGTGAGTGTGAATGGCACACACACACACACACACACACACACACACACACACACACACACACACACACACACACACACACACACACACACACACACACACGCACACACACACACACACACACACACACACACACACACACACACACACACACACACACACACACACACACACACACACACACACACACACACCCACACACACACATTTTCCAGTACTGAGATGCATAGGTTCATTGCTTCACACGTGTGTAGTAGGTAAATGGGCCTGAAGGCTGTGCACGGCTAGGCAAAGGGAATACCTTGGCATCAGGCCACATGACAATAGTCCCCAGTGTGGCTCAGGGGTGTCTTCCCTGGAGTTATCCCAAGGGGTGGGTATTGTATTCACCATCCACTCATCTGGGTTACTATTGTGGGTGGCCAGTGATATGCACTGCTTCCCATGTATGTGATCTATATTCCATAACATGGACGGTGTCTGGGTTGTGCACATGTCCCACAAGCATGTTCTTTGACATGTGGAAGTGTACTTGATGTCTCTGGGGAATGTTATGTGGACAGATTGGTTATCTTCTGATTTAGCATTCCTGACCTCATTTGGTGAGATCTGGCTATGTAACTGAGGTCATGCTTGCACCTACATTGACAGCATGATACAGGTATTCAGTGGAGTTAGTGGCATCTGTCCATAAAGGGCATGTGTATAGGGCATGGTATTTCCTTTGTGGGTTACTTTTGCAGACTCTACAGTTGTTGCAGGCGTCCAGTGGGGAACATAGCAAAAAGGTCACTGTAAGCTTTTATTTGCCTACTGCGGGGATGGAACAGTGTGCCATGACCTTTTACTTGCTGGATAACACACAGTTAGGAGATGTAATACAGCAAAGTACTTTCTGATGTCAGTGGCACTGTTGTGGTCAACAGGCATGTAGACCACTGCACTCACCCTGTGGTTACTATCTGTGAGGCAATATGCAGGGAAGTACCAATATAGTGGTTGTTGCCTAGCCAAGTGTGTTTGTGTATGAGACGTTGGTGGAGAGTGTTCTCTGAGTAATAGAAGGGTTGCCTATATTGTTCACCAATCCATAATGTCACATGTAGGGCTATGAATTGTCTACACCAACCTCTCCGGTGTTTGACATCTGTTGTCCTTGTAAGGTGGACATTGTAACATATACTAGGTCCTCAGCATAATAATTTAGCAAACTCCACCCCACAATGGATCCTGTTATTACACAATCATAGCAACCTCCACACAGGATACTGATGACAGACACACACACTTACCAGTATTGAGATTCAAACCCTTACCTAATTATGTATTGTTACTGTAGTGAACCATATTTATTGCATGCACCATGGAGCTTTTAGGATGGATGTTGTCCCAATATACTTCTAAGGTGAGGAACATTACTAGCCCTTGTAAATACTGGCATTGGGTGATGTAGTGGGTGAGAGATCCCAAAAATAATTGTACCCTACACACACATTTACATTTGCCAGGGGTGAGGTTCAAACCTCTATTTAACAATCTTTATGGACCATTATGTTATGCATTTACCACATGCACCACTGACCTGACATGGTTTAGGGTTGGCAACAGGTACTTCTAAGGTGATTGATATCTGCAGAACTGCTAAAGTCAGGCTCTGAGATGTGTACTGGGTGTAAATGGGGCCAAAATCTTTGAGGTACATACATACGTATGTACACACACAAACACTTCCCACATATGAGATTCAAACCCATACCTATGTAGTTACTGCTACTACATTGTTCTGCATTTATGGCATGCATCATGGAGCTTACATGTTGGAGAGCTCTCACCAGGTATCTTTTAAGGTGACTAACATCAGCAACAGTGCTAAAGGAGGGGTAAGGGGAGAGTAGTTAGTGTAAATGTCCATAAAATCAGGTATCATCAAAGATACACACACTCTTTCACACACACAGTTTCACAGTTGCCATCACTGGGATTAGAACTCCTACCTAATTAGTCTACTACACTATAGTATTACGAAGTTATCGCAAGTGCCACAGAGCTCATATGTTGGAGAACTCTCCATAGGTATCTTTGAAGGTGACTAATATCAGCAGCAGTGCTAAAGGAGGGGTAAGGGGAGAGTAGTAATTGTGAATGTCCATAAAATCTGGTATAATCAAAGACACACGCACACACTCTCTCACAAAAACACACACAGATTCACAGTTGCCATCTCGGGGATTAGAACTCCTTCCTAACTTGTATGCTACACTACAGTATTACACAACTATCCCAAGTGCCATGGAGCTTATATGTTGGAGAGCTCTCCACAGGTATCTTTGAAGGTGACTAACATCAGCAGCAGTGCTAAAGGAGGGGTAAGGGGAGAGTAGTAAGTGTGAATTCCCATAAAATCAGGTATTATCAAAGACACACACTCTTTCACACAAACACACACAGTTTCACAATTGCCATCTCGGGGATTAGAACTCCTACCTAACTAGTATGCTACAAAGTAGTATTACACAGTTATCACAAGTGTCATGGAGCTTATATGTTGGAGAGCTCTTTACAGGTATCTTTGAAGGTGACTAACATCAGCAGCAGTGCTAAAGGAGGGGTAAGGGGAGAGTATTAAATGTGAAAGTCCATAAAATCTGATATCATCAAAGACACACACACTTTCTCACACAAACACACACAGTTTCCATCTCGAGGATTAGAACTCCTACCTAACTAATATGCTACACTATAGCATTACGCAGTTATCGTAAGCACCGCAGAGCTTATGGGGCTGGCATTTGTCCAAAGGTTTATTTCAAGGTGACTGACATCAGCAGGCTTGCTAAAGTAAGGCAATGGGAGGTGTAGTGACTGTTATTGGCCTCAAAAGCATTCATCTCCACACACACACACACACACACACACACACACACACACACACACATGCACATACACACACACACAGACACACACACACACACACACACACACACACACACACACACACACACACACACACACACACACACAAACACAGTTGCCATGTCTGGGATTAGAACTCCTACCTAACTAGTATGCTGCACTATAGCATTATGCAGTTATCGCAAGCGCCAAAGAGCTTATGGGGGTGGCACTTATCCAAAGGGTTATTTCAAGGTGACTGACATCAGCAGGCTTGCTAAAGTAGGGCAATGGGAGGTGCAGTGACTGTGAATGGCCTCAAAATCATTCATCTCCACACACACAAACACACAGTTTTGCAATTACCATGTTTGGGATTAGAATTCCTACCTAACTAATTTTCTACACTATAGTATTACACACGTATCACAAGTGCTACACAGCTTATAAGGCTGACACTTGACCAGAAGGTTATTTCTAGGTGACGGACATCAGCAGGAGTGCTAACATGGGCAATGGGAAGTGCAGTGTGTGTGAATGGGCCATAAACCATTCCTCTGGAAACACACATACACACACTCAGTCACACACAACTTTACATTTGACAGGACTGGGTATACAAATGTTAGATGAATACTGATTTGTACTATCGTGTTATATAGTTATCACAAGCACCACAGACACTATAGAGCTGAGGACTACCAAAAGCAATGTCTACAGTGATTGACATCAGCACATCATGTGATATTGGCCAATTGGATGTGAAGTGGGTTGGACAGGCCTCATGATGGAAATCTCTCTGTCACTGTCTGTCTCTCTCTTCTGTGTGTGTATGTTTGACATATTATAGTGTGCTGGCCTTGGATATGTGTGAGTATTCCTATCCAATGTGTGTGCAAAGCATGAATGGTGTACAATGTGGTGTGTGGTGTGTGTGCACAGACATCTGCGACTGACAGATATGTATTGTCCACTGTTGTTGTCAGACATGGGGCTTCATTTCTCTAAGTTTAGGAGCATGCCAAGCATGACCTTCTGTATTTAATGTGTGAATCCATTCTAGCTAGGTTGTACTCCAGTCCAGGATTTGGTGTTCTACACCTACAGCTAGCAGCCTGTTTCTGCAGGATATCTGTAGATAGGTTGACAATATGGAGTCACAATGTGTGACAGTCTCGACATATAGTGGAATACTGTAACTTTTGTGTCTGTGCTGCTTGTGTTCCATGGTTGGTGTTAGCAGAGATATTCAGACATATGTACTGTTTTACACTGTGATGTATTATGTCATCAGCTACTGACAGATATACTTATTTGCTCACAGTTATTTCCTGGGAAATGCAAGATGAATGAAGATGTGTCCAGTATTGTGGTCTGCTGCCGACATATTTTTGCACAATCATGCCATTCTGGAGGGGTAGCTGCAGACACTTGCTGATAGGTCTGTGTAAATGGTCCAGCACCTTGGTACTGTGGTGGGAGTGGATCCCCTTTTTGTGCAAATATTGATGTAACAGAATGGCAATATCCTACTGTGGCCATACCTCTCAGCTGTTTAGATTCACCCAGGTTACCCAGAGGCAGAGATCATATATCTGGTCAATTCCCCTTCACATTGTGGTATACAAGCAGGTTTGTAGCCACCCATTACTTGGTTTGCAGGCAGAGGTAGTATGTGCGCACATCAGAATTTCAGACTTCACACACTCTATGACGTCCATGCTTCTATACCCCCCACTCTGTTATTCATACATTGCAGTGGTGGGGTGAGGCAGGCCTTTGACAGAGACTGTAGGGCATTTGGTAGTGATGCATGCCATCTGTAGAAAGCAGTGCATTTCTGTCCTCTACATTTCCCAGGCTGCAAGCCACTGGATTCAGGGCTAAGGGGACACATCTGCATGGGACACCTCTTCAGCATGCTGCATTCTCTTCAGCATCCTGCATGGGGGTGGGGGTCATACTGTACTCATTCCCAACAGATATGGGATGTGATGGATAACCTGTGGATGATGGATGATGTGAGGCATGTGTGATGTGATATGAAAGTTTCTTGCAGCTGTGTCTCACAGTTATACCTGGGACATTCCACTTATGCTGCCTTGTTGTGGGACATAGGCAGTACATCATTACTTCATAACTGTGCCTTTTGTAGTCTGCCAGTGATTGGCCAGACTACATCAGTATTCATACTACCCATACTATAATGTGCTACCTGTGTGTATGTACATTGCAGTGTGCAGTTGTTACAGTTATTTTTTTGTCTGTCTAGTCTAGGTACCACCTGTGTGTTGTGTGTATGTCTGGGCTCACATTCATGGTTGTCGATGGCCCTTCATCTTCATCAACAGGCCTGGCCCGCACCGACAGACAACCTCTCCATACATGCTGACTGATTTTCCAGACAATATTGAACACATAACAACCTAACACACGGACCCCTGCATATTGTACACGTGCAACAATCTATCCTGTAAATTGAGCCAGCTCAGGTAATCTGTGGCTATGACTATACTGGTATTTCAGGTACTCTGTTGGCTTCCATTTCATTCTGTATTCTGACCTATCATGCAGACTAGAGGCATATCAGTGTAGTACAGACGTTAGGTTTTATTTACCTACATTTCAGTTTCAGACTTCTTACCCTTCAGCACTAACATACAACTGCCAGACCTGTTGTAGTCTGTCTGTGTAGGTCTGGAGGGGAGCTGTTCACCATTGCCATCAATTGGAGGCCTTAGCACAGCCTTTCTTTATGGTCATCTATACCTGTCCTGTTGGCTGAGGCTGGTGTTGGGTATGTGAGCCTCACTGACATGCATGTGTGTGTGTCCTATGGACACACATTTGGGTCACCACATGTACTGCAGTGGGATTTGTCACCTTGTCTAGTACTGCCTACTTTGTTGACACCAGTATTTGTTATGGATTTCATGCTGCCCATATAGGTGTCCACTATCTGCTGGCATCCCATTCAGCCACCCGATTCCCTTGCATGCTCACATCCATACCATAGATACACCTAGCAGAACATACTAATCCATTCAGCAATTGATAGGAAGAGTGACTTACCTTGTTGCTGTGCCAGTATTGATGATGGTGCTGGAAGTCTGACTATGTCGGATGCACATAGTAAACTCCCTATACATGGTAAAGCACAGGTAGTGTCATGTTTGATATCCCTTTTACTGTATGTGTGAGTCAGAGAGAGGTGCCATTCCCTGGGTCCCTGCTGTGTCAGTGTATGTGCTATGCATTGCCCCTTTGCCAAAGCCTGAGCATACTGGGCATGCTTCCTTCTGACTACATTGGCAGGCTAAGGTTGTTCCTCCTCCGAGTCCCTCTGTGCCTGTGATCGCCTTGGCAATGGTGGGGGGCTGTGTGGCCTTGCCCTGTACTGTTCCTGCTGCAGCTGTTTCTGCAGGATCATATTGTGCAGCATGGCACATACAATGAACATTTGTGTACATGTATCTGGAGAGTACTGCAAGGCTCCACTGGATATGTCCGGGCAGCGGAACCAAGACTTGAGCATCCCAAACACATGCTCTATTATGATTCTGGTTTGTGAGTGTGCCTCATTATGGAGTTCTTGTTCGGGTGTGTGTGCATTTCTGATGGGTGTCATCAGCCATAGCTCCAATGTGTAGCCAGCATCCCCCACTAGGTGGCCATATGGGATGTCCCCACTGGCAAATTTCTGGTACAGCTGTGTCATATGCCAGATGTGGGAGTCGTGATAGCTTCCAGGGCTGCCAGCACACACATTCAAGATAATGCCCTGGGCATCACACATGACCTGGCAGTTGGAGGGGACGCCCTTGCAGTTTATGTAGACACTACCCTGCTCACCTGGTGGTGCTTTGATGTGTATGTGCGTGCAGTCTATAGCATCCACTACCTCAGGATATTCTGCTATTTAGTGGAAGAGACGCATATTGCTGGTCAATGCCTCACAGGTGTTGAGGAAATATATGTGCTCACCAGCATGTGCTGACATGGCATCCTGGAACTGGTGGAGTACCCTAGATGCTGATGCCTGTGAGATCCCCATGATATCCCAAGATGGCCTTTGGAAGGTACCTGTGGCTAGTATTCTTAACCCTACACATACCTTGGTATTCACTGGGATGGGTTCCCCTCTGTTGGTTCTGTGTGTGAGGCATGGCCGGCACGGCTCAACAATTTGCTGTAGAATGTCTCTGTCCACCCTATAGCGCTCCACTATCTCCAGTTCATGTAGCCCCTGGTAGGTTACCCTGGGCCTGTACACTCTTCTCCTCCTCCTCACTGTGGGTTGGTCATCAGCATTCAAATCCTCACCACCCTCAGTCTCTTCCACATAATGATGTATGAGAGCAACTTCAGCCCCTAACATTTTGTTAGTTTTGTCAGGTAAAATTTCCCCATCTGTGTACACCAGTGGTGTAGAGTTTGTGGGAAAAAATAGAGTGAAAGGTGTTTGCATAGTTTATAGTAGTGTGCTGGGCTGGGCTGCTGCCTGTGTAATTGGCTGATTCTGATACATTTCACCCGGCAGCTATGCTAGTTCTCCTTGATTGCCTTCCTACTGCTGTTTTCCCTTCCCATTGCCTTCCCATTTAAGCCCGGAGGTGCGCTGCGCATACCCAGTGCTCAGATGCAAACAGAGCTGCTATTTCCTGTGTTTTTGTTTGTTTAAAACCTGGTGAGCGGTGCACATACCCATTTAGGGAATGTAAACATTGCTAGGCAGCCTCAGACACACCCCCTTCCTTAGGTGTGCTTAGCTAAGGGCAAACACAGGCCACAGAGCTCCAATAAGCTTACAGCATGCATGACACTCCCCGTTATGAGGTCATTTACCTCTTATACTTATACCATGGTGTTGCTGCACCTACACGGTTGGGTGCAAGCTAACACTAAGAGGAATTCTGTGATTCAGTATCAATCCCCTCATTTGCATAAAACAGAATGCTAATTCTTAATTACCACACTCACACTAAGCCTTCCCCCTTAGCAACCACTATTCTCTGGTATTGTTGTCTTATGCATGCCATTGATTATCATGACAAAATGCTGATTTGGGTTTAAAAGCTTATTTCCAACCTTTTTCCATATTTTTGGGCCAATCCCATTTGCGCACCGCTGCCCTACACTTAAAAGTCCAAAATCGGCCAAAAAAAGTTATTTTTTTATAATTGTGCAACTATTTCCCATGCCAATGGCCATATATTGGCCATTGGCATGCCTACTACATTGAATACATGCTTTCTTTGGAGCTGTCATGTCTCCATTTTGTAATTTGCAGAAATGTATTTGGTTAGTAATTGAATACATTTCTGCAGGTTACACTATTCCTGCACAGACACCTGCCTGCTTCCTGGATCACTAATTCACCTCATTTGCATGGTTTTCACCAGCAAATGGGGTAATTAGTATATAGCAGTGGTGTCCATGCAGGAATAGTGTAGGAGTGCTCGTGCATGTCCCGGGAGCTCGTTCCTGGATCACTTGTCGGCCATATTGCCTGCAGCAACTCTTGCACTATTCCTGCACTCTGTGCAGAGCTTGCTGAATCCCGGGGAAAGTTTATACCTGTAAACTATGTATCCATAAGTGAATTGGTTCAGCAATACCCATATTTATGGAGACATGATAAAATGAAGTATTTAGGAGTTTGGGTTAAAAAGGATTCTTTTATGGTAGCAAAGGACACGGAGGAAGAAACTAAACAAAGGATAATACAAAAAACGAGAAAGTGGAAGTGCTTATTTATGGATATGGATGCCAGGATAAAAGCAGTGAAAATGTTTTTAGTCCCTTTAGTTTTATATGCAGGTCAGGCATATTTTTATTAAACATAAGAGAAGTCTTGGGCAGTGGTTAATAAAGAGTTGAGTTGAAGGATTTTATCTGGGAGGGGAAGAAGGCAAGGGTCAACTGGGATAAGTTGATCCTCCCAAAAGGACAAGGAAGTTTATGATTACCAGATTTGAAGGGATATTTTAGAGCTGCACAGTTAAGGCTTATATACCTAACACAAGCAGAAAGCTAGAATTCAAAGTGGAAAGGGATGATGATAAAGCAGGGGGGGGGGGATTCAAGAAATAAAGAGAAAGTGGGATTTTGGATGCATATCCTTAAGGAGAATAAAAATAACCATACAGACCATTATTGTTCGTGCTGCAAATAGCACTTCTGTTTGACATCAAAGATTGAAACAATACTAATTTTATGAACTTTAATCATACTTTGACTTAAGAATGAGGTCCATTCCCATCATGGTATTATAAATCCAAAAGATCTTGAGAAATTAATAAAAGGGAGAAACATTATATTTATAAAGTAGCAGAAAATATTCTAAGAACTAAGCCATCATAAGAATGGAGGAAGGAGATTCTGACGATAGGGATAACTGCAAATAGAGGTAAAGAGAAGGGTCTATATTAGAAGAACAAATAATTAAAATGTCAAATGCTCTAAAGAGTGCGGTACAGTGAAGATCAGAATATTTGCTTTTTCCTCACTGTAGTGCAATTTCAGAGTTGGTATATATATTTAGCGAGGGGTGTGGGGGGCACAGCCCCCCACAATAACAATTCGAGGTCTGGCATTTTCGCTCTTCGTGTTCGACATTTTAATTATTTGTTGTTCTAATATAGACCATACAGAGAATAGGTGAGAGGGGGCTGGAATTTACTGGATAAAAATGGCAAAGGAACCAAGGTACTAGGAAGAAATAACTAGAGAGGGAAAGGTAAATAAAATGGGAAGAGGCCAAGAACATATTTGGACTGTAGGCTAGAGACTGCCTTCCCTGTCATCGATTGATATCAGAGTACAGGCAAAGAGAAAGGGAAAGGGTAATCCTAAGTGAAAGACCTACTTTGGTAGAGTTTTAGTTGAATCTAGAACAGTAGCTGCTGTTAAAAAAAGGGATAATTAGTGGGGCACAATAATGATAGGAATAAATCCAAGGAGGTTAGAAAAGATTGGGAAGAGAGATTGGAAAAGTAATTCACAAAGAAACAACAGGAGGACATACATATGGCTCCAAGATATGCAAATTTAGGATTTCTGTTTGAAAATGTTTGCACTGGTATTTCTTAAACAAGGAACATCTTTATTAAATTATCACTTATGACCTAGGCAATCATACATTTATATAAATAACAAACCATATTGACACAATCCCTGTTGCAAGCATTTTATATCAGAAACCATACTGACATAATTCTAGTTGCAAACATTATACATTACTTATAATATAATCAATCATTTTCAGTCAAACATTACACAACTCATTCAAGTCCTGCCTTCTTTTAAACTTCATTCCTCCTCTGTATGTATTGTTCCCACAGTTCCCATTTTTTTCCTATATAATTTGCTCCTACCCTTTTCTAAATGTCCCAATTCCAGTTGTTTTATATCTGTTACTATATTCACTACTTCTAGTACATTTGGTTTAGACTTTGATTTCCATTTGCTAGTAATTGCTTTTTTGGCAGCCACCATAATTAGACTCAGCAAGGTCTTACTATGTCTAGGCAATTCTGATTCTATATCTTATTTCATACAAATCATTTCACTAGTTACATCAATTTGCTCACCCAGCATTTTCTGACAGAGTAGTCTGCAGGGAATTTATAAAGTCTGCCAACTCATTACACTCCCGGAAAATATGGTCCAGTTACCTCTTTCTTCCCTATCACATCTGCAATATTTGCCATATATCTGAGGAAAAATTCTCTGGAGTCTACTTGGGATATAAAAATATCTGTGTAAACATTTCCAAGCAAAAATCCTAAATCTTGTAGATTTTGTTGCAAATTTGGGAGACATACATATATCCCTCCATTGTTTCTTTGTGAATTTGTTATCCAGCTTTTCTCTTTCCAATCCTTTCTAACCTCCTCTGATTGATTCTTATATTTATCACTCAATATTTTATATGCTCTACTAATTATTCCTTTTTAAATGGCAGATTCTGTTCTAGATTCTACTAAAAACTCTACCAGTACTGGTCTTTCATTTAGGACACCCCTACTTCTTTCTCTTTGCCTATACTCTGATATCAATTATTGATAGGGAAGGCAATCTTTAACCTGCAGTCCAAATAGATTATTGGCATATTCCCATTCTATTACATTTCCCTCTCTAGTTATTTGCTCCCAATACCTTGGTTCCTTTACCAGTTTCCACCAATAAATTCCAGCCACCTCTTGCTTATTGTCTGTATCCCTAATTGCAGTCATCCCTATTGGCAGAATATCCTTTCTCCATTCCTGTGTTGGCTTAGTTCTTAGAATGCTTTCTGCTACTTTATGAATATCATACTCTGCATGATTATTGTTATTCTCTTTAAAGGTCTGTCTCTCCTTGTTTTTTGAGCCCCCCTATTTCATCCTGATCCCTTTCCACTTTGAATTATAGTTTTCTGTTTGTGCTATGTATAGCTGCCTTAACTGTATTGCTCTGAAATACCCCTACAGAACTATTAAGCCAGACTTCTCACAGGCATTTCATCTCTGGCTGCAGTCATAACTGTGAGATACAATTTTTATGGCCTTAACCAGGTAATTTAATTTCGGACTTTTTTCAAAGTTATCTGGACTGAGATTAACCTCTTCTTTTCCAGTGTCCTCTGTTAGAATATATTCATTTCAACAGTTACAACATAGTCTGACATACAGGTGTATTTCTTTTCTGTCCAGCAGGACCCACTGTTGGTACATTTTTAACACTAGTAGCTTTACGAATACATTTTCAGCACAAACATCTGTAGAAAGCAGTTTGATATAAAAATGACATATAATTCTTTACAAAACTCCAGCTAAGTATGTTGGCATATGTTACACATCTACTGTCTTACTTCTCCTGGCATAGCCTGCAATACCTCACATATCAATACCTCACATATCACAGCCCCTAAAACCTATTAGCTTAATACTAACTTAATACTAGGAACAAATATCTCAAACTGTCAGTCACAGTCACAAATTTAAATTAACCTAAAAGAAAGGTTATCAATGTTAAGACACATTGTACAGTCTGTGCTTCTATTACGTGTTGTTTGGTTTTGTCTTATTTTTATAGTTCTCCCAGCTGGGAAAACACCTGAATGCTTTCAATGAACATTATCTCCTAGCCAATTTTTGTTCTACCTAATTTCTCTTTATCAAATTGCAGACAATTTCTCTTTATCAGATTGTCTCCATGGAGTTGTATTATGAGTTTTTTTCGGGTTCCTGATTTGTGTGATATCTCCATGGAGAGCTGAGAACCAGATACAGAATTGCTACTAAGCATACACGTATTTGCTATAAAAAGCCTTATAATATTTGAAATTCTTTTTCATTTACTTGCTTTCTTTTAAAACATATTACTATATTAAGCAAAGGGCCTTAATCCAGTCATTCCTCTATGCAAGCATGAGAAAAAGCACATTATTTTTTCTTTTCTGATGCTCTTTTAACCAGACTTTTTTTTTACATTGTAGTGCCTACATTTGTTAACACTGAATAAGGAGAAAGAGAGAAAAGAAGGGAGACTATTTACTTAAAAACAACTGAGAAAACTTTACTTTATAGCATGGAAATAAAATCATACATTATACAAATAGTTTTATTAAGACAATTGTTTTTACTTACAGTTAACTTTCTCCCTCATCGTCAACTCCATTAAGTATTTTCTGAACATTAATGACATGAAGTAGGGCATATACTTTAGAGTCATCCACAAGTGCAACAGAGTCAAAAAAGGTCAATATTTGCAGATTTTCTTATTTGATAACATTAACAAAATACTGATGATCCAGAGGGAAGCAGAATGTAAAAAAAAAAAAAAAAAACACTGTTATTGGTGGGTCTTGATGCAGACAAAGTCATGAGCAGGACAATGGAAGCAGTTGTTTTCCCTGATAAAATTATAAGGTTGATTAGGAGTATATATGAGGGATCAGAGGTGAAAATTAAAGTGGGTGGGATCCTCTCTGATAATTTCTGTTGAGGGGTGGAACCAGGCAGAGGTGTCCTCTTTCTCCTTTGTTGTTTGCATTATATTTGGAACCATTGGCAAAGAAAGCAAGGGACTCAGAAATTCAAGGATATAATTGGTATGGTAGTCAAGAAAAGCTGTCTCTGTTTGCATATAATATTATTTTATACCTGACAAAACCAGAAAGAAGCATTACTGAATTGTGGAATATTTTAACTCATTTACTTCAATGGAGTTCAGGAAGTTTGCACTGTAACTTCCAATAGGTGGAGCCTAAGACTTTTGACAGAATCAAATGATATCCTCACATTTCAAACAAATGTTCATATCTGTGAAACCACAGAGATTATGAGAGAAGTATAAATGGCAAACCCTTCAGCACATACTATTTTTATAGTGGTGGTATTCTCTAGGTTCTACATCTTAAACTGAATTTTATAAGTCACAGTAAACACAGTAAAGTTTACAAATCTGCCAATAATTTGAAAGTTAGAATTATGAAGAAGGAATTACATAGCAATAGTTATCTGTATTACAACAGCATGCATGACAGAAATTTAAAGAGAAATATATTAAAAGGGTAATTTCAAAGGCTAAGTGATTTAAGAGAAGATAAATATTATTTTGAGTTAGAAAGTTGTGCAATGGAAGAGATGTTTTTAAGAAGAGGGTATCCGAATGGTTTAATAAAAGAAGTAAGAGAAGAGATAGGAAAAATAAGGGAGATTAAATTGCCCATGAATCAGCGCGTGGAGAACAACATCAAAGATAAGAATTATGTTTTAGTCGGTGTGTTGCAAAATTCTATGGATGCAAATAGTATTAAGCATATTATTAAAAATAATTGGAAGTTTCTCTTAAATTTTAATGAGACACGTAACATTGGAGAAACACCAGTATTTGTTACAAAAAGGGAGGGAAATATAAAGGAATCATTTTATAGAAACAATGGTGAGGGGTTGACTGCAGAGGCTGTCAAAGGGATCGTCAAATGTGATGGCTGTATGTTCTGCCCGTTTATTTTAGAAGGCAGATAAATCAAAGTAACTGCTAGAAATTTTAACATTAAATTAAGTCATGGATATAACTGTAAATCAAAATTTGTTGCATATATAGTGTTTTGTGGATTATGTCCAGCTTTTTATATAGAGAGAACTAGCAGAGAATTTAATAAAAGAATATATGAACATCTTAGGGTGGTTGACATCAAAGAAACAAATAATAGTTTAGGAAAACATGCCATTTTGAAGCATAGTTCTGAAATTGAAAAAAAATTGCTTTAGGTTTTCTGTGGTTGATCAAGTTTTAAATTATACTACTAGGTTTGATGTGGATGATGAATTAAATTGGAAAGAATATTGTTGGCAGATAAGGTTAAATGCATGTAATTTCGCTTGGTTAAATGAAAGGGAAAATAACAATGTAGTTTTAAAAAGGAAAGGGTTAATTCACTGATTCATTTTTGGTTATGTGATTGTGATGTAAAGCCTTTAAAAAAGGGGGTTTTCTTTGTGTTAACTTGGTCTGAAGAAGTTCCTTTTGGAATGAAAGCTCTTACTATGTTTATTTAATAAAGTCTGCATTTAATTTGGATCGTTATTACATTTTTAAAATAAATAAAAGGCAAAGTCTCACCTTTTCTATCTACTTTGCAGCCTGCAAAGATGCTTGTTGTAGCTGTTAGCTTTGCTGACTCCTGCTATGAGCTGCATGTCTGGGTCTGCCAAAGCCACAGGCACCCAACAATGCCCAATGTCTGAGAAGGTGCACACATAAGACTGTGTCATCTCAAGTTTGCTGAACAAGAATTTCTTGATAGATTTAAAGTGAATAGAGATATAGTATGGGCTTTAGTGAGTATAAATGGTCCACAGATGAGACTTGGGGAATGAGTGGCCTTCCTATACCTGTGGATAATTCTCACATCTGGCACACAAGCTCACTTTACCACCTCTTCCTGCATGGTAGAATACACCAGAGTCACCTTGTTGGTTAGTGCAAACGTTTCCTACTCCTATCCATACTACTGTCTTCTGATTGAGCTTGGAAAATGCATTGCTTAGTAGTAAACTGCCCTGTTTTTGTTCTGTCTCCCCACTTCTTTTCTTTACAGGTGATGCAGGTTAGTAACTTGAATTTTTTCTAATGACTCCTGTATGTAACCCTTGGGAAGCTGCTGAGGGTTGCTTCAATACTACCCTGTCCCACACATGGATTGTCACTGAGTGACTATTTGGCCTGCTGAAAGCCCATTTCTATTGAAGGATTCCAGGGGTGCCCTTCAATATGACCTTGCTGCTACATGCAAGATATTTACTGAGTGTTGCATTCTGTACAACATGATGATGTATTGGTCTATCGTGCAAGTCTGTGATGGTAGTGCAGCTCCCGCTATCATTCCTATCACCAGTGATGACACTGATAGTATTCAGCTGATGGGATCCCTGTCCCTGTTCTGTGTTACAAAATTTTGAAATTTTAGTGGAACATGATATTAGGTCTATGGATAAAACTAGACAAGACTGGTATTACAATTTAGATACTGATGATAGATAATTACTAATGGGTTTAGCAAACAATCAGATGATTCAGATTATGAAACCCAATAAAGGCGGGTGGTTTAGTCATGATGGAAGCTGTGGACTATATTGGCAAAATGATGAATACTTTACTTGCAGGAAATCTGTATATTCCCATTTCCAAAAATGAAGTTTATATCACTTATTATAACGTAGGTTTAGTATTAGAGCTCCTTTTGTTACAGGGTGCAGTAGATAAAGAAATGTTTGAGTTTCTTAGGATTGAATTCCTGCCATATTTGGTATCCCTAAGGTCCATAAGGATGATTAAGCCCCCCCCCCCCCATCTTCACCTTATTGTAGCAGCTAACAGCTCTAGGACTTTGGCTGTATTTCTTGACAAAGTTAATACAATATTTTGATAAAATAACTCATGTTCTAAAGGATTATTGGGATTTTTTTTGGATAGAAGGAATAGCATGCTGCTTATGAAAGATGTGATGTTTGTTACAATACACTTTATGGATTTGTTTACAGTTATACCACATGCCCAAGATATACAGTGGTTTCCCACTTGGGTTGTGATTTTTTGCACCAAAAGGACCTTACATTAATTAGTGAATTTATGGAATTAATATTAAAGAATGATTATACTTTCTTTGAAGGAGAATTTTTCGAGCAAATGAGTGGGGTGGCTGTGGGGGTGGCCTGTGTCCCCATATTTGCCAACCTTGTGTTGTTGACTTGGTAATAAAAATGTATCTTGAATTCTCCCTATTTTATTTATTTATTCCAGTTTGATTACCGGGGAGGTCCACTGGGCTAGGGGGCCCGTTTTCAGTGGAGGCCCGGGGAGAAAAGCTCCACAGAACAAAGTTTATTAACATAAACATTTTTCAAAGATAGTTTAAAATACAGACAGTGGGTTTCTTCAACAAAAAATAAAACAAACAATACAATTTCAATTTAGTTCATGAGATAAATGAGAATATAGCTCAATAGCTAGATTTTACTATTTAGTTACGAGTACGAATTTGCAATTGAGAGTGAGGTTAGGAAGGTAAGAAGGTTAGCCAGGAGTGAAGGGGGAGGAGAGTTTGAGAGGTATGGGTGGAAGAATGCAGTTGCATTTCCTGTTTAGGTAGAAGTAGGAATGAAGAAATTTTAATTCTTGTTATTTATATACTTGCTTTTTAAATGACATTTGTATTTTGTGGGTTGGGAAAAGAGATGCACTTTGTAATTTTCTTGAATATATACAGCATTCTACTTCATTTTATAAACAAATTTTACTCAGAAAGGAAAATCAAAGCTTGTCAGGGAATGAGCACAATTCTCAAGTCTACTGCAGCTTTTTAGTAGCCCAGAAAGACCCTAGTCACAAAACACATCACAATTCTTCCTGACATAATGCATGCATAATGTGGAATCAATTACAAATAAATTGGAACTAAAAAAATGCCTTCATCAATGATGCACATAGGGCAAGGGTAAACAAAATTGATTTAAATTCCTTTGTTTTTATATCTCCACAGCTAAGAAGTCAGGTTCAGAGGAGGATTGGCTGTCTGACACAGGGGGGCCCTGGGTAGAAAGTATATGAAAATTATTATTCAATAATAAATTCATTTCTGCAGTAAATGCTCTATAATGAACTAAGGGATGGCATAAAAAAATGACTGTCAACATAGTCCATTGAGGTATTACAGTAAATAGAAAATACTTTTTCCATGTATATCAATAACACATTCAGATATATTGCTGCTGGTAACCTATATAGTACAACAGCATTAATTCATATATATAACTTAAGAAGCATTAATGTGAAGTGCCATCAATATGTTCTTTAAGAATGCAGTCAATAGTTAACTGATTTTTGACCACCATATTGCCTCTGTTGTACGGAAAGCTTTCTACATAGCCCACCTCATTAGTAAGGGTATCTCATCCAAGGACAAGGTGGACATAACATCCCTGTATTCTTCCCTTATAAGACCCATTATTGAGTACAATGTCTCTTTTGGCATGTACATCACAAAGCACATGCAGCAGCTGGAGAGACCACAGAGGTTCTTCACCAGGAGAATTCAGAGCCTCAAACATCTACCCCACACAGATAGGCTAAAGGCTCTGTCCCTCTACTCAGTCTCCTACAGGCTCCATAGAGGTGACCTCTGTCTGGTATACAAAGCTATTTCAGATCCCGCCTTGATGGGACTGCTGCATATCTGCAAGTCAAGCTCCACTCAAGTAACCTGCACGCGCGACCTCAACCTGGTCTGTGACAGCAATAGGATATTTTGGCGGGACAGATTTTTGTCCCAGAGACTCCCCCTATTGTGGAATAGACTCCCTCTCCATGTCAAGCAGAGTATCTTATTAACCCTTTTTAAGTGCAACCTGGATAACTGGATGGGGAACATAAAATACACTGCTGGTATTCCACTTGTGTCCCTGCTGGACAGTAGCATAGGGTGCTGACTTTTGGAACATGGTCTAAATTCGTGGCTAGGTTTGTAAGGGCCTTAAGGCCAATAGCCTAGTAACTTCCTATGATCCTATGATCCTATGAACAGGGCATTTAGTAGCAGTTTGAAAATTAAATAAGTAAACAGTTATTCTTTTTTTTGTAAATAAAATTATGTTTTCCAACCACTTACAAGTCCTTCTTGTCTCCATATGTTTATTTTTTTGTTTGATTTTTCACATTTTTTCTCTTCTTTCTATGTTCCTTTTTTCACAGGTCCAGATATCCTAGGGATAGCCATAATGCATACCTCTCACTTAAGGGGCCTCTCATCACCTCCCCCTGCCAGCCTGGGGACATCTTCATAGGGTCAGTGCAGTAGCTCCACTCCTGTGAGTCCCCCAGTATGCAGCAGCCTTGAATGCCACCAATACCACAAGCTTCAGGACCTAGTTAAGGCAGCAATTGAGTCAGCTGTGGAGAGGGACAATGGATTCAAGATTCTCTGAACCAGTCAGCTCTGATCATCAAGCCACCAGTGGCCTTCATCTCCATACCATCAGGGTCTCCCTCTCAAGGTCCATCACAGAGGAGGAATAATTGAGATCCTCTGGACTTGGGTGTGACCTGTACTTGAGACCTTCTCTTCCTTCCCCTTTTGTATCTGTCTGCCATTTGTATGTTTTGTGTCTTCCACCAACAGCTCAACATAGTGTTTCTGTCTTGTCTGCCTTTTATGCTTTGTCAGTTCCTTAACTCTTTCCTAAGCCTCTTTCAAAACCATCTTCCCTTATTCCTTCCTCAACATACTTTTCGTATATAAACATTTGAAAAACAAAGGGTGGTTTAACTCCTGCAAAAACATTGTGTCCCTCCTCTCCCACCTCCTCCAACACAAAACTCTTCATGTCTTCATTCTGTGTGTTCTTTTTCTTCTCTCTCTGCCTCATTTCCAACTTTCTAATCATCCCCCTTTCCAGGCTTATAAAAAAATTAGTCAGTGTGTTCATATAAGGATACCCTTATATTTAATAAATAAAACCTTATAGCTGTTTGGGTTTACTGCTGGATAGCTGCACTGAATGCCTCTCTCCTCCAGTTCTCAACAAATATACTGTTATATCTGTACAGGCTTGTGCCCACTTCCAAATAGCATAAATACTGGAATAAAATCATGACTTTGTATTCATTCAGCTTCTGTCACACAGCACTATACTAGTTTAGATCCATTTTATGGTACTCAGACAGCCAAACTGTTGTGGACATTTCAGTGCAGCAGTGAGAGTTTCTGTAATAATAGCTGCTCATTCACACTTAGCTGATTTACATAAAGGTGCAGCAGCATTTTTCACCATTAGCCCTTAAGCAAATGAGAACTGTGTGAGGCTATGAATACCACCCATAATAAGATATAAAGATTTTTATTTTATATTTTGTCTCTTAAAGTATGCTTTTAATTTATTATGTATATTGTGTTTTAATTAAAGACTGCTATCTGACTAGACATTTTTACATGACTGTTAAATTGTTGTTTTACTACAAGTGGTTCTTTGCATTAAAAAAAGAGCTTGTCTCAAAGCTTAGTTATTTACATGAATTTATGCTTATTTGTTATATTGTTTTAATAAGCACTGGTGCCTCTGAAGTTCCTTTTTGTGTTTTAAATGTTAATGTGCATACAGACAATGTATTCGTATTGATATTACACATTCCATAGTGGACACAGTGTTTCATGTTGTGATGATGTGAGGTAGTGCCAGTTGTGCCAGGTGGAGTAGGACAGTGCATGTGTAACATATGCCAGCATAGCTAGCTGGAATGTTGTAAAGAATTATATGTCATTTGAGTATCTAACTGATTTGTACAGATGCTTATGTTAAAAATGCATTTGTAAAGTTGCTTGAGTTAAAAATGTATCAACAGTGGGTCCTGCTGGATAGAAAAGAAACATACATGTATGTCAGACTGTATTATTGTAACTGATGAACTGTATATATTTTAATAGGGGATACTAGAAGGGAAGGGGTTAAGCTCAGCCCAGCTAGCCTGAAATTAAATTACATGTTTTAGGCCAAAAAGATTTTATCTCACAGGTCTGAATGCAGCCAGAGATGCAATGTCTGTGAAAAGCCTGGGCTGGGATCCTGATTTATTGTCCTTAGTAGTGAACTAATTGCTACCCTGGGGTGCCAGAGAATAGCTTGTTAGTTTCTGAAGGAAGGGTGGAAGTTTGGAATTGTTTTATAGTTTCCAGATGTTGTAATAAACCATAGCTAAAGTTCTATGTGTGTATTGTGTCAGATCTGCTTCAGAAGACTGAAAAAACAAAAGACTAAACCCCAAAGGACTGAAAATTCAAAATACTGAATGATGGAATTTGCCTCTTCTCCACTGTTGTGTGATCTTGGAGTTGGTATTTATAGTTAGTAGGGAGTGGGGTGGGGTGCAGCCCCCCACATGAAGGGGTGCAGGGTGGGCTTGTCCCTTGCATTAAAAATGTGTTCAGTATTTTGAATTTTCAGTCTTTTGGGATTCAGTCTTTTGGTTTCTCAGTCTTCTGAAGTAGACCCATTCTGACACATCAGTGCCAGATCCTGGCTCAGTTTCTAGTAAGAGGGTAGTGTGGGAACCACAGAGTCAGGTGACCAGATATGATGTCTTTCTGCAGCCAGCACTGAAATTGTGTTTGAATACTAGTGAGAGATGTAAGGTGTGCACTCTGTTTTTGGACCTGACAAGACACTCATCCAATTTCATCTAACGTTGCTTTAGTAAGTAACTAAGGAACAGTGATTCTTCAGTCATTTTAAGAAAATATAGTGAGATTAGCTAAATGTTGTTTTTTTCTGTATCTGTCTGGGTTTTCCATCTGTGTTGTTTTTTTATATTTCCTGTGGCTGAAACTCTGGTGTTTATTCTAAATAGGTATTCAGTATTTTCATGTTTTTTTATTATTTATTATTAAATATATCTAAACCTTTCATTGTGGCTGGTTGTTCAGAAAATATTTAACTTCTGAAGGTACTTGAATTTATTTAGTGGCACTGTGGCTCCATGTTCCTGAAAGTCTTGCTGCTTGGTTAAACACTACCATTTGTATAAGTATTAATTCTATTAAGTGTAATGGGGTACACTGGTAAGAGCCTTAAAACAGGTGGATTCGGGTGATCTGGTGGAAGTAAATCTACCTTATAGTCTGGGTGGAGGTGGTCTGGGTGTGTGTGTGTGTGTGTGTGTGTGTGTGTGTGTGTGTGTGTGTGTGTGTGTGTGTGTGTGTGTGAAAATTAAATCTCAAAGAGAGTGTGTGTGACAGCTACTTTGAACAGAGACACTGAGAACACTGATTTCACAGAAAGGGTGGTGGAGGACTTGGCTTGAAACACCTGGCTAATGACTGAGCTCTATAGTGGTCAGTGAGGAGTCTTATTTGCGGCCTGGAGAGAAAGCCCAGCCGCAGAACTGGAGTGTGCATTCCTAGTGTGCTCTTAAGGGAAATTGTACTTGGTTCAGAGAGCTGCATCTGAAAATACTGTGTGCGTCTATTTTTCTCACAGTGAATGTTCCCCACTGGTGTCAGTGGTAAGGATTGTGGCTCCTTGATCACTGGCCCAGAAGATGGACATCAGACAAGTAATAAAAAATACATATTAAAAGTGGGCAAAATTATGTATATGGCATCCAGAATCACTAAAAATAATACAGACAAGGACAGTATCTGTAAGAAAGGCAATACTCAAGTAGATTATCACTGGAAACTGCCCTCAGTTCAGGTCAAGGGAATTCAAAACATTCTTGAAAACAAAACAGAATTGAACAGCTCCCTATTAAAATGCTGGCACCCAAAATGCTGAATGTGGAAAAGCCAACCCCGCTGCAAAACACAGGAGATGAGCGCATCTTGAAAATCGCTCTTCTCCTTTAAACTTCTTAACCCCCTCTGTGCCCCCAAATGTATATATATCAGCTCTGAGAATGAATACATTGAAGAAAAGCAAATATTTTGAGAAATGGTATCTTGGACTTGGTATATATAAGTCCATTTTTTCAGCCATTCTATCTCTGTATGTCAGAACTTGTTCTAGAGGGTCTTGACATTTCAAATGGTCACTGAATTGAACTTTATGGCTACAACTGTTCACCCATCCTGAAAGAGACGGATAACAGGTTTGTGCAAATGTTCACATAAACAATCACAGCTCTGTGACACTATGCAAAGTAACTAAAATGCTAGGAAGTTTTTTTTTTTTTTTTTGCTTATTGGAATACAGTGCACAGAACCACCAATACTACACCAGAAATGTGATTATTTAACAAGAATTTATACTTCAGAAGTTAAATAACAATCCAGGGAGTACACTCTTCAAGTTCAACAAATAATAATTAGAAATTGTGAAAGTTGTAAATTGCAAGTGGGACACATTAGTATACGAAAAGGGCCAGTGAAGTATACAGTAGAAATGTAATACATTAAATGAGACAGAGAGATGTACAAGCCAGTTAAGAATTATAATGAGACCAGATGGCTAAGGTAATTGTTAAACAACTTAAATTGTGAAAAGTCATCTACTGAGCATGCTGATCTCACATAGGTGATCACTGATGCATCCAAATGTTTTGCTGCAGTTCACCTTGCCCTTTCTGCAACATGTGGTTATGGCAAGCTGACTAACTACAGAAAGACTTGTAATCACACCAAGAAAGAGATTACTGACAAGTTCAGCAGATTATTAACTGACTAGGTTATAAAGTATAAATATTTTGTAATGAAGACGACTAACCTTTTTTCCCATTAAAGAGAAATGATATACCAAACAAAAAGATGACTGCTTCAAGAGAAAGATAATCAACCTTACCCACACTGCAAGAGGGATGACTAATGAAATTATCATTTTTTGATAGATGACTGAGTCCCTCTACCAGTGGCAAACAGGTATAGTGCTGATGGTATGGTATTCCAAACTGAAGATGACCTAGAAGGCTATCATCTGGTCACTGTTTGGAGCCCGAAAGAACCACAGTGATGTTAGCCTTACTGCTTGATTAAGCCCCTTCTGAAGCTGAAGTTAGAAGGGAACATAATAGTTACAGAAGGTGTACATGTAGAATTAAAGTCTGTATCTAGAAGCTACTGTTATTAGTAAATGTATACTTCTAAGCATGCAATTACATTAGAACATAAATTAGCATTCGTCTGGATTGGAAACTAACAATGCTGCAGCTCAAGGACATTGTTGAAATATTTGTGACTTTGAATAATGCTTGATCAATGATATTGGTGCAAAAGATCATAAAGCCAAACTGTGCCCTTTGAAGAATTAATATAAAATTTAAGACATTAAGCAATGGCTTACTGTTAATGCACATGCTATTACTTCTTCAATTTCAAAAGTAATAGTACAGTAGAGTTGGATATGTGCATCAGGATTTTTAAGTGTATGCGAATACTGCTATTATGTATGAGTATGAGGTAAATTAAAAACACTCAGAGCTCTCATGCTCTGACTGGGTATTTATTAATATTATGTAACAATGTATGCTTAGGACATATAAATAACCCTAAATGGTTTTGCCCATGCCTTAAATAATCATTTCTTCTTCCTTGCTATGGTTCTTGTTCTCTTCGTGGTAGTAAGGGGAGTGTAGGACATGCTATATTTTAGCCACGGTTATATAATGTAAATAAATGCGTAATTGTATCCCTTTCCTTTTTATTGTTTGAAAAGATGTTATCCCTTTGTTAAGAAGCATCAGTGTCAAAGCAGGTTATCCTTTTTTTTCTTCTATTCCCAATTATTCACAATTTGCCTGCACTTTCTGTCCCTGCTGCATTCATTCTTTTTACTGCATATCAAATCACCACAGCAATTGTTGTCACCTCCGTTACTAAATCTGTAATTTTTAACAGTAATGTTCTTTCCTTCACTCATCACATGTGTTGTGATGAGGTATCCGTACTACACATACCTGCAGCAGTGTCAGTAACAACCCCATCTCCCTCATCACATTTCTCTTACCTCCACAGCTGTAAGTGAACCGCACATGATGAATTTCAGTGCACCTACACACACACACACACACACACACACACACACACACACACACACACACACACACACACACACATACACGCACACACAATTTCAAACACTTCTGCAAACTTTTGAGCCTTTCCATTTCTGATTTGGAATTTAATTATATGCGGAGGGGTAAAACATTTTCAAAACTCATTCTGACAGCTTTGGTCTGGAATGTGTTAGCTGTAATAACTCAGACTTTACTGATGTTTATATTAGAGGCCTGCCTTTTTCAAATAGTAATTTGTCCAGGACGGCTGAATGTTCAGGAAACTTTTAGAAATCTCCAAATTCATGCAGTCAGATGTTCTTTGCCCAAACTTTAGATCAACTTAAGTTTTTTAACAGTAACAGCAAATCTTTCTCAGTTTCCACCTTAATTATTTTAAGATGTGATCTAATTTGAGCAAACTGGACATGATTAAATATACTTATGCTTCAAATGGCTCCCTCCTTCCAGCACACAAACAAACCATAAGGTTTGGTATATATAACAATAATCTGATTATAAGACTTCATCTATAGCATTGTGTTGTCTGTGTATCAAAGAATTTCATGTTTCTCCTAATAACACAACATATTTTACTTGATGGCTGGCTGGTTGGGCTAGTACTGCAAAGAGATTTTTCATAATAATATTGCACTTTCTACTTGTCAGTTATTAACTGCATAAACACTAAATCCCCTTGGCCGATTTTTAGGTATGAACTGGAAGGGCAAATTAAGAAACACAGGACAATACATTTGATAATGGCAGTAAAGACATGGGACAGTTTAAGCCATGCAACTGTGATATATTAGTTAAAATAAGAAGGCAGACTGAAACACTTAAGTGACAAGAAAGGGCTAGTGTGAAATTGCATAAGCGTGGAAAATGAACAGCAGATGGAGTTGAGTCAAGCTACAAAACATTCAATGTGCTGTCAAAGTAAACAGAAACAAACAAGGACTAAATCAATGCAGAAAAAATACAATTTTAAAAATAAGGTCTAGCATTAGCAGAGTAAAACTGTTGAAAAGAAGACTACACATTTTAACTGGGCAGCAGTAAAACAAAGAAAACAGATTTCAGGTAGACCACTGAGCGAAGACTCAGGAGTAGATGTTAACATTGTATGGTGTTGCAAAGGTGTTACATTTTTACAGGTGACCTTTTTATGGTAGGCGTACTGCAAGACATCCTCACATATGAACACAAAAGTGTACATTTCTTATTCAAGAAGGATTTGTGACAGCAGTGGGGACTTATGTTTTATTCTTTATCCTTTTAAGGACTGTGCTTTGCTCATCTCCAGTGCCCCATTGCTCAGCATATTTCCAGACCAGCAACACCTCCTGTCGTCTCTACAGACTTATCACACCTTCAGACATCTCCAGCACCCTCCTTCAAAACAGGGGCTTCTGTCTCTTGAAAATATAGCCTCAACAAGTATTAATATGTGCCCCTTATGGTCCAAAATACCAACCTGGAAACATGGAAGCCTCCTGCAACAGCAGCAGGTCAGCATTAGGCTTGAACAGAGCTGAATGGGGAAAATCCCTTCCATTTTCCATTTTTCTGCTTCTAATGACTTAATACTGTCTTTATCCCTTTCTACACACACACACACACACACACACACACACACACACACACACACACACACACACACACACACACACACACACACACACACACACAGATCATATTACTTGTACATACAGCCCATATCGGAAGCCTTTCATCTGCAACACTTACCTAAGCCCTACTCCAGGAAGAAGGGGCATTAACGGCACTCGGTTTTGCCCACCTGTATCTGGCCATCTAGCAGCCCAGTTTTTTCTTAGACTTGTGTCACTGATATCATATACAGAAATCTTCCATCACCAGAGGCATAAAATACAATATATATATATATATATATATATATATATATATATATATATATATATATATATATATATATATATATGTATATAAAATATATATATTTACACACACACGCACACATATGGGCAATTTAGAATCATACGTCTCAACCTGTTAGCACAAAAAATCTGGACAAAGCCTAAAGTAATGGGGGGGAAAGGCCCAGAAACAGGGACAGATTTTAAATATTGTTATTATAACTTTAGAAAGTTGCTAAAATAGCAGGTTTTATGTTAACATGCATTTTCTGAAGGATATAAAATCTGAAACTTAAATGGGTATCATTATTTAGTGAATTTAGTACTCAGTCATTTGCCAGATACCCACAAATATTATGAGGAATAGACCAAGAATATGAGGCAAAAATCTGTACATTCTTTGAAAATCTGGACAGTTGAGAGTGTGTTTAGAATACCCAGTCAATCAGCCTGTTGCTGGAAAGAAACCACAGTACCAGGAGACATACCTCTCAATTGTCCATAATTTTGCAAATATCCTAATTTTTGACTCCCCAAATAATGTTAACATAGTTCAAGAGGGTCTCACAGCAACAAATGACTGGTGCCAAAGTCATGGCCTTAAGTTAAATGCAAAAAAATGTATTATCATACCATTTGGCAAAAACACGGTCCCTACTGATTACCAAATCAACGGTAACCCCCTAAGCACACAACCTGTGGTGTAGAGACCTGGGTACACAGATTGACAACAATCTCACATTTGACCATCATGTAGCGGCAGTGGTTAGAAAAGCCTTTTAATGGGTTCATCTCATAAGTAAAGGGATTGCATCCAGAAAAAAAGGAGGTTATTACTTCTCTGTACTCCTCCCTCATTAGGCCAATAATTGAGTACAATGCCCTGTTGGTATTTACCTCTCCAAACACCTGCACCAGCTGTAAAGGCCACAGAAATACCTCAGAAAGTGAATCCATGGCCTCCAACACCTGTCTTATGTGGACAGGCTCAAAGTACTATCACTCTACTCGGTATCATACAGATTGCTCAGAGATGATCTGTGTCTCGCCTATAAGGCATACTCAGACCCTGCTGTACTACAGATGCTCCATATCCATAAGTCTAACTCCTCGCGTAGTACCCAATCGAAAGGCTTAAATCCAATATGTGACATTAATAAAACCTGTTGGAGAGACAGGTTTGTCTCCCAGAGGCTGCCCCATCTCTGAAATAGACTCCTCATACACGTCAAACAAAGTATGTCACTCACCCAAGTGCAACCTTGATGAGTAGATGGGAAACCATAAATTTTATTGACAGGGGTGACAGGTGCTGATTGAGGTTTCTTTTTTGGGGATAAACTGTTGGCTAGGCTTGTAAGGGCCTCAGGGCCATTAGCCTAGTAATCTCCTATGATCCTATATTTTGGTCTGTTTGTGTCATTTTCTGGTAAATAGTTGAGGACTGAAATCACTAAATAATAAGACATCTGTATATCCTTCAGAAAATGCAAGCTAACGCAAAACATATTCTAGCAACTTGAGTTTATAAGAGCAAGATTTAAAGCTGACCTCCCCGCCCATTATTTTTGACTTTGTCCAGAATTCTTGCACAAAGGTGTTGAGAGAAATGCCCAGAAAAAAAAAACTTCAGGAAGAAAATGCAGACTCTACAGAGACAGAATTGAGCCACAGCCCTGGAGTTATGATTATAAACCAAGGATCTTAACCACTATGCTGCCTATAAAAAGTCTAAACAAAAGTCCAGAAGGAAAAAAAATATGAAAAAAGTGTTAGGTGGTATGAGATGCTTCATTTTAATGACCAAAAAAGTAGCAGATATTATGCTGTCAGGAAAGGCTGAGCATCATCTGAAAAATGAAATATGTTACATACCAAATGTCACTTAAAAGAAAGAGTATGCTGAAATATCCGTGTAAAGGAATTTTGAAATTCCAATTCTATAGGAATACAGTTGTCATATTAAAACACACAGCCCTTCTTTTCAGTTCTTAGCTGCTAGATTTCATTCTTTTCTTTTCTTTACCACCCCTAACTACCAGTGACAGCGCCTCTGCACAGGGTTAAAGTCTGCTTTACTAAAAGGGGTTAGTGTGTATCCCCATACCATAGCCTAAACCTAAGAGTTTAGAACGTATGGCACAAGCAGAAGGCTGACTATTAATACAAAGAAAGTGAATTCTATGATTATGGAGCCTGTTTTACATTATCTCTGTGACAGCCACAGAGAAAGTATACATTCTAGTGGAAAACAACATCTAGCACAGGAATCCAACAAAGGTTCATGACCACAAGGAGCTGTGAGTCAAACCTGATCCAATTTTATGACTGGGCTTCAGGTGAATTTGACAGGAGAGCACCAGTAAACATAGCATACTTAGACTACAGAAAGACCTTTGGCTATGTCCTACGCAGAAGGTTGATAGGAAAACTGAAGGGGTTTATGGTAGGACCAACACTGAGGAACTGCATAGCTACAGTAAGGCACAGAGAGTTATGGTGAGAGGGGCCATGTCAGGAATAATGAACATGACTAGTGGAGCATGTTTGTTCTAGGGCCCAACACTCTTTAGTGTGCTCATTTTAGACATATCTGAAGAACTAGAAGACAACATTAACTTCTTTAATGATGGCACAAAGTGTAAGATATATGATTTTAAGGATCATGAGATCTGAAAGGTGGCAGTTCATATTCAGTATAGAAAAATACAAAGTACTTTATGGTGACTACAACAACCCTGATATAGAGTATCAGCCAAGGTGAAAGGGGTGAAATGGATGGTAAAGTGCCTAATAGTATTGATCACAGCTGGACTGGATTGCCACAAGGAAAGTGAAAGTATATTGCTAGCAGTCAACAGAATGCTAGTGTGTATCTTCAAGGACGGAGACGCCATATGCAAATAAGTAATGCTTCAACTATAGCAGCCAATGGTTAGCCTACATCTTGGGTATTGTGTGTAACTGTGGAAACCACTGAAGGAATAAGACATTGGCTTACAGGAAGGAGTCCAAAGGAAAGTCACCAGTAGGGTGCAAGGGTGGGAGGTTAAAATATGGCTAGAGACTACAGGAGTTAAAGCTCTTCTCATGTGAAACTGGAAAAGAAGACAGGGCATGATATGAGTGTAGGTTCATGCCATGGTGAAGGGATTGTCCTAAACAGGAAGGACGGGGGGGGGGCACACAGGCAGCAGATTATAGTGACGAACTACTCCTTGGTTCTGTGGAAACAATCTTACATGAACAGAGGTGTGGATTCATGGAACAGACTACTACTAGAATGGGTGTTTAAAAAGGAACCCATGTACATATTCAACAGGGACGGGACAAATGGAGAAAAGGAGACTAGGAAGGAAGGGGAGGTGGAATGTTGAATGGTCTTAGTACAGAAAACAGCCTTATTGTCTCCTGTTAAGGACGTGTTGCATAATCTATGTTCTCTAATGTCCCAGACATCATAATTCATTTAAGGACAGGGTGAGCTCACATAATAAACAGTGGCTATGAGTCATTATCTGTCCTCAGTGCTAGCTAACAACTAACAGGTTGAAACACAGTCCAAGGTCCAAATGTTAGTTCAAATAACTCCAGGTGACAGTAGCAGGTCAAAGCTAAAACTGTAAACTGGCATGATGTCCAAAATAGATAAAAAGACATCATCATCAGCAGCATTGTATATCCGATGTGAATCATAAGTTCCACAGGACCAATGTTATCAACTTGTCACCAGAGGCAAATACCGAGGGACACCATTAAAGCATGAATGGTGGAGGAGGAAGGATATTTTTCAGGCTACAGCCCCTGGTGTAATATTCACAAAATAAGGTGGATAAAGATCTGAGGCAAAGACAGACAGACAAGGGTTGTATACACACAAAAAGTGGGGTGTGCAATGGATAGACACATACTTATACAGGGTGGAAACTTGGTGACTGGGAGGATTTCACAATGAACAAGGAATGGGAAATGGCACATAAGAGAGACAACATACCAGGAAGGGGATAGAGTTGACTTCTGTCATGATTGGCTGCTGGTCCAATTTGGAAAACAGCAAACCGGGAATCACTCACCTGGGTGTTGAAGTCATGTGCTGATTGTTTCTGTGGAGGTCTAACAGGCAGAACTGGCCAGTCACAAGATTCCACCAATCATATCAGTAGGCACTCTATGTTGCCAAGGCTTCAGAAACAGAAAAAGAGGAATCACTCACCTGGATGGCTGATTTCTTATGCCGATTGCTCCTCTGGATGCCTGACAGGCAGGACTAGCCAGTCACAAGGTTCTACTAGTCATATCAGAAGGCAATCTATGTTGCCAAAGCAGGCATCCAGTTGCCCATCCATCTTAACAATGTCCAGCCTCTGAAACTGATGCTGGGATACCAGAAGAGTTCCATCCAGTTCACCTTCAGGAGAGGAGCCTTCACCCACCTCTACTGAGAGGCATACATGTAGGGCACCGGTAACCCCTCCAGGTCACCTTCAGCAGACAGACCACATTCCGCCTCCTGACAGGCAGACTTGGTGGGTACTGTTGACCAAGTGTCAGATGCAGAGGCTGGTAGAGACAGATGAACATGACATTTTTTCCTTCACTTCACAACCTAAACTACAGAAAGATGACACAATGGGAAAAGTTAGCACATGCACATATGATGCAAACACAAATGCAGATGTACAGTGGACTGGCACAAATTATGCACATACCCACCTATATGGACATGAGCTTCTGCCTTCTACAACTTCTAGATATATTAACGAGATGTGCCTCAGCAATTGCAAAACAAAACACATACTGCTAAGCATACTTGTACAACAATGTACATAGTATAAGACAATGGCGCTACCTCCCCCCCAAAAAAATGCTTACAGCACATATCTATCTCACTCTGTTAAACCTCTGGCTCTTTCAGAGCAAGTTAGAGTGGTGCAGCCTCAGTTAATTATAATTAAGGTGGTGCCTTTCTCTGGAGTGGTTGATGCCAGTGGCATCATTCATCTCCTATACCATTTTGTAAAAGGTGACCACCCGTGTCCAAGAGGTGCCCCTTAAAATCCCTGTGTAGGAAGAACAGGAAAATCCTGCTCTCCCTGGCCCTCCATGCAGCTGCCCTGTTTTTAAAGCTCCCAGAGGTAGCCATGGCTACTCAGTAAGTATAGCAGAGGAAAACAACAAACCCTGTAGTAGCTGTCAGGGAGCATGAGGCAAATGTCTTGTATGTTTAACTGGGATCCCATCATACTCGCATGGTCCAGTAGTGTCTGTCTGTGTGTAAGGGGGGCTCAAGGCATGATTATGCGTTACTCTGTGGATTGCATTACAAAAGAAGCATGGGGTTCTAGGGCTCCATGTAGGGTGCAGTACCAAAGGGAGAGAAGATGCCACATAGATGGCAGTACACTAAACACTGACAGTGTGATAAGAGACTTAGGGACACAGGTGGACAGTGGTCTCACCTTCAATAACCACATCACCACAACAGTCAGGAAATCCTTCTATGTGGCACACCTCATCACTAAGGGCTTTCATCCAGAAAAAAGGAGGTCATTGTCCCACTGTACTCATCCCTCATTAGACCCATTATAGAATACAACGCCCCGTTTGGTATGTACCTCTCAAGACATCTGCAACAACTGGAAAGGCCACAGAAAATCCTCACTAAAAGAATCACAGGCCTAAAGCAGATGCCCTATCCTGACCATCTAGAAAAAACTCCACCTATACTCTGTCACATATTGTCTACTCAGAGGTGATCTCTGCTTAACATACAAATCCATGTCAAAACCCAGAGCTGTTGGACATGCTACACTTAAAGAAATCCCAATCCCTCAGAGACATATGCTCCAGGGATCTAAACCTTGTCATCACAATGAACAAAACATGCTGTAGGGATAGATTCCTGACCCAGAGACTCCCCAGACTCTAGAACAGACTACCCATACATGTCAAGCAGAGTGCCTCTTTGGCCCTCTTCAAAAGGAACCTTGATGATTGGATGTGAGATAGGAAATTCACCCTGGGGATCACGTCAGTCACCCTGCTAGACAGGGGTCCAGGGAAGTAAATATTGTGGGAAGAAATAGCCAGGGAATTGTTATGGTTAGGCTTGCATAGGCCCTAGGGCGATAGCCTAGTACCAAGCTATGAACCTATGAACCTATGCGGCTGTATACAGCAGTAACTGCAGCTGTTAACAAGGACCATGGAGGGGGGATGAGGCCATGTCATGCTCAAGTGCATGCCACAGCACAGCGTATATCCCCAGTGTATAACAAGCACACAGATACCAGACTGTCCATCTCATGGTAACAACACCTAAAAAGGTTCACTAGCCAGGAGAATAAACTGTCACTGCAGGAAATTCACATACATGGCATGTGCCTGCTGGGCAAAAATGCTGCAGACAAGCATTGATGGGATCAGATTTGGCCGGGACTGATGTGTGATGTGAATGCTGTCAGCAGCCATAATATCGCCCTATGACAGATATGATAAGAGAGTTACTGATATGATGATGCAAAAGTAAAAGCATGGGACATTTTGGCAGACAGATTCACCCCTGGTGGTGGACCACAAACACACAAGTGGTTGAGAGAGTTAGAGGAATTGTTTGATGTTGTTCACCAACCAGGGGGATTGGCTCCTCATATTTGGGGGTGGCTAGGAAGAGAGAGCAGACCTGGCACCAAACACCCACAGGTCAGCAAGGAAGCTGCATGTCTGTCATTTTAGGCATCTTTGGTCTGCAATGCAGCATCCTGCACAAGATACATCTTCCAAAATGTTATATAGTACTGTTTCCTCATGTCTCACTTTGCATAACAGAAGGGGATATGGAGGCATATGTGTCTGCGGGTTGACAATGGTGTCATGTATTATCATCCATTCACAGGTTGCTCTGGTGTCCTGGAGAGGAAGATATTCTCTTCCTCATGCTGTGGAAGTGCTTTAAGATTCACAAGCCTGACATCTGTGATATCCTTAATGTGTCCCTAGAAGGTTCTTAAAAGATCTCTGTAGGTTAAGATGGTGAATGCTACAAATATCTTTGTGTCCACTGGAATGAACATGACTCATATACATCTTAGCTCCACTTGAGGGTGACACAGTTTAACCTGGTCCCTTATAATGTCCCTGTCTACTTAAACACAGTGCCCTAATTACTGGTCTGCCAGTGCCAGGCAGTAATGGTATACCGGGTGCTGTCTGAACCTCCTCCATTTAATGGATGGCTGAGATGTACAACAGTGTCAGCCCTGGCTGCAGTGCCAACTCCCAGTACATGCTGCTGTGCTATTGCTGCTTCTGTTTCTAGCATACCTCCCATCATGTACATCACAGACCTCATTGTGTTCAAAATGGGTAAATGTGACAACAAAACACCTCATTTTATTTGTCTCTGAATCAGTACACCATTTGAATTCCTTTATTTGCATATTCCATAAGTCTCATCTGCATGGAGTTCCTTGCTTGTATGTCACAATTCACTCATTAGCAAGTGGTGCAAACCATGTCATTTTGACCAATGCTTAGCCAAGCAATGTGTGTCTTAGATTCACCTCATCCTATAAATGGCCACTACCCATACTATTTTGCACTATGCACTGTGCTAACCTTCTGTGAATTCCTACCATAGTTCATATTCACACTTCATTAACATGGAGATAAATGCTACAGCCCTTACCTATGACTGCTCAGTTTGTATTGCAAGGAAAGTTAACAGTACTTAACAAATTAGCCTACAAACTTGTTCAAATTAAACATATATTATATTTCAGCATTTCCACTCTTAAAACATTGTGCGCATTCATTTTCTGTCAACAGTATACATTTTTAATGCCTAGCCAAATATGTTTTACATATATATATATATATATATATATATATATATATATATATATATATATATATACATATGCACATAGGAAAATTGTTTAATAATCATTCTGTACACATATCACTACTTAAGTAAACACCTACATATTTGCACAATGTAAGGGTTATTGCCTAAATAAATACCTTTTTGTGTTGCATTTTTTTGCTTCCTTACACTATTGTATTTCATATTTTATTCAGTGACAGTCATAGCCTTTAAAAAAAAAAAGAAGTTATGTACTCACCATAATGTTCCATCTGAGTTGTTCTTCATTTGTCTTCAACCTGTGGGTTCCCGGATCTGGCATGGATCTGACTTGGCCGCATATCCAGCATCTGATCCAAGCTCAAAGCTCCTCCCCTACCCATAACACCCCTGTCTCCTTCCTCCCTTCAGTTTGAGTTTGCTGCCCAACTAGCTTCTGCACCCGACCCAACACCTTATCCCATACAATACATCTGCATAAGCCAAAGGGAGAGAGTAAGAGGTATGCAGGAGGTGAACACATCCTCTACTTGTCAGACCACCACACAGTCTAAGCAAGGCAGGGGGAAGGAGGGAGGGACGGTTAAAGACAAATGAAGAACAACAACTCAGATGGAATGCTATGGTGGGTATATAACTTCTTTATCTGAAGTTGTTGTCTTCATTTGATTTTTAACCTGTGGGAGAGAGGCCCCAGCTGCTAAGCACCTGGGAGGCCCTCATGGAAGGATATTCTGGAGCATGGTGGAGCCAAAGGTTGCCCTGTTCCTGGATATGATGTCCAACTTATAATGTAAAATGAAGGTATGAGATGAAGCCCAAGTGGCGACAGAGCAGATATAATCTAATGAATCTCTGGACCAAAAGGCCGCTGAAGTAGCCATAGATCTGGTGGAATGTACCTTCACATGACCTGATGGGGATAACCACCTAACAGAGTACACTAGAATAATACACTGGGAAATCCAATGGGTGATGGTGAATTTAGATATTGGTTTCCCCAAAAAGGGTTTAGAGTAGGAAATGAAAAGCTGGTCAGACTTGTGAAAGGATTTAGTCCTGTGCAGATAAAAAATGTAACTGTCTGTGCACATCCAACAAGTGCAATTTATATTCTCCCTTGTTTTGAAAATTTGGGAAAAAGACCGTCAGATTAATCACCTGATTAATACTGGACCCTGAAGCAACCTTAGGGAGAAAAGATGGATTAGTACGCAAGGATACCCTGTCCTTATGAAAAATCATATAAGGTGACTTGACCGACAACATTTGAAGTTCCGAAACCCTCCTGGCAGATGTAATGGCAACTAAGAAGGCCGTCTTCCAGGGCAGAAATTGCAGATCCACAGAAGCTGCAAGCTGAAAAGGGGATGAAACTAGAGCTTGCAGAACTAACATAAGATCCCACCGTGGCATTGGGTCCTTCACCGGGGGCCGAAGCAGAAAAGTGCCTTTTAGGAAGGCTTTGCAAAGCTTAGAGGATGCTAAGGAAGCCATATTATCACCTACATGAAAATTAGAAATTGCTGCAAGTTGGACCTTGACTGTAAACGAACTGGCACCTTGCTGAAAGATCCCGGCAAAAAATTCCAAAACTGCCGAGACCAGGGCAGTGAAGGGATCTAGGGCATGCTGCAAGGCCCAGATTAAAAAAACATTTCCATTTGCTGGAGTACACCTTTGTGGTGGAAGACTTATGAGCCACCACCAGAATCCTTTTGACAGGTGAAGATAATCCGGGAGTCCTGACTATCATGGGAACTGAATCAGCCAAGCAATGAGCTTCAGACTGCCCAGGTCTGGATGGGGAATCCCTGACAGATGAGAAATAAAATCCAGAACTGGATCAAACATCCATGGTGGAGCCACCAAATGAGACCACAGAGAGGGGAACCAGACCTGATGAGGCCAGAATGGGGCAATGAGGCTAACTAAGATCCCCAGCCTGTGAGCTTTCTGAAGAAATTTTGGAATCAAGGGGAGAGGAGGTTAAGCATACAGAAGACAGGGGGGGGGCAAGCATGAATCAGAGCATCTCTGGTGACTTCCCCAGTGGAGCATTCAGAGCAAAGTACTCTCTGCATTTCGAGTTGGAAGGAGAGGTGAAGAGATCACGGCAAGGCTGATCCCACTTGAGAAAGATCTGTTTCGCTACTGAAGGATTCAGAGACCACTTCTAAGGCATCAGAATAGACCTACTGAGCCTGTCCACTAGAATGTTGGACCTCCCTGGAATGTGCATTGCCACCAGAAAATGGCTGGTGGAGATCACCCACTCCCGCACTTTCATGGCTTTGTGACATAGAGGATAAGACCTGGTTCCCCCTGTTTGTTGATGTACCAGACCACAGACATACTGTCTGTATGGATAGCAATTGTTCCTGGGGAAAGATGGGCATGGAGATCCTGCAAATCTAGAAGCATTGCCCTCATCTCCAGGACATTGATATAGTCACTGTGGTTGAGAGGGAGGGTGAAAGAAAGAAGTGATCCCGAGTTAGATCCGGGGAATGAATCCACCATAGAAGAGAGTCCCTGCAGACTCAAGAGACTTGAACAGGATGAGACAAAGGGTTATCTAACATGGACCATTGGACCATGAGGGTCCATTGAAGAACCCCCATGTGAAAACGCCCTATAGGCAAGAGATTGATAGTGGCCACCATGGATTCAATGCCCTTAAAATCCATTTCCACTGTAGGTGACTGAGCATGGAGAATGCAAAGGACTTGTAGCTTCAGAGACTGAATCCTGTCTGAGGTAAGAAAGACTTTGGTTTGAATTGTGGCCAATCGAGCCCCAGTGAAATCTAACACTTAAGGTGGGACCAGAAGTGACTTGTTGAGATTGATGGTAATGCTCAACTGCTGGGCTAAGAGAAGAAGGGGATCCCTAACTTAATTGAGCTGATGCCTGGAAGGGGCAGCGAGGAGCCAATTGTCCAGGTAGGGGAAGACCTGTATGCCCTGGAGTCTCAGGTGAGCCGTTACCACTGCCATTACTTTGGTGAACACCCTGGGGGCTGTGGTGAGACCAAAGGGGAGCACTCTGAACTGATAATGATTGGCCCCCAGCCAGAAGTGGAGGAAACTCTGAGAGTAACTGTCAATTTTCATATGGTAGTAGACGTCCTGGAGGTCGATCAAGCACATCCAATTGCTCTCCTGTAGGAAGGGCAGGATAGATAGAATGGTGACCATCTGGAATTTTAGGTTCAAGGTGGAGAGAATCAGAATGGGTCTCAAGTCCCTCATCTTCCTTGCCACTAAAAAAAAACCTGGTCTGGGGGGATGGGTTGGATGACTTGCTTTTCTAGCAGCTTTGCAATTTCCAATGTTGCATCCTCTCTTTGCACAGGTGGAACATCTGGGAGGTGTCTAGGTGGATGGGGTTGATGTGAGAAAGGGGATTGAATAGCCTCTGGATATAATTTGCAACACCCAATGATCTTTCTTGATAGATTCCCATGCTTAGAGGTAGCAATAGGTGACCCCTGACTGCTTCCAGAGACAAGCAGCCGGGCAACCCTTCAGGATTGCTGCTCAGGTCTCTCTGAGAAAGGCCCATGAGACCCTTGATTCCTCGGACCCCCTCTGTATCTTAGGGTGGTGTCTATCAAATCCCTCTCTGCCCCTGGGGAAGGAGAGTCCTGAGTGTCCTGGGAATAGCTCTGAGATTTTTAGAACCACATCTTCTTGGCCCCTCACTGATTCCTTGAGAAGGCTCATTGAGGGGCCAAAAAGTGGATCCTGACAGCAGACAGTCTTCCCATCCTTCTCAGTCTGGACTAAGGTGTCACATACCGACTTCCCAAAAAGGGAGGAACCATTGTACAGGGCATTCATAAAGGATGCCTTGAAGGGTTCCAAAAGGACACAGAGCCAGAGCCAGGCATGGTGCCTGATGTCAATGCCTGTACTGGCAGCTCAGGCAGTGCCCTTGGTAGCATGAGAGAGGAGACAAATAGAGGTGTTAGTGATAGAAGTCAGGGTGGCCATTCGAGAGGAGAACACTTTCTTGTCCTCTTCTGACATGGCTCCAGGGGTAGACTCAGTGACCTCTTTGACCAGGTCTAGTTGTAGCCTAATCACATGTGCCATATAATTCAGAGCATACACAGAAAATGTCACTGAAGCATACACTCACTTCCCAAAATGGTCCATCGTTCTAGACTCTTGGTCAGGAGGGTGGAACGTGGAGCTCTCCAGAGTAAGCTCCTTCTTAGTGGTGGCCACCACCACCATGGCATCAACCGAGGATCCTTTAATCCAATGGGTCCTGTCTGAAGGGGGCCTCAAAACCTGGTCAGGGCATTTGGGAATGGGCTAAATCATGTCCGGTTCCTTCCACATCTGAGATGTGATAAGATCCACCAAAGGATCCGCGAGAAGGGACACACAGGAAGTAGAGAGTCCTGCACCAAATGCCTCCAGGAACACAGATTCATCCGAGTTAGGTTTTTGAGCAGACCACCCCCCCACATTGGCGTAGGATTTCCATGATGTCTCCAAAGGAGACATCCTCAGGGGGTGACCTTGGTGTACCTTCCCCTTCCTCCAAATTGGTGTCTTCCATGAGGGACTCCTGAGGGGAGTTCAGGTGCCTCCTTTTGCATGTATGTTTGTGAGGGACCTCCTCAGTGGGGGTCTCTGGGGAGGACTCGTCAAGGTCTCACTGCCCCCAAGAAGGACCACCCTGGGGCAAAGAGGCAGCAGGCTGTCCTTGAGATGGTAGAATGGCTGGGTCCACACCAGAATTAGAGGGAGCCAGTACAGACTCCAAAGATGAGATTGTCAAGGGTCTCAATGCAATCAAGAGGACAGTCTCCACCACATCAAAAGCCAAAGGGGAATGGACCTCCTGAGAAGGAACAATAGTCAGAGCCGAAACCCTCTGACCAGACGGGGAAGCCGGAGCCAAACCTCCAGGTATCAAAATACCAAAGGAAAGGGTCTGTTCTCCTGCTCAAGGCCATAGCTGGCATGGAGGTACAAAGTACCATTGGAGCTAACCCCTCGATCCCAAGTGTCCTCAGATCCAAGGGCTCCAAAACCGGAGGTTGGATTGGAGAAGGAACAATAGGGATGAATGCCAATTGCATGCCCCCAGCTCTGGAGGAGAGGGGGCAGGCAGGACTCCCAACTGTATTTGGGTGTGGATAAACGTCTGCATCATCCTATCCATCTCCGCTTCAGAAAGGCTGTGGGGTGGAGTGAGAAGAGGAGGCCACTGACATCAGCCTAGAGGGGCAGTGAGGGGAGGCCTGCACTGGCAACCAGGTCCAAAGCTTCTCCGGCTCCAGAGAGAACTGAGGGAAATGGAGCTGGGAGACTCCAACCTCAGAGCCAACCTGACTTTAGACGGAGGGCCCGCCGAAGTCAAATGATCTGGGGATCACTTCCTGGCCCTGTTCTTAGACTTGGCTAACTTGTCTCCATCCCCAGGAATCTTGGCGGGAGTTTCAGTCCCAGAGGCTGGGGTGGAGACAGAGGTAGAAGCTAGTGCAGAAGAGGCCTGTGCCCCAGTGGTAGGAGGGGGAGGAAGGCCCTCAAAATTTGCTTATTTCTCTTGTCCATCAGTGCCCGGGGATTAAACCCAGCACAGATGGAACAGGAGGTGTCCAAATGGGCTGCCGCAAGATAGTCAACACACAGACTGTGGCCATCAGCTGGGGAGAGCTTGTGACCACACTCTGTGCATTTTTGGAAGCCTGGTTTGGGATTTTCAGACATACTCCAAACCACACGGCCTAACATACTCACTCACACAGAGAGCACACACGCGAGAAAGACAGGAAAGAAAAACATTTTTTTTTTGTTTTAACCAACAGGAGAGCATGAGGGGAGGCAGAAAAACAAAAAAAGGAAAAGTATAGTAGAAATGATAGAGTTACAAGGAATAATAAAGTCACTGTGCAACTTTGCCATAAAACATAATTTCTTCTACCTTAACTATGGACTTGCCCTTTGTGTCAAAGCTATACATAACAGTAGCATACTTAATGGGATGTGGTGTTGAGAATGCTGACATTTTGAACCAAAATAGCCTGTGGGTAGTAAAGTCAAAGGAGGTGTAGTTTTAATATATATTAAAGACATACACACCTCCAGGCTGGTCAAGCAGTATGATGCACAGGAGACACTCCAGGTGCTGTTAACTATTGACAAGATCCCTATAGAAATCATTGCTAGCTACTGGCCCCCAAATCTGACCCAAGATGCCCAAACTGCCTATCTAGACCTCTTCAAAGTTATCAAGATTCAACCCTTTACCCTGATCCTGGGTGACTTTAACTGCCCAAACATAGACTGGAAGAACTATTCTTGCCAGAACACAAATGCCCAGAGATTCCTTGATTTTGTCAATGCAAATGCTTTGGAAAAGCTATTTAATACCCCCACAAGAGGTGATAATATCTTAGACTTGGTGTTAACCAACATGAGTAACCACTGCAGCATCCCTGCAATATCATCCTCCATAAAATAGTCATGTTCGAAGTCACCATCGCCCCCCGACCCCTCTCTAGCTAGGGACAATCAAAAAAGTGTCTCCAATGCTGATTACAGCCTCCTGAGGGATGGTATAAACAACTTCACAGCCCCCCCCTCTAGGAACTGGTACCAGTATCCAAAACTATACCAAATTACTATACGAACATTTATATAGATGCAGGGAATCAGGAATACCTAACAGGACTAAATCATCCTCCGCAAGGAAGAGTAAACCTGTCTGGTGGACATCTGCAATAAATAAACTCTATAACAAAAGAAAAAAATTGCTGTCCAGAACCAAGAAGGAGCAGGTGCCCAACTGAAAGCAATCTCTCCTTAGCCTAAACAAGCAAATAAGAGCACTAGTGAAATCCTCAAAAGCAAACTTTAAGTCCAAATTGGCCACATTCACTAGAGACAATCATAAGGCCTTCTTCACATATGTCCATAATCTCAAAGGTAGCACCCAGATCTGTTCAGAACTGGTGGTCAAGGACACCACATATACAAATGGCATAGATACAGCAAACCTGCTGGCTGACAGATTCAGCAAAAATTTCACCCCTCTGTCCCCCCATCAGTAAATCAGGACATTTCTAGTACCTGCCCCCTTCCCCTTATATCTAGGGATCAGGTCATCACTGCTCTCTCAAAGGCAAAAAATATAGCCTCCATAGGACCTGATAACATCCCAGGCTGCATCCTATGTGAACTCAGGCAGGAACTTGCAGCACCATTAGGTGCCCTATTCAACCAAAGCTTGAGTATTGGTTTTGTCCCAGCTAAGGGGAGGGCAGCCACTATCATCCCTTTACACCAATGTGGAGCATCCACTGATCTGGGAAATTATAGACCCATCAGCCTAACTAGCCAGATCTGCAAGACCATGGAAAGGATTACCATGAACCTCATTAACAAGGACATTGGCAACCTCCAAACATTTGATCCCACACAGTTTGACTTCATCAATGACAGGTCATGTCTGTTAAATTTGGTTGACTTTTTTGAGACAGTCACCAAAGCCATGGATGAGGGGAAGACAGTGCACACCTCCTACCTTGACCTGGCCAAAGCCTTCGACACTATTCCCCACTCAGGCATAATAGATAAACTCTCTCAACTAGGCATCAATCTGTATGTTACCAGATGGGTAGCCAACTGGCTCACTGATAGAACCCACCTAGTCAAAATAGGGGAAGCCACCTCAAACAGTAGACCCGTATTGAGTGGTGTACCCCAGGGTTCATCTTGGAGCCTCTGTTATTTGGGATATACTTTTCTGAGGTACAGGCCAAAACCAGTGGGCAATGGCTGACTAAGTTTTCACATGACTTCAAGTTGGGAGCTGTCATCAGTTCCCCTAGTGACACGGACATCTTCCAAGAGGGTCTTACCCAAACAAATGACTGGTGCCAGAAATACGGCCTCAAGTGGAATACAAAAAAATGCATCATCATCCCCTTTGGGGAGAGAGATGCCCCCACAAATTATTACATTAATAACAACATTCTAAGCATGCAGTCAGTTGTGAGGGATTTTGGCACCCAGATTGATAGCTTTCTACATGGCCCACATCATAAGTAAGGGTATCTCATCCAGGGACAAGGAGGTCATAACATCCCTGTATTCTTCCCTTATAAGGCCCATTATTGAGTTCAACACTCCATTCAGCATGTACCTCGCAAAGCACATGCAGCAGCTGGAGAGACCACAGGTTCCTCACCAGGAGAATCCAGGGCCTCAAAAATCTACCATACACAGATAGGCTAAAATCCCTATCGCTCTACTCTGTTTCATGCAGACTCCTCAGAGGTGACCTCTGTCTGGCATACAAGGTGATCTTGGAGCCCGTCTCGATGGGACTGCTGCATATCTGCAAGTCAAGCTCCACTCGAGTAACCCACACACGTGGCCTCAACCTGGTCTGTGACATCAATAAGACTTGCTGGCAGGAGAGATCTGTGTCCCAGAGACTCCCCATCTATGGAATAGACTCCCTTTTCACGTCAAGCAGAGTACCTCTTTACCCCTTTTTAAGCACAATCTGGATAACTGGAGGGGAAATAGAAAATATATCCCCAGGATTCCATCTATGTCCCTGCTGGACAGGGGCATCAGGTGCTGATTTGTCTATGCATGGGCTAAACTCTTGGCTAGACTTATAAGGGCCTCAGGGCCAATAGCCTAGTAACTTCCTATGATCCTATGTTCATAATTTTGCTTATGTAAAGAAGTGCTGGACATTGCAAAGGTTTATGATAAAGGGGTTTATGGACTGGTGGATGGGACTGTAATATTGTGTAAATGATAGAAAATGACACAATTATACATATTCCAAGTATGATAAATGTTGATGGAAATAACGGTTTAGTAAAATACTGGGGGCAACCCAAACATGTTTTTTTTTGTGGAAAAGAAGGACATATGATAGATAACTGTGATAAAAAAGAAATGTATTTGTGAAGGACTGGGTCATGATGCAAGAAAATGTGAATGAAATATTATAAATTTAACAAAATTGAACATTTATGAATGGATTGTGAAATAGAAACTAATAAACAGGAAAGTGAAGAAAAAATAGAAGAAAAATGGGAAAAGATAAGGGATGTTAGAAGTTGTGAGAGTAGAAGATAAATTAAATAAAGAAGGCAAAGAAAGAAAAAAGGAACTATAGGAAGGTTCTGAAATAACTGATGATGAAGATATAACTTGGGAAGTAGTAAAAGGAAAAAAAGATAAGTTAGAGACAGAAGTCAATGAATGAAATGAAAGGGAGGAAATAGAGGAACATTTTGAAATAAGTGATGAGGAAGATATAAATTGGGAAGTAGTAAAAGGAAAAAAAAGAATTCTATTGATAAAATGGTAAAATATAGGAAAAGAAAATTTAAAGGGATGAGTATAAAATAAAAAAGGAAAGGAAATGGATGACAAATAAAATAAAATTAAAATTTTGAGAAAGTTAAGGAAAAGGGAAATTACTTTTTGAGTGCTTTCTGTAAATGGTAAGTAATATTCAGAATACAGTGAGGAAGATAGGGGTTCTGGAATGGTGCAATAAATGTTATGTAGATGTAATTGTACTAGAAGATACAAGATTCTTAACAACTGAAGAAAGACTACAAGCAGAAAAATTATGGGGGGGGAGATAATTTGGAAATACAGTGAAAATATTAGATATAACTTTAGTAAGAATGGGAAGATTGACAACTGTGAATTTAAAATAGAAAGATCAAGTATTTAGAATTATAGCATTATATGCTCATGTTACCTCTAAAGAAAAGTAAAATTTATTCCACCAGATTCTAGACTTTGTAATGATAAATATGAATATTATAGCAGCAGGAGATTTCAATTGTGATTTAAAAGGCAAGAGTAAAAAGAAAGGAAATGATGTAAGTAAAATGTTAGAAGTTATGAAATGTGGTACATTAATACTTTGAGATAAAAATTAATGGACTTACAGAAAGGGTATTTACAGAACTGAAACAGATTACATCACAGTATCAGAAGGATTATCTATAGTCAAAACCAAACAGTAAAAAGGTCACATGGATAAAACAATTAGTAAAACCTACAATGAAAACCTAGCCAGGTTAGAGTTTTCACTGTGAGATACCTTAAACCTCCTCTAATAGAGGCTCATGGGATATATGCAAATGCCCCCTTAAGGACATTGAGTGTTTCAACAATATGGCTTATGGATGTCCACAATGTTTTACTTTTTCTTTTTAAGTTTTTGTGATCAGGCCAATAAAGCCAAACGTCACCCCTAAATGTATCCATAAGACTTAAAAAGAAAAAGCAAAAAGTCATAGACATTCATAAGCCATATTGCTGAAACACTTGATGTACTTAAGGGGTTATTTGCATATATTCCATGGGCCTCTATTACCGGAGGTTTAAGGTATCACACAGTGAAAACTCTAGCTTGGCTAGGTTTTTCTTGTAGTTTTTACTAAAATGATTATCTATAGGAGAAGGAGAAATAATTGAAACAGGTTTTTCTGATTATCTAGCAATATGGCTAGAGATAAAGAAAAACAAGGAATATAAAAAATATAAAAATAGGCAAAGGAATAAAAAGGTTAAATGAGAAAACATGGGATGAAGAAAGAAAGAGATTAATTTCACAGTTATGAAAAGATCATATCATTATGAGAGCATTTTATGAAAATGGGTCTGAATGGTGAATGACTTTTAAGATAAAAGATATAGTGGCAGTGTTATGTGAAAACAGTAGAAAAAGAAACGTATAGGATAGTATATAAAGATGCATTGAAAAATTTAGAAAGCAATGATAGAGGGTGTTTGACAAATAAAAAGAATTATATAGAAAAATCAAGAGCAATTAAGGAGTTAATTTTCAAGCAAATATATTTCTGGAAAGGAAAAAGAGAAGTATTGATATATATAAGTAGACTAGTAAAGGAAAACAGCAGTGTAATTATCGAAATGAAAAATGTAAAAAAGAAAACATAGAGAGAACCCAAGACCAAATTGTGAACATTGTGGTAAAGTATGTACAAGAAATGCTAAAAGAAAAAAGCAGTAATTGAAAACAACATGGGAAGCAAAAAAAGTTTTTGAAGCAAGAAAATAATGAACTTGAAAAGGAGATTTCTTTATATGAGTTACATAAAGTATTAGGGCAAGTGAATATAGATTTGGCTAGAGGACCAGATGGAATAGGATATGAGAAAGTTAATGGAGTGGCAAAACAAATACATATTTTTTTTAAAGATTTTGAATGAATGGCTAAATGAATGATCCATGTATGAAGAATTATATAACAGAATACTTCAATTTATTTGGAAGAAAGAAGAATAAAAATATATTAAAAACCTGGGGACTGATAGTACTGAATAATAATGCCTATAAGATCTTTATGAAAAGAATAATGAAGAGATGTGAGACTAAGGTGGAAAGTGTTATGGAAGACAGTATGTACAGCATGAAGGGGAAAGAATATCAAGAATTCTTAATGAAAGTGACGGAGACTGTGGATCTTGTTATAAACAGAAGAGAAACAAACGCCTAATAAAGAGAAAGAAAAGAGGAATTTGCCTCATTTTTCCTGGCTGCTTTTTTGTTTTTATACAGTTTGTCACTGTTGTTTTAGAATAAATAGAAGAGAAGAAGCTAAACTTAAGATAGAGGAACTTAGTAAGGCATTTGATGCAATAGTACATGAAATGGTATGGGTGATAATGAAAGGATTCAATATAAAGTGAGGCAATTAGGAAATTATGTATGAGGAAGGGTATAAAACAGGGATGTCCAATGAGTTGTATACTTTTTGCTTTAGTTATGAATGTAGTCATATATGAATAAATTGTAAAATGAAGGAGGCTGGGTACATAACACCTGTAACTTTAAGAATTCCAATGATATTCGGTCTAAATAAGTGTTTGCAATAGAAATGACTTTAAACAAAGAGAAAGGTAAAAGATTAGACAATGTGGTTAAGATGGGGAAATACATTTTACAATGAATGAAATCTCTGTGTTAGGTGTAAAATTTGGTTCCATCCCCATGGACTACATTCTGCAATGACAGTGCAACTTTCTTGTGGTAAAGGCCTAATGTAACTATGCAAACAATATGAGTCAAAATTAATGTAAGTGAGCAATGGCAAGAGGGTACATTCCTGTGTTCCATTTCACACTACAGGTACAGCCATTTACTCAGACCAAGCAATGAACAGATCACCTGCCACTTTCATAGTGTAGGCTTCAATAAATATCTGTACAGTCCCAAATTTAACTTTCTGAATTTGTTCTTCCAAATAACATTTGCAGTGATGCATACTCAGGTTCACAGCTCTACTTTATGATGTACAATCACGTCCCATGTATGCCATAGCTTGCTAACTTTGTCAGTTTTCTGAATTTTGCTGTAACATGAAGCCAACCATTGTCAAATGGACCTCCTTACACTAGCTTAAGGGGTAGAAATGATGATAAACACTCTAACCCCATGTTCACCCAACAAAACTATATGATAATTCCAAATAAAATGGAGAAGGCTTTTAGAGAAGTATTCAGAAAGA